>NC_090934.1:1248561931-1249182972 GCF_040938575.1 Ambystoma mexicanum
TGGGCCTTTGGCCACTGTGCCTCCCACCCTGGGCCTCTGGCCACTGTGCCTCCCCCTCAGCCCCCCTTTGCCTCTGGCCACTGTGCCTCCCCCCAGCCCCCTGTGCCTCTGGCCACTGTGCCTCCCCCCCCTGGGCCTCTGGCCACTGTGCCTCCCCCCCTGGTCCTCTGGGCAACTGTGCCTCCCCCCCTGGTCCTCTGGGCAACTGTGCCTCCCCCCCTGGTCCTCTGGGCAACTGTGCCTCCCCCCACCTGGCGTCTGGTGCACTGTGCCTCCCCCCGAGGCCTCTGGCACACTGTGCCTCCCCTGAGGCCTCTGGCACACTGTGCCTCCCCCCGAGGCCTCTGGCCACTCTGCCCTCCCCTGTCCTCTGGTCACTCTGCCCTCCCCCGGCCTCTGGCACTCTGCCCTCCCCCTGGGCCTCTGGCCACTCTGCCCTCCCCCCTGTCCCTGGGCACTGTGCCTCCCCCCCTGGGCCTCTGGCCACTGTGCCTCCCCCCCTGGGCCTCTGGCCACTGTGCCTCCCCCCCTGGGCCTCTGGCCACTGTGCCTCCCCCCTGGGCCTCTGACCACTGTGCCTCCCCCCCTGGGCCTATGGCCACTGTGCCTCCCCCCCACCTGGTGTCTGGTGCACTGTGCCTCCCCCCGAGCCTCTGGTGCACTGTGCCTCCCCCCGGGCCTCTGGCCACTGTGCCCCCCAGCCCCCTGGGCCTCTGGCCACTGTGCCTCCTCCCCCCAGGCCGCAGCCACTGTGCCTCCTCCCCCCCAATCCGCGGCCACTGTGCCTCCTCCCCCCAGGCCTCTGGCCACTGTGCCTCCTCCCCCCGGGCCTCTGGCCACTGTGCCTCCTCCCCCCGGGCCTCTGGCCACTGTGCCTCCTCCCCCCGGGCCTCTGGCCACTGTGCCTCCTCCCCCCGGGCCTCTGGCCACTGTGCCTCCTCCCCCCGGTACTCTGGCCACTGTGCCTCCACCCCCCGGGCCTCTGGCCACTGTGCCTCCGCCCCCCGGGCCTCTGGCCACTGTGCCTCCGCCCCCGGGCCTCTGGCCACTGTGCCTCCGCCCCCGGGCCTCTAGCCACTGTGCCTCCACCACCCGGGTCTCCTCCCACCCCCCGGGTCTCTGGCCACTGTGCCTCCCCCCCTGGCCCTCCCCCCTGGACCTCCCCCAGGCTACCTCCCCCCGGGCCTCTGGCCACTGTGCCCCCCAGCCCCCTGGGCCTCTGGCCACTGTGCCTCCCCCCAGGCCCGCGGCCACTGTGCCCCCCCAGGCCGCGGCCACTGTGCCTCCTCCCCCCAGGCCTCTGGCCACTGTGCCTCCTCCCCCCGGGCCTCTGGCCACTGTGCCTCCTCCCCCCGGGCCTCTGGCCACTGTGCCTCCTCCCCCCGGGCCTCTGGCCACTGTGCCTCCTCCCCCTGGCCTCTGGCCACTGTGCCTCCTCCCCCTGGGCCCCTGGCCACTGTGCCTCCTCCCCCTGGCCACTGTGCCTCCTCTCCCTGGCCACTGTGCCTCCGCCCCCTGGGCCTCTGGCCACTGTGCCTCTGCCCCCTGGGCCTCTGGCCACTGTGCCTCTGCCCCCCGGGCCTCTGGCCACTGTGCCTCTGCCCCCCGGGCCTCTGGCCACTGTGCCTCCGCCCCCGGGCCTCTGGCCACTGTGCCTCCGCCCCCCGGGCCTCTAGCCACTGTGCCTCCACCCCCCGGGCCTCTAGCCACTGTGCCTCCACCCCCGGGCCTCTGGCCACTGTGCCTCTTCACCCCGAGGCTTCTGGCCACTGTGCCTCCTCCCCCTGGCCACTGTGCCTCCTCCCCCCGGCCTCTGGCCATGGTGGCCCCCCTGTCGTCTGGCCACTCTGCCCTCCCCTGGTGTCTGGCAACTGTGCCTCCCCCTCTCCTGGGCCTCTGGCCACTCCGCCTCCCCCCCTGGGCCTCTGGCCACTCCGCCTCCCCCCCTGGGCCTCTGGCCACTGGGCCTCCCCCCCCAGTCTCTGGCCACTGTGCCTTCCCCCCCAGGTCTCTGGCCACTGTGCCTTCCCCCCCAGGCCGCGGCCACTGTGCCCCCTGGGGCCTCTGGCGACTGTGCCTCCTCCCCCCCTGGGCCTCTGGCCACAGTGCCTTTTCCCCGGGCCTCTGGCCACTAGGCCTCCTCCCCCCCCGGGCCTCTGGCCACAGTGCCTTTTCCCCCCCGGGCCTCTGGCCACTGTGCCTCCTCCCCCCCTGGGCCTCTGGCCACAGTGCCTTTCCCCCCCCCCGGGCCTCTGGCCACTGTGCCTTCCCCCAGCCCCTTGGCCCTCTGGCCACTGTGCCTTCCCCCCAGCCCCTGGCCACTGTGCCTCCTCCCCCCCAGCCCCTGGCCACTGTGCCTCCCCCCCCCCAGGCCACAGCCACTGTGCCTCCTCCCCCTTGGCCGCGGCCACTGTGCCTCCTCCCCCCCCGGCCGCGGCCACTGTGCCTCCTCCCCCTCAGGCCTCTGGCCACTGTGCCTCCTCCCCCTGGGCCCCTGGCCACTGTGCCTCCTCCCCTGGGCCCCTGGCCACTGTGCCTCCTCCCCCTGGGCCCCTGGCCACTGTGCCTCCTCCCCCTGGGCCCCTGGCCACTGCCCCCCGGGCCTCTGGCCACTGTGCCTCCGCCCCCCGGGCCTCTGGCCACTGTGCCTCCGCCCCCGGGCCTCTGGCCACTGTGCCTCCGCCCCCCGGGCCTCTGGCCACTGTGCCTCCGCCCCCCGGGCCTCTGGCCACTGTGCCTCCGCCCCCCGGGCCTCTGGCCACTGTGCCTCCGCCCCCCGGGCCTCTGGCCACTGTGCCTCCGCCCCCCCGGGCCTCTGGCCACTGTGCCTCCGCCCCCCGGGCCTCTGGCCACTGTGCCTCCGCCCCCGGGCCTCTGGCCACTGTGCCTCCGCCCCCAGGCCTCTGGCCGCTGTGCCTCCCACCCCCGGGCCTCTGGCCGCTGTGCCTCCACCCCCCGGGCTTCTGGCCACTGTGCCTCCTCCCCCCGGCCTCTGGCCATGGTGGCCCTCCTGTCGTCTGGCCACTCTGCCCTCTCTGGCCTCTGGCAACTGTGCCTCCCCCCTGTCTTCTGGCCACTGTGCCTCCCCCCTGGGCCTCTGGCCACTGGGCCTCTAGCCACTGTGCCTCCCCCCCAGGTCTCTGGCCACTGTGCCGTCCCCCCAGGTCTCTGGCCACTGTGCCGTCCCCCCCAGGTCTCTGGCCACTGTGCTGTCCCCCCCAGGAAGCGGCCACTGTGCCCCCCTGGGGCCTCTGGCCACTGTGCCTCCTCCCTCCCTGGGCCTCTGGCCACAGTGCCTTTCCCCCCCGGGCCCTCTGGCCACTGTGCCTTCCCCCCAGCCCCCTGGCCACTGTGCCTTCCCCCCAGCCCCCGGCCACTGTGCCTCCTCCCCCCGCCGTGGCCACTGTGCCTCCTCCCCCCCAAGCCTCTGGCCACTGCGCCTCCTCCCCCCCAGGCCTCTGGCCACTGTGCCTCCTCCCCCCCAGGCCTCTGGCCACTGTGCCTCCTCCCCCCAGGCCTCTGGCCACTGTGCCTCCTCCCCCCCAGGCCTCTGGCCACTGTGCCTCCTCCCCCCGGGCCTCTGGCCACTGTGCCTCCTCCCCTCGGGCCTCTAGCCACTGTGCCTCCTCCCCCCCAGCCTCTGGCCACTGTGCCTCCTCCCCCCCTGGCCTCTGGCCACTGTGCCTCCTCCCCCCCTGGGCCTCTGGCCACTGTGCTACCATCCCCCAGGCCTCTGGCCACTGTGCCTCTTCACCCCAGGTTTCTGGCCACTGTGCCTCTTCTCCCCCCAGCCTCTGGCCACTGTGCCTCTTCTCCCCCCGGCCTTTGACCACGGTGCCTCCTCCCCCCGGCCTCTGACCATGGTGCCTCCTCCCCCCGGCCTCTGACCATGGTGCCTCCTCCCCCGGCCTCTGGCCCCTGTGCCTCCTCCCCCCGGCCTCTGGCCCCTGTGCCTCCTCCCCCCGGCCTCTGGCCCCTGTGCCTCCTCCCCACTGACCTCTGGCCACTGTGCCTACTCCCCCCAGGCCTCTGGCCACTGTGCCTACTCCCCCCCAGGCCTCTGGCCTCTGTGCCTCCTCCCCTCCGGCCTCTGGCCACTGTGCCTCCTCCCCTGCGGCCTCTGGCCACTGTGCCTCCTCCCCTGCGGCCTCTGGCCACTGTGCCTCCTCCCCCGCGGCCTCTGGCCACTGTGCCTCCTCCCCCTAGCCTCTGGCCACAGTGCCTCCTCCCCCCAGCCTCTGGCCACTGTGCCTCCTCCACCCTGGCCACTGTGCCTCCTCCGCCCTGGCCACTGTGCCTCCTCCGCCCTGGCCACTGTGCCTCCTCCCCCCTGGCCACTGTGCCTCCTCCCCCCGGCCTCTGGCCACTGTGCCTCCTCCCCCCGGCCTCTGGCCACTGTTCCTCCTCCCCTCCAGCCTCTGGTCACTGTGCCTCCTCCCCCCTGGCCACTGTGCCTCCTCCCCCCGGCCTCTGGCCATGGTGACCCCCCTGCGGTTCTGGCCACTATGCCTCTGGTGCACCAGGCCTCACCCCCAGCACACCGCTCATCTGGCGACTGTGCCTCCCCCCCCAGCCCCCCGGGCCTCTGGGAACTGTGCCTTCCCCCGCTGCCCCCTGGGCCTCTGGCATCTGCGCCTTCCCCCCCCGACCCCTGGCGACTGCGCCTTCCCCCCAAGCCCCCTGGGCCTCTGGCCACTGCGCCTCCCAACCAGCCCCCTGGGCCTCTGGCCAGTGTGCCTTCTCCCCCCAGCTCCCTGGGCCTCTGGCCACTGTGCCTTCCCGCCCCAGCCCCCTGGGCTTCTGGCCACTGTGATTTCCCCTCCAGCCCCCGGCCACTGTGCCTTCCCCCCTAGGCTGTGGCCACTGTGCCTCCCCGGAGCCTCTGGCCACTGTGCCTCCTCCCCCCTGGGCCTCTGGCTACAGTGCCTCCTCCCCCCGGGCCTCTGGCCACTGTGCCCCCCCACCCCCTGGCACTCTGGCCACTGTGCCTTCCCCGCAGCCCCTTGCCACTGTGCCTCCTCCCCCAAGGCCACGGCCACTGTGCCTCCTCCCCCCCAGGCCTCTGGCCACTGTGCCTCCTCCCCCCAGGCCTCTGGCCACTGTGCCTCCTCCCCCCGGGCCTCTGGCCACTGTGCCTCCTCCCACCAGGCCTCTGGCCACTGTGCCTCCTCCCCCCCGGGCCTCTGGCCACTGTGCCTCCTCCCCCGGCCTCTGGCCACTGTGCCTCCTCAACCCAGCCTCTGACCACTGTGCCTCCTCCCCCTGGCCTCTGGCCACTGTGCCTCCTCCCCCCCGGCCTGTGGCCACTGTGATTTCCCCCCCCGGCCTGTGGCCACTGTGATTTCCCCCCCCCGGCCTGTGGCCACTGTGATTTCCCCCCCCCGGCCTGTGGCCACTGTGATTCCCCCCCCCCCGGCCTGTGGCCACTGTGATTTCCCCCCCCCCCGGCCTGTGGCCACTGTGATTTCCCCCCCCCCGGCCTGTGGCCACTGTGATTTTCCCCCCCGGCCTGTGGCCACTGTGATTTTCCCCCCGGCCTGTGGCCACTGTGATTTTCCCCCCCGGCCTGTGGCCACTGTGATTTCCCCCCCCCGGCCTGTGGCCACTGTGATTTCCCCCCCCCGGCCTGTGGCCACTGTGATATCCCCCGATATCCCCCCCGGCCTGTGGCCACTGTGATATCCCCCCTGGCCTGTGGCCACTGTGATATCCCCCCCGGCCTGTGGCCACTGTGATATCCCCCCCGGCCTGTGGCCACTGTGATATCCCCCCGGCCTGTGGCCACTGTGATTTCCCCCCCCCTGGCCTGTGGCCACTTTGATTTCCCCCCCCCCCCCGGCCTGTGGCCACTGTGATTTCCCCCCCCCCGGCCTGTAGCCACTGTGATTCTGTGATTCCCCCCCGGCCTGTAGCCACTGTGATTTCCCCCCCCCGGCCTGTGGCCACTGTGATTTCCCCCCCCCCGGCCTGTGGCCACTGTGATTCCCCCCCCCCCCCGGCCTGTGGCCACTGTGATTTTCCCCCCCCCCGGCCTGTGGCCACTGTGATTTCCCCCCCCCCGGCCTGTGGCCACTGTGATTTTCCCCCCCGGCCTGTGGCCACTGTGATTTTCCCCCCCGGCCTGTGGCCACTGTGATTTTCCCCCCCGGCCTGTGGCCACTGTGATTTCCCCCCCCCCGGCCTGTGGCCACTGTGATTTCCCCCCCCCCCCCGGCCTGTGGCCACTGTGATATCCCCCGATATCCCCCCCGGCCTGTGGCCACTGTGATATCCCCCCCGGCCTGTGGCCACTGTGATATCCCCCCCGGCCTGTGGCCACTGTGATATCCCCCCCGGCCTGTGGCCACTGTGATTTCCACCCTCCTCGCCTGTGGCCACTGTGATTTCCACCCCCCTGGCCTGTGGCCACTGTGATTTCCCCCCCCCTGGCCTGTGGCCACTTTGATTTCCCCCCCCCCCCTGGCCTGTGGCCACTTTGATTTCCCCCCCCCCCCGGCCTGTGGCCACTGTGATTTCCCCCCCCCCGGCCTGTAGCCACTGTGATTCTGTGATTCCCCCCCGGCCTGTAGCCACTGTGATTCCCCCCCCCGGCCTGTGGCCACTGTGATCTCCCCCCCCCCGGCCTGTGGCCACTGTGATTCCCCCCCCCGGCCTGTGGCCACTGTGATTTTCCCCCCGGCCTGTGATGACTCAATTTCCCACCCCCCCTGGCCTCTGAAGACTGATTTCCCCCCCACACCCCCTGGGCCTCTGCTCACTGTGCCCCCCCCTGGGCCTCTGACCACTGTGCCTCCCCACCCCCAGGCCTCTGGTGCGCTGTGCCTCCCCACGCCAGGCCTCTGGTGCACTGTGCCTCCCCACCCCCAGGCCTCTGGTGCACTGTGCCTCCCCCCAGGGCCTCTGGCCACTATGCCTCTGGTGTACTCAGCTCCCCTCCCCACGCTCCCCGGGCCTCTGCCCACTGCACCCTCCCAGGCATCTGGTGCACTTTGCCTCCCCCCCATGCCTCTGGCCACTATGCCTCTGGTGCACTGGGCATCTGGCAACTGTGCCTCCCCCTCTGGGTGTTTTGGCCACTGTGCCTCCCTCTCTGGGCATTTTGGTCACTGTCTCCCCCACTGGGCCTTTTGGCCACTGTGGCTCCACCCCGGCCCTCTGGTGCGCTGTGGCTCCACCCCCGGCCCTCTGGTGCGCTGTGGCTCCACCCCCGGCCCTCTGGTGCGCTGTGGCTCCACCCCCGGCCCTCTGGTGCGCTGTGGCTCCACCCCCGGCCCTCTGGTGCGCTGTGGCTCCACCCCCGGCCCTCTGGCGTGCTGTGGCTCCACCTCCAGCCCTCTGGCGCGCTGTGGCTCCACCTCCGGCCCTCTGGGGTGCTGTGGCTCCACCCGCGGCCCTCTGGCATGCTGTGGCTCCACCCCCGGCCCTCTGGCGTGCTGTGGCTCCACCCCCGGCTCTCTGGCATGCTGTGGCTCCACCCCCAGCCCTCTGGCGTGCTGTGGCTCCACCCCCGGCCCTCTGGCGCGCTGTGCCTCCACCCCCCCGGCCCTCTGGCGCGCTGTGCCTCCACCCCCCCCGGCCCTCTGGCGTGCTGTGCCTCCACCCCCCCCGGCCCTCTGGCGTGCTGTGCCTCCACCCCCCCGGCCCTCTGGCGCGCTGTGCCACACCCCCCCGGCCCTCTGGCGCGCTGTGCCACCACCCCCCCGGCCCTGCGCCTTCCCCCCCTGGCCCCTGGCGACTGCGCCTTCCCCCCAGCCCCCTGGGCCTCTGGCCACTGCGCCTCCCCCCCCAGCCCCCTGGGCCTCGGGCCAGTGTGCCTTCCCCCCAGCCCCCTGGGCCTCTGGCCAGTGTGCCTCCCCCCCCCAGCTCCCTGGGCCTCTGGCCACTGTGTCTTCCCGCCCCAGCCACCTGGGCTTCTGGCCACTGTGCCTTCCCCCCCAGTCCCCGGCCACTGTGCCTTCCCCCCCAGGCTGTGGCCACTGTGCCCCCCTGGGGCCTCTGGACACTGTGCCTCCTCCCCCCTGGGCCTCTGGCTACAGCCTCTGGCTACTGTGCCCCCCCACCCCCCTGGGCCTCTGGCCACTGTGCCTTCCCCCCCAGCCCCTTTCCACTGTGCCTACTCCTCCCCAGGCCTCTGGTGCACTGTGCCTCTCCCCAGGCCTCTGGTGCACTGTGCCTCTCCCCAGGCCTCTGGTGCACTGTGCCTCTCCCCAGGCCTCTGGTGCACTGTGCCTCTCCCCAGGCCTCTGGTGCACTGTACCTCTCCCCAGGCCTCTGGTGCACTGTACCTCTCCCCAGGCCTCTGGTGCACTGTACCTTCCCCCCAGGCCTTTGGCCACTGTGATTCCCCCCAGGCTACCGGGCCTCTGGCCACTGTGCCCCCCCTGCACCCCTGGCTACTGTGCCTTGCCCCCTGACCACTGATATTCCCCCTGGGCCTCTGGCTACTGTGCCCCCCCTGGCCTCTGGCTACTGTGCCTCTCCCGGGCATCTGGTGCACTGTGCCTCTCCCCCGGGATCTGGCTACTGTGCCTTCTCCCTGGCCTCTGGCTACTTTGCCTCACTCCCTGCCATCTGTGCCTATCCCCCTGTCCTCTGTGTACCCCCCTGGCCTCTGGCTACTGTGCCTCCCCCCTGGCCTCTGGCTACTGTGCCTCACCCACCTGACCTCTGGCTACTGTGCCTCTTCCCCCCCACCTGACCTCTAGCTACTGTGCCTCTTCCCCCCCCACCTGACCTCTGGTTACTGTGCCTCTTCCCCCCCACCTGGCCTCTGGCTACTGTGACTCTCCCCCCACCTGGCCTCTGGCCACTGTGCCTCCCCCCCCCATGCCGCGGCCACTGTCTGTGCCTCCTCCCTCCCAGGCCGCGGCCCCTGTGCCTCCTCCCCCCATGTCTCTTGCCACTGTGCCTCCTGCCCCCCGTGCCTCTGGCCACTGTGCCTCCTCCCCCCTGGCCACTGTGCCTCCTTCCCCGGCCCTGGCCACTGTGCCTCCTCCCCCGGCCTCTGGCCACTCTGCCCTCCTCCCCCAGCCTCTGGCCACTCTGCCCTCCTCCCCCAGCCTATGGCCACTGTGCCTCCTCCCCCCCCAGGCCTCTGAAGCACTGTACCTCTCCCCAGGCCTCTCGTGCACTGTACCTCTCCCCAGGCCTCTGGTGCACTGTGCCTCTCCCCAGGCCTCTGGTGCACTGTGCCTCTCCCCAGGCCTCTGGTGCACTGTGCCTCTCCCCAGGCCTCTGGTGCACTGAACCTCTCCCCAGGCCTCTGGTGCACTGTACCTCTCCCCAGGCCTCTGGTGCACTGTACCTCCCACCCAGGCCTTTGGCCACTGTGATTCCCCCCCAGGCTACCGGGCCTCTGGCCACTGTGCCCCCCCTGGGCCCCTGGCTACTGTGCCTTGCCCCCTGGCCTCTGGCCACTGTTATTCCCCCTGGGCCTCTGGCCACTGTGCCCCCCTGGCCTCTGGCTACTGTGCCTCCCCCGGGCATCTGGCGCACTATGCCTCTCCCCCGGGATCTGGCTACTGTGCCTTCTCCCTGGCCTCTGGCTACTTTGCCTCACTCCCTGGCCTCTGTGCCTATCCCCCTGTCATCTGTGTACCCCCCTGGCCTCTGGCTACTGTGCCTCGCCCCCTGGCCTCTTGCTACTGTGCCTCGCCCCCCCTGACCTCTGGCTATTGTGCCTCTTCCCCCCCGCTTGCCCTCTGGCTACTGTGCCTCTCCCCCCCCCCCGCTTGACCTCTGGCTACTGTGCCTTTTCCCCCCCACCTGACCTCTGGCTACTGTGCCTCTTCCCCCCCCACCTGGCCTCTGGCTACTGTGCCTCTTCCCCCCCACCTGGCCTCTGGCTACTGTGCCTCTTCCCCCCCACCTGGCCTCTGGCTACTGTGCCTCTCCCCCCCACCTGGCCTCTGGCTACTGTGCCTCTCCCCCCCACCTGGCCTCTGGCTACTGTGCCTCTTCCCCCCACCTCGCCTCTGGCTACTGTGACTCTCCCCCCACCTGGCCTCTGGCCACTGTGCCTCCCCCCCATGCCGCGGCCACTGTGCCTCCTCCCTCCCAGGCCGCGGCCCCTGTGCCTCCTCCCCCCCATGTCTCTTGCCACTGTGCCTCCTCCCCCCGTGCCTCTGGCCATTGTGCCTCCTCCCTCCCCTGGGACTCTGGCCACTGTGCCTCCTCCCCCCGGGCCTCTGGCCACTGTGCTACCGTCCCTCCAGGCTTCTGGCCACTGCCTCTTCACCCCCAGGCTTCTGGCCACAGTGCCTCCTCCCCCTGGGCCTCTGACCACGGTGCCTCCTCCCCCTGTCCTCTGGCCACTGTGCCTCCTCCCCATGTCCTCTGGCCACTGTGCCCTCCCCTCAGGTCTCTGGCCACTGTGCCGTCCCCCCCAGGTCTCTGGCCACTGTGCTGTCCCCCCCAGGAAGCGGCCACTGTGCCCCCCTGGGGCCTCTGGCCACTGTGCCTCCTCCCTCCCTGGGCCTCTGGCCACAGTGCCTTTCCCCCCCGGGCCCTCTGGCCACTGTGCCTTCCCCCCAGCCCCCTGGCCCTCTGGCCACTGTGCCTTCCCCCCAGCCCCCGGCCACTGTGCATCCTCCCCCCCGCCGTGGCCACTGTGCCTCCTCCCCCCCCGGCTGCGGCCACTGTGCCTCCTCCCCCCCAGGCCTCTGGCCACTGTGCCTCCTCCCCCCCAGGCCTCTGGCCACTGTGTCTCCTCCCCCCCAGGCCTCTGGCCACTGTGCCTCCTCCCCCCCGGGCCTCTGGCCACTGTCCCTCCTCCCCTCGGGCCTCTAGCCACTGTGCCTCCTCCCCCCCGGGCCTCTGGCCACTGTGCCTCCTCCCCCCCCTGGCCTCTGGCCACTGTGCCTCCTCCCCCCCCCCGGGCCTCTGGCCACTGTGCTACCATCCCCCGGGCCTCTGGCCACTGTGCCTCTTCACCCCCAGGTTTCTGGCCACTGTGCCTCTTCTCCCCCCGGCCTCTGACCATGGTGCCTCCTCCCCCCGGCCTCTGACCATGGTGCCTCCTCCCCCCGGCCTCTGACCATGGTGCCTCCTCCCCCCGGCCTCTGACCATGGTGCCTCCTCCCCCCGGCCTCTGACCCCTGTGCCTCCTCCCCCCGGCCTCTGGCCCCTGTGCCTCCTCCCCACTGACCTCTGGCCACTGTGCCTACTCCCCCCCCAGGCCTCTGGCCACTGTGCCTACTCCCCCCCAGGCCTCTGGCCTCTGTGCCTCCTCCCCTCCGGCCTCTGGCCACTGTGCCTCCTCCCCCGTGGTCTCTGGCCACTGTGCCTCCTCCCCTGCGGCCTCTGGCCACTGTGCCTCCTCCCCCGCGGCCTCTGGCCACTGTGCCTCCTCCCCCCAGCCTCTGGCAACTGTGCCTCCTCCCCCCAGCCTCTGGCCACAGTGCCTCCTCCCCCCAGCCTCTGGCCACTGTGCCTCATCCGCCCTGGCCACTGTGCCTCCTCTGCCCTGGCCACTGTGCCTCCTCCGCCCTGGCCACTGTGCCTCCTCCCCCCTGGCCACTGTGCCTCCTCCCCCCGGCCTCTGGCCACTGTGCCTCCTCCCCCCGGCCTCTGGCCACTGTTCCTCCTCCCCTCCAGCCTCTGGTCACTGTGCCTCCTCCCCCCTGGCCACTGTGCCTCCTCCCCCCGGCCTCTGGCCATGGTGGCCCCCCTGCGGTTCTGGCCACTATGCCTCTGGTGCACCAGGCCTCAACCCCAGCACACCGCGCATCTGGCGACTGTGCCTCCCCCCCCCAGCCCCCCGGGCCTCTGGGAACTGTGCCTTCCCCCCCTGCACCCTGGGCCTCTGGCCACTGCGCCTTCCCCCCCTGGCGACTGCGCCTTCCCCCCCCAGCCCCCTGGGCCTCTGGCCACTGCGCCTCCCAACCAGCCCCCTGGGCCTCTGGCCAGTGTGCCTTCCCCCCCCAGCTCCCTGGGCCTCTGGCCACTGTGCCTTCCCGCCCCAGCCCCCTGGGCTTCTGGCCACTGTGCTTTCAGCTCCAGCCCCCGGCCACTGTGCCTTCCCCCCCAGGCTGTGGCCACTGTGCCCCCCCGGAGCCTCTGGCCACTGTGCCTCCTCCCCCCTGGGCCTCTGGCTACAGTGCCTCCTCCCCCCGGGCCTCTGGCCACTGTGCCCCCCCAACCCCCTGGCACTCTGGCCACTGTGCCTTCCCCCCAGCCCCTTGCCACTGTGCCTCCTCCCCCAAGGCCATGGCCACTGTGCCTCCTCCCCCCCAGGCCTCTGGCCACTGTGCCTCCTCCCCCCCAGGCCTCTGGCCACTGTGCCTCCTCCCCCCGGGCCTCTGGCCACTGTGCCTCCTCCCCCCGGGCCTCTGGCCACTGTGCCTCCTCCCCACCAGGCCTCTGGCCACTGTGCCTCCTCCCCACCAGGCCTCTGGCCACTGTGCCTCCTCCCCACCAGGCCTCTGGCCACTGTGCCTCCTCCCCCCCAGGCCTCTGGCCACTGTGCCTCCTCACCCCGGCCTCTGACCACTGTGCCTCCTCCCCCTGGCCTCTGGCCACTGTGCCTCCTCCCCCCCGGCCTGTGGCCACTGTGATTTCCCCCCCCGGCCTTGTGGCCACTGTGATTTCCCCCCCGGCCTGTGGCCACTGTGATTCCCCCCCCGGCCTGTGGCCACTGTGATTCCCCCCCCTGGCCTGTGGCCACTGTGATTTCCCCCCCCAGCCTGTGGCCACTGTGATTTCCCCCCCCGGCCTGTGGCCACTGTGATTTCCCCCCCCTCCGGCCTGTGGCCACTGTGATTTCCCCCCCCCCCCCAGCCTGTGGCCACTGTGATTTTCCCCCCCTGGCCTGTGGCCACTGTGATATCCCCCCCGGCCTGTGGCCACTGTGATATCCCCCCCGGCCTGTGGCCACTGTGATATCCCCCCCGGCCTGTGGCCACTGTGATTTCCACCCTCCTCGCCTGTGGCCACTGTGATTTCCACCCCCCTGGCCTGTGGCCACTGTGATTCCCCCCCTGGCCTGTGGCCACTGTGATTTCCCCCCCCCCTGGCCTGTGGCCACTGTGATTTCCCCCCCCCCGGCCTGTAGCCACTGTGATTCCCCCCCGGCCTGTAGCCACTGTGATTCCCCCCCGGCCTGTAGCCACTGTGATTCCCCCCCGGCCTGTAGCCACTGTAATTCCCCCCCGGCCTGTGGCCACTGTGATCTCCCCCCCCCGGCCTGTGGCCACTGTGATCTCCCCCCCCCCCGGCCTGTGGCCACTGTGTTTCCCCCCCCGGCTTGTGGCCACTGTGATTTTCCCCCCGGCCTGTGATGACTCAATTTCCCACCCCCCCTGGCCTCTGAAGACTGATTTCCCCCCCACACCCCCTGGGCCTCTGCTCACTGTGCCCCCCCCTGGGCCTCTGACCACTGTGCCTCCCCACCCCCAGGCCTCTGGTGTGCTGTGCCTCCCCACCGCCAGGCCTCTGGTGCACTGTGCCTCCCCACCCCCAGGCCTCTGGTGCACTGTGCCTCCCCCCAGGGCCTCTGGCCACTATGCCTCTGGTGTACTCGGCTCCCCTCCCCACGCTCCCCGGGCCTCTGCCCACTGCACCCTCCCCAGGCATCTGGTGCACTTTGCCACCCCTCCATGCCTCTGGCCACTATGCCTCTGGTGCACTGGGCATCTGGCAACTGTGCCTCCCCCTCTGGGTGTTTTGGCCACTGTGCCTCCCCCTCTGGGCATTTTGGTCACTGTCTCCCCCACTGGGCCTTTTGGCCACTGTGGCTCCACCCCCGGCCCTCTGGTGCGCTGTGGCTCCACCCCCGGCCCTCTGGTGCGCTGTGGCTCCACCCCCGGCCCTCTGGTGCGCTGTGGCTCCACCCCCGGCCCTCTGGTGCGCTGTGGCTCCACCCCCGGCCCTCTGGTGCGCTGTGGCTCCACCTCCAGCCCTCTGGGGCGCTGTGGCTCCACCTCCGGCCCTCTGGGGTGCTGTGGCTCCACCCGCGGCCCTCTGGCGTGCTGTGGCTCCACCCCCGGCCCTCTGGTGTGCTGTGGCTCCACCCCCAGCCCTCTGGCGTGCTGTGGCTCCACCCCTCGGCCCTCTGGCGCGCTGTGCCTCCACCCCCCCCGGCCCTCTGGCGCGCTGTGCCTCCACCCCCCCCGGCCCTCTGGCGCGCTGTGCCTCCACCCCCCCCGGCCCTCTGGCGCGCTGTGCCTCCACCCCCCCCGGCCCTCTGGTGTGCTGTGCCTCCACCCCCCCGGCCCTCTGGCGCTCTGTGCCACCACCCCCCTAGCCCTCTGGCGCGCTGTGCCACCACCCCCCCAGCCCTGCGCCTTCCCCCCCTTACCCCTGGCGACTGCGCCTTCCCCCCCAGCCCCCTGGGCCTCTGGCCACTGCGCCTCCCCCCCAGCCCCCTGGGCCTCGGGCCAGTGTGCCTTCCCCCCAGCCCCCTGGGCCTCTGGCCAGTGTGCCCCCCTTCCCGCCCCAGCCACCTGGGCTTCTGGCCACTATGCCTTCCCCCCCAGTCCCCGGCCACTGTGCCTTCCCCCCCAGGCTGTGGCCACTGTGCCCCCCTGGGGCCTCTGGACACTGTGCCTCCTCCCCACCTGGGCCTCTGGCTACAGCCTCTGGCCACTGTGCCCCCCCACCCCCCTGGGCCTCTGGCCACTGTGCCTTCCCCCCCAGCCCCTTGCCACTGTGCCTCCTCCCCCCCCAGGCCTCTGGTGCACTGTGCCTCTCCCCAGGCCTCTGGTGCACTGTGCCTCTCCCCAGGCCTCTGGTGCACTGTGCCTCTCCCCAGGCCTCTGGTGCACTGTGCCTCTCCCCAGGCCTCTGGTGCACTGTACCTCTCCCCAGGCCTCTGGTGCACTGTACCTCTCCCCAGGCCTCTGGTGCACTGTACCTCCCCCCCAGGCCTTTGGCCACTGTGATTCCCCCCAGGCTACCGGGCCTCTGGCCACTGTGCCCCCCCTGCGCCCCTGGCTACTGTGCCTTGCCCCCTGACCACTGATATTCCCCCTGGGCCTCTGGCTACTGTGCCCCCCCTGGCCTCTGGCTACTGTGCCTCCCCCGGGCATCTGGTGCACTGTGCCTCTCCCCCGGGATCTGGCTACTGTGCCTTCTCCCTGGCCTCTGGCTACTTTGCCTCACTCCCTGCCGTCTGTGCCTATCCCCCTGTCCTCTGTGTACCCCCCTGGCCTCTGGCTACTGTGCCTCCCCCCTGGCCTCTGGCTACTGTGCCTCACCCCCCTGACCTCTGGCTACTGTGCCTCTTCCCCCCACCTGACCTCTAGCTACTGTGCCTCTTCCCCCCCACCTGACCTCTGGTTACTGTGCCTCTTCCCCCCCACCTGGCCTCTGGCTACTGTGACTCTCCCCCCACCTGGCCTCTGGCCACTGTGCCTCCCCCCCCATACCGCGGCCACTGTGCCTCCTCCCTCCCAGGCCGCAGCCCCTGTGCCTCCTCCCCCCATGTCTCTTACCACTGTGCCTCCTCCCCCCGTGCCTCTGGCCACTGTGCCTCCTCCCCCCTGGCCACTGTGCCTCCTCCCCCGGCCTCTGGCCACTGTGCCTCCTCCCCCGGCCTCTGGCCACTCTGCCCTCCTCCCCCAGCCTCTGCCCATCTGCCCTCCTCCCCCAGCCTATGGCCACTGTGCCTCCTCCCCCCAGGCCTCTTGTGCACTGTACCTCTCCCCAGGCCTCTTGTGCACTGTACCTCTCCCCAGGCCTCTGGTGCACTGTGCCTCTCCCCAGGCCTCTGGTGCACTGTGCCTCTCCCCAGGCCTCTGGTGCACTGAACCTCTCCCCAGGCCTCTGGTGCACTGTACCTCTCCCCAGGCCTCTGGTGCACTGTACCTCCCACCCAGGCCTTTGGCCACTGTGATTCCCCCCCAGGCTACCGGGCCTCTGGCCACTGTGCCCCCCCTGGGCCCCTGGCTACTGTGCCTTGCCCCCTGGCCTCTGGCCACTGTTATTCCCCCTGGGCCTCTGGCCACTGTGCCCCCCTGGCCTCTGGCTACTGTGCCTCCCCCGGGCATCTGGCGCACTATGCCTCTCCCCCGGGATCTGGCTACTGTGCCTTCTCCCTGGCCTCTGGCTACTTTGCCTCACTCCCTGGCCTCTGTGCCTATCCCCCTGTCATCTGTGTACCCCCCTGGCCTCTGGCTACTGTGCCTCGCCCCCTGGCCTCTGGCTACTGTACCTCGCCCCCCCTGGCCTCTGGCTACTGTGCCTCGCCCCCCCTGACCTCTGGCTATTGTGCCTCTTCCCCCCCCGCTTGACCTCTGGCTACTGTGCCTCTTCCCCCCCCCGCTTGACCTCTGGCTACTGTGCCTTTTCCCCCCCACCTGACCACTGGCTACTGTGCCTCTTCCCCCCCACCTGGCCTCTGGCTACTGTGCCTCTTCCCCCCCACCTGGCCTCTGGCTACTGTGCCTCTTCCCCCCCACCTGGCCTCTGGCTACTGTACTGTGCCTCTTCCCCCCCACCTGGCCTCTGGCTACTGTGCCTCTTCCACCCCACCTGGCCTCTGGCTACTGTGCCTCTTCCCCCCCACCTGGCCTCTGGCCACTGTGCCCCCCCCATGCCGCGGCCACTGTGCCTCCTCCCTCCCAGGCCGCGGCCCCTGTGCCTCCTCCCCCCCATGTCTCTTGCCACTGTGCCTCCTCCCCCCGTGCCTCTGGCCACTGTGCCTCCTCTCTCCCCTGGGACTCTGGCAACTGTGCCTCCTCCCCCCAGGCCTCTGGCCACTGTGCTACCGTCCCCCCAGGCTTCTGGCCACTGCCTCTTCACCCCCAGGCTTCTGGCCACAGTGCCTCCTCCCCCTGGGCCTCTGACCACAGTGCCTCCTCCCCCTGGGCCTCTGACCACGGTGCCTCCTCCCCATGTCCTCTGGCCACTGTGCCTCCTCCCCCCGGCCTCTGGCCACTGTGCCTCCTCCCCCCGGCCTCTGGCCACTGTGCCTCCTCCCCCCGGCCTCTGGCCACTGTGCCTCCTCCCCACCGGCCTCTGGCCACAGTGCCTACTCGCCCCTGGCCTCTGGCCATTGTGCCTCCTCCCCCCAGGCCTCTGACTACTGTGCCTACTCCCCCCTGGCCTCTGACTACTGTGCCTACTCCCCCCTGGCCTCTGACTACTGTGCCTACTCCCTCTGGCCACTGTGCCTCCTCCCCCCTGGCCACTGTGCCTCCTCCCCCCTGGCCACTGTGCCTCCTCCCCCCTGGCCACTGTGCCTCCTCCCCCCTGGCCACTATGCCTCCTCCCCCCTGGCGACTGTGCCTCCTCCCCCAAGGCCACGGCCACTGTGCCTCCTCCCCCCCAGGCCTCTGGCCATTGTGCCTCCTCCCCCCAGGCCTCTGACTACTGTGCCTACTCCCCCCGGCCTCTGGCCACTGTGCCTCCTCCCCCCTGGCCACTGTGCCTCCTCCCCCCTGGCCACTGTGCCTCCTCCCCCCTGGCCACTGTGCCTCCTCCCCCCTGGCAACTGTGCCTCCTCCCCCAAGGCAACGGCCACTGTGCCTCCTCCCCCCCAGGCCTCTGGCCACTGTGCCTCCCCCCCCCGGGCCTCTGGCCACTGTGCCTCCTCCCACCAGGCCTCTGGCCACTGTGCCTCCTCCCCCCCGGGCCTCTGGCCACTGTGCCTCCTCCCCCCCGGGCCTCTGGCCACTGTGCCTCCTCACCCCGGCCTCTGACCACTGTGCCTCCTTCTTCCCCCCCGGCCTCTGGCCACTGTGCCTCCTCCCCCTGGCCTCTGGCCACTGTGCCTCCTCCCCCCGGCCTCTGGCCACTGTGCCTCCTCCCCACCGGCCTCTGGCCACAGTGCCTACTCGCCCCTGGCCTCTGTCTACTGTGCCTCCTCCCCCCAGGCCTCTGACTACTGTGCCTCCTCCCCCCAGGCCTCTGACTACTGTGCCTACTCCCCCCTGGCCTCTGACTACTGTGCCTACTCCCCCCGGCCTCTGGCCACTGTGCCTCCTCCCCCCCTGGCCACTGTGCTTCCTCCCCCCTGGCCACTGTGCCTCCTCCCCCCTGGCCACTGTGCCTCCTCCCCCCTGGCCACTGTGCCTCCTCCCCCGGCCCTGGCCACTGTTCCTCCTCCCCCGGCCCTGGCCACTGTTCCTCCTCCCCCGGCCTCTGGCCACTCTGCCCTCCTCCCCCAGCCTCTGGCCACTCTGCCCTCCTCCCCCAGCCTATGGCCACTGTGCCTCCTCCCCCCCAGGCCTCTGAAGCACTGTACCTCTCCCCAGCCCTCTCGTGCACTGTGCCTCTCCCCAGCCCTCTTGTGCACTGTGCCTCTCCCCAGGCCTCTGGTGCACTGTGCCTCTCCCCAGGCCTCTGGTGCACTGTGCCTCTCCCCAGGCCTCTGGTGCACTGAACCTCTCCCCAGGCCTCTGGTGCACTGTACCTCTCCCCAGGCCTCTGGTGCACTGTACCTCCCACCCAGGCCTTTGGCCACTGTGATTCCCCCCAGGCTACTGGGCCTCTGGCCACTGTGCCCCCCCTGGGCCCCTGGCTACTGTGCCTTGCCCCCTGGCCTCTGGCCACTGTTATTCCCCCTGGGCCTCTGGCCACTGTGCCCCTCTGGCTACTGTGCCTCCCCCGGGCATCTGGCGCACTATGCCTCTCCCCCGGTATCTGGCTACTGTGCCTTCTCCCTGGCCTCTGGCTACTTTGCCTCACTCCCTGGCCTCTGTGCCTATCCCCCTGTCATCTGTGTACCCCCCTGGCCTCTGGCTACTGTGCCTCGCCCCCTGGCCTCTGGCTACTGTGCCTCACCCCCCCTGACCTCTGGCTATTGTGCCTCTTCCCCCCCGCTTGACCTCTGGCTACTGTGCCTCTTCCCCCCCGCTTGACCTCTGGCTACTGTGCCTTTTCCCCCCCACCTGACCTCTGGCTACTGTGCCTCTTCCCCCCCACCTGGCCTCTGGCTACTGTGCCTCTTCCCCCCACCTGGCCTCTGGCTACTGTGCCTCTTCCCCCCCACCTGGCCTCTGGCTACTGTGCCTCTTCCCCCCCCACCTGGCCTCTGGCTACTGTGCCTCTTCCCCCCCACCTGGCCTCTGGCTACTGTGCCTCTCCACCCCACCTGGCCTCTGGCTACTGTGCCTCTCCACCCCACCTGGCCTCTGGCTACTGTGCCTCTCCACCCCACCTGGCCTCTGGCTACTGAGCCTCTCCCCCCACCTGGCCTCTGGCTGCTGTGCCCCCCCCGGGCCTCTGGCGCACTGTGCCTCCCCCCCCAGGCCTCTGGCGCACTGTGCCTCCCCCCCCCCTGGCCTCTGGCGCACTGTGCCTCTCCCCCGGGATCTGGCTACTGTGCCTTCTCCCTGGCCTCTGTGCCTATCCCCCTGTCCTCTGTGTACCCCTCTGGCCTCTGGCTACTGTGCCTCCCACCCTGGCCTCTGGCTACTGTGCCTCACCCCCCTGACCTCTGGCTACTGTGCCTCTTCCCCCCCACCTGACCTCTGGCTACTGTGCCTCTTCCCCCCCACCTGACCTCTGGCTACTGTGCCTCTTCCCTCCCCACCTGACCTCTGGCTACTGTGCCTCTTCCCCCCCACCTGGCCTCTGGCTACTGTGACCCTCCCCCCCACCTGGCCTCTGGCTACTGTGACTCTCCCCCCCCACCTGGCCTCTGGTGCACTGCGCCTCCCCCCTGGCCTCTGGTGCACTGCGCCTCCCCCCTGGCCTCTGGTGCACTGCGCCTCCCCCCTGGCCTCTGGTGCACTGCGCCTCCCCCCTGGCCTCTGGCGCACTGTGCCTCCCCCCGGGCCTCTGGCACACTGTGCCTCCCCCCCAGGCCTCTGGCCACTGTGATCCACCCTGCTGCCTCCCCCCGGACCTCTGGCCACTGTGCCTCCCCCCGGACCTCTGGCCACTGTGCCTTCCCCCCCAGCCCCCTGGGCCTCTGGCCACTGTGCCTTCCCCCCATCCCCCTGGGACTCTGGCCACTGTGCCTTCCCCCCCAGCCCCCTGGACCTCTGGCCGCTGTGCCTTCTCCCCAGCCCCCTGGGCCTCTGGCCACTGTGCCTTCCCCCCCAGCCCCCTGGGCCTCTGGCCACTGTGCCTTCCCCCCCAGCCCCCTGGGCCTCTGGCCACTGTGCCTTCCCCCCCAGCCCCCTGGGCCTCTGGCCACTGTGCCTTCCCCCCAGCCCCCTGGGCCTCTGGCCACTGTGCCTTCCCCCCCAGCCCCCTGGGCCTCTGGCCACTGTGCCTTCCCCCCCAGCCCGCAGGTCTCTGGCCACTGTGCCTCCTCCCCCCCAGGTCTCTGGCCACTGTGCCTCCTCCCCCCCAGGTCTCTGGCCACTGTGCCTCCTCCCCCCCAGGTCTCTGGCCACTGTGCCTCCTCCCCCCCAGGTCTCTGGCCACTGTGCCTCCTCCCCCCCAGGCCTCTGGCCACTGTGCCTCCTCCCCCCCAGGCCTCTGGCCACTGTGCCTCCTCCCCCCCTGGGGCTCTGACCACTCTGCCTCCTCCCCCACTGGGGCTCTGACCACTCTGCCTCCGCCCCCTGGGGCTCTGACCACTCTGCCTCCGCCCCCTGGGGCTCTGACCACTCTGCCTCCGCCTCCAGGGGCTCTGACCACTCTGCCTCCGCCTCCAGGGGCTCTGACCACTCTGCCTCCGCCCCCAGGGGCTCTGAGCACTCTGCCTCCGCCCCCAGGGGCTCTGACCACTGTGCCTCTGCCCCCAGGGGCTCTGACCACTGTGCCTCTGCCCCCAGGGGCTCTGACCACTGTGCCTCTGCCCCCCGGGGCTCTGACCACTGTGCCTCTGCCCCCCGGGCCTCTGGCCACTGTGCCTCTGCCCCCCGGGCCTCTGGCCACTGTGCCTCTTCACCCCCAGGCTTCTGGCCACTGTCCCTCTTCACCCCAGCCTCTGGCCACTGTGCCTCCTCCCCCCCAGCCTCTAGCCACTGTGCCTCTTCCCCCCCAGCCTCTGACCACTGTGCCTCCTCCCCCCAGCCTCTGGCCAATGTGCCTCCTCCCCCCTGGCCTCTGGCCACTGTGCCCCCTCCCCCCCGGCCTCTGGCCACTGTGCCTCCTCCCCCCTGGCCACTGTGCCTCCTCCCCCCAGCCTCTGGCCACTGTGGCCACCCCTGTCCTCTGGCCACTCTGCCCTCCTCTGGCCACTGTGCCCTCCCGCCTGTCCTCTGGCCACTGTGCCCACCCCCTGGGCCTCTGACCACTATGCCTCTCCTGACCCCGGGACTATGGCTACTGTGCCCGCTTAGGCCCCTGGCCCCTGTGCCTCCCCCCGGGCCTCTGGCCACTATGCCTCTCGTGCACTCAGCCCCCCCTGGGGGCCTCTGGCCACTATGCCTCCCCCCGGGCCTCTGGCCACTGTGGCTCCACCCCCGGGCCTCTGGCGCACTGTGGCTCCACCCCCGGCCCTCTGGCGCGCTGTGGCTCCACCCCCGGCCCTCTGGCGCGCTGTGGCTCCACCCCTGGCCCTCTGGCGTGCTGTGGCTCCACCCCTGGCCCTCTGGCATGCTGTGGCTCCACCCCTGGCCCTCTGGCGTGCTGTGGCTCCACCCCTGGCCCTCTGGCGTGCTGTGGCTCCACCCCTGGCCCTCTGGCGTGCTGTGGCTCCACCCCTGGCCCTCTGGCGTGCTGTGGCTCCACCCCTGGCCCTCTAGCGTGCTGTGGCTCCCCCCCTGGCCCTCTGGCGTGCTGTGGCTCCACCCCTGGCCCTCTGGGGTGCCTTGGCTCCACCCCCGGCCCTCAGGCGTGCCTTGGCTCCACTCCCGGCCCTCTGGCGTGCCGTGGCTCCACCCCCGGCCCTCTGGCGCGCCGTGGCTCCACCCCCGGCCCTCTGGCGCGCCGTGGCTCCAGCCCCGGCCCTCTGGCGCGCCGTGGCTCCAGCCCCGGCCCTCTGGCGCGCTGTGGCTCCAGCCCCGGCCCTCTGGCGCGCTGTGGCTCCAGCCCCGGCCCTCTGGCGCGCTGTGGCTCCAGCCCCGGCCCTCTGGCGCGCTGTGGCTCCAGCCCCGGCCCTCTGGCGCGCTGTGGCTCCAGCCCCGGCCCTCTGGCGCGCTGTGGCTCCAGCCCCGGCCCTCTGGTGCGCTGTGACTCCAGCCCCGGCCCTCTGGCACGCTGTGGCTCCACCCCCGGCCCTCTGGCGTGCTGTGGCTCCACCCCCTTGGCTCGACCCCCGGCCCTCTGGCGTGCCTTGGCTCGACCCCCGGCCCTCTGGCGTGCTGTGGCTCCCCCCCCGGCCCTCTGGCGTGCTGTGGCTCCACCCCTGGCCCTCTGGGGTGCCTTGGCTCCACCCCTGGCCCTCTGGCGTGCCTTGGCTCCACTCCCGGCCCTCTGGCGCGCCGTGGCTCCAGCCCCGGCCCTCTGGCGCGCCGTGGCTCCAGCCCGGCCCTCTGGCGCGCTGTGGCTCCAGCCCCGGCCCTCTGGCGCGCTGTGGCTCCAGCCCCGGCCCTCTGGCGCGCTGTGGCTCCAGCCCCGGCCCTCTGGTGCGCTGTGGCTCCAGCCCCGGCCCTCTGGTGCGCTGTGACTCCAGCCCCGGCCCTCTGGCACGCTGTGGCTCCACCCCCGGCCCTCTGGTGTGCTGTGGCTCCACCCCCTTGGCTCGACCCCCGGCCCTCTGGCGTGCCTTGGCTCGACCCCCGGCCCTCTGGCGTGCTGTGGCTCCACCTCCAGCCCTCTGACATGCTGTGGCTCCACCCGCGGCCCTCTGGTGCGCTGTGGCTCCACTCCCGGCCCTCTGGTGTGCTGTGGCTCCACCCCCGGCCCTCTGGTGCGCTGTGGCTCCACCCCCGGCCCTCTGGTGCGCTGTGGCTCCACCCCCGGCCCTCTGGCACGCTGTGGCTCCACCCCCGGCCCTCTGGCGCGCTGTGCCTCCACCCCCCCCGGCACCCTGGTGCGCTGTGCCACCACCCCCCGGCCCTCTGGCATGCTATGCCACCACCCCCCCGGCCCTCTGGCGCACTGTGCCACCACCCCCCAGCCCTGCGCCTTCCCCCCCTGACCCCTGGCGACTGCGCCTTCCCCCCCAGCCCCCTGGGCCTCTGGCCACTGTGCCCTCCCGCCTGTCCTCTGGCCACTGTGCCCACCCCCTGGGCCTCTGACCACTATGCCTCTCCTGACCCCAGGACTATGGCTACTGTGCCCGCTTAGGCCCCTGGCCCCTGTGCCTCCCCCCGGGCCTCTGGCCACTATGCCTCTCGTGCACTCAGCCCCCCCTGGGGGCCTCTGGCCACTATGCCTCCCCCCGGGCCTCTGGCCACTGTGGCTCCACCCCCGGGCCTCTGGCCACTGTGGCTCCACCCCCGGCCCTCTGGCGTGCTGTGGCTCCACCCCCGGCCCTCTGGCGCGCTGTGGCTCCACCCCTGGCCCCCTGGCGTGCTGTGGCTCCACCCCCGGCCCTCTGGCGTGCTGTGGCTCCACCCCTGGCCCTCTAGCGTGCTGTGGCTCCCCCCCTGGCCCTCTGGCGTGCTGTGGCTCCACCCCTGGCCCTCTGGGGTGCCTTGGCTCCACCCCCGGCCCTCTGGCGTGCCTTGGCTCCACTCCCGGCCCTCTGGCGTGCCGTGGCTCCACCCCCGGCCCTCTGGCGTGCCGTGGCTCCACCCCCGGCCCTCTGGCGCGCCGTGGCTCCACCCCCGGCCCTCTGGCGCGCCGTGGCTCCACCCCCGGCCCTCTGGCGCGCCGTGGCTCCAGCCCCGGCCCTCTGGCGCGCCGTGGCTCCAGCCCCGGCCCTCTGGCGCGCCGTGGCTCCAGCCCCGGCCCTCTGGCGCGCCGTGGCTCCAGCCCCGGCCCTCTGGCGCGCCGTGGCTCCAGCCCCGGCCCTCTGGCGCGCTGTGGCTCCAGCCCCGGCCCTCTGGCGCGCTGTGGCTCCAGCCCCGGCCCTCTGGCGCGCTGTGGCTCCAGCCCCGGCCCTCTGGCGCGCTGTGGCTCCAGCCCCGGCCCTCTGGCGTGCTGTGGCTCCACCCCCTTGGCTCGACCCCCGGCCCTCTGGCGTGCCTTGGCTCGACCCCCGGCCCTCTGGCGTGCTGTGGCTCCACCCCCGGCCCTCTGGCGTGCTGTGGCTCCACCCCCGGCCCTCTGGCGCGCTGTGGCTCCACCCCCGGCCCTCTGGTACGCTGTGGCTCCACCCCCGGCCCTCTGGCGTGCTGTGGCTCCACCCCCGGCCCTCTGGCGTGCTGTGGCTCCACCCCCGGCCCACTGGCGCGCTGTGCCTCCACCCCCCCCGGCACCCTGGTGCGCTGTGCCACCACCCCCCCGGCCCTCTGGCATGCTATGCCACCACCCCCCCGGCCCTCTGGCGCACTGTGCCACCACCCCCCAGCCCTGCGCCTTCCCCCCCTGACCCCTGGCGACTGCACCTTCCCCCCCAGCCCCCCGGCCCTCTGGCGTGCTGTGGCTCCACCCCCGGCCCTCTGGCGTGCTGTGGCTCCACCCCCGGCCCACTGGCGCGCTGTGCCTCCACCCCCCCCGGCACACTGGTGCGCTGTGCCACCACCCCCCCGGCCCTCTGGCATGCTATGCCACCACCCCCCCGGCCCTCTGGCGCACTGTGCCACCACCCCCCAGCCCTGCGCCTTCCCCCCCTGACCCCTGGCGACTGCGCCTTCCCCCCCAGCCCCCTGGGCCTCTGGCCACTGCGCCTCCCCCCCAGTCCCCTGGGCCTCTAGCCAGTGTGCCTTCCCCCCAGCCCCCTGGGCCTCTGGCCAGTGTGCCTTCCCGCCCCAGCCGCCTGGGCTTCTGGCCACTGCGCCTCCCCCCCAGTCCCCTGGGCCTCTAGCCAGTGTGCCTTCCCCCCAGCTCCCTGGGCCTCTTGCCACTGTGCCTTCCCGCCCCAGCCGCCTGGGCTTCTGGCCACTGTGCCTTCCCCCCCAGTCCCCGGCCACTGTGCCTTCCCCCCCAGGCTGTGGCCACTGTGCCCCCCTGGGGCCTCTGGCCACTGTGCCTCCTCCCCCCCTGTGCCTCTGGCTACAGTGCCTCCTCCCCCTGGGCCTCTGGCCACTGTGCCCCCCACCCCCCTGGGCCTCTGGCCACTGTGCGTTCCCCCAGCCCCTTGCCACTGTGCCTCCTCCCCCGAGGCCTCTGGCCACTGTGCCTCCTCCCCCCCAGGCCTCTGGCCACTGTGCCTCCTCCCCCCCAGGCCTCTGGCCACTGTGCCTCCTCCCCCCAGGCCTCTGGCCACTGTGCCTCCTCCCCACCATGCCTCTGGCCACTGTGGCTCCTCCCCCCTGGGCCTCTGGCCACTGTGCCTCCTCCCCCCTGGGCCTCTGGCCACTGTGCCTCCTCCCCCTGGCCTCTGGCCACTGTGCCTCCTCCTCCCGGCCTCTGGCCACTGTGCCTCCTCCCCCTCGGCCTCTGGCCACTGTGCCTCCTCCCCTGGCCTCTGGCCACTGTGCCTCCTCCCCCGGCCTCTGGCCACTGTGCCTCCTCCCCCCGGGCCTCTGGCCACTGTGCCTCCTCCCCCCGGGCCTCTGGCCACTGTGCCTCCTCCCCCCGGGCCTCTGGCCACTGTGCCTCCTCCCCCCAAGCCACTGGCCACTGTGCCCCCTCCCCCCTGGCCTCTGGCCACTGTGCCCCCTCCCCCCGGCCTCTGGCCACTGTGCCTCCTCCCCCCTGGCCACTGTGCCTCCTCCCCCCAGCCTCTGGCCACTGTGGCCACCCCTGTCCTCTGGCCACTGTGGCCACCCCTGTCCTCTGGCCACTCTGCCCTCCTCTGGCCACTGTGCCCTCCCGCCTGTCCTCTGGCCACTGTGCCCACCCCCTGGGCCTCTGACCACTATGCCTCTCCTGACCCCGGGACTATGGCTACTGTGCCCCCTCAGGCCCCTGGCCCCTGTGCCTCCCCCCGGGCCTCTGGCCACTATGCCTCTGGTGCACTCAGCCCCCCTGGGGGCCTCTGGCCACTATGCCTCCCCCTGGGGGCCACTGGCCACCATGCCTCCCCCCGGGCCTCTGGCCACTCTGGCTCCACCCCCGGCCCTCTGGTGCGCTGTGGCTCCACCCCTGGCCCTCTGGCGCGCTGTGGCTCCACCCCCGGCCCTCTGGCGCGCTCTGGCTCCACCCCCGGCCCTCTGGTGCGCTGTGGCTCCACCCCCGGCCCTCTGGTGCGCTGTGGCTCCACCCCCGGCCCTCTGGCGCACCTTGGCTCCACCCCGGCCCTCTGGCGTGCTGTGGCTCCACCCCTGGCCCTCTGGCATGCTGTGGCTCCATCGCTAGCCCTCTGGCGTGCTGTTGCTCCCCCAGCCCTCTGGCGCGCCGTGGCTCCACCCCCGGCCCTCTGGCGTGCCTTGGCTCCACCCCCGGCCCTCTGGCACGCTGTGTCTCCTGCCCCGGCCCTCTGGCGCGCTGTGGCTCCACCCCCAGCCCTCTGGTAAGCTGTGGCTCCACCCCCAGCCCTCTTGCGTGCTGTGGCTCCACCCCCGGCCCTCTGGCGCACTGTGCCTCCACCCCCCCGGCCCCCTGGTGCCCTCTGCCACCACCCCCCCGGCCCTCTGGCATGCTGTGCCACCACCCCCCGGCCCTCTGGCGCGCTGTGCCACCACCCCCCCAGCCCTGCGCCTTCCCCCCCTGACCCCTGGCGACTGCGCCTTCCCCCCGGCCCCCTGGGCCTCTGGCCACTGCGCCTCCCCCCAGCCCCCTGGGCCTCTGGCCAGTGTCCCTTCCCCCCAGCCCCCGGGGCCTCTGGCCAGTGTGCCTCCCCCCCCAGCTCCCTGGGCCTCTGGCCACTGTGCCTTCCCGCCCCAGCCGCCTGGGCTTCTGGCCACTGTGCCTTCCCCCCCAGTCCCCGGCCACTGTGCCTTCCCCCGGGCTTTGGCCACTGTGCCCCCTGGGGCCTCTGGCCACTGTGCCTCCTCCCCCCCTGGGCCTCTGGCTACAGTGCCTCCTCCCCCTGGGCCTCTGGCCACTGTGCCCCCCACCCCCCTGGGCCTCTGGCCACTGTGCCTTCCCCCCAGCCCCTTGCCACTGTGCCTCCTCCCCCGAGGCCGTGGCCACTGTGCCTCCTCCCCCTCAGGCCTCTGGCCACTGTGCCTCCTCCCCCCAGGCCTCTGGCCACTGTGCCTCCTCCCCCCAGGCCTCTGGCCACTGTGCCTCCTCCCCCCAGGCCTCTGGCCACTGTGCCTCCTCCCCCAGGCCTCTGGCCACTTTGCCTCCTCCCCCCTGGGCCTCTGGCCACTGTGCCTCCTCCCCCCTGGGCCTCTGGCCACTGTGCCTCCTCCCCCCTGGGCCTCTGGCCACTGTGCCTCCTCCCCCCGGCCTCTGGCCATTGTGCCTCCTCCCCCCGGCCTCTGGCCACTGTTCCTCCTCCCCCCGGGCCTCTGGCCACTGTGCCTCCTCCCCCCGGGCCTCTGGCCACTGTGCCTCCTCCCCCCGGGCCTCTGGCCACTGTGCCTCCTCCCCCCAGGCCTCTGGCCACTGTGCCTCCTCCCCCCAGCCTCTAGCCACTGTGCCTCCTCCCCCCGGCCTCTAGCCACTGTGCCTCCTCCCCCCCAGCCTCTAGCCACTGTGCCTCCTCCCCCCCCAGCCTCTGGCCACTGTGCCTGCTCCCCCCCAGCCTCTGGCCACTGTGCCTGCTCCCCCCCAGCCACTGGCCACTGTGCCTCCTCCCCCCTGGCCTCTGGCCACTGTGCCCCCTCCCCCCCGGCCTCTGGCCACTGTGCCTCCTCCCCCCTGGCCACTGTGCCTCCTCCCCCTAGCCTCTGGCCACTGTGGCCACCCCTGTCCTCTGGCCACTCTGCCCTCCTCTGGCCACTGTGCCCTCCCGCCTGTCCTCTGGCCACTGTGCCCACCCCCTGGGCCTCTGACCACTATGCCTCTCCTGACCCCGGGACTATGGCTACTGTGCCCCCTCAGGCCCCTGGCCCCTGTGCCTCCCCCCGGGCCTCTGGCCACTATGCATCTGGTGCACTCAGCCCCCCCTGGGGGCCTCTGGCCACTATGCCTCCCCCCGGGCCTCTGGCCACTGTGGCTCCACCCCTGGCCCTCTGGCGCGCTGTGCCTCCCCCCCGGCCCTCTGGCGCGTGGTGCCTCCCCCCGGCCCTCTGGCGCGTGGTGCCTCCCCCCCGGCCCTCTGGCGCGTGGTGCCTCCCCCCGGCCCTCTGGCGCGTGGTGCCTCCCCCCCGGCCCTCTGGCGCGTGGTGCCTCCCCCCCGGCCCTCTGGCGCGTGGTGCCTACCCCCGGCCCTCTGGCGTGCTGTGGCTCCACCCCCGGCCCTCTGGTGCGCTGTGTCTCCACCCCCGGCCCTCTGGTGCGCTGTGGCTCCACCCCCGGCCCGCTGGCGCGCTGTGGCTCCACCCCTGGCCCACTGGCGTGCTGTGGCTCCACCCCTGGCCCTCTGGCGCGCTGTGGCTCCACCCCCGGCCCTCTGGCACGCCTTGGCTCCACCCCGGACCTCTGGAGCGCCTTGGCTCCACCCCGGCCCTCTGGCGCGCTGTGGCTCCAGCCCCGGCCCTCTGGCGCGCTGTGGCTCCAGCCCCGGCCCTCTGGCGCGCTGTGGCTCCAGCCCCGGCCCTCTGGCGTGCTGTGGCTCCCCCCCGGCCCTCTGGCGTGCTGTTGCTCCCCCCCCGGCCCTCTGGCGTGCTGTTGCTCCCCCCCCCGGCCCTCTGGCGTGCTGTTGCTCCCCCCCGGCCCTCTGGCATGCTGTGGCTCCCCCCCGGCCCTCTGGCATGCTGTGGCTCCCCCCCCGGCCCTCTGGCATGCTGTGGCTCCCCCCCCGGCCCTCTGGCATGCTGTGGCTCCCCCCCCGGCCCTCTGGCGTGCTGTGGCTCCCCCCCCGGCCCTCTGGCGCGCTGTGGCTCCACCCCTGGCCCTCTGGCGCGCTGTGGCTCCACCCCTGGCCCTCTGGCGTGCTGTGGCTCCACCCCCGGCCCTCTGGCGCACTGTGGTACCTCCCTCCGGCCCTCTGGCATGCTGTGGTGCCTCCCCCTGGCCCTCTGGCATGCTGTGGTGCCTCCCCCTGGCCCTCTGGCACGTGGTGCCTCCCATCGGCCCTCTGGTGCGTGGTGCCTCCCCCCGGCCCTCTGGCGCGTGGTGCCTCCCCCCCGGCCCTCTGGCGCGTGGTGCCTCCCCCCGGCCCTCTGGTGCGTGGTGCCTCCCCATGGCCCTCTGGTGCGTGGTGCCTCCCCACGGCCCTCTGGTGCGTGGTGCCTCCCCCTGGCCCTCTGGTGCATGGTGCCTCCCCCCTGGCCCTCTGGCACGTGGTGCCTCCCCCCCGGCCCTCTGGCGCATGGTGCCTCCCCCCCGGCCCTCTGGCGCGTGGTGCCTCCCCCCCGGCCCTCTGGCGCGTGGTGCCTCCCCCCCGGCCCTCTGGTGCGTGGTGCCTCTCCCCCGGCCCTCTGGCACGTGGTGCCTCCCCTTCGGCCCTCTGGCGTGCTGTGTCTCCACCCCCTCGGCCTGTGGCCACTGTGATTTCCCCCCTCGGCCTGTGGCCACTGTGATTTCCCCCCCCGGCCTGTGGCCACTGTGATTCCCCCCCCCGGCCTGTGGCCACTGTGATTCCCCCCCCCGGCCTGTGGCCACTGTGATTTCCCCCCCCTGGCTTGTGGCCACTGGGATTCCCCCACCCCAGCCTGTGGCCACTGTGATTCCCCCCCCCGGCCTGTGGCCACTGTGATTTTCCCCCCGGCCTGTGGTGACTCAATTTCCCACCCCCCCCCTGGCCTCTGAAGACTGATTTCCCCCCCCCCCCACACCCCCTGGGCCTCTGCTCACTGTGCCCCCCCTGGGCCTCTGGCCACTGTGCCTCCCCACCGCCAGGCCTCTGATGCACTGTGCCTCCCCACCGCCAGGCCTCTGGTGCACTGTGCCTCCCCACCCACAGGCCTCTGGTGCACTGTGCCTCCCCACCCCCAGGCCTCTGGTGCACTGTGCCTCCCCCCAGGGCCTCTGGCCACTTTGCCTCTGGTATACTCGGCTCCCCCCCCCAGGCTCCCCGGGCCTCTGCCCACTGCACACTCCCTGGGCTTCTGGTGCACTTTGCCCCCCCCCTGGACTCTGGTGCACTTTGCCCCCCCGGGACTCTGGTGCACTTTGCCCCCCCGGGACTCTGGTGCACTTTGCCCCCCCCGGGACTCTGGTGCACTTTGCCCCCCCCGGGACTCTGGTGCACTTTGCCTCCCCCGGGACTCTGGTGCACTTTGCCCCCCCCCCCGGGACTCTGGTGCACTTTGCCCCCCCCCGGGACTCTGGTGCACTGTGCCCCCCCCGGGCCTCTGGTGCACTTTGCCTCCCCCCCATGCCTCTGGCCACTATGCCTCTGGTGCACTGGGCATCTGGCAACTGTGCCTCCCCCTCTGGGTGTTTTGGCCACTGTGCCTCCCCCTCTGGGCGTTTTGGTCACTGTCTCCCCCCCTGGGCCTTTTGGCCACTGTGGCTCTACCCCCGGCCCCTCTACCCCCGGCCCTCTGGCGTGCTTTGGCTCCACCCCCGTCCCTCTGGTGCGCTGTGGCTCCACCCCCGTCCCTCTGGTGCGCTGTGGCTCCACCCCCGTCCCTCTGGCGCGCTGTGGCTCCACCCCCGGCCCTCTGGCGTGCTGTGGCTCCAGCCCCGGCCCTCTGGCGTGCTGTGGCTCCAGCCCCGGCCCTCTGGCGCGCTGTGGCTCCACCCCGGCCCTCTGGCGCGCTGTGGCTCCACTCCCGGACCTCTGGCGCGCTGTGGCTCCACCCCCGGCCCTCTGGCGTGCTGTGGCTTCACCCCCGGCCCTCTGGCGTGCTGTGGCTTCACCCCCGGCCCTCTGGCGCGCTGTGGCTCCACCCGCGGCCCTCTGGTGCACTGTGGCTCCACCCCCGGCCCTCTGGTGCGCTGTGGCTCCACCCCTGGCCCTCTGGTGCGCTGTGGCTCCACCCCTGGCATGCTGTGGCTCCACCCCTGGCACGCTGTGGCTCCACCCCTGGCCCTCCGGTGTGCTGTGGCTCCACCCCCGGCCCTCTGGCGTGCTGTGGCTCCACCCCCAGCCCTCTGGCGTGCTGTGGCTCCACCCCCGGCCCCCTGGCGCGCTGTGCCACCACCCCCCCCGGCCCTCTGGCATGCTGTGCCACCACCCCCCCGGCCCTCTGGCGCGCTGTGCCACCACCCCCCAGCCCTGCGCCTTCCCCCCCTGACCCCTGGCGACTGCGCCTTCCCCTCCAGCCCCCTGGGCCTCTGGCCACTGCGCCTCCCCCCCAGCCCCCTGGGCCTCTGGCCAGTGTGCCTTCCCCCCAGCCCCCTGGGCCTCTGGCCACTGTGCCTCCCCCCCAGCTCCCTGGGCCTCTGGCCACTGTGCCTTCCCGCCCCAGCCGCCTGGGCTTCTGGCCACTGTGCCTTCCCCCCCAGTCCCCGGCCACTGTGCCTTCCCCCCCAGGCTGTGGCCACTGTGCCCCCCTGGGGCCTCTGGCCACTGTGCCTCCTCCCCCCCTGGGCCTCTGGCTACAGTGCCTCCTCCCCCTGGGCCTCTGGCCACTGTGCCCCCCACCCCCCTGGGCCTCTGGCCACTGTGCCTTCCCCCCAGCCCCTTGCCACTGTGCCTCCTCCCCCGAGGCCGCGGCCACTGTGCCTCCTCCCCCCCAGGCCTCTGGCCACTGTGCCTCCTCCCCCCCAGGCCTCTGGCCACTGTGCCTCCTCCCCCCTGGGCCTCTGGCCACTGTGCCTCCTCCCCCCGGCCTCTGGCCACTGTGCCTCCTCCCCCCAGCCTCTGGCCACTGTGCCTCCTCCCCCCCGGCCTCTGGCCACTGTGCTTCCTCCCCCCCGGCCTCTGGCCACTGTGCCTCCTCCCCCCGGGCCTCTGGCCACTGTGCCTCCTCCCCCCGGGCCTCTGGCCACTGTGCCTCCTCCCCCCGGGCCTCTGGCCACTGTGCCTCCTCCCCCCGGGCCTCTGGCCACTGTGCCTCCTCCCCCCGGGCCTCTGGCCACTGTGCCTCCTCCCCCCGGGCTTCTGGCCACTGTGCCTCCTCCCTCCCGGCCTCTAGCCACTGTGCCTCTTCCCCCCCGGCCTCTAGCCACTGTGCCTCCTCCCCCCAGCCTCTGGCCAATGTGCCTCCTCCCCCCTGGCCTCTGGCCACTGTGCCCCCTCCCCCCCGGCCTCTGGCCACTGTGCCTCCTCCCCCCTGGCCACTGTGCCTCCTCCCCCCAGCCTCTGGCCACTGTGGCCACCCCTGTCCTCTGGCCACTCTGCCCTCCTCTGGCCACTGTGCCCTCCCGCCTGTCCTCTGGCCACTGTGCCCACCCCCTGGGCCTCTGACCACTATGCCTCTCCTGACCCCGGGACTATGGCTACTGTGCCCGCTTAGGCCCCTGGCCCCTGTGCCTCCCCCCGGGCCTCTGGCCACTATGCCTCTCGTGCACTCAGCCCCCCCTGGGGGCCTCTGGCCACTATGCCTCCCCCCGGGCCTCTGGCCACTGTGGCTCCACCCCCGGGCCTCTGGCGCACTGTGGCTCCACCCCCGGCCCTCTGGCGCGCTGTGGCTCCACCCCCGGCCCTCTGGCGCGCTGTGGCTCCACCCCCGGCCCTCTGGCGTGCTGTGGCTCCACCCCTGGCCCTCTGGCGTGCTGTGGCTCCACCCCTGGCCCTCTGGCGTGCTGTGGCTCCACCCCTGGCCCTCTGGCGTGCTGTGGCTCCACCCCTGGCCCTCTAGCGTGCTGTGGCTCCCCCCCTGGCCCTCTGGCGTGCTGTGGCTCCACCCCTGGCCCTCTGGGGTGCTGTGGCTCCACCCCTGGCCCTCTGGGGTGCCTTGGCTCCACCCCCGGCCCTCTGGCGTGCCTTGGCTCCACTCCCGGCCCTCTGGCGTGCCGTGGCTCCACCCCCGGCCCTCTGGCGTGCCGTGGCTCCAGCCCCGGCCCTCTGGCGCGCCGTGGCTCCAGCCCCGGCCCTCTGGCGCGCTGTGGCTCCAGCCCCGGCCCTCTGGCGCGCTGTGGCTCCAGCCCCGGCCCTCTGGCGCGCTGTGGCTCCAGCCCCGGCCCTCTGGCGCGCTGTGGCTCCAGCCCCGGCCCTCTGGCGCGCTGTGGCTCCAGCCCCGGCCCTCTGGCGCGCTGTGGCTCCAGCCCCGGCCCTCTGGCGCGCTGTGACTCCAGCCCCGGCCCTCTGGCACGCTGTGGCTCCACCCCCGGCCCTCTGGCGTGCTGTGGCTCCACCCCCTTGGCTCGACCCCCGGCCCTCTGGCGTGCCTTGGCTCGACCCCCGGCCCTCTGGCGTGCTGTGGCTCCACCCCCGGCCCTCTGGCGTGCTGTGGCTCCCCCCCTGGCCCTCTGGCGTGCTGTGGCTCCACCCCTGGCCCTCTGGGGTGCCTTGGCTCCACCCCTGGCCCTCTGGCGTGCCTTGGCTCCACTCCCGGCCCTCTGGCGTGCCGTGGCTCCACCCCCGGCCCTCTGGCGCGCCGTGGCTCCAGCCCCGGCCCTCTGGCGCGCCGTGGCTCCAGCCCCGGCCCTCTGGCGCGCTGTGGCTCCAGCCCCGGCCCTCTGGCGCGCTGTGGCTCCAGCCCCGGCCCTCTGGCGCGCTGTGGCTCCAGCCCCGGCCCTCTGGCGCGCTGTGGCTCCAGCCCCGGCCCTCTGGTGCGCTGTGACTCCAGCCCCGGCCCTCTGGCACGCTGTGGCTCCACCCCCGGCCCTCTGGCGTGCTGTGGCTCCACCCCCTTGGCTCGACCCCCGGCCCTCTGGCGTGCCTTGGCTCGACCCCCGGCCCTCTGGCGTGCTCTGGCTCCACCTCCAGCCCTCTGACATGCTGTGGCTCCACCCGCGGCCCTCTGGCGTGCTGTGGCTCCACCCCCTTGGCTCGACCCCCGGCCCTCTGGCGTGCCTTGGCTCGACCCCCGGCCCTCTGGCGTGCTCTGGCTCCACCTCCAGCCCTCTGACATGCTGTGGCTCCACCCGCGGCCCTCTGGTGCGCTGTGGCTCCACTCCCGGCCCTCTGGTGCGCTGTGGCTCCACCCCCGGCCCTCTGGTGCGCTGTGGCTCCACCCCCGGCCCTCTGGTGCGCTGTGGCTCCACCCCCGGCCCTCTGGCACGCTGTGGCTCCACCCCCGGCCCTCTGGCGTGCTGTGGCTCCACCCCTGGCCCTCTGGGGTGCCTTGGCTCCACCCCTGGCCCTCTGGCGTGCCTTGGCTCCACTCCCGGCCCTCTGGCGTGCCGTGGCTCCACCCCCGGCCCTCTGGCGCGCCGTGGCTCCAGCCCCGGCCCTCTGGCGCGCTGTGGCTCCAGCCCCGGCCCTCTGGCGCGCCGTGGCTCCAGCCCCGGCCCTCTGGCGCGCTGTGGCTCCAGCCCCGGCCCTCTGGCGCGCTGTGGCTCCAGCCCCGGCCCTCTGGCGCGCTGTGGCTCCAGCCCCGGCCCTCTGGTGCGCTGTGACTCCAGCCCCGGCCCTCTGGCACGCTGTGGCTCCACCCCCGGCCCTCTGGCGTGCTGTGGCTCCACCCCCTTGGCTCGACCCCCGGCCCTCTGGCGTGCCTTGGCTCGACCCCGGCCCTCTGGCGTGCTCTGGCTCCACCTCCAGCCCTCTGACATGCTGTGGCTCCACCCGCGGCCCTCTGGTGCGCTGTGGCTCCACTCCCGGCCCTCTGGTGCGCTGTGGCTCCACCCCCGGCCCTCTGGTGCGCTGTGGCTCCACCCCCGGCCCTCTGGTGCGCTGTGGCTCCACCCCCGGCCCTCTGGCACGCTGTGGCTCCACCCCCGGCCCTCTGGCGCGCTGTGCCTCCACCCCCCCCGGCACCCTGGTGCGCTGTGCCACCACCCCCGGCCCTCTGGCATGCTATGCCACCACCCCCCCGGCCCTCTGGCGCACTGTGCCACCACCCCCCAGCCCTGCGCCTTCCCCCCCTGACCCCTGGCGACTGCGCCTTCCCCCCAGCCCCCTGGGCCTCTGGCCACTGTGCCCTCCCGCCTGTCCTCTGGCCACTGTGCCCACCCCCTGGGCCTCTGACCACTATGCCTCTCCTGACCCCGGGACTATGGCTACTGTGCCCCCTTAGGCCCCTGGCCCCTGTGCCTCCCCCGGGCCTCTGGCCACTATGCCTCTCGTGCACTCAGCCCCCCCTGGGGGCCTCTGGCCACTATGCCTCCCCCCGGGCCTCTGGCCACTGTGGCTCCACCCCCGGGCCTCTGGCCACTGTGGCTCCACCCCCGGCCCTCTGGCGCGCTGTGGCTCCACCCCCGGCCCTCTGGCGCGCTGTGGCTCCACCCCTGGCCCCCTGGCGTGCTGTGGCTCCACCCCCGGCCCTCTGGCGTGCTGTGGCTCCACCCCTGGCCCTCTGGCGTGCTGTGGCTCCACCCCTGGCCCTCTGGCGTGCTGTGGCTCCACCCCTGGCCCTCTAGCGTGCTGTGGCTCCCCCCCTGGCCCTCTGGCGTGCTGTGGCTCCACCCCTGGCCCTCTGGGGTGCCTTGGCTCCACCCCCGGCCCTCTGGCGCGCTGTGGCTCCAGCCCCGGCCCTCTGGCGCGCTGTGGCTCCAGCCCCGGCCCTCTGGCGCGCTGTGGCTCCAGCCCCGGCCCTCTGGCGCGCTGTGGCTCCAGCCCCGGCCCTCTGGCGCGCTGTGGCTCCAGCCCCGGCCCTCTGGCGTGCTGTGGCTCCACCCCCTTGGCTCGACCCCCGGCCCTCTGGCGTGCCTTGGCTCCACCCCCGGCCCTCTGGCGTGCCTTGGCTCCACCCCCGGCCCTCTGGCGGGCTATGGCTCCACCCCCGGCCCTCTGGTGCGCTGTGGCTCCACCCCCGGCCCTCTGGTACGCTGTGGCTCCACCCCCGGCCCTCTGGCGTGCTGTGGCTCCACCCCCGGCCCTCTGGCGTGCTGTGGCTCCACCCCCGGCCCACTGGCGCGCTGTGCCTCCACCCCCCCCGGCACCCTGGTGCGCTGTGCCACCACCCCCCCGGCCCTCTGGCATGCTATGCCACCACCCCCCCGGCCCTCTGGCGCACTGTGCCACCACCCCCCAGCCCTGCGCCTTCCCCCCCTGACCCCTTGCGACTGCGCCTTCCCCCCCAGCCCCCTGGGCCTCTGGCCACTGCGCCTCCCCCCCAGTCCCCTGGGCCTCTAGCCAGTGTGCCTTCCCCGCAGCCCCCTGGGCCTCTGGCCAGTGTGCCTTCCCGCCCCAGCCGCCTGGGCTTCTGGCCACTGCGCCTCCCCCCCAGTCCCCTGGGCCTCTAGCCAGTGTGCCTTCCCCCCAGCTCCCTGGGCCTCTTGCCACTGTGCCTTCCCGCCCCAGCCGCCTGGGCTTCTGGCCACTGTGCCTTCCCCCCCAGTCCCCGGCCACTGTGCCTTCCCCCCCAGGCTGTGGCCACTGTGCCCCCCTGGGGCCTCTGGCCACTGTGCCTCCTCCCCCCCTGTGCCTCTGGCTACAGTGCCTCCTCCCCCTGGGCCTCTGGCCACTGTGCCCCCCACCCCCCTGGGCCTCTGGCCACTGTGCATTCCCCCAGCCCCTTGCCACTGTGCCTCCTCCCCCGAGGCCTCTGGCCACTGTGCCTCCTCCCCCCCAGGCCTCTGGCCACTGTGCCTCCTCCCCCCCAGGCCTCTGGCCACTGTGCCTCCTCCCCCCAGGCCTCTGGCCACTGTGCCTCCTCCCCACCATGCCTCTGGCCACTGTGGCTCCTCCCCCCTGGGCCTCTGGCCACTGTGCCTCCTCCCCCCTGGGCCTCTGGCCACTGTGCCTCCTCCCCCTGGCCTCTGGCCACTGTGCCTCCTCCTCCCGGCCTCTGGCCACTGTGCCTCCTCCCCCCCGGCCTCTGGCCACTGTGCCTCCTCCCCCTGGCCTCTGGCCACTGTGCCTCCTCCCCCGGCCTCTGGCCACTGTGCCTCCTCCCCCCGGGCCTCTGGCCACTGTGCCTCCTCCCCCCGGGCCTCTGGCCACTGTGCCTCCTCCCCCCGGGCCTCTGGCCACTGTGCCTCCTCCCCCCGGGCCTCTGGCCACTGTGCCTCCTCCCCCCGGGCCTCTGGCCACTGTGCCTCCTCCCCCCGGGCCTCTGGCCACTGTGCCTCCTCCCCCCAGGCCACTGGCCACTGTGCCCCCCTCCCCCCGGCCTCTGGCCACTGTGCCTCCTCCCCCCTGGCCACTGTGCCTCCTCCCCCCAGCCTCTGGCCACTGTGGCCACCCCTGTCCTCTGGCCACTGTGGCCACCCCTGTCCTCTGGCCACTCTGCCCTCCTCTGGCCACTCTGCCCTCCTCTGGCCACTGTGCCCTCCCGCCTGTCCTCTGGCCACTGTGCCCACCCCCTGGGCCTCTGACCACTATGCCTCTCCTGACCCCGGGACTATGGCTACTGTGCCCCCTCAGGCCCCTGGCCCCTGTGCCTCCCCCCGGGCCTCTGGCCACTATGCCTCTGGTGCACTCAGCCCCCCTGGGGGCCTCTGGCCACTATGCCTCCCCCTGGGGGCCACTGGCCACCATGCCTCCCCCCGGGCCTCTGGCCACTCTGGCTCCACCCCCGGCCCTCTGGTGCGCTGTGGCTCCACCCCTGGCCCTCTGGCGCGCTGTGGCTCCACCCCCGGCCCTCTGGCGCGCTGTGGCTCCACCCCCGGCCCTCTGGCGCGCTGTGGCTCCACCCCCGGCCCTCTGGCGCACCTTGGCTCCACCCCGGCCCTCTGGCGTGCTGTGGCTCCACCCCTGGCCCTCTGGCATGCTGTGGCTCCATCGCTAGCCCTCTGGCGTGCTGTTGCTCCCCCAGCCCTCTGGCGCGCCGTGGCTCCACCCCCGGCCCTCTGGCGTGCCTTGGCTCCACCCCCGGCCCTCTGGCGCGCTGTGGCTCCTGCCCCGGCCCTCTGGCGTGCTGTGGCTCCTGCCCCGGCCCTCTGGCGCGCTGTGGCTCCTGCCCCGGCCCTCTGGCGCGCTGTGGCTCCAGCCCCGGCCCTCTGGCGCCCTGTGGCTCCAGCCCCGGCCCTCTGGCGCCCTGTGGCTCGAGCCCCGGCCCTCTGGCGCGCTGTGGCTCCAGCCCCGGCCCTCTGGCGCGCTGTGGCTCCACCCCCGGCCCTCTGGCGCACTGTGGCTCCACCCCCGGCCCTCTGGCGCGCCTTGGCTCCACCCCCGGCCCTCTGGCATGCCTTGGCTCCACCCCCGGCCCTCTGGCGTGCCGTGGCTCCACCCCCGGCCCTCTGGCATGCCGTGGCTCCACCCCCGGCCCTCTGGCCTGCCGTGGCTCCACCCCCGGCCCTCTGGTGCGCTGTGGCTCCACCCCCGGCCCTCTGGTGCGCTGTGGCTCCACCCCCGGCCCTCTGGTGCGCTGTGGCTCCACCCCCGGCCCTCTGGTAAGCTGTGGCTCCACCCCCAGCCCTCTTGCGTGCTGTGCCTCCACCCCCGGCCCTCTGGCGCACTGTGCCTCCACCCCCCCGGCCCCCTGGTGCCCTCTGCCACCACCCCCCCCGGCCCTCTGGCATGCTGTGCCACCACCCCCCGGCCCTCTGGCGCACTGTGCCACCACCCCCCCAGCCCTGCGCCTTCCCCCCCTGACCCCTGGCGACTGCGCCTTCCCCCCGGCCCCCTGGGCCTCTGGCCACTGCGCCTCCCCCCAGCCCCCTGGGCCTCTGGCCAGTGTCCCTTCCCCCCAGCCCCCTGGGCCTCTGGCCAGTGTGCCTCCCCCCCCAGCTCCCTGGGCCTCTGGCCACTGTGCCTTCCCGCCCCAGCCGCCTGGGCTTCTGGCCACTGTGCCTTCCCCCCCAGTCCCCGGCCACTGTGCCTTCCCCCGGGCTTTGGCCACTGTGCCCCCTGGGGCCTCTGGCCACTGTGCCTCCTCCCCCCCTGGGCCTCTGGCTACAGTGCCTCCTCCCCCTGGGCCTCTGGCCACTGTGCCCCCCACCCCCCTGGGCCTCTGGCCACTGTGCCTTCCCCCCAGCCCCTTGCCACTGTGCCTCCTCCCCCGAGGCCGTGGCCACTGTGCCTCCTCCCCCTCAGGCCTCTGGCCACTGTGCCTCCTCCCCCCAGGCCTCTGGCCACTGTGCCTCCTCCCCCCAGGCCTCTGGCCACTGTGCCTCCTCCCCCCAGGCCTCTGGCCACTGTGCCTCCTCCCCCAGGCCTCTGGCCACTTTGCCTCCTCCCCCCTGGGCCTCTGGCCACTGTGCCTCCTCCCCCCTGGGCCTCTGGCCACTGTGCCTCCTCCCCCCTGGGCCTCTGGCCACTGTGCCTCCTCCCCCCGGCCTCTGGCCATTGTGCCTCCTCCCCCCGGCCTCTGGCCACTGTGCCTCCTCCCCCCGGGCCTCTGGCCACTGTGCCTCCTCCCCCCGGGCCTCTGGCCACTGTGCCTCCTCCCCCCGGGCCTCTGGCCACTGTGCCTCCTCCCCCCGGGCCTCTGGCCACTGTGCCTCCTCCCCCCAGGCCTCTGGCCACTGTGCCTCCTCCCCCCAGCCTCTAGCCACTGTGCCTCCTCCCCCCGGCCTCTAGCCACTGTGCCTCCTCCCCCCCAGCCTCTAGCCACTGTGCCTCCTCCCCCCCAGCCTCTGGCCACTGTGCCTGCTCCCCCCCAGCCACTGGCCACTGTGCCTCCTCCCCCCTGGCCTCTGGCCACTGTGCCCCCTCCCCCCCGGCCTCTGGCCACTGTGCCTCCTCCCCCCTGGCCACTGTGCCTCCTCCCCCTAGCCTCTGGCCACTGTGGCCACCCCTGTCCTCTGGCCACTCTGCCCTCCTCTGGCCACTGTGCCCTCCCGCCTGTCCTCTGGCCACTGTGCCCACCCCCTGGGCCTCTGACCACTATGCCTCTCCTGACCCCGGGACTATGGCTACTGTGCCCCCTTAGGCCCCTGGCCCCTGTGCCTCCCCCCGGGCCTCTGGCCACTATGCCTCTGGTGCACTCAGCCCCCCCTGGGGGCCTCTGGCCACTATGCCTCCCCCCGGGCCTCTGGCCACTGTGGCTCCACCCCTGGCCCTCTGGCGCGCTGTGCCTCCCCCCCGGCCCTCTGGCGCGTGGTGCCTCCCCCCGGCCCTCTGGCGCGTGGTGCCTCCCCCCCGGCCCTATGGCGCGTGGTGCCTCCCCCCCGGCCCTCTGGCGCGTGGTGCCTCCCCCCCGGCCCTCTGGCGCGTGGTGCCTCCCCCCCGGCCCTCTGGCGCGTGGTGCCTACCCCCGGCCCTCTGGCGTGCTGTGGCTCCACCCCCGGCCCTCTGGTGCGCTGTGTCTCCACCCCCGGCCCTCTGGTGCGCTGTGGCTCCACCCCCGGCCCGCTGGCGCGCTGTGGCTCCACCCCTGGCCCACTGGCGTGCTGTGGCTCCACCCCTGGCCCTCTGGCGCGCTGTGGCTCCACCCCCGGCCCTCTGGCACGCCTTGGCTCCACCCCAGACCTCTGGAGCGCCTTGGCTCCACCCCGGCCCTCTGGCGCGCTGTGGCTCCAGCCCCGGCCCTCTGGCGCGCTGTGGCTCCAGCCCCGGCCCTCTGGCGTGCTGTGGCTCCCCCCCGGCCCTCTGGCGTGCTGTTGCTCCCCCCCCCGGCCCTCTGGCGTGCTGTTGCTCCCCCCCCGGCCCTCTGGCATGCTGTGGCTCCCCCCCGGCCCTCTGGCATGCTGTGGCTCCCCCCCCGGCCCTCTGGCATGCTGTGGCTCCCCCCCGGCCCTCTGGCGTGCTGTGGCTCCACCCCCGGCCCTCTGGCGTGCTGTGGCTCCACCCCCGGCCCTCTGGCGCGCTGTGGCTCCACCCCTGGCCCTCTGGCGCGCTGTGGCTCCACCCCTGGCCCTCTGGCGTGCTGTGGCTCCACCCCCGGCCCTCTGGCGCACTGTGGTACCTCCCTCCGGCCCTCTGGCATGCTGTGGTGCCTCCCCCTGGCCCTCTGGCACGTGGTGCCTCCCATCGGCCCTCTGGTGCGTGGTGCCTCCCCCCGGCCCTCTGGCGCGTGGTGCCTCCCCCCCGGCCCTCTGGCGCGTGGTGCCTCCCCCCCGGCCCTCTGGCGCGTGGTGCCTCCCCCCCGGCCCTCTGGCGCGTGGTGCCTCCCCCCCGGCCCTCTGGTGCGTGGTGCCTCCCCACGGCCCTCTGGTGCGTGGTGCCTCCCCCCCGGCCCTCTGGCGCATGGTGCCTCCCCCCCGGCCCTCTGGCGCATGGTGCCTCCCCCCCGGCCCTCTGGCGCGTGGTGCCTCCCCCCCGGCCCTCTGGTGCGTGGTGCCTCTCCCCCGGCCCTCTGGCACGTGGTGCCTCCCCTTCGGCCCTCTGGCGTGCTGTGTCTCCACCCCCTCGGCCTGTGGCCACTGTGATTTCCCCCCTCGGCCTGTGGCCACTGTGATTTCCCCCCCCGGCCTGTGGCCACTGTGATTTCCCCCCCCGGCCTGTGGCCACTGTGATTCCCCCCCCCGGCCTGTGGCCACTGTGATTTCCCCCCCCTGGCTTGTGGCCACTGGGATTCCCCCACCCCAGCCTGTGGCCACTGTGATTCCCCCCCCCCGGCCTGTGGCCACTGTGATTCCCCCCCCCCAGCCTGTGGCCACTGTGATTCCCCCCCCCCCGGCCTGTGGCCACTGTGATTTTCCCCCCGGCCTGTGGCCACTGTGATTTTCCCCCGGCCTGTGGTGACTCAATTTCCCACCCCCCCCCTGGCCTCTGAAGACTGATTTCCCCCCCCCCCACACCCCCTGGGCCTCTGCTCACTGTGCCCCCCTGGGCCTCTGGCCACTGTGCCTCCCCACCGCCAGGCCTCTGATGCACTGTGCCTCCCCACCGCCAGGCCTCTGGTGCACTGTGCCTCCCCACCCACAGGCCTCTGGTGCACTGTGCCTCCCCACCCCCAGGCCTCTGGTGCACTGTGCCTCCCCCCAGGGCCTCTGGCCACTTTGCCTCTGGTGTACTCGGCTCCCCCCCCAGGCTCCCCGGGCCTCTGCCCACTGCACACTCCCTGGGCTTCTGGTGCACTTTGCCCCCCCCCTGGACTCTGGTGCACTTTGCCACCCCTGGACTCTGGTGCACTTTGCCCCCCCGGGACTCTGGTGCACTTTGCCCCCCCCGGGACTCTGGTGCACTTTGCCCCCCCCGGGACTCTGGTGCACTTTGCCCCCCCCGGGACTCTGGTGCACTTTGCCTCCCCCGGGACTCTGGTGCACTTTGCCCCCCCCCCGGGACTCTGGTGCACTTTGCCCCCCCCCGGGACTCTGGTGCACTGTGCCCCCCCCGGGCCTCTGGTGCACTTTGCCTCCCCCCCATGCCTCTGGCCACTATGCCTCTGGTGCACTGGGCATCTGGCAACTGTGCCTCCCCCTCTGGGTGTTTTGGCCACTGTGCCTCCCCCTCTGGGCGTTTTGGTCACTGTCTCCCCCCCTGGGCCTTTTGGCCACTGTGGCTCTACCCCCGGCCCCTCTACCCCCGGCCCTCTGGCGTGCTTTGGCTCCACCCCCGTCCCTCTGGTGCGCTGTGGCTCCACCCCCGTCCCTCTGGTGCGCTGTGGCTCCACCCCCGTCCCTCTGGTGCGCTGTGGCTCCACCCCCGTCCCTCTGGTGCGCTGTGGCTCCACCCCCGTCCCTCTGGTGCGCTGTGGCTCCACCCCCGTCCCTCTGGTGCGCTGTGGCTCCACCCCCGGCCCTCTGGCGCGCTGTGGCTCCACCTCTGGCCCTCTGGCGCGCTGTGGCTCCACCCCCGGCCCTCTGGCGTGCTGTGGCTCCACCCCCGGCCCTCTGGCGTGCTGTGGCTCCACCTCTGGCCCTCTGGCGCTCCACCCCCGGCCCTCTGGCGTGCTGTGGCTCCACCCCCGGCCCTCTGGCGCGCTGTGGCTCCACCCCCGGCCCTCTGGCGCGCTGTGGCTCCACCCCCGGCCCTCTGGCGCGCTGTGGCTCCACCCCCGGCCCTCTGGCGCGCTGTGGCTCCACCCCCGGCCCTCTGGTGCGCTGTGGCTCCACCCCCGGCCCTCTGGTGCGCTGTGGCTCCACCCCCGGCCCTCTGGTGCGCTGTGGCTCCACCCCCGGCCCTCTGGTGCGCTGTGGCTCCACCCCCGGCCCTCTGGCGCGCTGTGGCTCCACCCCCGGCCCTCTGGCGCGCTGTGGCTCCACCCCCGGCCCTCTGGCGCGCTGTGGCTCCACCCCCGGCCCTCTGGCGCGCTGTGGCTCCACCCCCGGCCCTTTAGCACGCCGCGGCTCCACCCCCGGCCCTCTGGCGCGCTGCGGCTCCACCCCCGGCCCTCTGGCGCGCTGCGGCTCCACCCCCGGCCCTCTGGCGCGCTGCGGCTCCACCCCCGGCCCTCTGGCGCGCTGCGGCTCCACCCCCGGCCCTCTGGTGCGCTGCGGCTCCACCCCCGGCCCTCTGGCGCTGTGTGGCTCCACCCCCGGCCCTCTGGCGCTGTGTGGCTCCACCCCCGGCCCTCTGGTGCGCTGTGGCTCCACCCCCGGCCCTCTGGCGCGCTGTGGCTCCACCCCCGGCCCTCTGGCGCGCTGTGGCTCCACCCCGGGCCCTCTGGCGCGTTGTGGCTCCACCCCGGGCCCTCTGGCGTGTTGTGGCTCCACCCCGGGCCCTCTGGCGTGCTGTGGCTCCACCCCGGGCCCTCTGGCGTGCTGTGGCTCCACCCCGGGCCCTCTGGCGTGCTGTGGCTCCACCCCGGGCCCTCTGGCGCGCTGTGGCTCCACCCCCGGCCCTCTGGCGCGCTGTGGCTCCACCCCCGGCCCTCTGGCGCGCTGTGGCTCCACCCCCGGCCCTCTGGCGCGCTGTGGCTCCACCCCCGGCCCTCTGGCGCGCTGTGGCTCCACCCCCGGCCCTCTGGCGCGCTGTGGCTCCACCCCCGGCCCTCTGGCGCGCTGTGGCTCCACCCCTGGCCCTCTGGAACACTGTGGCTCCACCCCTGGCCCTCTGGCGCGCTGTGATTCCCCCCCCCGAGGCCTGTGGCCGCTGTGATTTCCCCCCCCCCCAGGCCTGTGGCCGCTGTGATTTCCCCCCCCCCAGGCCTGTGGCCACTGTGATTTCCCCCCCCCAGGCCTGTGGCCACTGTGATTTCCCCCCCCAGGCCTGTGGCCACTGTGATTTCCCCCCCGGCCAGTGGCCACTGTGATTTCCCCCCCTGGCCTGTGGCGACTCGATTTCCCACCCCCCCTGGCCTCTGAAGACTGATTCTCCCCCCCCACGCCCCCTGGGCCTCTGCCCACCGTGCCCCCCCAGGGCCTCTGGCCACTATGCCACTGGTGTACTCAGCTCCCCCCACCACGCTCCCCGGGCCTCTGCCCACTGCACCCTCCCTGGGCTTCTGGTGCACTGTGCCGGGCCTCTGGTGCACTGTGCCCCCCCCCGGGCCTCTGGTGCACTGTGCCCCCCCAGGCCTCTGGTGCACTTTGCCTCCCCCCCATGCCTCTGGCCACTATGCCTCTGCTCTGGTGCACTGGGCATCTGGCCACTGTGCCTCCCCCTCTGTGTGTTTTGGCCACTGTGCCTCCCCCTCTGGGTGTTTTGGCCACTGTGCCTCCCCCTCTGGGTGTTTTGTTTTGTTTGTTTGTTTGTTTTGTTTTATTATTTATAATGCGCTATTGTACCCGAGGGTATCAGGGCGCAACATTTACAAGAATATGCAAAGCTTAGTTACAAAGTATACAAGTTCAAATAGCATAGAGAATGTACAGAGCAGTAGATGAGAACACACAATATATACAGTATATACAAATTGGAAGGTGGCACACAAGTTAAACGATTGCGGATCGCGAGAGGGTGGCTTTAGCACTTATCTATTTTGGCTGTCCTTCAGTTTGAGCCATGAAATTACCTTGGAACGGAAATTCAAGTAGGGCATGTCTACTCTGAGGTTGGGGGGCAGAGAGTTCCATAGTTTCGCTGCCTTTACCGGGAAACTATTACCTCCTATGGTGGCAAGTTTGTAATTTGGGACAGAGAGGCAATCTTTGTAAGCAGTTCTGAGTGGTCTTGCGGAGGCTTGTCTATGGAATCTGTTAGTCAAGTAGATTGGGGCAGCGTTGTTAAGAGATTTGTAAGTAAGTGAGGCCGTTTTTAGGAGAATTTTGTCTCTGGTGGAAAGCCAGATATTCTGTTGGCTGAAACCTGATATATGCTCTCTTCTGGGGATGCCCAAGGCTGCTCTCAGGGCGTTATTCTGGAGGGTTTGTAACTTGTTGGTAGTAGCCTTGGAAGTTCCCAGGTAGAGGGCGTTGCAGTAGTCAAGGCGGGATAGAATGAGGGCTCTAGCGAGTGTAAGGCAACTAGTGTCTGACAAAAATGGTTTAGCTGAGCGGATTAATTTGCATGTGTAGGCAGATGAAGATGCCAGTGAGCTAAGTTGTCTTTTGAAGGAGAGGTTAGAATCCAGGTAAAAGCCCAGTGTTTTGACCTCCTGTCCAACTTTGATGTTATTCCCATCTATCATGAAGGAATTGTAGTCCGGGCTGAGTTTCCCTAGACTATGTGTTGTTCCCAAGATGATAAGCTCTGTTTTTTCATCATTCAGGCATAGTCCATGAGTGGCCATCCATGCCTGGATGATGATGTACACCCTATTCAGCAAGGCCAAATCCTTTCCATAATCTCCAGAAAGCGGAAGGAGGATCTGAGTATCATCTGCATAGTTAGTGTAGGTGATACCGAGATGATCCAAATCATCGAAAAGGGGCTTAGTGAATATATTGTACAATGTAGGGGAGACGCAGGAGCCCTGTGGAACACCACAGGTGATAGGTATAGGGTCTGCTGCAGCTGTAGGCGAAAATACCCTCATGGTTCTTCCGTTAAGGAATGAGGTGATCCATGAGATGGCGTCGGGAGAGAAGTGTGCTGCTGTGTGGAGGTGTGAGCATAAGACAGAGTGGTCGACCAGGTCGAAAGCTGCAGATAGGTCGAGAAGGAGGAGCAAGGCAACTTGTCCTTTGTCCCTAAGTGTATCAATCTGAGCTTTCAGGTCGATGAGAGCAGTCTCAGTCCCGTGTTGAGGGCGGAACCCAGATTGTCTAGATCCTAAGAGGTGGTGTTCTTCCAGGTGTTTCTGTATTTGAACATACGCTACCTTATCTAAGATTTTTAGTAGGAAGGGAACAGTCGTTATGGGTCGGTAATTGGTGGGTATGGCTGGGTCGAGAGTAGGTTTTTTTAGTAAGGGAAGTACCCAAGATTGTTTTAGATTGCTAGGGATGGAGCCGGTGGAGAAAGAGGCATTGATCAATTTCGTGATGAAGGGTGAAAGATCGCGGGCAGCGTCTTTGATGAGCTGTGCCGGGCAGAGGTCTCCCTGGCAGTTAGATGGTCTCAGGGACAAGATGATTTTTTCCACATCGAGTGTGTTGACTTTAGTGAACTTGAAGCGCATGGGGTCTGTAGTTGTACACTTGTCCGGTTTTTTAGAAGGGGGCATGTCTTTTACGGTCTCTTTTTTGCTGGAGATTTTGGTTTGAAGGGTCTTGATCTTATTGGTCAGGGCATTCTGAATTTCTGAGCACCAGTTTTTATCTTTGGTGCAGGTATCAGGGGGTAGTATGGGAGTTTCAACTTCTTTGAGAATGGAGAAGAGTTCTTTCATGTTTGATTTGGCTGATGATATACGAGAGTCATAGGACGTTCGTTTGGCCACATATATTTCTTTTTTGTAGAGGGCAGATATTTTAGATAGATTGAATTTGTTAGCAGCTGAGGGGCATTTTTTCCAAGTGACTTCGCAGTTTCTCTTTTGTTGCCTCAAGTTTTTAAGGAATGGTGTGTACCATTTGTTAAGGTGTGATTTCTGTTTGCTCGGTTTGAGTTTGAGAGGGGCGATGAGGTCCAGTGCTGAGGCCATGGCTTTATTATATTCCTCAACTAGGATCTCTGGGTCCGCCATGTCTGAGAGTGTGTCGAGTTTTGGGAGTAGGTTCGGGATGAGTCTTTCTGCTGTAATGTTTTTCTTGTTTCTGGTGAGAATAGGTGGGGCTGTAGTGATAGGCAGGGGTGTAGGTCTGTCTGTGGTTAACCGGAACGAAACTAGGTGGTGGTCAGTCCAGATTAGAGGTGAGATGTTGGTAATATTTGCTACGCAGTTGTGATCGGCCACCCAGTCGAGTATTCTACCTTTTGAATGAGTAGGGGCCATGGTTCTTTGTGTGAACCCTAGTTCAACAAGGGTGGTGCCTATAGCGTTGGATATAGGGTCTGCTGGGTCGTTGTAGCCTAGGTTAAAGTCCCCCAAGGTAAGGACTTGTGCTGAGGTTTTGAGGTTGCTAGTTAGGATAGCGTTAAGGTCTTCATCAAAGGTACCGATGGGTCCTGGTGGGCGGTAAATCAAATGTATGGTGAGGGTTTGGGTGTTAGTGAGTGGGACTTTGACTGACAAGTTTTCGCAGGATTGGACATTGGAAGGTGTAGCGAGTCTCATGTGTAGGCTGAGTTTATGTATAATGGCGACACCCCCTCCTCTGGACTTGGGGCGATCTTGCCTCAGGATGGTGTACTTGTCTGGGACTGCTAGCATAATCATAGGGCCTGCTGCAGGGTGTAACCAGGTCTCAGTGATGGCGAGGAAGTCTAGGTCGTCTTTGAGGATTAGATCTGCTATTTCTGTAGCATGTGCTACTAAGGATCTGGCGTTGATTAGGGCTCCCTTGATTTTAGGGCTGGCTGTCTTTATGTTGGTAGTTGTGTTTTCAGTAGCGCTAGTATGGCGTTTATCTTGAGTTTGTGTGCTCTGGCTATGGTGGGTGAGTAAGGGGTTAGAGTTGAGGTTATGATGAGAGTTAGGGTTTTTAGTGTTAGGGTTGAGTTGAGGTAGCGGCTTTAAGGACTTTTGTATGGTGTGCAGCGAGCGGGCCAATGGCTCGTAGATTTTGGCTAATCTAGCTCTGAGTCCTAAGTTCCTGTCTATGGTAGTGCGAGGGAGACTAGGTAGTATCTGAGGGTTGGCTAGGTCTGAGTGGGGTGGAATGTGGTCAGTAGGCATGGAAGAAAAGGGCATATTGGGCAGTTGAGGTGCCATATTACAGTAGTTGTGTAAACTAATGTTCATGAAGATGAGGATAGAGGCGTGCAATCTTGTGATAGGTGGATGCATTCTGACTAGGGTTGTAGGTAGTGTCTTGTCTAGGTAGATGCTAGTTGTCTGAGGGCATCTAGGAGTGAATTAGAAGAGTATGACTAGATAAGACTGGATATGTGGCAGGCAGCATGTCTAGATACAACTGAAATCAGGATCAAGCGGCAATTTAGATTCGAAATTGAGCAGTAAAGCTAGGAATGACTGGAATACAGGCAGCATTTCTAGGTACATATGGATTTGAGCATGTTAGAGGCTAGATAGGCAGTACAGCAATAGGTGTAGATTTGGCAGGAGTTTTGGCCACTGTGGCTCCACCCACGGCCCTCTGGCGTGCTGTGGCTCCACCCCCGGCCCTCTGGCGTGCTGTGGCTCCACCCCCGGCCCTCTGGCGTGCTGTGGCTCCACCCCCGGCTCTCTGGCGTGCTGTGGCTCCACCCCCGGCCCTCTGGCGTGCTGTGGCTCCACCCCCGGCCCTCTGGCGCGCTGTGGCTCCACCCCCGGCCCTCTGGTGCGCTGTGGCTCCACCCCCGGCCCTCTGGCGCGCTGTGGCTCCACCCCGGGCCCTCTGGCGCGTTGTGGCTCCACCCCCGGCCCTCTGGCGCGCTGTGGCTCCACCCCCGGCCCTCTGGCGCGCTGTGATTTCCCCCCCCAGGCCTGTGGCCGCTGTGATTTCCCCCCCCCAGGCCTGTGGCCGCTGTGATTTCCCCCCCCCCCAGGCCTGTGGCCACTGTGATTTCCCCCCCCGGCCAGTGGCCACTGTGATTTCCCCCCCCGGCCAGTGGCCACTGTGATTTCCCCCCCGGCCTGTGGCCACTGTGATTTCCCCCCTGGCCTGTGGCGACTCGATTTCCCACCCCCCCTGGCCTCTGAAGACTGATTCTCCCCCCCCCCCACGCCCCCTGGGCCTCTGCCCACCGTGCCCCCCCAGGGCCTCTGGCCACTATGCCACTGGTGTACTCAGCTCCCCCCACCACGCTCCCCGGGCCTCTGCCCACTGCACCCTCCCTGGGCTTCTGGTGCACTGTGCCGGGCCTCTGGTGCACTGTGCCCCCCCCGGGCCTCTGGTGCACTGTGCCCCCCCGGGCCTCTGGTGCACTGTGCCCCCCCAGGCCTCTGGTGCACTTTGCCTCCCCCCCATGCCTCTGGCCACTATGCCTCTGCTCTGGTGCACTGGGCATCTGGCCACTGTGCCTCCCCCTCTGTGTGTTTTGGCCACTGTGCCTCCCCCTCTGTGTGTTTTGGCCACTGTGCCTCCCCCTCTGGGTGTTTTGGCCACTGTGCCTCCCCCTCTGGGTGTTTTGGCCACTGTGCCTCCCCCTCTGTGTGTTTTGGCCACTGTGCCTCCCCCTCTGGGTGTTTTGGCCACTGTGGCTCCACCCCCGGCCCTCTGGCGCGCTGTGGCTCCACCCCCGGCCCTCTGGCGCGCTGTGGCTCCACCCTCGGCCCTCTGGCGCGCTGTGGCTCCACCCCCGGCCCTCTGGCGTGCTGTGGCTCCACTCCCGGCCCTCTGGCGTGCTGTGGCTCCACCCCCGGCCCTCTGGCGCGCTGTGGCTCCACCCCCGGCCCTCTGGCGCGCTGTGGCTCCACCCCCGGCCCTCTGGCGCGCTGTGGCTCCACCCCCGGCCCTCTGGCGCGCTGTGGCTCCACCCCCGGCCCTCTGGCGCGCTGTGGCTCCACCCCCGGACCTCTGGCGCGCTGTGGCTCCACCCCCGGCCCACTGGCGTGCTGTGGCTCCACCCCCGGCCCTCTGGCGTGCTGTGGCTCCACCCCCGGCCCTCTGGCGTGCTGTGGCTCCACCCCCGGCCCTCTGGCGTGCTGTGGCTCCACCCCCGGCCCTCTGGCGTGCTGTGGCTCCACCCCCGGCCCTCTGGCGTGCTGTGGCTCCACCCCCGGCCCTCTGGCGTGCTGTGGCTCCACCCCCGGCCCTCTGGCGTGCTGTGGCTCCACCCCCGGCCCTCTGGCGTGCTGTGGCTCCACCCCCGGCCCTCTGGCGCGCTGTGGCTCCACCCCCGGCCCTCTGGCGCGCTGTGGCTCCACCCCCGGCCCTCTGGCGCGCTGTGGCTCCACCCCCGGCCCTCTGGCGCGCTGTGGCTCCACCCCCGGCCCTCTGGCACGCTGTGGCTCCACCCCCGGCCCTCTGGCGCGCTGTGGCTCCACCCCCGGCCCTCTGGCGCGCTGTGGCTCCACCCCCGGCCCTCTGGCGCGCTGTGGCTCCACCCCCGGCCCTCTGGCGCGCTGTGGCTCCACCCCCGGCCCTCTGGCGCGCTGTGGCTCCACCCCCGGCCCTCTGGCGCGCTGTGGCTCCACCCCCGGCCCTCTGGCGTGCTGTGCCTCCACCCCAGACCCTCTGGCGCGCTGTGCCTCCACCCCAGGCCCTCTGGCGCGCTGTGCCTCCACCCCCCCGGCCCTCTGGCGTGCTGTGCCTCCACCCCCCCTGGCCCTCTGGCGTGCTGTGCCACCACCCCCCCCCCCGGCCCTCTCGCATGCTGTGCCACCACCCCCCCCGGCCCTCTGGCATGCTGTGCCACCACCCCCCCCGGCCCTCTGGCGCGCTGTGCCACCACACCCCCGGCCCTCTGGCGCGCTGTGATTTCCCCCCCGGCCTGTGGCCGCTGTGATTTCCCCCCCGCCGGCCTGTGGCCGCTGTGATTTTCCCCCCCCCCGGCCTGTGGCTGCTGTGATTTTCCCCCCCACCGGCCTGTGGCTGCTGTGATTTCCCCCCCCCACCGGCCTGTGGCCGCTGTGATTTTCCCCCCCACCGGCCTGTGGCCACTGTGATTTTCCCCCCCCCCCAGCCTGTGGCCACTGTGATTTTCCCCCCCCCGGTCTGTGGCCACTGTGATTCCCCCCCGGCCTGTGGCCACTGTGATTTCCCCCCACCGGCCTGTGGCCATTGTGATTTCCTCCCCCGGCCTGTGGCCACTGTGATTTCCCCCCTCCTGGGCCTTTTGGCCGCTGTGTCTCCCCCTCCCTGGGCCTTTTGGCCGCTGTGGCTCCACCCCCGGCCCTCTGGCGTGCTGTGACTCCACCCCCGGCCCTCTGGCGCACTGTGGCTCCACCCCCGGCCCTCTGGCGCGCTGTGGCTCCACCCCCGGCCCTCTGGCGCACTGTGGCTCCCCCCCGGCCCTCTGGCGCACTGTGCCTCCCCCCCGGCGCACTGTGCCCCCCCCCCCCCGGGCCTCTGGCCACTGTGCCTCCCCCCACGCTTCTGGCCACTAGGCCTCTGGTGCACTCCGCCCCCCCAGGGGCCTCTGGTGCACTCAGCCTACCCCCTGGGCCTCTGGCCACTGTGCCTCGCCCCTGGGCCTCTGGCCTCTGTGCCTCCCCCTGCGCTTCTGGCCACTAGGCCTCTGACCAACTCAGCCTCCCCCCTGGGCCTCTGGCCACTGTGCCTCCCCCCTGGGCCTCTGGCCACTGTGCCTCCCCCTGGGCCTCTGGCCACTGTGCCTCCCCCTGGGCCTCTGGCCACTGTGCCTCCCCCCTGGGCCTCTGGCCACTGTGCGCCCCCCCTGGGCCTCTGGCCACTGAGCCTCCCCCCCTGGGCCTCTGGCCACTGAGCCTCCCCCCCTGGGCCTCTGGCCACTGAGCCTCCCCCCCTGGGCCTCTGGCCACTGAGCCCCCCCCTGGGCCTCTGGCCACTGAGCCTCCCCCCCCTGGGCCTCTGGCCACTGAGCCTCCCCCCCCTGGGCCTCTGGCCACTGAGCCTCCCCCCCCTGGGCCTCTGGCTACTGTGCCTCCCCCCTGGGCCTCTGGCCTCTGTGCCACCACCCCCCTGGCCCTCTGGCGCGCTGTGATTCCCCCCCTGGCCTGTGGCCACTGTGATTCCCCCCCTGGCCTGTGGCCACTGTGATTCCCCCCCAGCCTGTCGCCACTGTGATTCCCTCCCCCGGCCTGTGGCCACTGTGATTCCCCCCGGCCTGTGGCCACTGTGATTTCCTCCCCTGGCCTGTGGCCACTGTGATTTTCCACCCCCCTGGCCTGTGGCCACTGTGATTTTCCACCCCCCTGGCCTGTGGCCACTGTGATTTTCCACCCCCCTGGCCTGTGGCCACTGTGATTTCCACCCCCCTGGCCTGTGGCCACTGTGATTTCCCCCCCGGCCTGTGGCCACTGTGACTCCACCCCCGGCCCTCTGGTGCACTGTGGCTCCACCCCCGGCCCTCTGGCGTGCTGTGGCTCCACCCCCGGCCCTCTGGCGCGCTGTGGCTCCACCCCCGGCCCTCTGGCGCGCTGTGCCTCCACTCCCGGCCCTCTGGTGCGCTGTGCCTCCACCCCAGGCCCTCTGGCGCACTGTGCCTCCACCCCCCTGGCCCTCTGGCACGCTGTGCCTCCACCCCCCTGGCCCTCTGGCGTGCTGTGCCACCCCCCCCCCCTGGCCCTCTGGCGCACTGTGATTTCCCCCCCTGGCCTGTGGCCGCTGTGATTTCCCCCCCCCCCCGGCCTGTGGCCGCTGTGATTTCCCCCCCCCGGCCTGTGGCCGCTGTGATTTCCCCCCCCCGGCCTGTGGCCGCTGTGATTTCCACCCCCGGCCTGTGGCCACTGTGATTTCCCCCCCCGGCCTGTGGCCACTGTGATTTCCCCCCCACCGGCCTGTGGCCACTGTGATTTCCCCCCCCGGCCTGTGGCCACTGTGATTTCCCCCCCCCGGCCTGTGGCCACTGTGATTTCCCCCCCTGGGTGTTTTGGCCACTGTGTCTCGCCCCCCTGGGCCTTTTGGCCGCTGTGTCTCCCCCTGGGCCTTTTGGCCGCTGTGTCTCCCCCTGGGCCTTTTGGCCGCTGTGTCTCCCCCTGGGCCTTTTGGCCGCTGTGTCTCCCCCTGGGCCTTTTGGCTGCTGTGGCTCCACCCCCGGCCCTCTGGCGTGCTGTGGCTCCACCCCCGGCCCTCTGGTGCGCTGTGGCTCCACCCCCGTCCCTCTGTGGCTCCACCCCCGGCCCTCTGGCGCGCTGTGGCTCCACCCCCGGCCCTCTGGCGTGCTGTGGCTCCACCCCCGGCCCTCTGGCGTGCTGTGGCTCCACCCCCGGCCCTCTGGCATGCTGTGGCTCCACCCCCGGCCCTCTGGCGTGCTGTGGCTCCACCCCCGGCCCTCTGGCGTGCTGTGGCTCCACCCCCGGCCCTCTGGCACACTGTGCCTCCACCCCCGGCCCTCTGGCACACTGTGCCTCTCCCCCCGGCCCTCCGGCGCACTGGGCCTCCCCCTCTGGGCCTCTGGCCACTGTGCCTCCCCTCTGGGCCTCTGGCCTCTGTGCCTCCCCTGATCCCGGGACTATGGCCACTGTGCCTCCCCCGGGCCTCTGGCCACTGTGCCTCCCCCCGGGCCTCTGGCCACTGTGCCTCCCCCCGGGCCTCTGGCCACTGTGCCTCCCCCCGGGCCTCTGGCCACTGTGCCTCCCCCCGGGCCTCTGGCCACTGTGCCACCCCCCGGGCCACTGGCCACTAGGCCTCTGGTGCATTCAGCCTCCCCACCAGACATCTGGCCACTGTACCTCTCTCCCCCCACCCGGGTTCTGGCCACTATGCCTCTCGCCAACTCAGCCACCCCCTGGGCCTCTGGCCACTGTGTCTCCCCCCTGGGCCTCTGGCCACTGTGCCTCCCCCCCTGGCCCTCTGGCCACTGTGCCTCCCCCCCGGTCCTCTGGCCACTGTGCCTCCCACCCCTGGGCCTCTGGCCACTGTGCCCCCCCCCGGGCCTCTGGCTACTGTGCCTCCCCCCCGGGCCTCTGGCCACTGTGCCTCCCCCCGGGCCTCTGGCCACTAGGCCTCTGGTGCATTCAGCCTCCCCACCAGACATCTGGCCACTGTACCTCTCTCCCCCCACACGGGGTTCTGGCCACTATGCCTCTGGCCAACTCAGCCTCCCCCTGGGCCTCTGGCCACTGTGCCTCCCCCCCTGGGCCTCTGGCCACTGTGCCTCCCCCCCTGGGCCTCTGGCCACTGTGCCTCTGGCCAACTCAGCCCCCCCTGGGGGCCTCTGGCCACTGTGCCTCCCCCCCTGGGCCTCTGGCCACTGTGCCTCCCCCCCTGGGCGTCTGGCCACTGTGCCGACCCCAGGACTATGGCCACTGTGCCTCCCCCTGGACCTCTGGCCACTGTGCCTCCCCCCGGGCCTCTGGCCACTATGCCTCTGGTGCACTCGGTCCCCCCTGGGGTCCTCTGGCCACTGTGCCTCCCCCCCTGGGCCTCTGGCCACTGTGCCTCCCCCCCTGGGCCTCTGGCCACTGTGCCTCCCCCCTGCACCTCTGGCCACTGTGCCTCCCCCCCTGGGCCTTTGGCCTCTGTGCCTCCCCCCTGGGCCTCTGGCCACTATGCCTCTGGTGCACTCAGTCCCCCCCCGGGGGCCTCTGGCCACTGTGCCCCCCCTGGGCCTCTGGCCACTGTGCCTCCCCTGACCCCGGGACTTTGGCCACTGTGCCCTCCCAGGCCTCTGGTCACTGTGCCTCCCCACCAGGCATCTGGCCACTGTACCTCTCTCCCCCCACCCGGGGTTCTGGCCACTATGCCTCTGGCCAACTCAGCCTCCCCCCTGGGCCTCTGGACCACTGTGCCCCCCCGGCCTCTGGCCACTGTGCCTCCCCCCCGGGCATCTGGCCACTGTGCCTCCCCCCCTGGGCCTCTGGCCACTGTGCCCCCCCCTGGGCCTCTGGCCTCTCTGCCTCCCCCCTTGGCCTCTGGCCACTGTGCCTCCCCTGACCCTGGGACTATGGCCACTGTGCCTCCCCCCGGGCCTCTGGCCACTGTGCTCCCCCCCGCGCCTCTGGCCACTATGCCTCTGGTGCACTCCATCCCCCCCCGGGGGCCTCTGGTGCACTCCATCCCCCCCGGGGGCCTCTGGTGCACTCCACCCCCCCCCCCCCCGGGGGCCTCTGGTGCACTCAGCCTCCCCCCTGGGCCTCTGGCCACTGTGCCTCCCCCCTGGGCCTCTGGCCACTGTGCCTCCCCCCTGGGCTTCTGGCCTCTGTGCCTCCCCCCGGGCCTCTGGCCACTGTGCCTCCCCCGTGCCTCTGGCCACTATGCCTCTGGTGCACTCCATCCCCCTCGGGGGCCTCTGGTGCACTCAGCCTCCCCCCTGGGCCTCTGGCCACTGTGCCACCCCCCGGGCCTCTGGCCACTAGGCCTCTGGTGCACTCAGCCTCCCCACCAGACATCTGGCCACTGTACCTCTCTCCCCCCACCCGGGGTTCTGGCCACTATGCCTCTGGCCAACTCAGCCTCCCCCCCTGGGCCTCTGGCCACTGTGCCTCCCCCCCTGGGCCTCTGGCCACTGTGCCTCCCCCCCTGGGCCTCTGGCCACTGTGCCTCCCCCCCCTGGGCCTCTGGCCACTGTGCCTCTGGCCAACTCAGCCCCCCCCCGGGCCTCTGGCCACTGTGCCTCCCCCCCGGGCCTCTGGCCACTGTGCCTCCCCCCCTGGGCCTCTGGCCACTGTGCCTCCCCCCTGGGCCTCTGGCCACTGTGCCGACCCCAGGACTATGGCCACTGTGCCTCCCCCCGGGCCTCTGGCCACTGTGCCTCCCCCCTGGGCCTCTGGCCTCTGTGCCACCACCCCCCCGGCCCTCTGGCGCGCTGTGATTTCCCCCCGGCCCTCTGGCGCGCTATGATTTCCCCCCGGCCCTCTGGCGCGCTGTGATTTCCCCCCGGCCCTTTGGCACGCTGTGATTTCCCCCCAGCCCTCTGGCGCGCTGTGATTTCCCCCCGGCCCTTTGGCACGCTGTGATTTCCCCCCAGCCCTCTGGCGCGCTGTGATTTCCCCCCCAGCCCTCTGGCGCGCTGTGATTTCCCCCCCAGCCTGTGGCCACTGTGATTTCCCCCCCCAGCCTGTGGCCACTGTGATTTCCCCCCCCAGCCTGTGGCCACTGTGATTTCCCCCACCGGCCTGTCGCCACTGTGATTCCCCCCCCCGGCCTGTGGCCACTGTGATTTCCCCCCCTGGCCTGTGGCCACTGTGATTTCCCCCCCCCTGGCCTGTGGCCACTGTGATTTCCACCCCCCCGGCCTGTGGCCACTGTGATTTCCACCCCCTGGCCTGTGGCCACTGTGATTTCCACCCCCTGGCCTGTGGCCACTGTGATTTCCCCCCCTCTGGTCCTTTTGGCCACTGTGCCTCCCCCTCTGGTCCTTTTGGCCACTGTGGCTCCACCCCCGGCCCTCTGGCACGCTGTGGCTCCACCCCCGGCCCTCTGGCGCGCTGTGGCTCCACCCCCGGCCCTCTGGCGCGCTGTGGTTCCACCCCCGGCCCTCTGGCGCGCTGTGGTTCCACCCCCGGCCCTCTGGCGTGCTGTGGCTCCACCCCCGGCCCTCTGGTGCGCTGTGGCTCCACCCCCGGCCCTCTGGTGCGCTGTGGCTCCACCCCCAGCCCTCTGGTGCACTGTGCTTCCCCCCCTGGGCCTCTGGTGCACTGTGCCTCCCCCCCTGGGCCTCTGGCCACTGTGCCTCCCCCCCTGGGCCTCTGGCCACTGTGCCTCCCCCCTGGGCCTCTGGCCACTGTGCCTCCCCCCCTGGGCCTCTGACCACTGTGCCTCCCCTCTGGCCACTGTGCCCCCCCTGGGCCTCTGGCCTCTGTGCCTCTCCTGACCCGGGACTATGGCCACTGTGCCTCCCCTGACCCCGGGACTATGGCCACTGTGCCCCCCCCACCAGGCATCTGGCCACTGTACCTCTCTCCCCCCACCCGGGGTTCTGGCCACTATGCCTCTGGCCAACTCAGCCCCCCCGGGCCTCTGGCCACTGTGCCTCCCCCCTGGGCCTCTGGCCACTGTGCCGACCCCAGGACTATGGCCACTGTGCCTCCCCCCGGGCCTCTGGCCACTGTGCCTCCCCCGGGCCTCTGGCCACTGTGCCTCCCCCCGGGCCTCTGGCCACTGTGCCTCCCCCCGGGCCTCTGGCCACTGTGCCTCCCCCAGGCCTCTGGCCACTATGCCTCTGGTGCACTCAGTCCCCCCTGGGGTCCTCTGGCCACAGTGCCTCCCCCCTGGGGGCCTCTGGCCACTGTGCCTCCCCCCAGGCCCTCTAGCCACTGTGCCTCCCCCCCTGGGCCTCTGGGCACTGTGCCTCCCCCCCTGGGCCTCTGGGCACTGTGCCCCCCCTGGGCCTCTGGCCACTGTGCCTCCCCCCAGGGCCTCTGGCCTCTGTGCCTCCCCCTGGGCCTCTGGCCACTGTGCCTCCCCCGACCCCAAGCCTCTGGCCACTGTGCCTCCCCCCGGGCCTCTGGCCACTGTGCCTCCCCCCGCGCCTCTGGCCACTATGCCTCTGGTGCACTCAGTCCCCCCCGGGGGCCTCTGGCCACTGTGCCCCCCCTGGGCCTCTGGCCACTGTGCCTCCCCTGACCCCGGGACTTTGGCCACTGTGCCCTCCCAGGCCTCTGGTCACTATGCCTCCCCACCAGGCATCTGGCCACTGTACCTCTCTCCCCCCCACCCGGGGTTCTGACCACTAGGCCTCTGGCCAACTCAGCCTCCCCCCTGGGCCTCTGGACCACTGTGCCTCCCCCCCGGCCTCTGGCCACTGTGCCTCCCCCCCGACCTCTGGCCACTGTGCCTCCCCCCTGGGCCTCTGGCCACTGTGCCTCCCCCCCTGGGCCTCTGGCCACTGTGTCTCCCCCCCCCGGGCCTCTGGCCTCTCTGCCTCCCCCTTGGCCTCTGGCCACTGTGCCTCCCCTGACCCTGGGACTATGGCCACTGTGCCTCCCCCTGGGCCTCTGGCCACTGTGCCTCCCCCCGGGCCTCTGGCCACTGTGCCTCCCCCCGGGCCTCTGGCCACTGTGCCTCCCCCCGGGCCTCTGGCCACTGTGCCTCCCCCCGCGCCTCTGGCCACTATGCCTCTGGTGCACTCAGCCTCCCCCCTGGGCCTCTGGTGCACTCAGCCTCCCCCCTGGGCCTCTGGTGTCATGATCTCTGCTTCCAAAAGGTCAGGGTTTTCCCAACTCCCTTGGAAGCAGATCCATAACCCAGGTTCTGAGTGCCAACCAGTCCCAATTGGGACCTTTTGGACCCAGTCCTGGCGCCAGTGGCACCAGGCTCATAAATATGCCCAGTCCCAGCGCTGGAAGCGCCGGGCTCATAACTTGGGTGGACTTACCTGCAGCAGACCATGCTGCTTACTTGCCTGCCAGTTGAGCCTCTGATCCTCTTCTGTTTGGAACTACTTTTCCTGTTGAGTGGGGCAGGAGCCACTCCCTAGATTCAGAACACTGGAACTCTTCTGGAAAGCAGGACCTCTTTTCTTACCTAGGCGTGGCTGTGGAAGGAGACACCTAAGCACTACAGGAGGCTATTTAAACCACACCCGATGGATGAATCTTGCTTTGCGTTATTCTGCATCCTCTGCAGCAGAATGCTCATTGTGTCTTCTGCATCTGATCCTGGGCCTAAGGAAAAAGGCTTACCATCCTGAATCCAGTCTTCAGCAACACCTATAAAGACAAGAAAGAACAGGTTAGCATTACGGTCTTCAGTGACAGCTCTTCACTTACCTGGTCCATCGGCTGTCACCAACGCCTCGCGCTGCATTCCGGCATCTGAAAGACAAAGGCTTACCTACTCTTCGTGCGCTCCGGAGGTCTTCACACTGCATTCCAGCATCTGAAAGACAAAAGCTTACCAACTCTTCGCACGCTCCGGAGGCCTTCGGCGCTGCATCCCGCATCTGAAAGACAAAACAAGGTGCGTTTAAAGACATTGGGGAACTTTAATACTCACGTGCCATTACTCCTTTCCACATCTAACCCAGTGGGTATTCCGGCACCCTGCAGCAGCTCCGAACTTGTACCCTCAAAATAAAAAGACAGTTAGAGCGCATCGTGAAGCAGGCAACAAGCGCTTACTTACGTGCTTCCAGGCGCTTCTATTCATCACACGGGCTCCATCTTCAACTCACTTCAGCCCGTCATCCGCCATCGCCGGAACCCTGCAAAACAAGAAACATCATTACTAAAGACTTTAAAGACATTAGAATTACTCGAAACTTACCGTTTGTGCAGTAAACGACGGACAGCAGTCCGCTGAAGTCAAGAGGCCTGCTCCCCTTATCCAGTGAAGAAACTGGTTACAGCACCCTGCCCCGAAGCAGATGGAGAGCACGGCGTTCACTTACCTAAGGTGAGAGCGTTAACCTTTGGGGTTCTACAGGAGAAGAGAAAGGGAAGAAGAGAGAGACATTCAATAACCCAGTTCCTTAATCCCATATTTTCTATCTGCAGACATCTTACCCTTCGAGTCAGGCATACAGTGCACAGAGGTCCAGCCCAAAGAGCCAGCCGTGTGTTACACATCACCTTTGAAGATACGGTATACGCCCAGTCAAGACCGGCGCCTCTACGGGAATCAGGTGAGCGTTACAGAACGCAAAGCCTACCACAAAACTCCCGTCCAGGCGCTATGAAAACCTCGGATACCGACCAGCTAGCCCAGTTACTTGGGGAACTAAGGGCAGAAGTGCATGCAGCTCGTCAGGAAACGAACGCTCTAAGAAGGGAACTGATTATTTCCAAGGAGCGAACAGATGATCTCGCTAGACAATTGCTACAGTCACAAGCCGGACAGACCCCGTTACCCGCATCTGGGGGAAATCTTCCTTCTACATCCTCTATGAATCCAGTGCAGATCAACCTACCTGAGAATGTACCTCTGGCTCCGCCCGAACGATTTTCTGGTGACCCAAAGAGGTTTGCAGTATTTATCAATCAGTGCCGGTTGCATTTCTTATGCCGGCCAGCAGCCTTTCCAACTGATCAAGCTAAAGTAGCTTTTGTGCTTTCGTACCTTAGTGGCAATGCGGCAGACTGGTCGATCCCTCTAGTAAATCAAGATGATCCGGTCCTCCATGATTTTCAAGCTTTTCAGCTCAGTATGGAAAAACTGTTCGCAAGACATTCACAGGGGCAGGCCTTGGACAATGAGCTTCTTTCGTTGCGACAAGGTAATCAAGACCTTTTGGCTTATATTGCGTCTTTCAACAGACTGATAGTGGAAACTCAATGGCCTGAGGACAAAAGGATTACGCTGTTTTATAGAGGTCTACGTGGAGAGCTCAAAGATGTGTTAGCCCAAGTAGTGAATCCCCCACAAGATTGTTCGGACTATATAAACTTAGTCGTTCAAATCGATCACAGACTGCAGAACAGGAAGGCCGATCGTTCTAAGTTTGATGCTCGAGTATTTTCCAAACCGCCAACTCCTTCCAAAGGAGTAGACTCCGGGGAACCCATGCAAATAGGGGGTCTGAAAGGTCCTCTAACACAAAAGGAGCGGGAAAGGAGAAAACAGTTGCAATTATGCCTCTATTGCGGAAACTCAGGGCACTTTCTTCGAGACTGTCCGGTGAAACCTGCCAAGAAGGCAGTAGGAGCTGCAGTTACCAAAGTTACAAACTCTGAGCAGGGAAACGACCTCGCCCGACAAGAATAGAGGTCCTCTTGCCGAGCGTGAAAACCAGTTCCGTGACCTCGCATTTCGTGATACCTATGGTCCTCATTAGCCCTGATAATCCGGATCGATTACATGCAATTGAAGCTTACGTCGACAGCGGTGCCATCGGCAATTATGTGGATCATGAAATGGTTTTGAGGATGAATCTAACTCTTTGTCCCAAGGCTGTAAAGGACGTCATTACTACGGTGGATGGTACGGAGATAGCCTCCGGGCCAGTAACGCATACCACTCAAGAGGTGACGCTAGTAAGTCAAGATGGACACCATGAGAAGATCGTGTTCGATGTGATCAAGGCCCCTCAGTTTCAGATTATTCTAGGAATACCTTGGTTAGAGAAACACAATCCTCTGATCGATTGGCGAGCAAGAACGGTCCAGTTTCCAGAATGTGTCTCTACTTGTCACCCTCCACCTGGTGTTGCACTGGCAGCAATTTCTTCAGAGACTCCCCAGTTACCTCCCGAATACCTAGAATACCAAGATATTTTCCGGAAGGATCAGGCTAACTCTCTACCTCCTCATAGGTCTTATGACTGCCAGATAGACCTGATACCTGGATCTACTCCTCCTTGTAGTAGAATTTATGCCCTCACCGAGCCTGAGAACCTTCACCTTCGACAATACCTGGATCAATACCTGGCAAATGGGTTTATTCGTCCTTCCAAGTCCCCTGCTTCTTCAGCTTTGTTCTTCGTTCCAAAAAAGGAAGGAGACCTTAGAACTTGTATAGATTATCGCTCCCTGAACCAGATCACCGTTAAGAATAGATATCCGTTACCTTTGATCCCTGAACTCCAGGACCAAGTCAGAAAAGCATGCATATATACAAAGCTGGATCTTAGAGGAGCTTACCACTTGGTACGAGTAAAAGAGGGCGATGAATGGAAGACGGCCTTCCGCACCAAGTATGGGCTATTTGAATATAAGGTCATGCCCTTCGGACTTTGCAATGCCCCGGCCGCCTTTCAATATTTTATGAACGATGTCCTCAGAGAGCTCATAGATGTGTGTGTTGTTTACATTGACGACATCCTCGTTTATTCTTCATCGGAATCTGAACATCGGAAACACGTGAAAATGGTCCTCGAAAGATTGCGTCAACACAAACTTTTCGCTAAGTTGGAAAAATGTGTTTTCAACGTGACTGAAGTTGAATTCTTGGGATTCATATTATCACCTGGCGGAGTGCGTATGGATTCAAAGAAGGTCGATGCAGTTCTCAAATGGCCATCACCATCCTCCGTAAAAGGTACGCAAAGCATGTTAGGCTTCGCTAACTTTTACCGCAGGTTTATCCCCGAATTCTCTCGAATAGTCCAGCCCATCACTGCCTTGTTAAAGAAAAACAAACGTTTTGAATGGTCTACCGAGGCGGAACAAGCTTTCCAGGATGACTAAATTTATCTCTGCACCAATCTTAAAACACCCTCGCCCCGAACTCCCCTACATCGTGGAAACTGATGCTTCAAGCCTTGCCATGGGGGCAGTTCTATCACAAAAGGACCCGGTAACCAATCAGTTGCATCCCGTGGCATTTTGGTCCCGCAAATTCTTGCCTCCTGAAATCAATTACACGATTACTGACAAGGAACTTCTGGCTATCAAGTCTGCCTTTAAGGCTTGGCGGCATTATCTGCTGGGGGCCCGACACACCGTTACTGTGATTACGGATCACCGAAACCTGCAATATTTGAAAAACGCAAAAGCCCAATCCTCTAGACAACTCCGTTGGGCATTATTCTTTGCCGAGTTTGACTTCATAATTACCTATCAACCTGGTACAAAGAACGGTAAAGCTGATGCCCTTTCTCAAATGGGAGTGGAAGAACACTTGATCAACCCTAAACCTGTACCAATCATTCCCGAACAAAGAATTCTGGGTGTAATCGCCACAGAATCCATAGAGGAAGTTAAGGATAAAGCCAGGCAACTTGTAACTCCAGCAGACATATAGAATTGGCATCTGCAGGGAAAGGACTTTGCAGTAAAGGACAACTTATTGTATTTCCAAGAACGATTATACCTACCCAGCACAGATTTACAGAAAAAAGTAATCTCTTGTTATCACGATTCTTTAATGGAAGGACATCCCGGTATGGCCAAGACCTCAGAAAAGATCAAGCGCTACTTCTGGTGGCCGTCTTGGAAAAAAGATATCAGAGACTTTATAATGTCCTGTGGAGTATGCGCCCAAAACAAGAGTCAAAAGGAAAGACCAGCAGGCCTCTTACGCCCTATTGACATCCCACCTCGCCCTTGGCATACGCTTTCTATGGACTTCATCACCGATCTACCTCCATGCTCCGGATACAATACGATTCTAGTAATCGTGGACTTATTCTCCAAGATGGCGCATTTCATTCCGCTCAAAGGCTTGCCAACAGCAGCAACTCTGGCCCGAGAATTTCTCGAAAACATCGTCCGACTGCACGGTTTTCCTTCGGTTCTAATTTCGGATCGAGGTAGTCAATTTATTTCTCATTTTTGGCGAAGTTGCTGTCGGTCGGCTCAAATTGATGTGAGACTATCGACCAGTCACCACCCTCAGACCGACGGACAAACCGAGAGGACCAATCAAACTCTGGAACAGTATTTACGCTGCATGCTGCAACAAACTGAAAAAACTTGGAAAGACATCCTTTGGATAGCCGAATATGCCTACAATAACTCTGTCCATTCGGGAACTGGGAAAACCCTGTTTTTTCTTTTGTATGGCAGTCACCCTCGAACCTCGGAGTTGGATCCCCTCCAAGATCTTGAAACACCAGCAGTAGACTACCTGCATTCTACAATCACCCAAGCCTTTAAGGAAGCTGTTTCTCACCTTCAAAGGGCTAAAGAACAATACAAGAAAGGAGCAGATCAACATCGGAAGGAAGCCCCTCAATATCAAGTAGGGGATCAAGTCTGGTTATCCACCAAATATCTACCTCTAAAAGGGCCACGCACATTCAACCCAAGATACCTTGGTCCCTATTCCATCACTACCATAGTAAACCCAGTAGCGGTCAAGTTGGACTTGCCCCCGCACATGAAGATACATCCGGTCTTCCACGTCTCTCTATTAAAACCTGTGCAACCTCAAACCCGACTAACTAAATCTCCAAAACCTATCCTAGTTGATGGAGAACTCGAGTTTGAAGTCAAAAGCATTCTGGACTCCAAGATCTCCAAATCTAAACTATTTTACCTAATTGACTGGAAAGGCTACGGCCCCCAAGAGAGATCCTGGGAACCTGCTGAATATGTCCACGCTCCTCGCCTAATCAAAAGATTTCACCGAACATTTCCTGACAAGCCAAAACCCCCAGAGAAGCCCGGTTTGGGAGGGGCCTTGAGGGGGGGGGGTACTGTCATGATTTCTGCTTCCAAAAGGTCAGGGTTTTCCCAACTCCCTTGGAAGCAGATCCATAACCCAGGTTCCGAGTGCCAACCAGTCCCAATTGGGACCTTTTGGACCCAGTCCTGGCGCCAGTGGCACCAGGCTCATAAATATGCCCAGTCCCAGCGCTGGAAGCGCCGGGCTCATAATGCTTGGGTGGACGTACCTGCAGCAGACCATGCTGCTTACTTGCCTGCCAGTTGAGCCTCTGATCCTCTTCTGTTTGGAACTACTTTTCCTGTTGGGTGGGGCAGGAGCCACTCCCTAGATTCAGAACACTGGAACTCTTCTGGAAAGCAGGAACTCTTTTCTTACCTAGGCGTGGCTGTGGAAGGAGACACCTAAGCACTACAGGAGGCTATTTAAACCACACCCGATGGATGAATCTTGCTTTGCGTTATTCTGCATCCTCTGCAGCAGAACGCTCATCGTGTCTTCTGCATCTGATCCTGGGCCTAAGGAAAAAGGCTTACCATCCTGAATCCAGTCTTCAGCAACACCTATAAAGACAAGAAAGAACAGGTTAGCATTACGGTCTTCAGTGACAGCTCTTCACTTACCTGGTCCATCGGCTGTCACCAACGCCTCGCGCTGCATTCCGGCATCTGAAAGACAAAGGCTTACCTACTCTTCGTGCGCTCCGGAGGTCTTCACACTGCATTCCGGCATCTGAAAGACAAAAGCTTACCAACTCTTCGCACGCTCCGGAGGCCTTCGGCGCTGCATCCTGCATCTGAAAGACAAAACAAGGTGCGTTTAAAGACATTGGGGAACTTTAAGACTCACGTGCCATTACTCCTTTCCACATCTAACCCAGTGGGTATTCCGGCACCCTGCAGCAGCTCCGAACTTGTACCTGCAAAATAAAAAGACAGTTAGAGCGCATCGTGAAGCAGGCAACAAGCGCTTACTTACGTGCTTCCAGGCGCTTCTATTCATCACACAGGCTCCATCTTCAACTCACTTCAGCCCGTCATCCGCCATCGCCGGAACCCTGCAAAACAAGAAACATCATTACTAAAGACTTTAAAGACATTAGAATTACTCGAAACTTACCGTTCGGGCAGTAAACGACAGACAGCAGTCCTCTGAAGTCAAGAGGCCTGCTCCCCTTATCCAGTGAAGAAACTGGTTACAGCACCCTGCCCCGAAGCAGGTGGAGAGCACGGCGTTCACTTACCTAAGGTGAGAGCGTTAACCTTTGGGGTTCTACAGGAGAAGAGAAAGGGAAGAAGAGAGAGACATTCAATAACCCAGTTCCTTAATCCCATATTTTCTATCTGCAGACATCTTATCCTTCGAGTCAGGCATACAGTGCACAGAGGTCCAGCCCAAAGAGCCAGCCGTGTGTTACACATCACCTTTGAAGATACGGTATACGCCCAGGCAAGACCGGCGCCTCTACGGGAATCAGGTGAGCGTTACATCTGGCCACTGTGCCACCCCCCGGGCCTCTGGCCACTAGGCCTCTGGTGCATTCAGCCTCCCCACCAGACATCTGGCCACTGTACCTCTCTCCCCCCCCACCCGGGGTTCTGGCCACTATGCCTCTGGCCAACTCAGCCCCCCCCTGGGCCTCTGGCCACTGTGCCTCCCCCCCTGGCCCTCTGGCCACTGTGCCTCCCCCCCGGTCCTCTGGCCACTGTGCCCCCCCTGGGCCTTTGGCCACTGTGCCCCCCCCCGGGCCTCTGGCTACTGTGCCTCCCCCCCGGGCCTCTGGACACTGTGCCTCCCCCCGGGCCTCTGGCCACTAGGCCTCTGGTGCATTCAGCCTCCCCACCAGACATCTGGCCACTGTACCTCTCTCCCCCCACCCGGGGTTCTGGCCACTATGCCTCTGGCCAACTCAGCCTCCCCTGGGCCTCTGGCCACTGTGCCTCCCCCCCTGGGCCTCTGGCCACTGTGCCTCCCCCCTGGGCCTCTGGCCACTGTGCCTCTGGCCAACTCAGCCCCCCCGGGCCTCTGGCCACTGTGCCTCCCCCCTGGGCCTCTGGCCACTGTGCCTCCCCCTGGGCCTCTGGCCACTGTGCCTCCCCCTGGGCCTCTGGCCACTGTGCCTCCCCCGGGCCTCTGGCCACTGTGCCTCCCCCCGGGCCTCTGGCCACTGTGCCTCCCCCCGGGCCTCTGGCCACTGTGCCTCCCCCCGGGCCTCTGGCCACTGTGCCTCCCCCGGGCCTCTGGCCACTATGCCTCTGGTGCACTCGGTCCCCCCTGGGGTCCTCTGGCCACTGTGCCTCCCCCCCTGGGCCTCTGGCCATTGTGCCTCCCCCCCTGGGCCTCTGGCCACTGTGCCTCCCCCCTGCACCTCTGGCCACTGTGCCTCCCCCCCTGGGCCTCTGGCCTCTGTGCCTCCCCCCTGGGCCTCTGGCCACTGTGCCTCCCCTGACCCCAAGCCTCTGGCCATTGTGCCTCCCCCCAGGCCTCTGGCCACTGTGCCTCCCCCCGCGCCTCTGGCCACTATGCCTCTGGTGCACTCAGTCCCCCCCGGGGGCCTCTGGCCACTGTGCCCCCCCTGGGCCTCTGGCCACTGTGCCTCCCCTGACCCCGGGACTTTGGCCACTGTGCCCTCCCAGGCCTCTGGTCACTGTCCCTCCCCACCAGGCATCTGGGCACTGTACCTCTCTCCCCCCACCCGGGGTTCAGGCCACTATGCCTCTGGCCAACTCAGCCTCCCCCCTGGGCCTCTGGCCACTGTGCCTCCCCCCCGGCCTCTGGCCACTGTGCCTCCCCCCCGGGCCTCTGGCCACTGTGCCTCCCCCCCCTGGGCCTCTGGCCACTGTGCCTCCCCCCCTGGGCCTCTGGCCTCTCTGCCTCCCCCCTTGGCCTCTGGCCACTGTCCCTCCCCTGACCCTGGGACTAGGGCCACTGTGCCTCCCCCCGGGCCTCTGGCCACTGTGCCTCCCCCCGCGCCTCTGGCCACTATGCCTCTGGTGCACTCCATCCCCCCCCCAGGGGCCTCTGGTGCACTCCATCCCCCCCGGGGGCCTCTGGTGCACTCCATCCCCCCCGGGGGCCTCTGGTGCACTCAGCCTCCCCCCTGGGCCTCTGGCCACTGTGCCTCCCCCCTGGGCCTCTGGCCACTGTGCCTTCCCCCTGGGCCTCTGGCCTCTGTGCCTCCCCCCCGGGCCTCTGGCCACTGTGCCTCCCCCCGCGCCTCTGGCCACTATGCCTCTGGTGCACTCCATCCCCCCCCGGGGCCTCTGGTGCACTCAGCCTCCCCCTGGGCCTCTGGCCACTGTGCCACCCCCCCGGGCCTCTGGCCACTAGGCCTCTGGTGCACTCAGCCTCCCCACCAGACATCTGGCCACTGTACCTCTCTCCCCCCACCCGGGGTTCTGGCCACTATGCCTCTGGCCAACTCAGCCTCCCCCCCTGGGCCTCTGGCCACTGTGCCTCCCCCCTGGGCCTCTGGCCAGTGTGCCTCCCCCCCTGGGCCTCTGGCCAGTGTGCCCCCCCCCCTGGGCCTCTGGCCAGTGTGCCTCCCCCCCTGGGCCTCTGGCCAGTGTGCCTCCCCCCTGGGCCTCTGGCCAGTGTGCCTCCCCCCCCTGGGCCTCTGGCCAGTGTGCCTCCCCCCCTGGGCCTCTGGCCAGTGTGCCTCCCCCCCTGGGCCACTGGCCACTGAGCCTCCCCCCTGGGCCTCTGGCCACTGAGCCTCCCCCCCTGGGCCTCTGGCTACTGTGCCTCCCCCTGGGCCTCTGGCCACTGTGCCTCCCCTGACCCCGGGACTCTGGCCACTGTGCCCCCCCAGGCCTCTGGCCACTGTGCCCCCCCAGGCCTCTGGCCACTGTGCCTCCCCACCAGGCATCTGGCCACTGTACCTCTCTCCCCCACCCGGGGGTCTGGCCGCTATGCGTCTGGCCAACTCAGCCTCCCCCCCTGGGCCTCTGGCCACTGTGCCTCCCCCCTGGGCCTCTGGCCACTGTGCCTCCCCCCCTGGGCCTCTGGCCACTGTGCCTCCCCCCCTGGGCCTCTGGCCACTGTGCCTCCCCCTGGGCCTCTGGCCACTGTGCCTCCCCCTGGGCCTCTGGCCACTGTGCCTCCCCCTGGGCCTCTGGCCACTGTGCCTCCCCTGACCCCGGGAGTATGGCCACTGTGCCTCCCCCCAGGCCTCTGGCCACTGTGCCTCCCCCCAGGCCTCTGGCCACTGTGCGGAGGCCGCTATGCATCTGGCCAACTCAGCCTCCCCCCCTGGGCTTCTGGCCACTGTGCCCTTCCCCCGGGCCTTGGGCCTCTGGCCACTGTGCTCCCCCTAGGCCTCTGGCCACTGTGCCCTCCCCCAGGCCTCTGGCCACTGTGCCCTCCCCCCAGGCCTCGGGCCTCTGGCCACTGTGCCCTCCCCCCCGGGCCTCTGGCCACTGTGCCCTTCCCCAGGCCTTGGGCCTCTGGCCACTGTGCCCTCCCCCTGGGCCTTGGGCCTCTGGCCACTGTGCCCTCCCCCCGGGCCTCGGGTCACTGTGCCTTCCCCTCGGGCCTCGGACCACTGTGCCCTCCCCCCAGGCCTCAGGCCTCTGGCCACTGTGCCCTCCCCCCAGGCCTCAGGCCTCTGGCCACTGTGCCCTCCCCCCAGGCCTCAGGCCTCTGGCCACTGTGCCCTCCCCCCAGGCCTCAGGCCTCTGGCCACTGTGCCCTCCCCCCAGGCCTCAGGCCTCTGGCCACTGTGCCCTCCCCCCAGGCCTCTGGCCACTGTGCTCTTCCCCCGGGCCTTGGGCCTCTGGCCACTGTGCTCTCCACCCGGGCCTCTGGCCACTGTGCCCTCCCCCGGGCCTCCGACCAGTGGCGTTGCTAGGGTGTGAAACCCTGTGCCCCCCCATGTGCCCCCCCTACCTAAGACGAGCAGTGACCATGTTCTCCCTCTACTTTTGTCTGTGCCCCCCCTACTTTTGTCTTTGGCCCCCTCTGTTCCCCATCTAAATTTGATTACTGGTGACGCCACTGCCTCTGGCCACTGTGCCACCCCCTCCCCCACACCCCCAGGCCTCTGCCCACTGTGCCTCCCTCCAGGCCTCTGGCCACTGTAATATTTTGAATCTACGTGTTTTCTACATCCCACTCCCATTTTGCATTGTATGCTTTTCTTAAAATTTCAAATCTAGGTGTGTTCTCCATCCCACACCCCATTTTGCATTGCATTGTGTGCCTTTCATAATATTTCAAATCTATGCGTTCTCTACCCCCTCCCCCATTTTGCATTGAATTGAGCCTTTCTTAATATTTTGTTTCTAGGTGTGTTCTCCATCCCACACTCACAATTTTGCATTGCATTGTGTGCCTTTCTAAATATTTCGAATCTAGGTGTTCTCCATCCCACACCCCCATGTTGCATTGAATGCCTTTCTTAATTCTAACTTAGGTGTGTTTTTCCACCTCTATTTTGCATTGCATTGCCTCCCCCTCCCCACTGGCCTCTGGCTACTATGACTCCCCTCCCACTCCCCAGTCTCTGGCTACTGTGACTCTCCCCCCAGCCTCTGGCTACTGTGACTCCCTCTGGCTACTGGGACACCCCCCCCCGGCCTCTGGCTACTAGGACTCCACCACCCCAGCTTCTGGCTACTGGGACACCCCCCCCCCGGCCTCTGGCTACTAGGACAACCCCCCCCCGGCCTCTGGCTACTGGGACACCCCCCCCCGGCCTCTGGCTACTGGGACACCCCCCCCCGGCCTCTGGCTACTGGGACACCCCCCCCCGGCCTCTGGCTACTGGGACACCCCCCGCCGGCCTCTGGCTACTGGGACCCCCCCCCCGACCTCTGGCTACTGGGACCCCCCCGGCCTCTGGCTACTGGGACTCCCCCCAGCCCCCCGGCCTCTGGCTACTGGGACTCCCCCCCCCCCCCCCCCGGGCTCTGGCTACTGGGACACCCCCCCGGCCTCTGGCCACTGTGCCTTCCCCCCGGGCCTCGGGCCTCTGGCCACTGTGCCCTCCCCCCGGGCCTCGGGCCTCTGGCCACTGTGCCCTCCCCCCAGACCTCGGGCCTCTGGCCACTGTGCCCTCCCCCCAGACCTCGGTCCTCGGGCCTCTGGCCACTGTGCCCTCCCCCCCAGGCCTCTGGCCACTGTGCCCTCCCCCCCCAGGCCTCTGGCCACTGTTCGCTCCCCCCCAGGCCTCTGGCCACTGTTCGCTCCCCCCCAGGCCTCTGGCCACTGTTCCCTCCCCCCAGGCCTCTGGCCACTGTTCCCTCCCCCCCAGGCCTCTGGCCACTGTGCCCTCCCCCTGGGCCTTGGTCCTCTGGCCACTGTGCCTTCCCCCCGGGCCTTGGGCCACTGTGCCTTCCCCCCAGGCCTCAGGCCTCTGGCCACTGTGCCCTCCCCCAGGCCTCTGGCCACTGTGCCCTTCCCCCGGGCCTTGGGCCTCTGGACACTGTGCCCTCCACCCGGGCCCTCTGGCGCACTGTGCCTCCCCCCCGGCCCTCTGGCGCACTTTGCCTCCCCCCTGGGCCTCTGGCCACTGTGCCTTCCTCCCGGGCCTCTGGCCACTGTGCCCTCCCCCAGACCTCGGGCCTTTGGCCACTGTGCCCTCCCCTCGGGCCTCGGGCCTCTGGCCACTGTGCCCTCCCCCCAGACCTCGGGCCTTTGGCCACTGTGCCCTCCCCCCGGGCCTCGGGCCTCTGGCCACTGAGCCCTCCCCCCCAGGCCTCTGGCCACTGTGCCCTCCCCCCCAGGCCTCTGGCCACTGTGCCCTCCCCCCCAGGCCTCTGGCCACTGTGCCCTTCCACAGGCCTCTGCCCACTGTGCCCTCCCCCTGGGCCTTGGGCCTCTGGCCACTGTGCCCTCCCCCCCAGGCCTCTGGCCACTGTGCCCTTCCACAGGCCTCTGCCCACTGTGCCCTCCCCCTGGGCCTTGGGCCTCTGGCCACTGTGACCTCCCCCTGGGCCACTGTGCCTTCCCCCTGGGCCTCTGGCCACTGTGCCCTCCCCCCGGACCTCGGGCCTCTGGCCACTGTGAACTCCCCCCAGGCCTCTGGCCACTGTGCCCTCTCCCGGGCCTTGGGCCTCTGGCCACTGTGCCCTCCACCCGGGCCTCTGGCCGCTGTGCCCTCCCCCGGGCCTCTGACCAGTGGCGTTGCTAGGGTGTGAAACCCTGTGCCCCCCCATGTGTCCCCCCTACCTAAGACGAGCAGTGACCATGTTCTCCCTCTACTTTTGTCTGTGCCCCCCTACTTTTGGCTTTGGCCCCCTCTGTTCCCCATCTAAATTTGATTACTGGTGACGCCACTGCCTCTGGCCACTGTGCCACCCCCTCCCCCACACCCCCAGGCCTCTGGCCACTGTGCCTCCCTCCAGGCCTCTGGCCACTATAATATTTTGAATCTACGTGTTTTCTCCATCCCACACCCCCATTTTGCATTGAATGCCTTTCTTAATTCTAACCTAGGTGTGTTTTTCCACCTCTATTTTGCGTTGCATTGCATTGCCTCCCCCTCCCCACTGGCCTCTGGCTACTATGACTCCCCTCCCACCCCCTAGTCTCTGGCTACTGTGACTCTCCCCCCAGCCTCTGGCTACTGTGACTCCCTCTGGCTACTGGGGCACCGCCCAGGCCTCTGGCTACTGGGACACCCCCCCCCCCCCCGGCTTCTGGCCACTGTGCCTCCCCCCCGGCCCTCTGGCGCACTGTGCCTCCCCCCCGGCCCTCTGGCGCACTGTGCCTCCCCCCCGGCCCTCTGGCGCACTGTGCCTCCCCCCAGGCCTCTGGCCACTGTGCCCTTCCCCAGGCCTCTGCCCACTGTGCCCTCCCCCTGGGCCTTGGGCCTCTGGCCACTGTGACCTCCCCCCGGGCCACTGTGCCTTCCCCCTGGGCCTCTGGCCACTGTGCCCTCCCCCCGGACCTCGGGCCTCTGGCCACTGTGACCTCCCCCCCAGGCCTCAGGCCTCTGGCCACTGTGCCCTCCCCCCAGGCCTCTGGCCACTGTGCCCTTCCCCCGGGCCTTGGGCCTCTGGCCACTGTGCCCTCCACCCGGGCCTCTGGCCGCTGTGCCCTCCCCCGGGCCTCTGACCAGTGGCGTTGCTAGGGTGTGAAACCCTGTGCCCCCCCATGTGCCCCCCCTACCTAAGTTGAGCAGTGACCATGTTCTCCCTCTACTTTTGTCTGTGCCCCCATACTTTTGTCTTTGGCCCCCTCTGTTCCCCATCTAAATTTGATTACTGGTGACGCCACTGCCTCTGGCCACTGTGCCACCCCCTCCCCCACACCCCCAGGCCTCTGGCCACTGTGCCTCCCTCCAGGCCTCTGGCCACTATAATATTTTGAATCTACGTGTTTTGTACATCCCACTCCCATTTTGCATTGTATGCTTTTCTTAAAATTTCAAATCTAGGTGTGTTCTTCATCCCACACCCCCATTTTGCATTGCATTGTGTGCCTTTCATAATATTTCAAATCTAGGTGTTCTCTACCCCCTCCCCCATTTTGCATTGAATTGAGCCTTTCTTAATATTTTGTTTCTAGGTGTGTTCTCCATCCCACACTCACAATTTTGCATTGCATTGTGTGCCTTTCTAAATATTTCGAATCTAGGTGTTCTCCATCCCACACCCCCATGTTGCATTGAATGCCTTTCTTAATTCTAACCTAGGTGTGTTTTTCCACCTCTATTTTGCATTGCATTGCCTCCCCCTCCCCACTGGCCTCTGGCTACTATGACTCCTCTCCCACCCCCCAGTCTCTGGCTACTGTGACTCTCCCCCCAGCCTCTGGCTACTGTGACTCCCTCTGGCTACTGGGGCACCGCCCAGGCCTCTGGCTACTGGGACGCCCCCCCCGGCTTCTGGCCACTGTGCCTCCCCCCCGGCTTCTGGCGCACTGTGCCTCCCCCCCGGCCCTCTGGCGCACTGTGCCTCCCCCCCGGCCCTCTGGCGCACTTTGCCTCCCCCCTGGGCCTCTGGCCACTGTGCCTTCCTCCCGGGCCTCTGGCCACTGTGCCCTCCCCCCAGACCTCGGGCCTTTGGCCACTGTGCCCTCCCCTCGGGCCTCTGGCCACTGTGCCCTCCCCCCAGACCTCGGGCCTTTGGCCACTGTGCCCTCCCCCCGGGCCTCGGGCCTCTGGCCACTGAGCCCTCCCCCCCAGGCCTCTGGCCACTGTGCCCTCCCCCCCAGGCCTCTGGCCACTGTGCCCTCCCCCCCAGGCCTCTGGCCACTGTGCCCTCCCCCCCAGGCCTCTGGCCACTGTGCCCTCCCCCCCAGGCCTCTGGCCACTGTGCCCTTCCACAGGCCTCTGCCCACTGTGCCCTCCCCCTGGGCCTTGGGCCTCTGGCCACTGTGACCTCCCCCTGGGCCACTGTGCCTTCCCCCTGGGCCTCTGGCCACTGTGCCCTCCCCCCGGGCCTCGGGCCTCTGGCCACTGTGAACTCCCCCCAGGCCTCTGGCCACTGTGCCCTTCCCCCGGGCCTTGGGCCTCTGGCCACTGTGCCCTCCACCCGGGCCTCTGGCCGCTGTGCCCTCCCCCGGGCCTCTGACCAGTGGCGTTGCTAGGGTGTGAAACCCTGTGCCCCCCCATGTGTCCCCCCTACCTAAGACGAGCAGTGACCATGTTCTCCCTCTACTTTTGTCTGTGCCCCCCTACTTTTGGCTTTGGCCCCCTCTGTTCCCCATCTAAATTTGATTACTGGTGACGCCACTGCCTCTGGCCACTGTGCCACCCCCTCCCCCACACCCCCAGGCCTCTGGCCACTGTGCCTCCCTCCAGGCCTCTGGCCACTATAATATTTTGAATCTACGTGTTTTCTCCATCCCACACCCCCATTTTGCATTGCATTGTGTGCCTTTCATAATATTTCAAATCTAGGTGTTCTCCATCCCACACCTCCATGTTGCATTGAATGCCTTTCTTAATTCTAACCTAGGTGTGTTTTTCCACCTCTATTTTGCGTTGCATTGCATTGCCTCCCCCTCCCCACTGGCCTCTGGCTACTATGACTCCCCTCCCACCCCCTAGTCTCTGGCTACTGTGACTCTCCCCCCAGCCTCTGGCTACTGTGACTCCCTCTGGCTACTGGGGCACCGCCCAGGCCTCTGGCTACTGGGACACCCCCCCCCCCCCGGCTTCTGGCCACTGTGCCTCCCCCCCGGCCCTCTGGCGCACTGTGCCTCCCCCCCGGCCCTCTGGCGCACTGTGCCTCCCCCCAGGCCTCTGGCCACTGTGCCCTTCCCCAGGCCTCTGCCCACTGTGCCCTCCCCCTGGGCCTTGGGCCTCTGGCCACTGTGACCTCCCCCCGGGCCACTGTGCCTTCCCCCTGGGCCTCTGGCCACTGTGCCCTCCCCCCGGACCTCGGGCCTCTGGCCACTGTGACCTCCCCCCCAGGCCTCAGGCCTCTGGCCACTGTGCCCTCCCCCCAGGCCTCTGGCCACTGTGCCCTTCCCCCGGGCCTTGGGCCTCTGGCCACTGTGCCCTCCACCCGGGCCTCTGGCCGCTGTGCCCTCCCCCGGGCCTCTGACCAGTGGCGTTGCTAGGGTGTGAAACCCTGTGCCCCCCCATGTGCCCCCCCTACCTAAGTTGAGCAGTGACCATGTTCTCCCTCTACTTTTGTCTGTGCCCCCATACTTTTGTCTTTGGCCCCCTCTGTTCCCCATCTAAATTTGATTACTGGTGACGCCACTGCCTCTGGCCACTGTGCCACCCCCTCCCCCACACCCCCAGGCCTCTGGCCACTGTGCCTCCCTCCAGGCCTCTGGCCACTATAATATTTTGAATCTACGTGTTTTGTACATCCCACTCCCATTTTGCATTGTATGCTTTTCTTAAAATTTCAAATCTAGGTGTGTTCTTCATCCCACACCCCCATTTTGCATTGCATTGTGTGCCTTTCATAATATTTCAAATCTAGGTGTTCTCTACCCCCTCCCCCATTTTGCATTGAATTGAGCCTTTCTTAATATTTTGTTTCTAGGTGTGTTCTCCATCCCACACTCACAATTTTGCATTGCATTGTGTGCCTTTCTAAATATTTCGAATCTAGGTGTTCTCCATCCCACACCCCCATGTTGCATTGAATGCCTTTCTTAATTCTAACCTAGGTGTGTTTTTCCACCTCTATTTTGCATTGCATTGCCTCCCCCTCCCCACTGGCCTCTGGCTACTATGACTCCCCTCCCACCCCCTAGTCTCTGGCTACTGTGACTCTCCCCCCAGCCTCTGGCTACTGTGACTCCCTCTGGCTACTGGGGCACCGCCCAGGCCTCTGGCTACTGGGACACCCCCCCGGCTTCTGGCCACTGTGCCTCCCCCCGGCCCTCTGGCGCACTGTGCCTCCCCCCGGCCCTCTGGCGCACTGTGCCTCCCCCCGGCCCTCTGGCGCACTGTGCCTCCCCCCCGGCCCTCTGGCGCACTTTGCCTCCCCCCTGGGCCTCTGGCCACTGTGCCTTCCTCCCGGGCCTCTGGCCACTGTGCCTTCCCCCCGGGCCTCGGGCCTCTGGCCACTGTGCCCTCCCCCCAGACCTCGGGCCTTTGGCCACTGTGCCCTCCCCCCGGGCCTCGGGCCTCTGGCCACTGAGCCCTCCCCCGCAGGCCTCTGGCCACTGTGCCCTCCCCCCCAGGCCTCTGGCCACTGTGCCCTCCCCCCCAGGCCTCTGGCCACTGTGCCCTTCCCCAGGCCTCTGCCCACTGTGCCCTCCCCCTGGGCCTTGGGCCTCTGGCCACTGTGACCTCCCCCCGGGCCACTGTGCCTTCCCCCTGGGCCTCTGGCCACTGTGCCCTCCCCCCGGACCTCGGGCCTCTGGCCACTGTGACCTCCCCCCCAGGCCTCAGGCCTCTGGCCACTGTGCCCTCCCCCCAGGCCTCTGGCCACTGTGCCCTTCCCCCGGGCCTTGGGCCTCTGGCCACTGTGCCCTCCACCCAGGCCTCTGGCCGCTGTGCCCTCCCCCGGGCCTCTGACCAGTGGCGTTGCTAGGGTGTGAAACCCTGTGCCCCCCCATGTGCCCTCCTACCTAAGACGAGCAGTGACCATGTTCTCCCTCTACTTTTGTCTGTGCCCCCCTACTTTTGGCTTTGGCCCCCTCTGTTCCCCATCTAAATTTGATTACTGGTGACGCCACTGCCTCTGGCCACTGTGCCACCCCCTCCCCCACACCCCCAGGCCTCTGGCCACTGTGCCTCCCTCCAGGCCTCTGGCCACTATAATATTTTGAATCTACGTGTTTTGTACATCCCACTCCCATTTTGCATTGTATGCTTTTCTTAAAATTTCAAATCTAGGTGTGTTCTTCATCCCACACCCCCATTTTGCATTGCATTGTGTGCCTTTCATAATATTTCAAATCTAGGTGTTCTCTACCCCCTCCCCCATTTTGCATTGAATTGAGCCTTTCTTAATATTTTGTTTCTAGGTGTGTTCTCCATCCCACACTCACAATTTTGCATTGCATTGTGTGCCTTTCTAAATATTTCGAATCTAGGTGTTCTCCATCCCACACCCCCATGTTGCATTGAATGCCTTTCTTAATTCTAACCTAGGTGTGTTTTTCCACCTCTATTTTGCATTGCATTGCCTCCCCCTCCCCACTGGCCTCTGGCTACTATGACTCCTCTCCCACCCCCCAGTCTCTGGCTACTGTGACTCTCCCCCCAGCCTCTGGCTACTGTGACTCCCTCTGGCTACTGGGGCACCGCCCAGGCCTCTGGCTACTGGGACGCCCCCCCCCCGGCTTCTGGCCACTGTGCCTCCCCCCCGGCCCTCTGGCGCACTGTGCCTCCCCCCCGGCCCTCTGGCGCACTGTGCCTCCCCCCGGCCCTCTGGCGCACTTTGCCTCCCCCCTGGGCCTCTGGCCACTGTGCCTTCCTCCCGGGCCTCTGGCCACTGTGCCCTCCCCCCAGACCTCGGGCCTTTGGCCACTGTGCCCTCCCCTCGGGCCTCGGGCCTCTGGCCACTGTGCCCTCCCCCCAGACCTCGGGCCTTTGGCCACTGTGCCCTCCCCCCGGGCCTCGGGCCTCTGGCCACTGAGCCCTCCCCCCCAGGCCTCTGGCCACTGTGCCCTCCCCCCCAGGCCTCTGGCCACTGTGCCCTCCCCCCCAGGCCTCTGGCCACTGTGCCCTCCCCCCCAGGCCTCTGGCCACTGTGCCCTCCCCCCCAGGCCTCTGGCCACTGTGCCCTCCCCCCCAGGCCTCTGGCCACTGTGCCCTCCCCCCCAGGCCTCTGGCCACTGTGCCCTTCCACAGGCCTCTGCCCACTGTGCCCTCCCCCTGGGCCTTGGGCCTCTGGCCACTGTGACCTCCCCCCGGGCCACTGTGCCTTCCCCCTGGGCCTCTGGCCACTGTGCCCTCCCCCCGGACCTCGGGCCTCTGGCCACTGTGACCTCCTCCCCAGGCCTCAGGCCTCTGGCCACTGTGCCCTCCCCCCAGGCCTCTGGCCACTGTGCCCTTCCCCCGGGCCTTGGGCCTCTGGCCACTGTGCCCTCCACCCGGGCCTCTGGCCGCTGTGCCCTCCCCGGGCCTCTGACCAGTGGCTAGTGCAGTGACCATTTTCTCCCTCTACTTTTGTCTGTGCCCCCCTACTTTTGGCTTTGGCCCCCTCTGTTCCCCATCTAAATTTGATTACTGGTGACGCCACTGCCTCTGGCCACTGTGCCACCCCCTCCCCCACACCCCCAGGCCTATGGCCACTGTGCCTCCCTCCAGGCCTCTGGCCACTATAATATTTTGAATCTACGTGTTTTCTCCATCCCACACCCCCATTTTGCATTGCATTGTGTGCCTTTCATAATATTTCAAATCTAGGTGTTCTCCATCCCACACCTCCATGTTGCATTGAATGCCTTTCTTAATTCTAACCTAGGTGTGTTTTTCCACCTCTATTTTGCGTTGCATTGCATTGCCTCCCCCTCCCCACTGGCCTCTGGCTACCGTGACTCCCCTCCCACCCCCCAGTCTCTGGCTACTGTGACTCTCCCCCAGCCTCTGGCTACTGTGACTCCCTCTGGCTACTGGGGCACCCCCCGGCCTCTGGCTACTAGGACACCCCCCCAGGCCTCTAGCTACTGGGACACCCCCCCCAGGCCTCTAGCTACTGGGACACCCCCCCCCCAGGCCTCTGGCTACTGGGACACCCCCCCAGGCCTCTAGCTACTGGGACACCCCCCCAGGCCTCTAGCTACTGGGACACCCCCCAGGCCTCTGGCTACTGGGACACCCCCCCAGGCCTCTGGCTACTGGGACACCCCCCCCAGGCCTCTGGCTACTGGGACACCCCCCCCAGGCCTCTGGCTACTGGGACACCCCCCCCGGGCCTCTGGCTACTGGGACACCCCCCCCAGGCCTCTGGCTACTGGGACACCCCCCCCAGGCCTCTGGCTACTGGGACACCCCCCCCCAGGCCTCTGGCTACTGGGACACCCCCCCCCAGGCCTCTGGCTACTGGGACACCCCCCCCCCTGGCCTCTGGCTACTGGGACACCCCCCCCGGCCTCTGGCTACTGGGACTCCCCCCCCCCCCCCCCGCCTCTGGCTACTGGGACTCCCCCCCCCCCCCCCCGCCTCTGGCTACTGGGACTCCCCCCCCCCCCCCCCGCCTCTGGCTACTGGGACTCCCCCCCGCCTCTGGCTACTGGGACACCCCCCCCCCCGGCCTCTGGCTACTGGGACACCCCCCCCCCGGCCTCTGGCTACTGGGACACCCCCCCCCAGGCCTCTGGCTACTGGGACACCCCCCCCCTGGCCTCTGGCTACTGGGACACCCCCCCCGGCCTCTGGCTACTGGGACTCCCCCCCCCCCCCCCCCGCCTCTGGCTACTGGGACTCCCCCCCCCCCCCCCCGCCTCTGGCTACTGGGACTCCCCCCCCCCCCCCCCGCCTCTGGCTACTGGGACTCCCCCCCGCCTCTGGCTACTGGGACACCCCCCCCCCCCGGCCTCTGGCTACTGGGACACCCCCCCCCCCCGGCCTCTGGCTACTGGGACTCCCCCCCCCCCCCCCCCCACCCCGGCCTCTGGCTACTGGGACTCCCCCCCCACCCCCCCGGCCTCTGGCTACTGGGACATCCCCCCGGCCTCTGGCTACTGGGACATCCCCCCCCCCACCTCTGGCTACTGGGACTGACCTGCCCCCCCACCCCCAGCCTATGGCTACTGGGACTTCCCCCACACCCCCTGGACACTGGGACTCCCCCCACCCCTCCCCCCACCCCTTTCTGGCTACTGGGACTCTGTGGCCTTGTGTGCCTTTCATAATATTTCAAATCTAGGTGTTCTCCACCCCACTGTCCCCCATTTTGCATTCAATTTTGCCTTTCTTAATATTTTGTTTCTAGGTGTGTTCTCCATCCCCCACACACCATTTTGCAATGTGGGCCATTCTTAATACAAATCTAGGTGTTTTCTCCGTCCCACACTCTCAATTTTGATATTTTATTTGTTTTGCACTCTTACACAAGTGATCTTACTAGGCCCAGTGACATTGAGAACGTGCAAATGCATGGGAGAGGGGAAATGTGCATCAAAGGGGTGAGAAGTGGAAAGTGCGGAGCAAACAGATAAATAATATAAACAATAAAGGCAACAAACAGTGGTAGTGCAGCCAGCAAGTGGCAAGTGCTGGGTTTAAGGCAGCAGATAGGGTATGTCTGATAAGCGCAGAAAGAAAAAAAAAGGGGGGATGGGACTGTATGGGTACAGATACAGATCCCAGTACAAGGGGTGGCCTGGAGGAAGTGCGGGAGGGTGCAAGGTGAGCAGGTACCTGGGCCCAGAGGACAGAAGGTGGCCAGGTGCACGGTGCCAAGAGAACAGATCAGCAAGGCAGAGAGGGGGGGCGAAGGCAGAAGCAAAGAGGAAGGTCTTGAGGTGCTTCTGGAGATGGTGCTCCTCAAGTTTTAGAGTTGGCAGGGAGGCTGTTCCCGATGAAGGCTCCAGTCGAAGACGAAGATCTACTCCCAGCTCATTTCTTTGAAAAACGACTGCTCCGCTAGTTGGAGGTAGCGGAGCAAAGTGCTTGAGAGGGGAGGTATTTGCTTAGGGATAGCTGAATGTATTTTGGACCCAGGCCCCAGAAAGCCTTGTGGACAATGCAGAGGGTTTTGAATTTAATCTGTACATCCATTGGGAGCCAATGGAGAGATTTCAGAGCTGGAGCGATACAATGCAGGGGCTTGAGGCCAAGGACAAGTCTTGCAGTCCTGTTCTGGATTAGTTGAAGAGGGTGGAGAGTAGAGGCAGGTAGATTTAGAAAGAGGCTGTTACAATAGTCCAACCTAGAGAGAACCAGCGCTTGGGAGACAGTGAGCTTCTGGGGGAAGGAGAGGAATTGCATTGCATTGTGTGCCTTTCTTAATAATTCAAATCTAGGTGTGTTCTCCCTCCCACACCCCCATTTTGCATTGTGCCTTTCTGAACATTTCAAATCTAGGCGTGTTTTTCCACCTCCATTTTAAATATCCACCCCCCCCCCCCCATTTTGCATTGCATTGTGTCTTTCTTAATAAGAATCTAGGAGTGTTCTCCATACCACACCCTTATTTTGCATTGCGTGCCTTATTATTTCACATCTAGGTGTGTACTCCATCCCACCCCCCCTTGCCACATTCTGCATTGCATTGGGTGCCTTATTGAATATTTCAAGTCTAGTTGTGTCTTTCCGCCTCCATTCTGGCATTGCATTGTGCCTCTGTCTTAATATTTTGTATCTAGGTGTGTTCTCTATCCCACACCCCATTTTGTGTTGCATTTTTGTGCCTTTCGTAATATTTCAAATTTAGGTGTGTACTCCATCCCACCCCCATTTGGGATTGCATTGTGTGCCCTTAATATTTCAATTCTAGGTGCGTTTTTCCACCTGCGTTTTGCATTGCATTGTTAGCCTTGCTTAATATTTAGAATCTAGGTGTGTTCTCCATCCAACACCCTCCATTTTAATTTGAATGGCGCTCTACAGATTGGATTCATGATGCTAGACCAAGTCATGACAACAAGGGGCATTTCTAGCTCACTTGTAAGAACTTCATGGGAGAGAAGCTTTTGACATGCCTTATGACCAAAAAGACAATGTGAATGGCAGGTAGGTGAATTAACCAAAAATACCTCCCTATTAGAATTGGAAAGCCTTTCTCTATAATAGGCATTCTGTATGTTTACTCAACAGAAATCCGTGGCTCCACTAAAAGGAACCTATATTAAGATGTCCCTGTTCAAGTCTACCAAAAAAAGGTCAGTAGACTAGCCCCACTCACGACAAACAATTTTTAACCAAACTGACAACCCATTGACTCAGTGTTTTGTTTTTATTATGTTTATTGAATAGGAAGTATTAAGGGTTAGAAGACTTACTAGCTACAAGAAATAAAGATCACCTCCTGTCCTGACAAAGGCCTCCGGAAAAACCTTTTCTAGGATGGGGTTTGTTTTACGGAAATAGGCCGAAACGCGTTGATAAATCATCCCGAAGAGATATTAGTTTGAGAAACAACTTTCGCATTCAGGAAACTTGTGATAAAAAACTTTTTGAAAATAAATGTAAAATTGTGACTAGATGAAATATTAAGAAAACCAAGCCAATATAAAACCCTTGAAACATGTTTAGTTATGTCATGTGATGTTTTTTTGTATAAAAGGTTACAGCAAGAAAAAACCTTTGCTAAATAAATTATCCAATATGTCTATTTGATACAAGTATAAGAACACTGAGTCTGTTTTTTTAATGATTTGAGTATGATATAATCGTCTACATGTCAGTGTGTGTGGCTTGCCTCTAAGGCAACCCTTGGTTGTTAGGTGTAGTCTAACTGATGGACACAGATGTGAATAAGACACGGGTACCTTAAGAAACATAATTTGAAAACACATCAATTATAGGTGTACACAAAAATGGAGAAAAGAGATATTATTTCATTCACAGACGAGCATTTTCAGCATCTAATTGAACAGCCTTCAATGTTAAAATCTGCCCTCCCAACACGTCTGAGAAAATGATGCTGAAATAATAGTGCAGAAAAAGAAACTAGTCCGAACTTCATGGAAAATTGATGTTTGAATATCTTAAGGCAGGAGTTATCCCAGAGGGACACCAAGTCAGTAACATCCCAAGGGTTTTTATAGATAACCCGAGGTTTAAATTACATTTAGGTGGCGTAGGTAACTGCTGCAGCAGAGACTGGATAATCCTAGTCATAGAAACGGCTGAAGAGGAAGTAAAGAAGCAAGGCGAAGAACTTGATGCTTTAGAAAAGAAACTAGCTTAAGACCTGGTTAACAAAGATGTGAAACATCTCTTGGAAAAAATAAATGAAGAAATTGAGGTTTCGTCAGTTCAATCTACATAGAAAAATTTGGAAATGAAAGACATCGAATTGTATAAAGAAGAACATATATACCTATTCCTCAAGGAAAGCTATTATCAAGATCAAAAAGAAGGATACACGCACAAATTCCCACAAAACCAAAGGAAAAAATGTCACCTTTTCGAACACTTCTAACACAACCAGTGGAAGCGAGTCGGAACTAGGAGGAGATGAAGATCCATCCACCTCTGGGGCTACAAATGCACCGCCACAGTGGTTTTTTCGGCAACGAGGGGGGCGAAGAGGCAGGCCACGAAGAAATGGACCAGCTCAGGAATACGGAGTCTGCACACGGCAGTGGAGAGACCATCAGGAAGAGATGTGATAGCTCAAATTTTCAATCTAACTAATCATGTAATAACACCCGATTGAAGAAAGTCATTTCAACGGTCTGAGTTATGTACCAATGAGAAAAGCAGTTAACTTCCAAACAGAAGCAGAACTGAGAAGATTTTTCAGAACAGTCAGATTAAAATACTTCTTTAGAAATTCTGACGAAAACGACAGAGAAAAAACAAAGTACTACAAGCTTAAAACTACCCTTGTCATTTATGCTTCCCCCAGCAACTATCTGCTCAGAAAGAAACGCCTTTGAACATAAAGTACTCCATGAAGTCAAAAATGTCATTAAGTGCAAAGACTTCACCCGTAACAATGACAAAAGATGAACGAGATGCCATCAAACATCGAGACTAAGCACCTGATTTTTTGAGAAAACCGGCTGATAAGGCGGTGGTATAGTGATTTGGGGAAAAGACGACTATCAAAAAGAAGCAATGAAGCTCCTCAACAATGTGAACTACTTGATGTTAATCCCACTCAAAGACTACAGGAAGAAATTAAGAGTCTTACATCGCATGCAATAAGAGAAGGGTGGATAGATGAAGATGAACAGCGCTTCCTCAAACCTCATCCGACCCTGACAGCATTTTATAATCTGCCCAAAATGCACAAAGACGATAAGCATCCACCTGGGAGACCGATTGTCGCGATTGGTTCAATTTTGGATCCACTGTCCCAGAACGCTGACTTCTTCCTGCGTCGTTTCGTGGAAAAAATGAAATCATATGTAAAACGGCACCGAGATGATCAATATATTTGATAATCTTGAGATATAAGAAAATTACATCTTGGTTAGCTTCGACGTCGAAGCCCTTACACGAGTATACCACAAGATGAGAGTTCAAAAGTACTAAAGGAATATTTAGAGCATAGACCTGACCCAGAAGGCCGAGTTCCATCAGCATTCATCCTTGAATGTACTAGATTGGCTCTCACAGAGAATGTATTCGTGTTTGAAACCAAATTGTACCAACAGATACACGGAACGAACATGGGGGCGACCTTGGTGCCCGATATTGTGAATTTGTATATGGATAATTTTGAAACGGCATTAGTTTTTAATGACCAGAATCCATTTCAACACCATATGAAAAACTGGAACCGCTACATCAACAATGTCTTTACCATCTGGACTGGTACAAGACAAGAACTAGACCAATTTAAAGACTGGCTGAATACTCGAGATCCTTTTCTCAATTTCACCATGGTGGCAGACATATACATGCTTCCGTTTCTTGACCTAATGATCAAAAAAGCAAATGGAGGAAAACTAGAAACCATGCTATTCTGGAAACCGACGGATAAAAATACATTACTTCATTTTGGTAGCTACCATCCGAGTCCTCTAAAACTCAATCTACCTTTCGGTCAGTTTCTCCAAATAAGAAGGAATTGATCTGACATCCGACTATTCGATGAACATGCACACGATTTAACCAATTGGTTGAAACGAGGTTACCCAAGTAAATGTATAAAAAATGTAAAAAAGAGAGCTAGAAACATCAGCAGGGAAACATGCTTGACGAAACATACGAGGAATGTGGAAGAAAGAATGACTTGTGTGACGACACAGTCCAATAAGTTCAGCAATCAAAAAGAGTATACCGAGACATTGGTGTCTGGTGAACACCCCTGACTTTCAGCCATCAAAACCACATTTGCCTTTAAGAAAATTAAAAACCTTAAGCAGATGTTGGTACACATATAAAGAGGAATAAAAACCGACCAAACTACACTGTGGGCATTACCGCCTGTAATGGGCTACTACAAGTGTGTACAATGCTCAGTATGCGATCTAGCATCTAATACAAAAAGTATTAACCTATACCATATTGAATGGAAACTGAATGAATTTACAAACTGCAAAACAGAACGGACAATTTATGGTATAAGATGTCCATTCAATCTATGGTATATAGGGAAAAAAGAGACCTGTACGGCGGCAACGCATCTGTGAGCATCGATCATGCCTTAAAAAAAAAAAAAAACAGTGTTCCGGATAAACCTCTCGTAGAGCATTACTTACATAAAAAGCATAAATACACAGAGCTTAATGGTACGTGATTCAAACTGTAAAAGCAAAAGCCAGAGGTGGCGACAGAGATTTGGATCTAATAGATGAACAAAAATGGATCAAAAAAATAGTGTAAGAAATGGCCTTAGAGCCTGTTTTTGTAGTAATACCACTAGTGATCTAATAGACAATCCCTGTATATACAGTTATTCATCTCTACATTCCCCTGTAAACATGCACCCCGCTCAACATAAAATGTGTGTGGAAAATGTGGTGAAACATGAGAGATCAATATCGCAAACTCTGGGTATACACAGCCTGTAACAAGCTTGAATTATTATAAATCAAATGTATATAACCAAGATGTTAATTCTATAAATGTATATATAAGATTGGACATAATATAAGATATTGACGTACCAGCGAGAAATGTCATCAAGGCATCACTACAACCATCTGTGATCTCACTGAATATGTAAAAAAGTCAATTGTTCAAACACTATAATATGAGCCGATATCTCTGTATGGGAATTAAGATTTCAATGTATCCAATAAATGTCATACTATGCAAATATGTAACAAGCAATATGTAATATCTACTCAGATGATTCCACATTCTAATATATCAGCCGGAATCGAACAGTTTAATATCCCTACAAGTTCACTATAGTTCTCGTGAACAGGAAATAAGTAAGGGGCCTTGCTTACCGAACATCGGGGGTTATTACATACAGATATAATTGCAATACAATAATGTGAAGATTGGAAACGTCTGAGTCCTTTCTGTCCATGACGACGTGCGCGCGATATAAACCAGATCGGTAAAAAAAACATTTAATTATATATCCTCTGTCAATATCATGTAAATGATGGGACACAATCACTGCACTCTGAGGAAATATAGTTATACAACTTACAGCACCAAGTGAAACATCACCACTGTCCACAGATTGAGTCCCCTTTCTATTACTATGAGCATACATACACAATTAGAGAGCAGTGTTTTTAAAAAGCACCGCAAATACAAGACAATAATTCTAAACAACTCGGCGTCCCAAACGGTCTAATACACAGACAGTCGGACTGACAATTGCGCGAACATTAACAACACAAAGCAACTAATAAGGTAAGTCTCTGAATGTCTGCGTTAGCCCGCGAGGGAAGGCGTTTACAACTCAGTACCAGCAGGCTACATAGCATCATATAAAATGACTAGCTTTAAAAACAATGAGCTTGTAACCAAGACAAACAAGCGAGATCTATCCACATAGTTTATTTTTGCTAAACCTTTCGATGGGGAACAACTGAGCTCAGTTGATAACTCCAACTGTAGTTATCAATGTGAGATATCAGACACCCTGTGCAACAATTATGTCACCATATACATATAAACAATACTAAAGTATTTACCAGTATGCAAAGGAGGCAGAGTGAAGCACTCCTTTTTGGGCAATGCATATATTACATGCACAACCAGAGGCCCAGCACTATGCGACTCAGCAGCACATTCTGTAAAAGAACTGGATATGTTATCACTACTTTCCATTTTAATTTGAATGGCGCTCTACAGATTGGATTCATGATGCTAGACCAAGTAATGACAACAATGGATTCATGATGCTAGACCAAGTAATGACAACAAGGGGCATTTCTATTTCACTTGTAGGAACTTCATGGGAGAGAAGCTTTTGACATGCACTGTGACCAAATTTTAACCAAACTGACCAACCCATTGACTCAGTGTTTTCTTTTTATTATTTTTATAGATTAGGCAGTATTAAGGGTTAGAAGACTTACTAGCTACAAGAAATAAAGATCACCTGTCCTGACGAAGGCCTCTGGAAAAACCTTTCTAGGATGGGGTTTATTCTACGGAAATAGGCCGAAACGCATTGACAAATCATCCGGAAGATATATTAGTTTGAGAAACAACTTTTGCATTCAGTAAACTTGTGCTAAGACTTTTTGAAAACAAATGTAAAATTGTGACTAGATGAAATATTAAGAAAACCAAGTCGATATATAACCCTTGAAACATGTTTAGTTATGCAATGTGATGTTTTTTGTATACAATGTTACAGCAAGGAAAACCTTTGTTAAATAAATTATCCAATATGTCTATTTGATAAAAGTATAAGAACTGAGTGTTTTTTTTAATAATGATTTCAGTATGATATTGTCTACATGTCAGTGTGTCTGGCTTGCACTTTGATAAACAGGAGACCGGGGTAGTCTGTGTTTCATTTTTTATTTCACACTTCTTTCTTTTACATAACATTGTTTCCCACACTATTTGTATTTAGAGGTAAGAATTGGCAATAGGTTTATTGGTATAGGCCCTTTTATTTTGACAAGACACCACTAGGACTACATTATTATTTGATGGTTTTAGCTTGCTTCCATAGGATTAGATATGCATTTTTCAAACCCTTTTTAAAGTTCAATAAACACCCTTATATACAAGTGACCACAGTTAGTCTTACTGTTGATACCATGCCTTCCTTACAATACCCCTGCAAGGGAAGGAGGATTCTGGGGCTGGTAATAGGAGTTGAGTGTGAATGTTGCAAGACATGGCAGTCATGGAAGAACTGGGACTATGCCATGATGGTGTGCCACACACGTCCCAGGTTCCTTCTCATGATTTACTCTGTTGGTTCCAGCAATGGGATGGTGGTAGAGGAACAGGCAATGGGGTGTATTTAGGGGCAGTACTGGCTGCTCATCCTTTGGTACTAAAATGCTTGTTCAACATGCCTTAACATTACTGGTACTAAAATGTTTGTTCAACATGCCTTAACATTACAATACTGCTTCTTGAAAGTGTTAGAATGTAAGATACCATACGCCAGTTATCCCATACAAATTGCTTGTTTCTCCAAAATACCCATTGCTCCTTAGCTTTCACATTTGTAATGGCTGTCCACTGAATGTAGCATTGAAATGCTGTTTTACTTGGTTTATGGTCTTCAACGAAAAATGTAATCGAAAAGGAAATCCATCGAATGTAAATGCATCAAATTGCTATCTTTTACATGTAAAAGTACATATCTATAGAAACTTGTCCATCGAATATAGGAATGGACAAGTTTCGATGGATATGTACTTTGAAATGTAAGAGCATTTCCATACATTTATTTTACACTTTAGAACGTTACATGGAGCTGTCCAGTGCTGAAAACTTCAAAGTATTTCGGCACTGGCCAGCTTCATGTCATGTTTTAGTGTTTATTATTTAATGGGGGGGGGGTTCCCCCAAGCGCACCCCCTAGCCCTATTTCTAACCCTTGCCCTAACCTTAACTCTAAAATCCTTTGAAATCCATCAAATTTTATTCAATGAAAATGCATTTCGATGGAAAGTATTTTCAATGAATAAAATTCGATGGAAATGAATTCGATGAATTCATTTTTGATGGAAAGTCCAGATACCGTTTTAATTCATGTGTTCAAATGAATTGCACTATAATGGCGCAATGAGGTCAGTCGGAGCAAGCATGCAGTATGACAGTCTCCTGCTTGTCCTTGGGTTTATGGCATAGGGTGGACACAAGGGACAGTTGTTGCCATTTGTGGCATGATGCTGGTCCAGTGCATTTCCACGGGGGAATCACCTAGACCACAACACCTTGCCCATGCCAGAGTGAGGGGCTTGTCATTGCTAGCGTATCACGTGTACCTCTGACGATGGATAGAATTCCCATATCTGCATATTTCAAAAGTGTTGCTCTGGGCCAATAGAGTATGCCCATATCTGTCAATGTCACATGGTCAGATGGATGAGAGAAAGTCTTTCATGATCGGAAAGACTCCACAGCGGCACGCCAATGGTGCTGTGTATAGCACAAACATAGCAATGAGGACTGGGATAGAGAAACCTAATACACAAGAAGCGCAGTAGCGTCTGACTCATTCCCATGATTTTCAATAATTTTACACTGTCTTTCAAATGAACTCGCTATTTTGTAGGAAATTCAGTATCATTGAGCTCAGTACCTTTTAGACTTCAATGTTATCACAGTTGATGTGGTGATCTTGTTATCACAAATTCAAAGTTATAAAACAACATTCCATGCACACCTCAGTTTCACTATTCATCATATCATGTGTAATATGGACTCATTACACCATAGCAGAGGTGACCCTGACTTTATTATAATCCTTGTGAGGACATAATATCAACTGTGGTGAACCAGAAGGAAGACTCGGACGATTCAAGTTCATTTTCAAGTAGTTTTATTAAAATAAAAAGATCCAAAAAGCCTAACTAGCCCGATGGCTATGAGGGACGTTCGTACCCAGCAAAACCAAAAAAAGTCTAAGGGTGTAAATTAAAGTCCAAAATAAAGTTCTTCAGACCAAATCCTATCCAACTAACTGGCCCTATCACTTTAGAAAACAAAACACCTAACTAAAAGGGAAAGGGGAGGCTTTGTTTAATTATAATTGTTCTTTATAATGCACTTAATACCAACGTGTGGTTTCTAAGCGCGGGATCAGGTTTTTAACCTGTGTTGCGCTGCTTTGTCTTGCTTCCAAGACAAACGTGTTTCCCCCGAGCTATCCTTCCTCCCCTACATACTAGAGGAAACGCCTACGGAGGGAAGGGGAACTGCTATGCAGGGCATCTGCTGGCCCAATTTATATTGGGTTTATTCTTAGGTTTCAAGGTTCCTTTATACACAGCATATTCTTCCCAGTCTTAAGCACCAAGTTAAGGGTTTCACTTTTTCCTGTTATCTAATAAATCTGTCTCTTGTTGTGCACATTTCCATTCCTCCTGGATTGCTTGTAAATAAGCAAAACACACACTTGCGCCTTCGAGGTGTTGGGTTTTCCCCAAAGCCCTGTGATCCTCCTACAGGTTATTTTCTTTTATCCAAGTTATTTCAGATACGGTAGCTGTCCATCCTGTCCTCTCAAAGTTCTGTACCTTCTATTGCTTTCTCAGCCTTAATTCAAAGTGTTCATATCTCTTTTTCAATCCCCCTTTCTTACTGTAGCCGCAAACTCAGGTTTCTCAGGCTCCCGTAACCTTGATAGCTCCCACAGCTGTTAATCATAATGTTTGTATTGTTATCAGTCTCCTGTCATAGGATATTTACACACTTTGGCTTCTCAGGCTCCCGCAGCCTTGATCGCCTTCACACCCGTGTTCACACTTTGTAACAGTAGCCTCACCATCAGGTTTCTCAGCCTCCCATAACCTCACCGGCTTTCCCCGTGGCTACTTGTCTTTGTAGCTATGGTCTGACATTGCAGAGCTTGAGGTCTCGGGCTCTTTTAAATTATCTTGTATCAGTGTCCATTACATGCATACCGGCCCAACGCTGCTCATTCGTGGTCATGCCGCTATAAGAGATGTGGGCATTCCAGTCTCTGCTCCACCTCCGACCTTGGTTCCTCGGTCGGGTAGAATACCAACCCTCTGACATTCGGCTTACTGTTTGCTCGCCCTCCTTGCCACAGGCTCCGTGGCCCAGCATGGCTCTGCCACTCCAGGATGTCAATGATGTGGAGGCTCGCCTCTGCCTAGCAGTTCCCTTTCCTTCGTAGAAGTTTCCTCTTATACTCATCACAGGAACACACAGAACAGTGTCCTTCTTGGCTGATCATGACATTTGAGCTGTGTGCATCGTCTGTAACAAATACATGAAAGAAGGATCTTTGTGAAATGTACTAATTGCAGGAGATATTAAAGTGTTTTCTACATCCATATATGCAGACATGTTGGTTTGGACTGGGAGTTCTGCTCTGGAATGGGAGTCTCTTTTCCCAGGAGAGGAGTCACTGCCAGTGAAGTCCCTCTTGCCCATAGCCCTAAGGAGGGTCTTGCCTAGCAGACTTACCTCCCGAGCCTCAAAAGGGATGGGTCCCCTCTGGGGAGAATTGTGCAGATTTGTCACACAACACACTATCACTGTGGAGACTTCAACATCATCACATAACGTCCCTTTGAAAAAATTAAATATCACAAAACTTCTACTTTTGGACTTGAATATTATCTTGGATCATCCTTGGCAACATAATCACATACTGTTCCTTTGGGAGAGGCTCCACAGAGATTCACTGTGCAGACCTCAATGTCACAACATATTTCGTGGGAACCCCAGAATCATCAAACACTCTGACTGTTGGAATATTAATATAGCGGAGCGACCCATTACGCCATTATGCTGAAAGACTGTGGAAATCAAAACCTACAACAACATTGGCTAACGCCACAAATATGACTTGAAACTGGCCATGAGGAAGAAGAAACCTGAATTCCAAATTATGCAACCTCAAAAAGAATTGCACAGTGGAAGGCGAACTCCAAATGAGAACTCAAGCAACAATATCCGAACTCGGTGCTTGCACATAGGGAGAGGATGCTTTAGCAAGACTCGGTGGTCATGCTGAATAAGATCACATCAAAAAACACTGCGGAAAATTGGCAGATAATCAACACAATGCACGCCCCACAAGATGCCTTGATTGAGAATGCTGTAGTAGCCAGCTCATGGGTAGACCATTTTGCCTCGCTCTGAGTGCAAAGAAGAGGACCCGAACCAAGTGGTGCCATTAAACATCCCGTGGAGTTTCACCACGGAAAACAGACATCCTAGAACTAATTACAAAGGCAAGCAACTCAAGGGCGCTGGATCCAGATGGGATGACCAACGCCATGTTAAAATAAGATCCTGAGATATGGACTACATTCCTACATGATTTCTTTACACACATCAATAAGTATAGGCTGGTCCAGCTGTCATGGAAATCTTCTGTGGTGGTTCCCATTTAGAAGAAAGGGGACAGATCAGACCCCAAGAACTACCGGCCTATTGCCCTCTTGGATGTGGCAGGTAAAATAGTTGCATCTTTGATTTTGAAGGACCCGTCATCCTGGAGTGTCCTCTGCCATGTGTCCCAATTGCCAATCAGGTTTTGTTAAAGGGGTTGGCACCTCAACATCTTCCTGATAAACATCTTAAAGGCTTGAATATAGAGCGAGAAACAGGGAAAGATCTTTGTGGCACAAGCTTTCGACACCATAAACTGGCCGTAACTATGATATATTTTATTTATATCGTGCTCATACACATGTGTTTCAGAGCGTGACCAAGCAAAGGGAGGGGAACAGGGGAGAACAAAAATAGCGATCTTACTAGGCCCAGTGACTTTAAGAACGTGCAAGTGCATGGGAAAGGGGGAAAGTGCGTGGAAGGGGGGGAGGTGGAAAGTGCAGAACCGAGGAGAGAAGAAGTTATAAGTGAAATAAATTAATAAATAAATGCAATGAAAAGGTAGTGCAGCCAGCAAGTGCATTATTAGTCAGATGGGGTATGTCTAAAAGTACAGAAGAGGAGGGGGGACTGAATGGTTACAGATACAGATCCCAGTGCCTGGGGTGGCCCGTAGGCAGGCAAGGTGAGCAGGTACCTGGGCCCGAGGGTGGCCAGGTTCACGATGCCACGAGAGAAGCAGATCAACAGGGGAGAAGAGGGGCAAAAGCAGAAGCGAAGAGTAAGGTCTTGAGGTGCTTCCGGAACCAGAGATGGTTCTCAAGTTTCAAGATGGTTGGGAGGCTGTTCCAAAGGGCGGACCCAGCTGAAGACAGATCTGCCCCTAGCTTGTTTCTTTGAAAAACGACCAACCCTGTGGGAGTTAGAAGTAGAGGAGCAAAGGGCTCGAGAGGGGAGGTGTTTACAGAGGGATAGTGTTATCTGTTAACTCTATTAAATACTGAATACCCCAGAATATAATCAACAATTTAGATATAATAAAGGTCTCACCTTAGCAGACTGAAGAATACTCAATGGGAACCTAATGCTGAATGAGAAAGCTCCCCCGACCGACGCGTCACTCTCTGCCCGGAAGAAAAAGACCCCGAGAGAAAGTACGCAACCGTCAGGGAAACCCTCTGGGGTAGAAAACCCTGGTAGGAAGTGGAATCAGGTGTCTCAAGATAGTCCTGCGGATAGTGTCACCAATGGCGAATTGGTGCTCGATGCAGGAAGGCTTCTTCTGATGATCGAGAAACAACAGGGTTGAAAATAGACTTCGTGAGTGCACAATGGATAGATCAGAATTGGACAGTTTAACAGGATGTAATCCCTAACCTCTTATCCTGAAACTTCTCAGATGAATGAAGTGATTCCTTGGAGACGAGAACTGGAGAGATATGGAAGACGAGATGTCTACAGAAAACAGAGAGGTAAGTGCGAGCATTCGGATGTGAGTACTTAACAAATTCAAATGGAAGGAATGAATGTATCCTGGTTAGAGTGAATAATTACCCGGAAGAATGATGAGAGACGGGACGGGAGAGGAGGCTCCCGATGAAATGAAGAAAGCGGCCACAGAGATTGGGTGAGCAGGAAAGGCTGTGGAGAGGATCTGAAATAAGCGGGAAGACAGGATTAGAGAGGAAAGGTTAGGAAGGGTTTCAAACGGAATGATTGTATTAGAGCACTTAGTAGCGAACTCACGGAGCGTCTGCCAAAACAGTAGCGACGCAAAGAGCAGTCAATCTTCGTGCAGTATAAGGGATCACGTGAGCGTTCCTCAGCGTCTCTGGCGTACGTGCAGAGACTGTAACGCTGCTCTCCGCCCAGACCGTACTACGGTCCGCCATCTTGGAAGTACCCAACCTAATCGTACCGCATAGACGTTCCGGGACCAAAGTCTAGTATGTGTAACAGTATGCCCCCTTCTCCTGGGGGCGACCCCGGCTTCCCCGGATGTAATCGGAAAAAACGCTGTACCAGTCAGGGCGCGTGAACCCCAGAGGCTGGTTCCCAAGTTCTCTCCGCAGGAGAGAACCCCTTCCAATCCACTAGGAATTGTAATCTACCCCTGCGATAACAGGAGTCGCAGATGCTGGCAACTTCAAATTCAGGACCGGTATCCGTAGAGACCGGAGGTGGTGGAGTACTACTCAACCGATGAAAATGGTCTTGCACAGCCAATTTGATCTGAGATAAATGAAACACAGGATGTATCCGAGACCATGAAGGGGGTAGAGCAAGCTTGACTGCCGCCGAACCCACCAAAGATGTTACTTTGAAGGGTCCAAAGAATTTCGGAGAAAGTTTAGATGGAACCAAGTGACGTGGTAGGAATCGAGATGCCAACCAAACTGAATCTCCCAAGGTCAGTTGAGGGGAGTCTCGGCGATGTCGATCTGAATTACTCTTGGCACGATCTTGAGCATCTTGCAGTGATATCTTGGCGAGCCTATGCCCTTCATGAATATCTGATATAAGGCTATCCACTCCAGGCCTACAAGAAGGAGAATTGGTAACCGAAGGAACAAAGGAATGGTGATATCCGTAGGTACAATGAAAGGGACTAGTGTGAAGGGCGGAATGTCTGGCATTATTGTAGGCAAACTCTGAAAAGGGTAGTAATTCCACCCAATTATCTTGAGCCGCAGATACAAATCATTGTAAGTAACCCTCCAGGGTTTGATTTAGGTGTTCGGTCTGTCCGTTATTCTGGGGATGATATCCCGAACTGAGGGCACGTTTGATACCGAGGGTATGACAGACCTTTTTCCAAAAAAACGAAGTATATGGAGGACCTCGGTCCGATACCACCGTATCTGGTAGGCCTTGTCGGGAAAATATTTCCGAAAGAAAGATCTTGGCCATTCGTTCTGCTCCAGGTAATTTGACCAATGGTGTAAAGTGAGCCAATTTAGTAAAGTAGTCTATGGTGACCATTATGGTGATCTTGTTGCCTGAAGGAGGAAGTTCAACTATAAAGTCTGTAGAGATTATTTGCCAGGGTTTATCTGGGATAGGCATCCGAGTCAATAATCCCATGGGTGGCACTCGTGGAATCGTGGATTGAGAGCACAAGGTACATGCAGCCACATAATCTTGAACATCAGTACGAACTCCTGGCCACCAAAAGTGACGCTGAACTAAGTCCAACGTGCCCTGAAAGCCTTGATGACCCGCCACCCGAGAGTCATGGCACATCTGTAAGACTTCTTGTTGAAGCACAGGTGTGGGAACCAAGATTTGGGATTTGTGAAAAAAGTGGTGGTTTTTCTTGGTGAGATGATATGTAGAAGCAATTTTTTCGCAAATTGGCTGATTTACTGTGGAAGCGGATCCTAGCTCCTACAGAAAATCAGTAATAATAGCGACAAACCTTGCTTTGGGAAACAACCGTTCTGGACAGAATCGGGAAGTGGGAGAATCTTTGCGGGAAAGGGCATCCGCCCTTAAATTGTTTTTTTCCATGAAGGAAGGTGGATTCTATCTGAAACGGGAGAAAAAAGTATGCCCAGTGTGCTTGTCGACTGTTGGTTGTGTGAGCATTTTGTAATACTTTGAGATTCTGATGGTCAGTACGGACCTCAACTGGGAACGGTGAACCCAACAATAAGTGTCTCCATTCTTCAAAGGCCTTTTTGATAGCAAATAATTATTTCTCAAGAACCGAATAATTTTGCTCTGAGGCAAAAATCTTTTGAAAGATATGCTACAAGTCTTTCATCCCCTTGTTCTGTGCGTTGTAGCAAAACTGCGCCCAAAGCGTAATGAGATGCATCTGTCTCTACAATACATTTTTTGTTCTGGTCGAGAGTAACCAAAATAGAAGCGGATGTGAACATGGTCTTTAGGGTTTGAAATGCTTGATTTGTTGACTCATCCCAGGAGTACGGAACCCCTTTTTTCAGGAGTCGGGTTATCGGTAAGATGATTTCCGAAAAGCAAGGAATACATTTCCTATAAAAGTTAGCGAACCCTAAGAAGCGTTGGATTTCCTTAATATTGGATGGAATAGGCCATTCTGATACGGCTGAAACTTTCTTAGGATCAATGGATAGGCCTTGGGCTGACAAAACAAATCCTAAATAGGTCACTTGGTTCTGATGAAATTCACACTTCGGTGCTTTGCTGTAGAGATGATTGGACTGCAGGCGTTCTAGCACCGTGTTCACATGTTTGATGTGATCTTCTCTGTTAGATGAATATACTAGGATATCGTCTAAGTATATGATTACGAAATGGAACAGAATATCCGCAAAAAGGTGGTCCATAAAACATTGGAATACGGCAGGTGCATTTACCAGACCAAATGGCATTACGTGGTATTCATAATGTCCAAAGGGTGTCTGAAAGGTTGTTTTCCGCTCATCTCCGGGGGCAATACGAATGAGATGATACGCCCCACGGAGGTCTAGTTTAGTATAGAAAACCCCCCCAGACAGCTTCAAGGATGTCACTAATTGATGGCATTGGGTATTTGTCAGCCACCGTGATTTTATTAAGTCCTTGAAAGTCGATGCATGGTCTGAGTTCGTTGGACTCTTTCTTAGGAATAAAGAAAAGAGAAGCACCCGCTGGGGATACCGATTCAGTAATGAGCCCATTTCGTAAGTTGGACTGGAGATATTCCTTAAGAACAGTTTTTTCACGCTGGGAAAGTGCATACATCCTCCCGAAAGGAATAGGTTGATCTGGAAGTAAGTCAATGTGACAGTCGTCTCTTCTATGAGGAGGCAAGGTAGGGAATTCCGGATTGGAGAAAACTGATTGATACATCATATGACATTCTGGAATAACCTCTAACTGATTAATGATGGGCACCGTAGGAGAGTTAGATAATTCTGTCGGAATATGTAGGCCTACTGACTCGTTGGACAGACAATGATGTACACAATATTCCGAGCCGAGGAAAAGAGTTCCAGCTGTCCAGTTTATAAAAGGATTATGCACCCTTAACCAAGGAAGACCTAGTATAATCGGGAAGTGGGCAGCTTTGATGAGGTCAAACACCAGGATCTCTTTGTGCGCGGAAATCTGGCAAGTGACTGGTTTGGTCTGATCTTGTATTGGGCCGGAACTTAAAGAGTTGCCATCTACCCCTTGGATGGGAGTGATCCTTGTCTTGGGTATACGGGCTATAACGTGGTCAGTGGCCCATTGATCGTTCAGGAAATTTCCTGCAGCTCTGCAGTCTATTAATGCAGGTATGCCTTGTATGACTTGGTCAGATACAATGGTCACAGAAACGATGACCATGTTCTGGGTGGTTGAAGCAGTCTCAAGGTTCAAGCTAATCCTCTTTGGGGAATCAGATTTATGGACCCCTACCGCTGTTTCCCCTGCGGTAGGGTTTTGGAGTTTCCCGAACCAGAAACTTGAGTATGGCGGGGAGGAACAAGAAGGCAATCCCGTAAGATGTGAGACGAAGATCCACAATACATACACAATCCTAAGGATTTTCTCCTCTCTTTCTCATTAGCTGATAGAGGCCCTCTCACTGCCCCAATCTGCATAGGTTCCTCAGAAGGGTCTTGTTTACTGACAAATGGATGATATACGACATGAGATCGAATCCCTTTATTCTTTTTCTTTTCATGAGAGCGTTCGTGCAAGCGGTATTCTATTTGCATGGTAAGGGTGATCATGTCTGCTAGATTAGCAGGACGAGGAACCTTAGCAAACTTGTCTTTTAGTTCAACGGATAGTCCTCGTCTAAACAACGTGAGAAGACCATCATCTGGCCAACCTGTCTCGATGATAACTGTTTAAATTGAGTGATATCCGTCAAAAGATCCTTACTGCCTTGCTTAAGATCCAGCAGCCTCTCTTGTGTGGCTACTGAAATTTCTTGTCTGCTAAACATAGATCTTAGGCTATTCGTAAATGCTGAGTAAGAATCTAAGATCACATCGTTGGATGTTACCAATGGGGTAGACCAGGCTAACGCTGGACCGGCAAGATGGGTAATCACAAAACCCACTTTATCCTTTTCAGTTGGAAATAAGCGAGATTTGAATGTAAATTGAACAGTGCAACTGTCAAGAAACTCTAAGTTTATGTGGGTCACCATCAAAATTGCCCGTATGTAAAGTAGATGAGGGTGAATCAGAAAATGCCCGGGCAACTTGTTGCCGCAGCTGGACATTATCCTGCTTGAGGGATTGCATTTCTAATGACATCGCTTGCATGGTGGCCATAAGCTGTTGCATTTGCTGTTCCATTGAATATCAGTCTGCCAAACTCCTTATATCTTTCTTTTTGTTGGTGTCGCTATCTGTTATCTGTTAACTCTATTAAATACTGAATACTCCAGTAGATAATCAACAATTTAGATATAATAAAGGTCTCACCTTGGCAGACTGAAGAATACTCAATGGGAAGCTAATGCTGAATGAGAAAGCTTCCCCCGACTGACGCGTCACTCTCTGCCCGGAAGAAAAAGACCCCGAGAGAAAGTATGCGACCGTCAGGGAAACCCTCTGGGGTAGAAAACCCTGGTAGGAAGTGGAGTCCGGGTGTCTCAAGATAGTCCTGTGGATAGTGTCACCGATGGCGTATTGGTGCTCGATGCAGGAAGGCTTCTTCTGATAACAGAGAAACAACAGGGTTGAAAATAGACTTCGTGAGAGCACAATGGATAGAACAGAATTGGACAGTTTAACAGGATGTAATCCCTAACCTCTTATCCTGAAACTTCTCAGATGAATGAAGCGATTCCTTGGAGACGGGAACCGGAGAGATATGGAAGACAAGATGTCTACAGAAAACAGAGAGGTAAGTTCGAGCACTCGGATGTGAGTACTTAGCAAATTCAAATGGAAGTAATGAATGTATCCTGGTTAGAGTGAATAATTACCCGGAAGAATGATGAGAGATGGGACGGGAGAGGAGGCTCCCGATGAAATGAAGGAAGCGGCCACGGAGATTGGGCGAGCAGGAAAGGCTGTGGAGAGGATCTGAAATAAGCGGGAAGACAGGATTAGAGAGGAAAGGTTAGGAAGTGTTTCAAACAGGGAATGATTGTATTAGAGCACCTAGTAGCGAACTCACGGAGCGCCTGCCAAAACAGTAGCGACGCGAAGAGCAGTCAATCTTAGTGCTGTATAAGGCGTCTCTGGCTTACTCACAGAGACTGTAATGCTGCTCTCCGCCCAGACCGTACTACAGTCCGCCATCTTGGAAGTACCCAACCTAATCGTACCGCATAGACTGTTCCAGGACCAAAGTCTAGTATGTGTAACAGATAGTTGAAGGTATTTTGGACCCAGGCGCTAGAAAGCCTTGTGGACAATGCAGAGGGTTTCAAATGTAATCCTTGCATCCACTGGGAGCCAATGAAGGGATTTCAAATCAGGAGAGATACGATCCCAGGGTTTGAGGCCAAGGACAAGTCTTGCAGTTCTGTTCTGGATCAGTTGTAAAGGGTCGAGAGTGTAGGCAGGTAGATTTAGAAAGAGACTGTTACAGTAGTCCAACATGGAGAGAACCAGAGCTTGGGAGATGGTGAGCTTCTGAGGGAAGGAGAGGAAAGGCAGAGTACCTCTAAGGAGGTGGAGTAGGAAGTTTGACTTTTTAGAGACGTCAGATGTGTGCAGAGAAGGAAAGTGTGGAGTCAAAGATGACCCTGAGATGCTTAGCCTAGCAGGTAGGGGTGGGAGGAGGGCCAAGGGAGGCCACTGGACGAATGGGGATGCCCATATGACATCAGCAAAGCACTGAAAGACCTTTATTCTGAGAAAACTTTAAGGGTTAGGCTGAACAGGAATGGCCTGCTCGCAGACTCAATTGCAAACAATAAAGGTCTAAAGCAAGGCTGTCTGCTAGCACCCAAACTGTTCAATCTGTTTATCTCAAATGTAAAGGAAGCCTTCACCAGCACAAGATGCTTCCTCCCTAAACTAGCGAACAAGCCCATTGGCAGATTGCTCTATGGGGATGATGTTGTACTAATGGACCAAACACTGATAGGTTTACAACGTCAGCTTGATACCATGCAAGAACATGAGGAAAAATGGTCTGAAAATAAACCCTAAATAATCCTAGATCGTTATTCTTGATGGAAAGTGTGAAGGTAAACAGGAAAAAAAACACGCGTGGTTTATGTGTGGAAAAAGTAACTGAGGTAAGATCTATCACCTACCTGGGTGTATGTCCAGCAGTAGAGATACCCCGAGAGAAACCACCCTCAGAAATAAAGCCAAAAATCAAGCTGCACAGGGTAGGCTGCTCCTCAACAAGTTCTGTGGCTTCTCATTGATGCCTGAGGTTTCATTCTACTGTATGAAGGTTATGCTGATCCTTGTGTATGGGGTCGAAGCATCCTTTGTCCTACCAGCAGAAACCTGGCCAAAACTAGAAGGGCTGTTTTAGAAGAGTCCTGGGCCTACCGAAAAGTACTCCCATTCAAGCAATAATGATGGAACTTGGTCTAACATCCTTATACATGATAGTGGTGTGGAAATCCCTTTCCTTGAACCGCAAGTGTATATTGCCAAATCCCCTGGTAGGCAGCTAAACAAAGCCCTACCCGAGAACACAGAAAGAACTGAAAGAATGAAGGAACATATGCCAGGCGACCTTAGTACACCTGGGAGAAGCAGGAAAATACCTGATCAGCAACCCAGACGGAACTAAACGAAAGCTGTACATGCAGGACTGAAAATAACACCCAGCAGAGAGAGACTATGGGAAACCTTTGAGAGAATCCAGGAAACTCAATACATTACAGAAATGCCTGTAATGGTTCAATAATGGCCACTTCGGAGCTCAGTCCATGCACTTTCGTTTGAATCCATTTCGCAGAAGGGAAATTCTAAACCCCGGAGAGGCAAGAGTGGGTTTGATGCATTCTGCAGGTTGTGCCTGAATCATGACGTGAAGGAAACTTTGAAACACTTGGTGGTATTCTGACCAGCTGTAAGTGACGTAAGGACTACCATTCTGGGCAGGCTAATGAATGTGAATCGATGGCGGCTGATGACTGGTGGCTGGTGTCCACACAAGGAGAACGGATAACTGTGATCCTGGCCATGGTCCGGCTGCTGAAGGAGATTCTCCTTAGAATTGAATTGAGCAAGCCTAAACTCGGGGCGCCCACCGGCTGACTGACAAATGTAAATGTTTAAAAATGTGTCTTGCCTTCTTGGCAGAGGTGGGGGAAACTGGTCTGTCTCTGAAGATGTTGTTCTTAGTTTTTGTATACTGTATAGGTTTAAGGGTTTTCCTGTTGTAAAACCAAATGCCTAAATAAAATAATAATTAAAAAATATATATAACCACGTAGTGCCTCTAACAACTTCCATCCTATCATACACCATCCTTGTGGGGACGTCCATATCATCACATATCAAAACTGTCGGGACTCTCCGATATTAACACTGCAAGGACATTAGTAATTGCAAATCTATGTGGGCGTTTCAACATCACACACCATCTGTGTGTACTTCCATATCATTAAATGCTATCCCTGTAGAAGCTTTGATAGTATGGCACACCAAGTGGGGTTGGGGGGTGGGGGGGATGTCCCATTTCTGTGGTAACATTATTGTTGTTATTATCCTGACACAAAAAGTATGGAAAGCATGTGAGAACTACAACATTACAGCACAACATCACTGTGCCAATGTCATCACACACCATCAATGGGGGGATCTCGATGTTATCGATCACACACCATCCTTGTGGGGACTTCAATATTATAACCTACAATCCTTGAGGGAACTTAAATATCATCACACACCATTGCTGTGGGGGCACCATCCCTGTGTGAACATCTATAGCACCACACCAGCCCTCAGTGTACATCATATCATTCCACACCATCCCTGTTTATAGTAGAATATAAAAAAAATCAACTCTTAGTTGAATTTATTATCATCTTACACAAGGCAGGTGAGAATTCAGAATATTCACACACTGATGTTGGATCTTTCAAAATAATCAAACTTTCCTGTGTTCCTGTAGATAATTCAGTAACATGAAAGAAAGACCATCAGTGCTGAGTCAACATCATAATTATGTACCATCTCTGTGGGAACATCAATATCATCACAGACCATCTCAGTGGGGAGATCAAAGTTATTATGCCATTCTTGTGATGACTTTAATAACACCACATACCATTCCTCTTGAACCTTCACTAACATTGCACACCATCCTCAGAGTACATCCAAATGATCACAACATATTTTTGTAGATAATTGCCATGGCAAGATACATCATCTCTTGATGTGTGGCACTTGAGCACTGCTAAGGAGGCTAGTCTCTATGTTCACTGATTTCTTATATTGGTGGCATTGTTTAGGAAATGTCACTGTGTGCAACTGCAGTGCTAACCTTTGCTGTCATGCCTGTATTTTTATCTTATACAGACATAGGGCCTGATCACGACTTCGGCGGTAATGCAGCGGATTATCCGCCGGACGTAAATAGCGCTAACGCCAAGGCCCCCAGCGGACAAATCGCCAGATCACGAGTTATCGTGCACGCGCCCCGGTCCATGGCGTTATCGCGAATAGCGTGAACCTTTAAATCTGGCGCACCGTGCGCTACCGCCATATTGCGCTTATAGCGCGCGCTGGAAACGCGTCACCACAGGAACGGGAAATAAAGCGGCGGCCATCTTGGAAATCACAATCCGTCGGATATCACAGCCCCTGGAAGCCATCCACGCCCAAAACATGTCTCAGGAGCGCACTAGGGGCAAGACCGCCCTGGACAGGGTGAGAAAGCCCAAATTCAGTGACCAGGAGCTTGCAGTACTGGCCGAGGAGGCCGAGATATACCACGAGGAGCTGCAGCAGCGTGAAACTAGTGGCCAGCACAGAGCACAAATATGGCGAACCATCAGCCAAAGGGTCAGTGCAGTGGGGCCCCGGGATGGGGAGGATTGCCGCAAGCGCCTGAACGACCTGCGTGTGCGAGTCCATGGCATCCTGTTACAGCACAGGAGTGCAAGCAGGGCCACTGGAGGAGGCCCACCCCCACCCGAACTCACACCTTGGGAGGTGAAAATGACAGCCCTGATAGATGTTGGCACCATCGAGGGCATTGGTGGAGCGGAGGCAGGCACTGGCATCGACCCAACTGTAGGTGAGCCCCACCCCCGAATACATGCAGCTGAAAGTACCACACATGCAGACCCTGAGTGAATGAATGCGAAGAAATGTGTGTGTGGTACTGCATACACCCATAAGTGAGGCCTACATCCATTGAACCGTAGTGCTGCCTAGACGACCCTGCATGTGCAGTGCATGAATGACAGGGCCAGGGGATTGACATCCATAGCCATAGGACAGCTACGTAGAGTTTGAGTGTACATGAATACACCCCCAAAACCCTGACTGCAGTGCACCCCAACCACACATGCAATCTTGTCACTCCGACATTCCCATGCAGTGTACCTCCATACACACTCACAACAAGCACCACATGGCGACTGAATAGAATGCAAGTTGAATGCGTCATTGTTCCTGTCTTCAATCACAGTTGTTGGCATGACCTGCATCACACAAATATATGTAGCAATGAACTCAAACCACACCCTATGTACCCCACAGGCACACGTCTATCTCAACGGGACGAAGATGATGGGGAGGAGGCCACACCAACACAGCGCCCATGGCAGCGCGCCTCCACCAGCACCCCAAAAGGGGCCGCACGGAAGGGAGACAACCCAGGCCAACACCCACTTCACCCCAAGGCAGCACCACCAGACAGCAGCAGCAGCCACATGGCTGCAGGGAGGCAACCGCCAGCTCGCCCCAAGCCGCCAGTCACAGCCCCGATGCTGAGGGACACAGGTCTGGATCGGAGCCCGACGTGGGAGCAACACCTCCTCGTGGCCATCATGCCGGAGGACAACACTCTCCCGGAAGCAGTGAGGCCGAAGGGATGATCTCACCGCAGGGAAGCCCAAGCCCAGGCACACAGCATGCACAAAGTCGACATGTGCCTGTGTGTCGTGTCCACACACCGCAGCTGGACGTGGACAGGCCATCATATGGCAGCTCAGAAGACCGGCACTCTGAGCCAGGCAGCCCATTGCAAGCTGGCGCCATGTCGCCATGCAGCCCCCCCCCCCGACAGCACACAAGTCGCAGGCCACCACATGACACACCAGGGGTGTGCCCTTCATCACTGGGGCAGCAGTGATGGGCCGACTTGACATTATTGAGGCCAAACAGGCCAGGGTGGAATCGATGGCCAAGATGCAGAGCCGGGACATAAAGGCTGTGAGTGCATTTATACGGCATGGGTGCAAATACATAGCGCGGGACAATGCGCGCGCACGCTGTGTCGTTGAACAATGTCCCGCTGTCCTGACAGGCTTTGGCCAATGAGTGGGGGAGTTGACAGAGGCAGTCTCAGCACTTGCTGAGCAGACAAGGGAGGGAAACAACCCTCCCTGTGACAGCACATGATGGCCACTGCTTCAGTCCCTTCGACATCGACCACACCCACGGAGGGTTCCCTAGAGCCATCTCCTATGCGACGGTCTATGCGCCACCTAAGGGCACGCACACCAGAGGCCTGGAAAAGGAAAGTGCCCGCGACCATCCTAGTGGTGCATAGCATCGTTGTTGATGCCCTGATGAGACACATGTGCCTATCTGCACAGTTGGGGGTAGTTCACTGGGGGCAGGGGGGATTGTGTGCTGGGTGTTCACTGGGGGGAGGGGGGATTGTGTGCTGGGTGTTTACTGGGGGGAGGGGGGATTGTGTGCTGGGTGTTTACTGGGGGAGGGGTGATTGTGTGCTGGGTGTTCACTGGGGGGAGGGGGATTGTGTGCTGGGTGTTCACTGGGGGGAGGGGGGCTTGTACGGAAAATAAATCACGTTGGAATAATCACAATGCATGGACAGTAGTGATTGTTACTAATGCAATTTAATATTGAAGTGACATATTTCCAATTTACCCATTACCCATTTCTAAAAGAATCCATCAATCAATCCCTGTCTGGACAACCTCCCCTCCCTCAGCCCAATCCTTTGTGCATGTGCAACACTTTCTGGCACTTCATCGCCCTCACTACCATCCTCAGGTGGCTGCACATGAGCATCAGGGGGCAGTGGCACATTTCTGCGACAGCAGATGTTGTGCAGCATGGCACATGTCAGTACAATTTAGCCAACTTTTTCTGGTGCATACATCATTGCCCCTCCCGTGCGGTCGAGGCACCGGAAGCGTGTCTTCAGCAGTCCAAATGCCCTCTCCACGCAGATCCGTGTACGGGCATGGCCAAGGTTGTATGCCCGCTCCGCCACCGTGTGTGGGTGACGCACAGGGGTCATGAGCCACGTGTACTAGGGATATCCAGAATCACCTGCAGGGGAGAGAAAGCCGGTATGGGGACAAGGTAAGTCCAGTGGGTGTACAGAGCTCTGTCATCAGCGTCATTTTGCCATTTTTATAATTTGGCCTATAACATTGTGGAGTGTGCTGTCCTACGGGCACAATTGAATCAATGGGGTACTCTCCATTTGGTACGCCTATGTATCTGTATGTAACAGTACTCGTTCACTTGTTGCAGGATAAGGGGGCCCTTCCATCTACTTCTGCATGACAGAAGTGGCTGCCTCATGTGTCATTGCAAATCCATTTGGCTAATGTTGCATTTGCTGGTCGTCACTATTCTGTACTGTTCTCCATGCATTTCCCTGGCCATTTTGGGGACAGTGTTTGTGGGATGTACATTGTCAGAACTTCTAATAGAACATGCCTCAAGAGAACACAAAAGAATAACGGAACAAATTGAGGTAATTAAGAAAGAAATTAAAGAAGCTAAAGCACTGGAAGTAACAAAAGAAAAAAACTATTAAAAAATGTTTGAAATTTTGAAAGAATACCAGGATGAGATCGAACTAAGGAAAATGAGAATTTTTTTTAGAGACAACAGAGACTATGAAGATGACAAGGTTTACACTTTTCAGGATAAATGCAGACAATTGACCAAACAACTTCACAGGAGAGTACACCGAATACTTCACCTGGCAGCTCAGATGCAGACTCTGAAGGGGATCAGGACAAAGATACAGAACAAACAACCAAAACCACCAAAGGACAAGGTTTTCTTAGCCAGATAAGGAGGTTTAAGAAAGGTAACAGACTCAACTATCAAAAACAAGTGCGTTTTTTATTACCACAACAGACGAACCAACACCACCACCCGTAGGAGGAGGGGCAAACGTGGGAGTGGTAGACATAGGAAATCCAGATGGGTTCGAAGATTCTCAGCGCCTCACAAGAGCAGGGGCGAGAGAAGCAGCGAAATGGAACAAATAAACAACTTAGTAATGAATGTATCGAATTACCAAATGAAACCAGAGGAAATTCACACTTTTGAACAAAGGATTTACTTTTGCACCCTCTACACGCTTCCTGGATACAGAAGTACATATAGATTTATTCAAATTCGTCAGGAAACTCAAATTAAAAAAATATTTTGACACGCAAACCTCAGTATTTCGGACCAAGGAACCAGCAGTAGTAGCAAGCACCCTGACAATTGAAGACCTAACCAATATTCATTTGCTAAGATCCTTAGAAGAAACACAGGAGCGACCGATTCACGAGACTTTACAAGAACTTCAAATTCGACAAACTGGTCTTACCACCAAAGAACTGAAATCCAAATCTAAATTTACCCCACAGTTAATGCCAGAGAACTTAGTGGACACTTTCTACAAATCAGTCACCAAAGATCTGAATGACCTCATTGATGCTAGGACCAGAAACAGTACAAAATACAAGTGTACACAAGAAAATTTGACAAACATGGAGAGAAAAGCTCTTCTAAATCTGAAACAAAACAACAATCTTGTTATAAAAGGAGCAGACAAAGGAGGCACGATAGTAGTGATGGAACGAGATGACTATGTGAAAATGGCAATGAACCATTTGAATAGACCGGACTGCTACATCAAACTGCAATCAAATCCCAAATTGGAGATACTATCCGACCTAAAAGATGCGATCACGACATGGCACAGACAAGGACTCATCACTGATAACGAAAAACACTTTTTGGACATAAAGCTGCCAATTTTACCAACAATTTACTTCCTTCCCAAGATCCATAAAGAATTTGAAAGGATTCCGGAGGGTAGACCTATTTTAAGTGGAATTGGATGGGGACACACATAACAGAGTACAATTGTGGAGAACTACAATTAGCCCTAATTTGAGAAAGACAGTGGATCCGTCGAAACACGTGTAATCACAGAGGGCACTCTTATTTGAAGAAAAGAACAATTACATCCATTTACATAGAAAAATTGAGAAACCGGCTACTTGTCTTTTTTCTCAAAGGTATATGGGCGCATGGGTAATATGTTAAAGTAACCATCTGGAATCCCGTACATTGTCGTTACTCGGCCTACTTATGTGTGGTGCGTTTGTGGATGTGCCAGCTTATGTTTTGGAATTTCATTACTGTCGGGTGGGCAGGGTGGGATTTCTGTACTGTGTCAATGTTCGGAGCCATGGTGCTACGCACACAGGAGGCTTTATTGTGGTGGGGCTTCCATATGTCACTGTTCCGCCACATGTCTTACATCCTGCATGGGTGTGTTCTGCTGTGTTGGACATGTCCGAGGTTTATCGTGTAAGGTGCTTGAATGTGAATGCTGCAGTAATGCTGCTGCCTATTGGGAATAATGGATTCTGTGACAGGCACCATCTGTTGTGGATTGACATGTTTTATGGTATACATTTGTACTCACCCAGTAGCCATGTGTTTTGGCCTCGATGCCTTTCCATGTACGCTGGCAGGGTACTGTTGCGCAGGACCATGGAGTTGCGGGTGGATCCTGGGTAGCGGGCACTGCAGTGGCTGAAGGTGAGGTCAGGACCACATGTCGTCTGCACGTTGAGGGAATGGTACTGTTTACGGTTTGTGTAGGCAGCCTCATGTGCCTGGGGTGGTATGTGTGCCACATGTGTGCAGTCCAGGGCTGCAATTACATTCGGTACTTGGGCAATAGCATAGAATTGAACCTTCAACTGGTGCATCTGTGCCTGTGTGACTGGTAATGCAATGTGTTCGTTCACATGATTCAACAGTGCATCAAGCACCTGTCCCAGCATGGCACTGAATGTGTTCTGGGCCATTCCATGCATCATGACAACGGTATGTTGGTAGCTGCCAGTCCCAAGAAATTGAAGCACAGACACGAGCTTCACTAGGGGAGGTACTGCCGTACTGGTGGCTATGGGGCTGCCAATGTCACCCTGGATTGTGTCCAGCAACTGGGAGTGGTTGCCCTGCCCAGCCGATATTCTGTCACAAACTGACCATCAGTCAGGGCCCAGGGTCTTGGCGTGACCCTGGGGATGGCTGACTGCCTTGCTGGTGCTGCTCTCCTCCTCCTTCTCCTCATCCCCACTGCCCCCTGCACTCCCAGGGCCCTGGCCTGGTTGGCTGGCCTCTGTAGCTCCAGACACAGCAGGTAGAAGTCAACATCAAGGCTCCCGGCTCCAAATGGCAGCATGGTGTTGGGGAGGGTGTGTTGTGCATGGGTGGGTCCTTTGTAGGCCTCTGATTTGCAGTGGTTCCACCTGGGTCCTTATTGCTGTCTCCTCCCTGCTCCTGCTGGTGTAATGGTGTTGGGGAGGGTGTGTTGTGCATGGGTGGGTCCTTTGTAGGCCTCTGATTTGCAGTGGTTCCACCTGGGCCCTTATTGCTGTGGCCTGTGTTCTGTTACCTCCAGCTTTTTGCTGGAGGTATTTTTGGCGGATTGTCTGCCGCTTTTCTGGCGCTAATAGCGCCTACGCCGGACTCGTGATTGCTGATGTTTTAGCGCGAATGGTTCCTGGCGCTGTTATGGCCGGCGCTTGTACAGCCGGCTGTACTTGCGCCGGCTGCAATGGCGCTGGCGGTATTTGGACTTGTGATCTGACGGGCCCTTAAAATCGGCGCTAATAGCGTTACCGCAGATTTTAAGGGTTACCGCCAAAGTCGTGATGAGGCCCAAAGACATGTTGTTTCCTTTGTTGACCTTTCTTCATGACCGGCCATTTAATGAAATGTGCTGCCACCAGCCACATGTATGCTTGGAGATTATGAACAGAGAAGCTTTGGGTGCCTGCACAGCAAACCAGATTTATTAAAGGGGCCAGCCAGTACATCATTTTTGATATGATATGTATGATATGGCATTTGTAACGCGCCTATACACAAGTGTTTCATTTTTAATGGTAGAACGGCCCTATACTATCAACAAGTCACCTTTTGTGAAGTAGGAATCAAATAAAAAAAAGATTTAAAAACTTGCATCTTCTATGCTATTTTCAGTCTTTTTGCACCAAGGCAGTCATTTATTATAGAAAAAACATTCTATGTGCATTAGTATTCAAATTCAACCAAACTAGTTACTAGTCACCACAATATTGTATCAATTGAAAAGCACAACAGCTAAATTCAAAAACAAAGAAAATAAAGCCACCTTATGTATTATGTAATGTTGCTATAGCCAAATAAACCGCAATATTAATCTTAAGCATTATTTTATTCTATGTTGATTTTATGTGTAAAGTTTATTAAGTAAACTGTATCACGTTAAATTTATTATTAAACCGCAATATTGACATATTCAGTGCACTAAGATAATGGAATCATGATTCCAATAGTTTAAAGTTATACTGTGAAAAATCTAAAAATAAATCTTCTGAAAATATACAAAAGGTACATGCAATAACTTTAATTTATAGTCCATTTGAAAAAAAATTAAACATAACTTCATATTTGTTAAAACGAACAAACAAAGGATGGGGAAATTGCAATACAGCAACAAACACACATATGACCCTATAGCAGTCGCGCAAAGAAAAGTACTAAGGGACATAAAACATCTAAGAAACTGCCCAAAAGTAACCAGATTTGCAGCCATAAAGAAACGAAAACAACGCCATCGGAATTGGCGGATACAATAGAAGGCTAATCTTATGCAAAACGATGGGGCAAACATGCTGCGATTCATTTTCACCAAGAACCCGAGACAGGAACAAAAGATGCGGCGCTGTTATGGAACCCCATCTCGGAAGATGTGTGCATGGTGCACTTCAGTAAACTGTTTGAAAACTTACACCGGTCCAGTGTAAAGTGTTCTGCATCTAGGGCTCATTCCTGGAATATACCACTAAATCGAGATGACTTAATAAGTCTGATAAATCAATCGAGGGCCTCCAACTACATATTAAAAACAAACCCTGAACTCTGGGCCGACTTCTGCTTCATTTTGTTCAATCAGATATCATCGCAAGCCTGCTTACCATGATCATGGAAACGGCAATTCTAGTGCCAATATTCAAGGAAGGTGGTCGGAAGGAACCCTGCAAACTACTGCCCGATAGCACTGCTGGATGTCATGGAAAAACTATTCGCAAACCTTTTACTCAAACAGCTAAAAGACTGGGCCACAACATCAGGCAATTACGATAAAAGGCAGACTGGATTCGTGCAAGGAGTAGAGTGTAGTCTAAACCTCCTACTAATGAACATATTGAAGATCCCGAGCACTGTTGTCAGGGAGACCCTTATTCTTGGCGTTTGTTGACCTAAGGCAGGCCTTTGACAGTGTTAACAGGCCTCTCCTTTGGAGTAAATGAAGAGCATGGAATTGTCCAAAGGAACTCCTCGATCCAATCATCGAACTGAACTCAGGTACTCGAATACCGCTGGTCATTTGTCGAAGGAAATTGTCACAGAGAAGGGAATCAAACAACGCTGTCCTTTGGACTCTGAATTCTTTTGCCTATACATCTCTAACCTAAACATGTGTTGGACAATCCCGTAAAACACCCCCCAAAACTAAATGGTGAATCGTTAGATTGGATGATTTATACTGATATAGTGTTCATCTCAAACACAAATAGGCCTACAAAGATGCCTGGTCACCCTACAGACCTACACAAAGACAAACCACCTCGAAATCAATATAGAAACATTTAAATATTCCAAAACCTGCAAGGCAAGAAGAAATCATCTTTCGTTGGAAACTAAACAACTGTTTGCCGACGGTAAAGGTGATATACCTTGGAACATTAGTCAATTCCAATCGGAATGACGGAGCGAGAATCTGCAATCTAAAATGAAAAGCTTTAAGCTTGAGATCCCAGGCCTAAGTTTTCCATAAAAAAATATGGGAAATGTTCTCTTGCCCCTGTTGTGGAATTCTACAAAATGAAAGTGATCCCAGCTCTGACATCCGGCGCAGAAGCAGCCCTTTCCACGCTGTGGGAAACCTGGGAGCTCCTAGAAGGTAGCTTCTGGAAACGAATCTTGGTGCTCCCGAACTCCCTGCCAACGGCAGCAATTCGCTGGGCATTGGGCCTAACATATATGTACGGCTGAACTATGTGGAATTCCCTCAATCTGTTCAGAAAGTTTATTTTGGAAGACCGCATGCCGCAATTCGAGATCCTGAAAAAGAAACACAATTGGAATCCAGATGCAGTGTTATTTGCATGGTGTACACATTGCAAGCAGATCTTACAGGGCATTGACTCGAGCGAAGACCAACTAAAAGCCAATCCCAACAAGCCAAAGGTCAAACTATGGAGCGCAGACCGGAGCTGCACTGAAAAAAAAAATGGAATCCTCGAAATTATGGAGTCTGGCCAAAAATGCATGGAAGACTGTTAAACCAAACACCAAAGTTATCTCCTGAGATTTCCAGAAGTGTTCTGCCTGACTGCCTTTGCAATTGTTGGCTATAGTCTTCCCCCCGAGTTCACTGTATGCGAAGTGAGGAGATGAAAGGAAACCTTTTCTTTTCCATCCGAAATTCCACCACTATCCCGTCTGAAGCGACTGTTGGCTAATAACCTTTGAGCCCTGCCGTTCGTGACGCTGGAAAATACTTTTTTTCCCCCCTCTGTTTGCTCTCAAAAAGTCTACTGCAAAAAACTGCTTCTTGAAATATTTGCTACATTCACTGCGCTAAGGGTGACTGTGGACTTGACAGCCTTTGAACCCCTGCGTGTGTGACACAAGAGACTCGATTTACTTTCTCAAGCTCTCAAGCTGATTAAAAGCACTGCTTCATGGAATCATCGCTTCAAAGCACAAGCCCGACTGTGGAGATAAGGGTGGAGTCAAGCCGAGTTTTTATGTAGTCTTCGGGAGCTGAGGAAGCGGCTTGGGGGTTTGGCGGCTGTTTCGGTCTCCTCTCCTTTATTCTTTCAGCCCCTATGGAATAGCTGAAGTTCCACATTTCTACTAAGGTAGTTCCCTTGCCATTTCCCATGTGATTATCAGTGCTGGCATATAGTGACCTTGAGCCGTGGACATACTGTGAACTATTGGCGAATTGTGTGGCGAGTCATAATGTTGCTCAAGAAACTCATACTTGTCAACATTCTGTGACCAAAAAGATGTAGGATTTTTCAAGTTTGAAAAATAATAATCCCCATAACAATGACATCACAGGAAAATACAAAACGTACAAACAGCACAACATGGAAAGATGTTGAAATGTTAATTTATAATTCTGAATGCTAACACCAAATTGTGGGCAGATGCTGTGTGATGGTGTTACACTCTGCCACTTGCTTTCACTGCTGTTTTACCTAAGGGTTGTACCGGCAAGAGTGCAGGACAGAGTCACATAGCTGTCAGGTCAGTGGATTGGTCTGAGTGCAATCAAAGTAATCACCTACCAGCCCACTGTATAGACAGACTAATTAATGTGTTGCATGCTCTGTCCTCGAGCCTGCCTTAGAATCACATAAATTACTTGCCAATGTAAAAAGCAGTAGGATCTGTCATTGAAATCTGTAGGTGGTAGGGCTGCTTCAAAAGCAGTAGCCTACTGCCTAAATCTGTAGTGTTGGCAAGTATGGAAACACTCCATTCGGTTAACTAAGTGATTGTCTGGGCCTGTCCAGTGTGGTGGGCCGTCCAGCGTTCTCTTACTGCTTTCGGCCGCATTGGTGGGGACTGCGAGTAATACCTTTGACCCTTGCGGACCTATTAAGCAGTAATTGACTTTTTCGCAGAGGGTGGCGCTTGTATTCATGTGCTCACAGGGCTCTACCGGCTCCTCTAAGAGTGGGGCGCATTGTTTTCATCCGAGTACCGAGTCTGCCCCACATCTACTCTTATTCTCTGGTCTTTGCTGCAGAAGTACTGGTTTTGGAGCCGTGCCCCCCATTGACTGTTCTTTTGTTATTGCCCCTTCTCAGATCTGGATTGTGTGTTCTCATTGGCAAAAAAAGCAAACATGACTTAAGTATACAACCTTAGAAGCTCAGTAGTGGAAGAAGTCGCAACCACTAAACTCGATGCCCTGAACCAATCTACTGAGTCACCTGTTATAGAAGCGGGACCATCATCTTTTAGACCATATAAAAATGGGGGGTGGGGGGGCTGCTATTATCCATCAGAGTACCTTTGCAAGTGATCTACAGCTCCCACCATCCTCCGGGCTGATTCTGAATAGTAGAGGCCTGTCAAACACAGTAAATGTTTCTACCCCATTCATTCCCCCTCTCAAAGACCTTTTGTGCTCTGACCGCAGTTATACTTTGACAGCTACCACTATGAAGTCTGCAATTGAAAATTTCTTCCCGGGGCCAGCAATCCAATTGAACGACTTACCTCTCATCTTGCACGAATGACCCATCGCATCCGCCTAGTCCTGTGCAGAGTGTGAAATAGGGCAAGAAAAAATTCCAGGGTCCTGCTATGGTCTCATTTTATGACCTGAACGAACTGTTAGCTCTGTGGGAAGAGGTCCAAGGGCCAATAAAGGGGCCACTTGAAACAATAGGCATTCAAGAGGATGTTGTCAATAAACATCTCTCGCCTGTGATGAAAAATGACCAGAGGATGAGCTCTAACTCAATAGTAGCCCTCAACTTTGTATTAAGCTCCCTGGTGAAAGTATTTGAAAGTATTAAATCAGAGGTCCAGCAACACTCCGATATTCTCCTAGATGTAACAAAAGAGTTGGAAGCAAGTGAACTCGCAATGACCGCCTTAAAAACAGTGGTCAATGAATTTAAGCTTCAAAAAACCTCTTTGCTGTCAACTCAGTTGCAGACTTACTCGGACGAAATTGACTTACTGTCCTGTCACCTCTCCACTCTCCAAGGGGAGAGGGATTGTCGGAACAATGTTCAGGAAGAAGGAAGTATCCAGATGGTGCTCCCAAAGTGCCCTGCCTGTAACTCAGGCTTGTCTTCGACTGCCCCATCAATGGAAGATGATGATACTCTGCTCTCGGCTTCCATGATGGAAGAGTTCATCCGGTTAGTCCACTTAGCGGAGGGGGACCTACCTGTTGGCAAGGACGGTGATGGTGTTATAATATTGGATTCTTCTGCTATTAATACATCTTTAAAAAAAAAAGTAAGAATCCTAATGGAAAAACAAAAAACGAAGGAAAAGAAAAAAAACAGAAGGGGGGCAACGCATTGAAATGGCTCAAGACCCCGCTAAAAACTGTAAATCAAAAAATACTTTCTAAAATTAACCGTCCAACCAAAGGCTCGAAAGACAATAAATCAATGCCTGCTACTGAGGAGTCTTGCAAAGAATCTAAGTTGCTTAGTGGGAAGAAACAAAAGAAACTTGTAGCCCATGAAGTTCCTGTAGTGGTCCCTAGTGAGCCATTGCTGGCAAAGAAAAGAGCCTTTGTGTGAAGCCAAACTGATAATCTGGAGCTGCCACGGAAAATGCTCCGATTTTCCATAAAATGAAAACAAGAAACTTTAACGGCAGCAAAAGTGAAGATTGCCCCTATCTTCCTAAAAGCGTCCCGGGCTACAAAAGTGTCTCCTGCATGCCCCACGATCTCTACTGTTCCTCAGGCTGTGGCTTTGGTCAAGAACAAACTAAACCAGTTGAACCTATCAAATGAACTATTATTCCAGCCTCTTGCAAAGGGAGAGGTGGGCCATGCTGGGGGGGGGGGGGGCAGAAGTCACTACATTGCCCCAATCACTTTTGGCAGCTAAGCTGGCTCAATCACAACGGCCGAATAAAGGGGCCTTGCAAGTTCATTCTGGGTTCACAATTTTTCTCTCATTTATCGAAATCGCCAACTGATCTACAGCCAGTTAACCGTTCAAGAGTCTTGAAAGAAATGAGCCTCATTCCAGATATAAGGTTTATATCTACTGCAGACATTAAGCAATTGACCTTTCCCTGCTATCCAGATGCAAATTCACTCTAAGCTAGCCTTTGAGATAGTTTTGGGAGCCGAAGTTGGCTGGTCAGCGAGAGGTTTTTCAGTCTCGACATTGGCCCCAGAGGTGGTCATAATAAGGGCCCCTCAGGGCCCGGTCAGTCAAATGTCTAATACCCGTGGGTTCCAAGAAAATCTGTCTTTAGCAGGCCCCAAAATGTGGGAGTGTGTTCCAGAAATCATCTCCCCGATTCTTCTTAAACTGGGATTACCTCAGCAGCATCTCTAACAGACGCTGTGAGATGCCTGTCATGGAACACAAGAGGCTTTAGTTCTACTGTGGTGGATGCCAAAAAACGTTATATTTTTTCAGAGTTTCCATCGAATTGCTCTACAGGAGACTATGTGTTTAGATACTGTGAACATTGAGGGTTTCTCGTCCTATCAAAAGGCCCTATAAGGGTCAAAGGGTCGTCCGTCAGGTGGTTTGATGGTCCTCTGTAGTAACACTATCTTCACGGCATCTACTCTACTCTCGAACAAGGAAAATGGTATTTTGGTTGTTCGATTGAAAATGTGCAATGAGGAGTCGACTTCCAATTGGATCGTGTTAAATCTCTATTGGAACCCGATGGCCTCTCAGTTGTTTGAATATTTGGGTTCCCAATCAGATCTTTTGGTGGACTTTTCCTCTCGATTTCCCGATAATTACATGTTTGTAATGGGGGACTTTAATGCCCAATGCGTTGATACGCAACGGGCCAACTTATCTGTTAAAAAAATGTTTTCATGGTTATGCGTGGTTTTGTCAGCTTGGGACTTGTTCATTTTGAATGGTAATATTAGGGGGCATATTCCTAGTAGATCCACCTGGCAACATGATTCCAAATGTTCTACCATTGATTATATTTTTCTTTGTAAACCCCTTTTGACCATTGCATAGATTTCCAGATCACGCAGAGGAATCTGGATGACCACAATATCTTAGAAGCTACCATCAAACTCCCTCAAAAAAAGCAAGTTCAGGTCTTCCCGGAAATCTTAACTGTAAATTATGCAGGTAAACGGGTGGTTAAGTTTGAGCGAGGTGGTCGCTCCCTTACTGGTCTTCTGCAGGCAACTTTTACTGAACTTTCTCTTATGCAACTTGAGTGGGCCTGTCAACCATCAAGATTCTGTGACTTTCTCTGGGATTTAAATCCCCCATTAGTAGGTGAAGGTAGGAGGATGAGGCCCACAAATGATCCCTTTTGATGTTAAAATCCACCAAAGAGAAAAAAGGATCAACAAGCTTAAACGGTTTCTTAAAAAAAATAGAGGACCCCCGACTTTTGGAGTATGAATTAAAAGCAGTAAATTATTCTTAAAGAAACTCGCCACGCTCCTTGAAAGGTATGAGAGAACAAAGAAAAGGGGAGGAAATGTTAAGAGCTGTATGTGCCAAAGATTCTAGAAATTTCTGGTCGATGGTGAGATCAGTTCGGGGCCAGCCAAATGACCAGCAAGAAACAGTAATTCAGGAAGCTGTCTGGTTCAAACATTTCTCGGGCCTCTATGGTCTACCAGAATGTCAGGCACCCAAGGTATTCTGTACTACAGAGTGGTCCTTTAACTTTACGAGTAAGGACATCGAATTATTGATAAAAAAATCTGCCTCAAGGGCCACTGGACCCAACGGTCTGAGCAACGTTGCTCCTAAATTGAATCCAGTGCTATGGTCCAAAGTCCTTAAGATTCTGTTCTATAATGTTATTCTTAAAAGACTCCCCCCCCCCCCCCCTCACCCCCAAGTCATGGAGAAGATCGATCATTATTCCTATTTATAAAAAGGGAGATAGGCGGATAGTTTGAAGAATTTGATCTATCTGCATCCTAGATACTGACGGGAAGATCTTCTCTGGCCTCATTCTATCAGAATTGGAGAAATGGGTAGAGGCCAAAGGTATTATCCCGAAGCAACAGACTGGTTTCAGGAGGGGGATCTCCAGTTCTTTAAACACACTACTTTTGGGCTGTCTGACCACTGATTCTCTTGATAAGAAAGGGTCTCCATTGTTTAGAGCCTGGGTCGATCTCTCGCAGGCTTTTGATTCCATCAATAGGAATAGACTGTGGACAAAGCTACAGCGGTGGGGGGTCCCGGTGTCAATACTTTCCATACTTGTGGAATTACATGAAGGTTCATCTTTAAGAGTGTGACTGTCCGAGTTGGGGGTTTTGGCCCAATCTGTATCTATCAATAAGGGGGTACGTCAAGGTTGCCTGTTAGCTCCTCTCCTTTTCATCCTCTGTCAGATTTAGGGGAATGGTTGGGGAGTTCGGGGTTGGCAGCCCTTAGATTGGGGAACTGGAAAATAAATTGGTTAGTGTACGCTGACGATATTGTCGTCTTTGGTCAAACTCAAGTAGGCCTGCAGCGATTACTTGATGCCTTAGGGGAGTATGCTAAAGCTAATGACCTAAAAATAAACCCCGAAAAGTCAAAGATAATTGTCTTTAAGCACCCCCTTAGAAAAATTAAATCATTTCCTTGGCAGTTTGACAATTCGACAATTCTTCTATCCAAGGAGGTGACCCATCTAGAATCAAAAATTAGTTTTTCCTACTAGGCGTGACCTCATCCTTGCAATAGATCTAAAGGTAGTTAATTTTTCCCAGATTAAAAAAATCCATCTGCAGTATTGTACATTTTCTCTTCTGCCGCTGGTAGCATTTTATGCTGGGAAGGTTGTGCCAGTTCTTCTTTTTGGTATGGAATGCATTTTGATGGCTTACCATTTGGATTGGGACAAGATGGAAAGCAAAATCTGGAAGAAGTCCTTGGGTCTTCCAGACTGTTCCGATTTTCTACTTAAGATTTGAACTTGGCCTTACCTCCCTGAAGGTTGGAGTGGAAATGGCTTTCATATTACAGACTGATACTTGATTCCCCTAAATTTTCCATGTACGAGATTTTTGAGGTTGCTAGGAGGAAATCTGCCAATCTCTTATTAAATACCTTGAAAGGTCGGTGTGTTGAACTTCTTACTCTTATCGATTTAGACCCTGACACTCTTATTCAAAATCCAGGTAAAGCAAAGGAAAGTTTGCACCGAATGAATTGGTTAAGAACTGTGGATAAAATGAGGACTGCCAAGTTATCCTCATCTCCTCTTCTAATTGACAAACTAAGGTCTCTACTCCCGCAGTATCTTATGACATCACCTAATCCTCGTACACAAATGGTTTTCCTAAGGCTTAGACTCAATTTACTTCCAACTTTGGAAATTCTTCATGTTCGCTTTTCAGATCTTTATCCTTCGGACATATGCAATAAGTGCAGCACTAAAGTAACCCAGACAATCCATCATCTCTTGACGGTCTATGCAGGGACTTGGCTTGTCAGAGTGGCAAGACTTGAGCATTTTGTGCATGATCTCAATTGTGTGTCCTACGACATATTTTGGGACAGACTAATTTCTGGTAACGAAAGGTTCCTTACATTTGAAGTTGTTTTAGTTTAAAAAAATATTAATTTGTTAGAAAATGGGGTTAATTTGAATGGTCTGCCAACTTTTTGAAAGCTTTCTGTTATTTGATAATCTTTTTATTATTTATAGTATTTATTCTTTTGATGTCTTATGTATGTATTTGGATTTGTTCTTTTTATACTGTGTAAAAAGTCATAATTTTGGCTAATGCATGATAAAAATATTTTTTAAAAAGCGGTGAAACTTATTTCTACAATTCAGAATGAACATGATCCACACAAGTATTCCTTTTGGCAAGGAAACAAGGAATTGTGGACTCAGTATGTAGATTTTGCTGTGGGCCGACAGAAAACCTAAAACACATCATCCTAAATTGTGCAGCAGTGAAAATGCAAAGAACACCACACCTGGGACATCTAACATCAGACACCATATGGACTAATGACGAGGACTGGTGGGAACACCTTTATGGAGGAAATGATCGAAAATAAATGTTTGGACTAACAAACTTTCTAATGGACATCTTCCCATCTGCAAAGTATTATTAAGTTGGATAAATGAACTACTCTAACGTAGGATGAAATCAGATTCATTAAGCTGTAATCTGATAAGAGGTGGATGCTGATTGTTTTGGATTTCAGTTGTTGTTTGGTTTGTTTTATTCTTTGTATAATTTTCTATTCTGACTGGTAAGTTTCATGCAAACTATATACTAAATAAAAAAAATAAAAAAACATGCATGAGGATTGTCATTGCAATGTTCCCTTCTAAGAAACTCCCCTGACTGCTACAAATTTGAGTATTGGATTGCTGAAGTGTTTCAATTCCTGTGCGTTGATGCCTGCAGTACCATCTCCAGTCTACGGGGGCAGTGCTGTGAAAAAAATCAACATACGAAATTAAACAGTCTCCACAGTCTATTTTTGAAAAGTTGCGAATATTGGCACAGATTTTTTTAAAGTCATTTTAAATCATTTGGAAGACATTACCATGTGGAGACTTGGATTCAGGTCCCCACAGTGAAATTAAGTCCCCACAGCATGGGTGTGTTATCGAGCCCAAGTCCCCACAAGGATAGACACACACACAGACACACAGACAGGGGGGAGCATCCAGAGGGAAGACAAGGATACATGTGAAAGGAGCCTCCTGGGCTCTTCTGCCCTCCCCCATCAGCACACCACTGACGGCAACCAAAGAGAGAAGAGTGAGCCCCCATTCCTTTCTCCACAGGCTTATATAAGGCTGTTGCTCCACCCACTGAAGGGTCAGCTTCTCACACAGGCAAGTGTTTGTTTGGGCATTGCCAGGATACGTTGTTGCTCTGCCCCCTCCAGGCCAGTTTCCTCACCCAGACAAGTGTTTGGCAAGTGTTGCCAGGGTCGTTTCCTGGGGAGATGGGATGCAGTGTGGGACACACACTTTCAGGTATTCTGTGTGATTCCCAGGTAAGGGGAGTTGGCAGTTTTAACCCAGATGGGATGTTAATTGTAGGGTATTGGGAGATGAAAATATACAGTTGGGGGAATTGGGGCCAAAGGGCGTGTGCTAATTGTTGGGAGGGGAATGTAGGTTCCCAGCAGGAGCTAGCTTGGCTACTTGCAGAGGACAGGCCAACTGTCACTGGGTAGTGGAGGAGAGTCTCATGGAAGGGGAGTAAATATTCAGCCCTAGGCGGCTGATTTCACTGGGGCTGGTTTCAGGCACAAGGAAGCGGCTGAACAGGTTTTCCGACGGGAAGTTGGCCAGGTCTATGGGAGGAATGTGATCCATTTGTTAATGGCTGTAGACTGGTTGCCTGGGAGTGGATTCCCCAAGTAAACATTGTACAGTGTTCCAGAAACAAGCAACTATAGGGATTATGAAGGTACAACATGCAGTGATCAGGCAATGTTGGGAAACATGCAAGCACTTGAAAGAAATAAACAGCCAGCGTAAACAGTACAGTGAATATACAGTCATATGCAGTGCAAGGTGAAAAATGCATTTGGGAAACATGAAAGTCACGCAATACATTGGTAATCTGAAAACCCACAGTAAACAACAAGTGACACATGGGTACAGCTATTTCCACAGAATGATACCTCAGAACCCTCTGCCTGTTATAAAATAGGACCCCAAAGTAGTCTGGTTGCAGAGTTGATGGCTGCTCATCAAGCCATCCTCACTGCAGTGCACCACCAACTCAATGAACTGGTCATAATCATTGACTCTGATTATGTCAGGAATAGGTTTGTGGAGCACCCGATTAACTGGAGGAATTGAGGCATGCTTTCTGCCACCAATAAACCCCTAAAGCATAAAAAGCTGATCCAGTCAATTGACAATCTGGTGACCTCCAATAAGATGACCATCTATTGGAAGACGATAAGAGGTAATTCCAAAATAGAGGAGCCAGATAAGACTGGGAATGACCTAGCTGACCAGCCGGCTAAAACTGGAGCTCTGCAGGGGGATTTCATAGAAACAGAACGCTTGCTGGGTGAAATCCAAATTGCAGCTGTGACCAGGTCAAAAACTTGTGCTAACAGTAAAATCTCGACTGCCCAGCGGAGAAAAGAAACCCCATATGCAGATTTGATCACTGCGCAGAAAAAACACCCGTCATTGGAAAATTCTATCAAGACATTGAAGACCCTGACAGTTTTCCTCGAACCGAGTCGGATTATACCGGTAAAGAGGATCTCCAGGTGTTGATGAAGTTTTCCAAGATGTTTCCAGTTCCAAGACAGTTTGTTGGTAAGGAGAACCCTGCCGGCTGTGACCAGTGGGTGGCACCCATCTCATTCAGAAGCCTGATGTTTAACCACGTACATGATGCAGCCAAAGCCGGTCATAGGGTTTTTCACACAATATTGGTAATCTTACGCGAGAATGCTTACGGTAGGCTACTGGGTGCAGCAAGCCAGTCTAAGGATCCTGCTGGGAAGGAACCGCGCCCAGTGCATAACTGGACGCATCGGTTTCTACCACAATTGGTTGAGGCAGGGCTGGGTGTTTGAGGACTGGCACTGAGGTAAAAGCCACCATGAGTTGTTGGAATCCGTGTACAGCTGAGCTGTCCAAAAGGAACGTACGCCCCTTCCTGAGTAAGGCAGTGATTGGTGTCACTAGATTGAAAATGTTTTTTATAAAACGTTGATAAAATTGGCAAAACCTTGGAAGGATTGTACGTCCTTCACTGAAGTAGGGGACAGCCAATCCAGGATAGCCTGTACTTTCTGTAAATCCATTTGTACCACTGATGGGGTCAGACAGAAAATACCCCATGCACTCTACCGTAGTGCAGTGAAACTAACATTTTGCTAGTTTGGCAAACAGGTTATACTCCCTTAGTCGTTGGAGTACTGCTCTCACATATTTTACATGATCCTGCATATTCTGGGAATATATCAAGATATCATCGATATACACTACGGTGAACACATCTAGGTGTTCACGGAGGACTTCATCCAGGCAGCGGGTGCTTTACAGAGGCCAAACCGCATGACCTGATACTCTTAAAGGCCAAACTTTGTCCGAAAAGCCATTTTCCATTTGTCCCCAGCTCGCACCTGCGCCAGGTGGTAAGCACCCATAAGATCAAACTTGCTGTATACTGACGCATCAAGCACCTGATACAATAAGACTGGTATCAAGGGAAGCGGGTGACGATTTTGTATGGTTATACATTTAACTCTACGATAGACAATATAGGTCTCTGGTCTTCTTAGGCACGAAGAAAAGAGGCGATGAAACCGGCGAGTGGAGTGCCTGATGAACCCGCTGCAGAGATTAGTATCTATGTACTTACATAAGTGTGCTGTTTCTGCCTCATCAGGGCATATGTAGGGCTGCAAGGCAGCACCGCCCCGGCTCCAAGTCGATGCGAACATCGAATGGCCGATGAGGGGGTAGTGTTTCCGCTGCCTGCTTGCTGAACACATCTCGGTACCCAGATGGCATACCACTGCGGTCTGGTGTTTCCACCAACGAGACTGGCGGCTCAGGTATGGGTGTCTCAACTCTGGCACTGAATGCTCCATTCCTGGATTAACACAATGTCTTAGGCAGTATGGTGAGGGCAGGCTGACGGTTCCCTTTGATCATTGTACCTTGGGGGTCATGTTTACGAAACCCTAGGATTACGCTGAACTGTGGTGCTGCTAGGAGATCACATGGATCTCCTAAAAATGGTCCTTCCTGCATTGCAGTGTCAAGACGTGGGTGCAATGGATTATGGGACCGGAACTCAACGTAGTGCCGTCCACCACTGGCACGGCTTCTGGTTGCCCTTTGGAACACAAAGACAGTAGTAATTCTTCCGAATTTGCGATGCCAATGAAGTTTCCCGTGGCTCCAGAATCTAAGAGCATAGTGACTTGGACCTTCTGATTCTGAAAACACGATTGCCAGACAAAGTAATATGCGGTGCATAATTGGCATAGCCTATGGTCAGGGCTCCTTTAACTTCCTGGCTCGACTGTATGACCCCTACAACAGCCAAGCCTAGGCGTTTCCCTGTGTCTTGGATTTGGAGGGGCATTCCTGAACAAAATGACCTGTGGTGCCACAATACAAGCATAGCCCCTCTTTCCGTCGTCATTCCTTCTCATCCTTAGTGAACAGATCCCAGGTTGACCCGATTGCATGGGTTCAGCCCCGCCTTGTTTCTCAGGAACTCATGACGGCCTAGATTGATCCAACCTGGCGATTGGTCGCGACCCTTTCCTACGCTTCTTGTCACCAAGTTGTTCCGCTTGCTGATGGTCCAAGCGTAAAGCCAGGTCGATCTTGACTGGGCAGTCTCACGGCTGAGGGTCTATCTGCGTGATTAGATCTTTCAGGTTGTCATGCAGGCCTTAGTAGAAGAGTGACGTTCTCTTTTCCCGGGTCCAGTCGGCCTCGGCCACCAAATGGTTGAACTGGGTACATAGGTTATCAGTTCCTTGCTGCCTGGCCGCAATGTTAACAATTCCCCGTCTTTACACATCGATGCAGCTTGACGGTTGAATATCTTCCCAAACTCCTCGAGAAACCCTTCCCAATCATACAAAATCCTGTCATCCCTTTACACCAGGGGATTTGCCCCTGCCCTGTGAACTGGAGGCTTCTAGCCCTTTAAGATGAGTAGCAGTACCCTTGAGATGGATGGGGATGCAGATTTTAATCAAACATCAATAATCCAGATCACACAAATAGTTTGCCAAAAGTTTCTGTTTTAATGCAAGTATTTAAAACAGGGAGTACAACGAACATCAGCAATCGCTCAATACTCTGACTCTAACTACTTCATAAAAAGGATGGGTTCTTATGCCCATAATTGGTCATAGCTGACATGTTGACCTGTGTCATTACCAACGTCATCCTATGTGGCAAACTGCAGAAACTTATTGGGTAGCGGGATTGGTTCTAAGTGAATAACTAAGCATAGGTTCTATATCTGTACGGAGTTACGGAGAAAGGTAATAGGATAGTCAAAATCAGGTGGGGCAACTAAGCCCTCCCTCCAAAATAGCCACTATGATCGTCACTAAATGTACGACATTCCATTGCCTACACAAACTATAGGACCCTAAACTACGTGGTCCTCTATAATTGGTTGGCTACTAACACCCGTCAGTAATTTCCCACCTACGTGAGCAGCATGCATACCGAACAACCAGGTGCGGATAAGCTGGTCTTGATACCAGCTTCCCACCAATTAAAAATGTGATCCATCATCACCTCGATGGTCCTGTGTCAATTAGTACTTTGAAGTTGGCCTTGCGTCTGTACTGTTCTCTGCGAATTTTTAAGGCGTATGTGTACTATCCAGCTTCCGTGCGTAGGTGTGATCTTCTCATCTGTCCAACTTTCTTCCATCATGTGACTGGACACGATGAATTGAGCCTTTTCGTGTATTTGATTTTATTCTTCAATAGTCCTCTGACGTCTTTTGTCTTTGCTTGACCTTTTTGAACAGGAACTTCTGTTCTTTCACTTTAATTGTATCCAATGTCCGTCAACTCCAGTTTGATAAGACCTTGGCTTTCTTGGCTCAGTGAACTCCTTAGCCGCACTTTTATTCTGTTTAATTCAATGGCTTTTCTTAACTGCAACACTGAAATGAGGCCTTCCTCGTTGTTCAGTACTGCTTTATACATTAATTCTTTACTTAATCCGTATGTATATATGAGGTATATAGGTATATTTTGGCGCTTGCTGTGGTCTAATCTATTTAAGCATGTGGCTAGCTTCATTATTGCTTTGCTGCTTGCGTTACATTGCATCTGTACACGTTTAAAGTTTCTTCATCAGGTTTGTGGCATAAGTTTCTTCACCTTGATCCCAAGATGTCACTTATCCTTGGTATTTCTCTGTTCTTTATAAATCTGCCTTTCTGGTCTGGTTATCTTTCTATATGGGTGTTGATTCAACTTTGTATGACGTCACCATTCATCCTGGTCATTCAGTTTCTTTGTTTCATCAGGAATCTTGTTTAAATGGCCATCATATTGTCTTGGATGCAAGTATGGTTTCCTCAATGGGTACTTTACCTCCCATATTCTCTTAGGTATAGGTATTCTTATGGGTACTGCACAGAGCCCACGCTCTTCTCTTTGTTGGTTTAACTGTTCAGTATAGGTCACATATTTTGGTTCATTCATTTCAGGTAATGTAGGCGGGGCAGGTGGAGTGGGGGTACTTGGCTCCTCCTCTACACCTGCATCTTCGCTCAAATAGGAAATGATGAAGGCCGTTCTGGCCTCAATGGACCTGAACGCTGCAGGTTTTGTAAGGAAATGTAGGGCACATTGGGTGAGAAACATTTGGTGGTACTGTGGATCCCCCGCATACCGTTCGGGTGGAGCTAAAGGGACTATGGGGTCAGGTGTTACCTGCACTTGCATTGGGACTGGGGAGGAAGAGGTGCTGCCTGGCAATGGAGCAGTCTGCTCAGTTAGGCTGCGTACCTGGTAGCTAGGGTGGCATAATCCTGCCTAGTGGCAGCAAGCTCGTCTTCCAGCACTTGTAGGACCTTGGTACGATCCTCCATGCTCGGGCACCTGAAGACACGTGGGCTTGTGCTTCTGACACAGTCCACAGCTCCGAGGCACAGGAGTGGCATGAACCAACCACCCCCACTGCGATTTTGGTGCCTGCAAGTCTGGGTTTACACAGGCCTCCTCAATCCCAGCAGGGAAGGAGGGTTAGGGAATGTTGGTTGGATAGGTACAGGAACTGAGGGTGACCGGGAAGAGGGTTAGGAAGAGGTTGTGGATGGGTAGGGGGACATAGGGTGAGTTAAGAAACAGTACATGACATAATACCCCAGCATACTGATATCTCTACATGCATACATTCCCCACAATGCATAAATAACCAACAGTGACACTGGTTTGCACCAGTAAAAGGCACTTAGCTCAGGTTGTGCGTGCTGGCTGCTGGAGTGCACCTTGTTGCCTCCTTGCCTGTGTGCTCTCAGGTCTGGAAAACAGGAGCAGTTCAAATGCTGCAAAGAGAGCGCACATTAGTTCGCACGGTTTATGGCCACACGTGGTTCGCTGTCATGACCACTTTAAAAACCCTTCCCACTTGCGCACCATTCCATCTTCACTGGTCAAGCTGCCCTCACATGCACACATGAAGGACATTCTCAGATTCAGGGAGGCTGGGGTAGGGGCTAGTTGTTAACACTTATGGCACATTAGACATGTAGTGCAGGCTAGGAGCAAGGTAGGCAGTACACTTCCTGGTTCCCCCAAGATGGCCGACCATTTGGCCAAGGACATCTCTGAGCTGCATGACAGGCATTGGGTGTGGCTCTCTATAAAAACAACACCCCTAGCATTTGGTTTCGCTTCGTGTTATTCTGCAGATGCAGCATAACGCTTACCACAGACTCCAGTTCCTCCACGCTCAACCTGCAAAAAAGAACAGAGAATTAGATCGGATTGCAACAGTAAGGACTTAAAACTTCAAGCACTCACCTGATATTACGCAGCTCCTCGCGGCTCTCCCTGCAGCTCTGGTTTCAGCGCAGCTCTCATCCCTCAATCAGCGCTGGCACTATCCCTCACTCGGCATGCAGGGGGCTTCGCTCTGGGCAGTGATGGAAATCTGTAACAAGGGAAAAGAAGAATTATTGACTCAAGCACAGGCAAGCAAGCAGCCCAACGACACAGCAGGCAGCTGTAACTTTTACTTACTTCGATTACTTACCTTGAAAGACGCACACCGCATGTCGCTGCAGGAGCAGCTAGACCGCGGCTCATCGATCGCACACAGCTAACAGCTGAAAAGGACACAGAGGAATATTCTGCACTCTGTGAAGTGTAGGAAACAGTTTGGGACTAGGGCAACTGTCCCCAAGGACCTACTTCAAGCCACTAAGCACCGCTAGGCCCAGAGGCCTCCGACAGCAGCAGATCAGCCCACAAGGGCTCACCAACATTCATAAGACTATCACCACACACATCATTAACAAGCCACAGCCGGTCTGGGTCTGAAGGCTAGTGAAGGAACTGGTTTGCACGCAGACAGGAGAACAGCGCCTCTGCCAGAGGCAGCAGGACGGAGAGCGCAGCATCCCACACACACAGGTGAGCCTGAGCCCAGCACCCATCGGGAAGACACCACAAGGGTTGGGGAGGTGGGTCTGGGAATGCAGAAAACCAAAACCAGTTAGTCACACTTATGTGTTTCCTTTAGGTGAAGCCCTACCTACCCAAGCCAGTGGCCCAGTGTCATGCGACCCATCGGATACTGGCGTCTATGCCCCCGTTGGATTCACCACCGCACTTCCTGGTTTCCATCACGCCTTCACCTACGTGCATGCAGCGGTCTAGTTCTTTTTCATTGCATGCACGTAGACCTATTTAGGCACGCCTCTTTCTGACATCTGCGCATTGCATTCATTCGGTCAGCTGTGTTTTCTTTCGCTGCCGTTGTTGCGCCACGCAGTATTGTCCCGGACTCTTCCGGTCTTTTTATCTTGTTTATTTTTCTTTCTAGTCCTCCTCCCTGCTCTCCCTCCTCAGTTCGTGCTGCATTCCCGTTCGCGTACGGGTCCTCTTGCCAAGCGGTCTCTCCGCCTACTCCTTCCCCTGCTGTCACATTTCTCTCCTCCTCTTTACTGCTGCCTAATCGCTTTGGCCTTTTTGGTGGAAGTTGCATCCCCACTCTACTCCATTGTTTTTGATGGTACCGGCTGGGATCAGACCGGTTGGATTCCTTTGCTGGACGGTTACATTCTGCCACCCGTGTCCTGTACCTTCAAGGAGTCCAGCTGCCCACCAATTTAGAGGGTTTTTTGCCACGTTTGGCTTTTTCCACTTATTATCCCTCCCGGAAAGGGGGTCCCCAGGGAAGTGCTCCCTAGTAGCCTTCACTGTGGCTTCCTCTCGTGCGAGGCCCAAACTACAAAACAAAAAAGAAAAGGACTACAGATCCCACAGATCCTTGAGCCCAGTGGAAGAGGACACGGATTACTCGGGTGAGGAGGTGGAGGAGGGAAACTGGGACACTCAACCGCAACAAGAAAAGGAAGTTGACAGTTTGCAATGCCACGTACCTATGATGGCTACTCCAGAGCAAGTACAAGGGTTGGTAGCCGCAGTACAAAGCCTCTCATTAGAGATGCAAAACATGAAGGCGGAGAACAATTTACTGAAGCAAATGGTAGCAGCAAGAGAACCACAGTCCACTGACTTGCCACCGATGGTCCTATCCTTGGGCAAATATGACAGTTCCCCTAAGATTCTAAAAGAATTTCTTGATGCATGCAGAGTCTATTTTGCTTTTAGAACCCGCACTTATGCTTCAGACCATGCCAAAACAGGATTTCTGATATCCAACATGACAGGCAATGCCCTAGCTTGGGCCACTCCGCTAGTTACTGGTAATGATCCAGTCCTACAGGATTTCAGGGCGTTTGTGGAACTATTAAAGCTCACTTTTGAGAGTCCCGAACTCTCATTTGCAGCCGGGGAAGAATTGTTAGACGCACGTCAAGGTCAGGCTGATGTGAGGTCTTACATTTCTTCGTTTAAAAGACTGACTATGGAGACAGGTTGGTCTGATCAATCTCAGTATATTCTCTTCCGCCGTGGTCTTAAGGAAGAACTGAAAGACGAACTGGCACACTTTCCACGTCCTGCCACGCTACCTGAACTGATGACTGCTGCTCTACAAATGGAAGCCAGAATGCAAGAAAGGCGTAACGAAAGACGGAAGCTACGACCTTCATTCACCGGACTTCCCTCTCCTCTCTCACCTGCCACCAAACGTACAGATGAACCTATGCAGATAGGTTCCACCCGGAGAGCACCAACTCCTGAAGAAAGAAAAAGGAGGGAACAACGGTTATGTGCCTATTGTGGTTGTGACAGACGCACAGTACGGAATTGCACCGAATTACCCACCAGACCGGCGGACAACGAAAACCCTCGACCCTAGAAGGGACGGGCAATCGAGGGCCATCTTGTAGTCCCTATGTGTCCATGGCAATAGACTCATCCAATGTACCCGAAGACTCCTGTCTAATGGTATTAACCGTGAAGGTTACGATTAATGGTTCTCAAGTAGAGACATTAGCATTATTGGATTGTGGGGCCACAGGGAACTTTGCTGACACCTTATGGGTGGACAAGGTCGGAGCTAAACGCATCGATCGCAGTCGCGGGCAAAATGTCGAAGGGGTGGATGGCAGGCCTTTGAGCTCGGGGCCTATTCTCCAGACCACAGAGCCCTTACCTCTCAGCATTCACGAGCATTCAGAGGTAATTATATTTGATATAATCAGAGCAGCACACTTCCCTCTAATATTAAGGATTACATGGCTACATCAGCACAACCTGAGCATAAATTGGAAGACTGTTTGAAATTCGATTCAATCCATTGTCATACCGAATGCTTTCACAAGACGCAGTATCAGCCAGTAAAGACCATTCCCAGCCCGCTCCTCACTACTGTCAGCATACATACTCTCGCCCAGGTGTTAGAAGAGTACAATCCGGTCTTTGCCGACAGCACTCCATCAGATTTGCCTCCTCACAGACCGGAGGATTGTGCTATAGACCTGGTGCCGAAAGCTCTGGTGCCTTTTGGGAGGATGTTTGCACTCTCTAAGATAGAGAAGGAAGCGCTTCGGAAGTATCGTAATGATAACCTATACAACGGTCTCATTAGACCCTCCAAATCCCCTGCTGGTGCACCATTGTTTTTCATACCGAAACGAGACTCCAGAGACCTTCGGCCTTGTATTGACTACCGAGGACTGAACAAAGTAACAGAGAAGGATAGATATCCCATGCCACTCATCCCTGAAATCTTAGAGGGCGTCCAGGGTGCCTCGGTATTTACCAAGTTAAATCTGCGCAACGCCTACCATCTGCTCAGAATACGCGCCGGGGATGAGTGGAAAACGGCTTTCAAAATGCCCTTCGGGTTATACAAGTACCATATAAGGCCCTTTGGGCTAGTGAACACCCCTGCACTGTTTCAAAGGTTTATAGACCAAATATTTTCAGATCTTCTATTTGTGTCAGTAGTCGTATACCTGGACAACATTTTAATTTTCTCCAAAAGCATGCCAGAACACCTGATTCATTTGGAAGAAGTATTAAAGCGGCTCAAACAACATCAGCTACTGGCCAAGAAAGAAAAGTGTGTTTTTGGAGTCACAACAGTAACCTATTTGGGTTTTGTTCTCTCACCCCAAGGTGTCCAGATGGACGAAAAGAAGGTAGATGCCATTCTCAAATGGCCTGCTCCCTCTTCCGTTAAAGAGGTACAAAGATTTTTGGGCATGGCAAATTTCTACAGACGTTTCATCCCAGGATTCTCTAAGATCACCCAGCCCATAACAAACCTTCTAAAAAAGACTTCCGTACCGTTCGTTTGGAACGCACAAGGAGAAGAAAGCTTCCAACGATTGAAGAAAGGGTTTTGCAGTGCTCCCATTCTACGACATCCAGATCAAGAGAAATGATTCATACTTGCAAAAGATGCCTCAGCAGCCGCCATTGGAGCGGTTTTGCTTCAAGAACATGACAACGAAGAACATCCAGTGGCATATTTGTCTAAGACCCTTACACCAAGCCAACAAAACTATGTGGTTAACGACAGAGAACTCTTGGCCATGAAAAAGGCATGCAAGGTCTGGAGGCATTTACTGCAAGGGGGAAGCCATCCCTTTGTAATTAGGACGGATCACAAAAACGTGCAGGTCTTGCAGTCCATGGAATGTGTCAACCCGTGGCAGGCACGATGGGCACATTTCTTTTCTCAATACGATTTCAATATCACTTATATCCAAGGGAGTCAGAATACATTGGCCGACGCGCTTTCAAGGAAGATTAATGCTTTCAGTTCCTCCTCCTGTAGTCCAGAAAGACTAACCCAGGAATCGAATCATTGCAACAGCCTCTACATTTCTAAAACAAGTCAGAGAGGCCACTGCTACGCAAACCGAACCAAGAGGATTAGCTAAGGCAGAAGGCCTCCTGTTCAGGAAAAGAAGATTGTGGGTACCATCCAGAGACTTACAAGACAAAGTGCTAGCCTGGTGCCACGACCATAAGACAGCCGGCCAAAGGGGACAAGCCAGTACCTTAGATCTGGTCAGAAGGGCCTTTTATTGGCCGGGCTATTCCCGAGATGTGAAACAATATGTTAAGACCTGTAGCGTGTGCAACCAGAGCAAGTACAGCACAAAAAGATCCATAGGGTTGTTGCAACAGGATGCCGTTCCTGACCCTCCGTGGAGCCAGATCACTACCGACTTTATTGTGGAGTTAACTTGTTCTAAAGGTTGTTCTTGCATTATGGTAACCATGGATTCCCTCACTAAGATGGCTAATTTCTCTCCTCTTTCAGGCCTGCCCACGGCAGATGCTGTGGCCGCAGTTTTCATCAGCGACATCTTTAAACTCCATGGTCTTCCCGACAAGATCGTCTCAGACCGCGGAAGCCAATCCGTTTCCAAATTCTGGAAATCCCTATGCAAAGCCCTAGGAATCGAACGTGCATTATCGTCTGGGTATCACCCCCAGACCAATGGGCAGACTGAACGCTTGAATGCAACCTTGGGGCAGTACCTACGAAGCTACACCAACTTGGAACAGGCCAATTGGGTGGACCTACTACCCACAGCAGAATTTGCATATAATAACGCCAGTCATTCCGCAAGTGATATGTCCCCGTTCTACTGTATGTATGGGTTTCACCCCCGTTCTATCATACCTCTCTTTTCTATTTCAACTTCTCTTCCGGCAGTGGATGAAGTGTTGGCTCGTCTTAAAGACACCCATGAAAAGGCTAAACTGAATTTGATAGAGAGTCTAAAGACCTACAAGAGGCAAGCCGACAGACATCGGCAGGAGGTTCCCGAATGGAGAGTAGGTTCTAAAGTATGGCTTTCTACCAAGTATTTACCACAATGGTCTCACCCATCCAAGCTTTCCCCACGCTTCATTGGATCATTGCCAAGATCAATCCTGTGGCATTCCGCCTTAAATTGCCTCACACTCTAAGACGCATTCACCCGGTTTTTCATGCTTCCCTAGTAAGGAGTGCAGAAAAAGGCTCGCATTTCTCGACCTCTCCCTGTTCCATCTTCTCCTGAAATACCGGAGTATGAAGTATCACAATTGAGAGATTTCAGATATCAAAAGAGCCACCGAGAATACCTGGTACATTGGAAAGGGTTCTTTTCTGCAGAAGACTCCTGGGAACCTCTTTCGCATATACACAACCCTATCCTACTCAGGAAATTCCACAGGGCTCACCCGGGCAAACCCGGGGGTTCGAGAGGGCATACTGTCATGCGACCCATCGGATACTGGCGTCTATGGCCTGTTGGATTCACCACCGCACTTCCTGATTTCCATCACGTCTTCACCTAGGTGCATGCAGCGATCTAGTTCTTTTTCATCGCATGCACGTAGACCTATTTAGGCACGCCTCTTTCTGACATCTGCACGTTTCAACCTTTCGGTCAGCTGTGTTTTCTTTCGCTGCCGTTGTTACGCCACACAGTATTGTCCCAGACTCTTCCGGTCTCTCTATCTTGTTTACTTTTCTTTCTAGTCCTCCTCCCTGCTCTCCCTCCTCAGTTCGTGCTGCATTCCCGTGCGCGGTTCGCGTACGGGCCTCTTGCCAAGCGGTCTCTCCGCCTACTCCTTCCCCTGCTGTTACATTTCTCTCCTCCTCTTTACTGCTGCCTAAACGCTTTGGGCTTTTTGGTGGAACTTCCATCCCCACTCTACTCCATTGTTTTTGATGGTACCGGTTGGGATCAGACCGGTTGGATTCCTTTGCTGGACGGTTACATTCTGCCACCCGTGCCCTGTACCTTCAAGGAGTTTGGCTGCCCACCAATTTAGAGGTTTTTTTTGCCACGTTTGGCTTTTTCCCCATATTGTCCCTCCCGGGAAGGGGGTCCCCAGGGAAGTGCTCCCTAGTAGCCTTCACTGTGGCTTCCTATCGTGCGAGACCAAACTACAAAACAAAAAAGAAAAGGACTACAGATCCCACAGATCCTTGAGCCCAGTGGAAGAGGACACGGATTACTCAGGTGAGGAGGTGGAGGAGGGAAACCGGGACACTCAACCACAACAAGAAAAGGAAGTTGACACCCAGACACGTACTAACCAACTGCCCTGAGACACCAGGCGCTCCTGCAGAAAACCGGGTACAAGGTAAGTGTTACACTCACTCGTGTTTTAGCAAGATCTATGGGTTAATAGCCTCAGGTGCATTCATGAAGCACGGGGGCCGCATGTGGCTTCAGCATGCAGGGTTTAGGGTTTATGGGCCGCACATGGCTACATACAACTTGGCTTTCGGGGCTGCACGTGGCTTAGACCATGCAGCTTTCTTTGGCTAGCCACATGTGGCTTTGTTCTAGAAGCCGCACATGGCTTGGTTCATGCAACCATAGTTCGGGAGCCACACATGGCTAATTTACATGCAGTGCAGTGCTCTTGGTGTCCGACAGCCTGTACAAAGTCCAAGAACTGAGGGGCTGCCTATGCGGTTCCACCCTAGGCGTGGATCATGCAGGAAGGATCCAGGCATGCAGCTGACGGCACGTGGCACTTAGCTTTATGGGTGGCAGGGGACTTCTCTGGGCGGGGTTGTGCCCCCTGCGCCTGTTCCCCTGTAATCCCACTCTCTCTCTGGGCCCTGCAGTACTTATCTGCTTCAAGCGAGGGGCTGGAGTGAAGGTCCTGTAGGGCGTGGCTGCTCACATATATCCCCGTGGCCGGAGCTGCTCAGGATGCATTTTGCCTGGACGGATTCTCGAGCACAAGCACTGTGCTTTGCTCAACGTGCATACACGCAAACGTGCCACTCCAAACGTGACCTGCTTATTGTAGTTCTTGGCCCAGGGGTTGACTGCTTTGTTCTTTTGTATATTCTGTGTTCTGCTGTGCTCCACGCTCCTCTAGATTCTCTTTTTAATGACTGTTCTGTTCCTGATGTCCTGGTAACCTGATTTGCTTACCGAACTGCCTTGTTTTCTGACTGCTCTTCCATCTGAGTTCTTGTCTACTTAGTCAATCATCCACTATTGTCTTGTCCCTTTCTGTCTTGTCTGCTTGCATCCCTCCTTGTTTCCTCTCCTAGTGCCCCCCCCCACCTTTCCTCACCACCACTCTTCCCCCACCTACTCTATGGTGCTCTCTGTTTCTCCTATCTTTTCAAACTGCTTCTCTATCGACTATCCTGCTCTCCTCACTAAGTCTGGTAGTAAGATGTTCATAAAGGATATCCTTGTCTCCAACCCAGGCCTCTCTATCACTGACACCTATACCAGTGCTTCCTCCAGACAAACCCTCACTGACATCCTCTTTGTTGTTCCCTCGCCAGACCTATGGACTCTTCATATGGTCTCAATGCTCTCTCCTTTCTCTTCTTCTCCCATTAATGGTGGCACCCGATTGGAGACCCTCCGGCCCCCTTCCACTCCTCTAAGGTCATTAATGTTTACCTGAATGGCACCGTCTTGGTCCAAGGCCCTCAGGCCAATCTTCTCCTCTTTGATAGATGCTTCCCGCGCCTCATCAATTTCCTTTCTTCTCCCGCTGTCCCTTCTCTCCCTTCTTCGGCTTTCTTGCCTCCCCCTCTGCTTTCTCCTTGGCGACCTTGCCCTCTCCTCCTTCCTCTTTTTCACCCCATCGGGCTCCTTCTACACCTCTGCAGGGTGTACCTCTGATTTGTACCCCTCCCCGGTAGTCTTTCAAGGTTGAGAGTTGAGAATGGCAATATGGAGAAGATTGCCACTCAGCTGTCAAAAACTCCTCTGACATCTACCGCCTCCGGAAAGAACTTGATCTAGATGTCCTCTGTCTCACCGTGAAATGGTTCATGGCTAGCTCTATCATGAGCTTTGACACTCTCCTCCCTGATGGCTACAAGAACCTCTCTGCGCCCAGATCCAACCGTTCTGGAGGGAGTGTAGCCTTGATCTTCACAGAGTGGATTCCTGCCTCTGTCATTCCTATGCAGGCCTACTCCTCTTTCGAATGCCTTGTCTGCAGGCTCTCTCTCCTGGCCACTCTCTTACTGTGGCTACTATCTATCGGCCACCTGGCGAGGTCACCTCTTTCCTCTCTGAGTGGGCAGACCTCTCCTCCTCCCTCCTAGCCTTAACCACTCAACTCCTCCTTCTGGGAGACTTTAACATCCACCTGGATGCTTCCTGGCCCTCCTCTGGACTCTTTTACGACCTCTAAAACTCTCTCTCTCTCTCTTTCTATTCTACCCTCTGACCTGACTCACTCTGCAGGGCACACTCTGGATGTTCTGATCTCCTGAGACCTCCCCTTCTTTCTACCCCTCACCACCCATCTCTCCTGGAGTAATCACGTTCTCCTTTCCTCCCATCTCTCCCTCTCTACCCCTCAGGCCAAACCAACTCCAGCACTGCCACATACCTTCTCGGTCATCCGACCCATGAAGCGTGTGTCAGTTGCGGCCAATTTCTCTACTCCTCCTCCTCCTGGCTGACTCACATCCTGACGCAGCCCTTTCCATGCTCCACTTTTTTTTAATCTCTGTTACTCTTGATGGTCTTGCCCCTGTCATGAGGATCCGCTTGAAGCCCAAAGCCAAGTGCACTCCAGATATGACTCTGACCTCATCAACCTTAAACGCAAGTGCAGGGTGGCTGAGAGGAAATGGCTAGCTTCTTGCGCATCCTCTGGCAAACTGGCCTTCCGCCTGCTCCAAAGGCAATACTGGCTCTCTGTCCGCACTAACAAGAAAGCCCACATCCAAGCCAGCGTCTCTGTGGCATCTAACAACTTGGCCGAACTCTTTAAAATCTGCAAGCAGCTGGCCAGTGGTGCTGCAGTCTCTACCTCTCCTGTCCCCTCCCAGGCCCTCTGCACGGCCCTGGCTTCTCATTTCATATCCAAAACCCAGGACATCCTGTCCACCCTCTCGACCATTCCTCCTCCTCCCTCTACTCCTCTACCTGCAGCCCCCCTGTGGCCACCTCTCCTCCCTCTTTCTCTTCCTTACCTCTGTTCTCCCCTGATGAGGTTTCTAGACAAGTCTGATCTATGTAAGTCTTGTCAAAACAGGTTCTTCCCTGTTCTTCCAAAACCATCAAGGACCACATTGACACTCTCACCCCTGCCCTGGCTTAACTTCTGCAACCACTCCTTCACAACTGGAGCCTTCCCTTTCCCCTGAAGCACTCTCTTGTGCACTCTCTTCTCAAGAAACCCTGAGCCGACCCCTCCTGCCCGGCTAACTATCGCCGAATTTCCATCACTCCTTTCCTGGAGCACAATCTCCTAGAAAAGCTGGCCATCTCCCAGCTTATTCTTCACACAGAATCTGTTGGTTGTCTCCATGACCATCAATCTGGCTTCAGAGCAGCCAGAAGCACGGAAACTGCTCTGCTGAACATCTGTGAAGACCAGCTCTCTAACCTTGATTCTAATCTCCCCTCTGACCTCATCTTACTCGATCTCTCTTCTGCCTTTGACATGGTCAACCATGTCAACCTGCTCAATCATCTCTGTGATAACTTGGGTATCACTGATCAGGCCCTGGCCTGGCTGACCTCACTCCTCTATGATCGACCCTCCCAGGTCCAACTTGGGTCCTTCCTTTCCTCGATCTCACTCTCTACCTGTGGTGTTCCCCAGGGGTCTAACCTCTCTCCCTGGATGCTCAACCAATACCTGGCACCTCTCGCCCATCGCGTTGCTGCTGTCTGCTCAAACATTCAGTTCTATGCGGATGACACACAGCTTGTTTTCAGGCTCCCCTCTGCCACCTCTTCTCCTTCTCTCATTTCTGACTGTCTGTCTGCTATCCAGAATTGGTGTGCCACCAATGATCTCTGCCTTAATGCCAGTAATATGGAGATTCTCCTCATCGGCACACCTGCTCCCTCCTTCCAAGTCACTCTCTGGCCGGCTTCCTTTGGCCCTCTTCCTGCTCCCACCTGTGAGGCTAAGAACCTCGGGGTCATCTTCGACTCCACACTCTCCTTTTCTCCTCATATCTCTGACGTCTCTAAGAAGTCAAACTACCAACAACTGTACCTCCTCAGAGGTATTCTTCCTTTCCTCTCCTTCCCCCAGAAGCTCACTGTCTCTAGAACTCTGGTTCTCTCTAGGCTGGACTACTACAACAGCCTCTTTCTAAATTTGCCTGCTTCTACTCTTTGCCCTCTGCAGCTCATCCAGATCAGGACTGGGAGACTTGTCCTTGGCCTCAAGCCCAGGGATCGTATCTCGCCAGCACTGAAATCTCTTCATTGGCTCCCAGTGGCTGCAAGGATTAAGTTCAAAAGGTTACTAGTCTTTCCATCGAAGTTTTTCCATCGAGGGTCCGTTCCATCAAATCTTTTCCATTGTAAGATGTTTCATCGAATTGCCATACATAAAGTGCAAAGTGTTTATGCATCGAAACCCTTTCATCGAATAGGGTTTCGTTATATAAACACTTAACATTTTTTGCATGGAAAGTCGATGAAACATGCGTAATGTTATAATGTTAGTGAGCTGTCCAGTGCTGAAATCTATTAAGTATTTCTGCACTGGACAGCTTCCTCTAACTTGTGGTGTTTATTGGAGGTGGGGGGGGGTCACCCGGCAAACCACCCCAAGCCCCAGGGTTCCCCCCAACCGCCATTTTCAAAATGTAACCCTTGTCCATTGCTGAATCTATAATGTATTTCAGCACTGGACAGTTCCCTCTAACTTGTGGTATTTATTGTTTATTGGGGGGGACCCCAACCCCCATATTAAAAAATGTACCCTTTCCTCAACCCATTGAATTTCCAACCCAAACATCCATACATCTATTTTAAAGGTATGTTTGAGTTGGAAATCCATCGAAATTCATTCAATGAATATGCTTTTCGATAAATAATGATTTGATGGAAATTATGTAGATAGAAAGACCCTCTGTATTGTCCATGTGGCCTTCTGGGGTCTGGGTCCTCAATACCTCAAACTCTCTCTTTGTAAATACCTTCCTACTTGAGCTCTTTGTTCCTCCAACTCTCTCAGGGTCAGTCGCTTCTCCAAGCAACGAGTTGGTGGTAGCTCTTTCGTAGGCTGGGGCCTCCCACTGGAACAGCATCCCTACCTGTCTCAAACTTAAGGAGAAGCATCTCCGGTTCTGGAAGCACCTCAAAACCTTCCTCCTTTGCTTCTGCCTTCTCTCTTCCTCTCCACTTATGATTTCCTGTCTGATACTGCACTGGTCACCTGGCTACCCTCTGATTTCAGGCCCAGGTCCCTGCCCACCGAGTTTCACACCCACACTGCCTCCCAGCAACCCTTGCACTTGGGTCTGTATCTGTAACCCTACTATCCCCCTACCTGCACTTTTGGACACCTGTTGTCTGCACTTCTTGTTATTGTTTTGATCCCATGTACAGCACTGCCCCTCCCCTTTCACCTGGCACCTTTCCCCCTCCCTCCTTCCTGCACGATCTCAATGACACTTGGCCTTGTAAGATCATTGTCTATGTCCTCCCTCTGTTCCCCCTTCCTTGCCTCATCACGCCTTGAAACACTTGCTTATAGGCGCGTTACAAATATCATATCAAGGGTTGCTGGTTAATGTGGTCCTGAGCATGTTTTCCCTGTAATGAGGTCAGAGAAGCCTTCTGTAAGGCCTAAATGATTTGCAATGCTTTTGTTTTAGGCATTTGATTTGCTTTGAGTTCTTGGGTAAGTTCTTTAAGTTCCCCCATGCACTCATGCCACATGCACTCAAGCCCTTAGCCCTGACATGAGGTTGACCCCTAGATACACCCTGATGCTAAGCCTGCAGCAACATTTCTGGTGAGAGTTATTTCCACAGTGGGGAATTTGTGAGGTCTTCAAATCCGACAATGGAACCCACATTTTTAATGCCTTGTTCTCAGAAATTACCACGCTCTTGAGAATCAAGCACAAGTTGTGTTTGGTGTACCACCCGCAGGCCAACGGTATTGTGGAACGTCTAAATGGGGTTCATAAGGTCTGGTTGCCTAAGATGTGTAATTAATTATAGGAATAATGGCTGCATTCTCTACCCCTGGTGCTATTTTATTTGAGGAATCAGCCAGGGAAAGAACACCACCTCAGCCCTCACGAGATCGTGACGGGGTGTAGATTACACACACACACCACTCACCTGCACGCACTGCATCAGATGTACATAAAACCGCAGAGGTCCTGGGTGAGGAGTTTAGGGAGTACCTTAGGGCTTTAACCAAAAGTGACAAGATTATATCTTCACAGGTTGTGTCTTTTCACCAACAGTCTACAGACCATAACGCCCGGTACGGCCTGAGCTGCAGGTCTATAAAGCTATTAGAACACCCTCACTGTTTAATTAAAGGTGAATAAATGAGACATGATTAATTGAAGTACAAAAAATTGCAAAATGGTAAATAAATGTTGCTGACATTTTTTGTACTTCAATTCAACAGTTTTCATTGTTTTAATAGGGTGTTGGAAGGTGCTAGGGTGGGAGGAGTATCATAGTAAAGTGGAATCAGGTGTGGGTATGCCTGCCTCCTGTTCTAATTGAATTTACTTCAGGTGTGCTCCCCCCAAGCCTCCTACACAACTGTTAGCCACTAGCTACTCCACACAAATATGCAAGTTAACAAACTTGTGCAAACGCCACATGTACATACATTCAATTAACAGCCAATTAATTTACTTACCTTTCTTTGCCCTTTCCTTCCATTGCCATTTTCATGCTACACTGAACCTTCAGCATTGCCTGCGACATTCCCTTTCATTTCCTTGCTAAATATAAACTTCTGCATACGTTCCCCATTACGCTGCAGTGCAGCTCATGACAGCCCCTTTCCAATTTGAAACGCTGGGAAAGCGTTTCCTTTGCTTTTACTATTTTGTGTCTTTTTGCCTCATGCTGGGCAAGCATTTCTTTTACTTTCCTTTCTTTCTTTTACGTCCTCGAGCCTCATGCTGGGAAAGCGTTTCCGTTGGTTTCCTTTGTTTCTTGTTGATGTAAGTACGTGTATTTTGGAACAGAAAGTTAATTCTTTCCGTTCTGGAATACACATGCAGCCCAAACTACGGGCTGTAATCAATCTGCGGGCTATACCAGTGCGTATAGCCCGCAGATTGACCAGTCACCATCACGGAACACTCGCTAGGGTGTTCTAATGCAATATATTACCTTTTTCAACTTCAAATTATGTCCCCAAAGGAAAACGTTCTCAACGTATGTTTGTTCATCTCACATACGTTTTATTGCTGAACCGTTCACAAATGTATACACCTGGTAAACTGAACTGTTTGCATTATGGTGGAATAGACAGTAATACAAACAGGAATGCGCTGCTGTGCTACTACAGGTATTTTTAACAATGCAACTTGTATGAAAAAAGTTGTTCAGGCCCCTCTGCCACTGGGTAATTAGAAAGGCAATAACTGATAAATTTAAATAAAATACACCCTGTACTCTTGAAGTAAACAAAATGTGCTACTGTTTGCTGCCAGCCTTGGTACAAAGAAAAATTCAAAAACATTTGGACAGTCAAGGAATGTCAACATTCTTGCTCAGAAAGAGGAGCTGATCAACACGCTCGGAGTGCTCCTTTGTGCTGGGACGATGTCTCCAGCCATTGAGAAGACTTTCAGCCGTTCAGCTGGGACGCCAGTACCTGGGATACAAAGGTATCTTTTTGCCAGCTTGGCCAGGAAAGGATAGACTCGCTCATGTGATTTCCACCAGTTTAGGGATCTTCTCTGAGTGCCAGTTCTGTGACATCCTGGTATCTTTTCACTTGCTCGTCAGCTATGGCAGATAATTATTTTTGTTGGGGCTCCACCATCACCATTAGTCTGAGAGCCCACATGACTTCCTCATCTTGACTGGAAGGACTGGGGTCCTGGATTCGCCTAAGTGTAGCCAGGTTTCCCTTGACGCTCCTGGGCCTCTGGGTCAGAGATGGGCTGCTGCCTAATTCCATCCCGTAGAACACACACACACACACAGAAGGAGAGAATAAATATATGCTGTAACTTCTTTAAGTATGTATGCAGTAAATGTTCTTTCTCTTTGGTAATTTATAGTTAATTGTCTTTAAATGTTTTAATCGAATCTTTACCAATAGGACTACCATCTTAGTAAAGCAATGACCCGTGGGTTAGAATATATTCAGCTTCTACTATTTAAATGTTTGTTTACTTGAAGGGTTACAGCCTCAGCAACCACCCTGACAAAGGTTTCATATCTCTCCTCTGGGGACAGGAATGGCAGGGTTTTAAACTGGGGGTCCAGGGATGATGCTGTATAGAAGGTGTTCTTTTCTGTTGCACTGGCATATCTCTTTAAGATTTTGGCTGATGCTTTGTTTGATGTTTCTGATCGGTGCTGTGGCACCAATGTTGTCCTGTGTGTCATGCAATAACTGTGCAAGCAGCCGTGCTACGAGAGAAGTAGTAGGATTATTTTTCCTCAGACATCAGTGATCGCCGCTTGCATCGACTTCAATGCCCGTACAATTTCTTCAGCGTTCTCAACATCAGTCTCATTCAATGTGAAGACTTCTGTGCTACTCTTTCTCACTTCGGCAGACAATCGCGTTGCACAAATGGCAGGCTGTTGTTCAAGAAACTGCTGTAGCATTTCATCAGCACTGTTCCCTCTCGTGCTGACATCAGTCTTGATTTTATGGGTTGAGAGCTGTAACATTTTCGGTTTTTTGTCCAAAGTGTGCTTTGCCACTGTGCTTCTGTTGAAAAAGCCAGTTATTTGCTGTACTCTACCCATGAGCCTGGTGTAGTATAATAACTTCAATGAAGACAGGAGCCTCTGATCTGGTGGCGATGTATTTATTTACTCAACCAGATTTATGCAATATGCACCCAACGTGAGTGCTTTAAAGATAAAGGCCAACGGGCCTAAAGTGGCAGAGAGAAGACTTATGTTAGTCCAAGTATAGCCGTGTAAAGAGCGGGCCCCCGTAGCAGGAGGGCTATGTAGGACGCTCCTTCCGCGTCCTCCGCTCGTCCCATCATGCGCGCGAAGCGCGCGGGGGCGGAGCTAGATGCACTGCCGAGATCTCGCGAGAGCGCGGGCTCTCGCGATATCTCTACACATCTCCCCTTTTCAAACGCACGTCAAACTCATTGTAAAACATAGTCATTATATCTCACCGGTCTTCTGTATTCCCTTCTGGGACGATCAACAGTCCGGGTGAAATTCTCTTGTTGCTCCTGATCGGGATCTTCACCCAATGGTTCCAGTTCAACTTCTGTTTCACCCCTCTCTCTGTCGTCTCCTTCTGGTTCTCCTTCCTCGCCTGCTCCAAAGTCCCTTTCGGTTTCCGCTGGTGGTCTCTCTGGGGTCTTCGCTCTTCCTCGATTCTTTTGGTATAATGCTACCCTTTCTAAATTCCACGCTCGCCCGTCTTCCGGGCGGATGTGGTTTGCCCCTTTGTGAGTCACTCTGATGGGTCGGCTAAACCGAGACCCTGTGCTTTGATCCTTCTTCGGTAATTGGATTTTAACCAAATCTCCCTCTCCGATGTCTGCCGTCTGCTTGGTCCTTCTTCTTCGATCGCTCCATGATTTCATGCGTGCCTTATCGCTTTCGATTCTCCAGACTACTTCTGCCATGTCCACCGCTTCATCCTCTCGTATTTTCGACAACCATGGTGGGATCAGCGTGGATGCTGCACTCCTCCCTCTCAACATTTTGAACGGGGATATTTGGGTGATCTCATTTGGTGTGAGTCTGTGGGCTGCTATGGCCTCCTTGGTAATTTTGAGCGGGTCCATGCCCGAAGCTGTCGCCAATTGGATGGCGCCCTTTATGAACCTGTTGGCCCTTTCGACAAGCCCATTTGCTTGTGGGTGATACAGGGCCGCTTTCTTTTGTTTTATGTGGTTTCTTTTTAAGAACTCCTCCATGTCTTTCGAGACTAGTTGCACCCCATTGTCGGTGACTACTTCCTTTGGAAGACCTTCCCTCTGAAAAATTTCTGTAAGTACTTCTATGACCGTTGCCGTGGTTATGTTCAGGACGAACGCGGCCTCCACCCACTTGGATAGGTAGTCAACCAGTACTACACCGTACCGGTGTTCAGGTGCCATTGCTTCCAAAGGTCCTATGAAGTCAATGCCGACCTTTGACCACACCGCTTCTGGAATTTCTGTGGGTATAAGGGGTGCTTGGCGAACCTTGAGTCTCTTGTCGCTGTTGAGGCATTCATGGCAACGTTCTATCATGGATCGAATTTCCTGGTCCATGGATGGCCACCAGTAGGCCTCTCTCACTCTGCGACGGGTCATGGTGTTTCCCAGGTGGGCCGCGTGGGCTCTACCTAGGATGATTCGTCTCATTCCTGTGGGAGGAATAATCTGGTCTGACTTCATGATTATTCCCTCCGTTTCCGATAGTTCATTCGACACCTTCCAGTAGGGTCTCATGCCCTCGGGTAACGCCTTTTCACTTGGCCAACCTTCCTTTGTCCATTTGCGGATCATGGCCATGGTGGGGTCCTTTCCATCTTCCTCTTCCCAGTGTCTCTCACTGAGTTCCAGGTACTCTGGCGCTCTCACGTCCGTAATCGATGCTACTATACATTCTCCATGGAGGAAAGTGGTGGCTTTATCCTTACCCTCCGGCAGTCTCGACATGCAGTCGGCTTGTGAATTTTTCCAGCCTGAAATATGCTGGATCTCGAACGTGTACTCTTGCAGCTTGGCTGCAATGCGTGCCAATCTGGGCATGGATACTTTTGTGCCTCCCGGGCTAAGCATATGGATCAGGGGCTTATGATCCGTCACCAACTTGAATTTTGTGCCCCATACATATGTCCTGAAATGTTCCACCGCCCATGCGCAGGCCAACATTTCTTTTTCGATGGTGGAATAGTTATGTTCCGCCTCTGATAATGCTTTCGATGCAAAGGCCACCACATGTTCGGTGTCGCCTTTCTTTTGTGTTAGCACTGCTCCGAGTCCATAGGCACTGGCGTCGGTGGTGACAACTGTTTCCCACGCGGGATTAAACGGTTGGAGGCATGGTGCTTCTACGATGTGCTGCTTTATCTTCACCATTGCAGTCTTTTGGGGTTCTTGCCACACAAATTCCGAGCCCTTTTTGAGAACTTCTCTAAGGGGTGCCGTGGCTTCGGAAAACTTTGGTATGAACTTCGCATAGTATTCAGCCAGCCCCAGAAATGACCTTACTTCCTCTTTGCAGACTGGTTCCGGTGCTTTAATGATTGCTTGCATGAGATTCTGTTTGGGACTGATCCCTTTTTCTGAAATCTTATATCCTAAGTATTCAACTTCTTTGACTCTGATCAGACATTTCTCATAGCGCAACCGCACCCCTGCCTCTTGTAGTTTAAGACAATTCTCAACGTGGCATTGTGCGTCTGTTCATCCTCGGCATACACGAGGATGTCGTCCTGGAAGTACACTACGTTTTTGACTTTCTTCAGCAAGACGTCCATCATGCGTTGGAACGCCGACGCTGCCAATGACAACCCGAATGGCATTTTGGTGAATTGGTATGTGCCAAATGGAGTGATGAATGCCGTGAGGGGTTTCGATTCGTCATGTAGCTGTATTTGATGATATGCATTCCTCATGTCCAGTTTCGAAAATATCTTGGCTTCTTTCATGAGCAGAATGAGTTCATTTATGCTTGGAAGGGGGTAGTTATCAGTGACGACTTCCAGGTTTAAGCTGCGTAAGTCTATGCATACCCTGAGTTCTTGTGATTGGGGTTTCTTTATGAGCACGACAGGGCTCAGCCATTCAGATGCTTCGATTTCTTCTATGACGCCCTCCATTTTCATCTTTTCCAGCTGACTTCTAAGGGTATCCCTTGCCGTGGCTGGTACTGGCCTCACTCGGTGCTTTACAGGGACAGCATTCCTTTTGAGTATTATCTTGTGGAGAAATCCCTTGATGTGCCCCGGCTCCTCTGAGAACAGAGTTGGGTAGTCGCCTTTGACCACGGGTCCTCTTGTCGCCCTGACTGACAGGACTTGTTCTTCAGTGCTGGGATCCAGTCTGATTTTCAACTTGTCTTGGTCGTCCCACCCTAGTACTGCTGGGCCTTCATGATTGAAATAGACCCTGGTCGTGGTTTCCCTTCCTTTAAATTCGACTTTGGCGTTGATGTATCCTAGTAGATCGACTGACGCCCCTCCAAACACTGTGGGTTTGTGCTTCGTTGTGAGCACTTGCACCTTTTCCTTTCCCACCATGTCCTTATACGTGCGAAGGGGAAGGATCGTTAGATCGGACCCTGAATCCGCCATGACCCTAGTTTCTATTCCATCAATTTGGATCACGCAGTGGGGCTTCTCTCTCCTCGCTCTTGTGCTGTTAACCATGATGACAGTGGGTCTCCCTTCATCGTCGGAGGATGACTCTTTCTCTGGATTGCGATCTGCATTGAGGCTGGAGACTTTCTTGTTCCTCCACCGACACACAATGGAGAAATGGCCAATGCGTTTGCAAATGGAGCACTCCTTGTCTCTGGCTGGGCACTCCCTGTCAAACGCCAGGTGTTTCGTGCTGGTGCACCTGTGACACTTTAGAGGTCCTTTTCTGTTCCCTCTCCCTTCTTTCGTGTCAGCAGCCGGCCTCTCTCTTCTTGCATGGTAACCCACAGCTTGTATTTCTGCCGAACTCTGGGCCCCAGTAAGCTCCTTACGTCTTCCTGCTGTTTCTTCGACTGCCCTGGTGATCTCAATCGCTTTCTCCAACTGCAGTTCTTTTTCAACTATAAACTTATCTTGGACCTTCCGGCTGTTGGTGTGGACGACCAACATGTCACAAATGAGACTCTCCGCGTTGTTGCCAAAGTTACACAGCGCTGCTAATTCCCTCAGCTTGGTGACGTAATCGTCGACTGGTTCAGATATTTCTTGCTTTCGTGTGTAAAACCGTATCCGGTGGAGCACTGTGTTCTCTTCACTGGCAAACCTTTTTATGATTCTCCTGACCGCCTCCTTGAAAACATCGTCATTGTCGCCAGCCACTGGTATCGGGGTGAGACTCTCGAATATTCTATGTCCTTCCACCCCCAGGGCATTTAATAGCATGGCCCTGCGCCTCGCCGCTGAAAACCCCGCCCCTCCTAGGGCCTCCACATATGTCGTGAATAGGGGCTGCCATTGTGGCCATGGAATGGCAGGCCTACCTGGAGTCTGGAGAAATGGCGGCGGTGGCGTTGCTCCTTGCATGTTCTTCCGTGAGGTCTAGTGGTGATCCTCGTCGCCAATTTATGTAGTATAATAACTTCAATGAAGACAGGAGCCTCTGATCTGGTGACGATGTATTTATTTACTCAACCAGATTTATGCAATATGCACCCAACGTGAGTGCTTTAAAGATAAAGGCCAACGGGCCTAAAGTGGCAGAGAGAAGACTTATGTTAGTCCAAGTATAGCCGTGTAAAGAGCGGGCCCCCGTAGCAGGAGGGCTATGTAGGACGCTCCTTCCGCGTCCTCCGCTCGTCCCATCATGCGCGCGAAGCGCGCGGGGGCGGAGCTAGATGCACTGCCGAGATCTCGCGAGAGCGCGGGCTCTCGCGATATCTCTACACCTGGTCACTGCTGGCAGATTTAACATCCACTGCAACGCCAGATTCAGCGTGTGAGCGAAACACCTAAACGCCTCTAACTGAACGGCAACAGCCGTATTAGAAGCGTTGTCGGTGACAACCATCAGGTTTTTGTCAGCAATCTCCCATTCCCGTACTGCATTTTGCAGGAGGTCAGCAATGTTCACCCCGGTGTGACTTTCTTGTACTGCTCTAGTTTGAGGGACATGAAACAGCTGTTGCCAGTCTTCTGTGAGATGTTGAGCTGTTATAGTCACGTATGAAGCCACTGCCAGCAATGTCCATGCATCACAAGTTAATGCAACCCGTTCTGCTGTTCTCCAACTTTCCTCAACTTTAAGCTTCCCTTCTCTGTAGGGCTTGGCTACAGTGTCTTTAGCAAGTAACAAAAGACCTGCAACCATTCAACCGGGGCGGCTAGCTCAGCGGCAACGTGCGCGCCTCGGAAGCAAGACGACACGAAGCAACACAGGTTCGAGCCCCGGGTCCGCACTTAGAAACCACTGTGTGTTTAAGCGCGTTATAAACAAGGCAACTAAGACAATAGAAACAATTACGCAATAAAAATAAACTATTCCTGTAACAGCGCCGCGATGCCCATGGGCTGTGTGAGCGCTTTAAAAATGCCAAAAAACAAAATTGTGGAAAATGAGTGCTTTTGTTAGGGCATATGAAGTAGGCGATAGCTTGAGTTATTTTCTTGCACGCTCTGAATTGGGAGGTAGCAATGTCAAGCTAAGTGTGACCAGTGTTTTTTTTTTTTTTTGGGGTTTTTTTTTTTTTTTTTTGGGGGGGGTAGCTGACTTAGCGTTAGCTTTACCATCCTCAGCTAACGCTATCTCCGGATGGTGGCGTGCGAGATGAGCCCTCATGTTCGTGGTATTCCCAGAGTATTTTATGTTCATATGACTCTTTGCAAATCCCATATGTCATGTCCGTTGTCCCCTCCTTGTTAAAAAATCAGAAGTAAATCCATACATTTGATTTAAATGCAGACGGTGCATTTCTGATTTCTTTCTCTGATGCCGTCATCTTTATTTTACCTACTGGCTCCTGCACGCTGACAGTCTCCCCTGCTGACCTCACCAGGAAACAAAAAAAGCATCTACTGGACTGAAAAAACAATTCATTGTATTATTATACCACCAAAAAGTTACATTCTCATGTGCAATTTATATAATGAAAGATCAATACTTGGCGTCCGTGTATTGATACAGCATTGCCACAGGAAATATTGCGATACTATGCTGTATCGATTTTTTCCCCCCACCCCTAAAACCAGTGCACCTCCTCCAGCACAGCAGCAGCAGCAGGCTTAAAGTTAAGCATGCTCTAAGCATTTGCTGTTCATTCCACTGAAAAAGGGGGTTGTGGATAGAAAACCAGGAACTAAAATATGTCGGAAAAAAATAACTTTAAAAAATGTATAATGTACATTGGGACTGTTTAAATGTCTTTTTGGTTTCTTTTGTCATGCTTAAAGATGGCCAGCGAGTATGGATGTGAATGGTTTACATTTATCTAGTTTCACAGAATTTGAGGATATATTGCTAAGATCAAAAATAAATGATGTTAATTTCCTGAACAATGAGGATGATGGAGATATAGACCCAATAGTAGATGAACATGGTTTTGCAACAGATGGTGTAGGTAGATGAGGAGAGAGATATCTGATTTTGCTACAGCGGTTCTCTCATCCCCCATGCTTCTGGTGTCACTAGGTTGTTAATCCCGAATGAGGTAGAGGTAGCCGACCCAATGTGTCTAATGCATCTAGAATTGGGCAGGGTCCGAGGGTAGTTTCAAGGTCAATGAGTCACAGCATCCGTTTTACCTGTTGACAAAGAATGTTCAGCCACAGATCGTAAAGAGCAGAAGAAGATTTAGTGTACACAAAGAGTCTAATTGAGTCTAAAAGGGGCTATTATCATCAATAACTGATGGGCGCAAGGGATTAAGAGTTTCAGAGCTGGAGGGATGAGGGGATTTTCAGAAGAAGGGGTGGCATGTGTGAAACAAGAATGAGCAAATGTGTGGCAAAATGATCTACAACGTCTGACATGACTCAAGGAGCCAGAAAAACCTGTTAAGATACAGGCACTTATCAATTTTTTTCTGTGTTTTAAGGGCAATGACACAGTGCATGTTGGCACAAATAGGAACTGCAGCTGCACGCTTCGCATCGCCGACCTGGCTGGAGGTACAGCTGTTCTTCTGGAAATTATTTGTATTTGCAGATTACATGTGTCTTTCCTTGTCATTCCTGAGGCGCACTTGATCCTGGCCTGCCCAATGCTCAAAGCTACATCTGTGCCCCCTTTATCCCCTGCTCCCCTTCTGTCCCCTTTATCATCACACATGAACATTCAATGGCTCTGTCTGGTCACGGAAAGGAGGGACTATTGCGACGGACTAAGCAGTCCTATTACATCTCGGCTGCATCATCGAAAACTTTAATGAACATTCCTAAACAGTACCAGCTGTTTAGTCGCACAGAGACTTTTTTCTTGTCCCTCCTGGCACCTGGCATCCAAGTCGTGGCAAATGGCAAGTGGCTTCAGGTGAACTTTTACTGTTTGTCAATTCAAACAAATTGGCTTTCATTGCCATCAAGGAAGAGCTGCGGGCACCAAGGTTTATAACCTTACAAAATAGGTATATCCTCGAACTTCTAACAGCCATGGAGGAAGGTGTTTGCCAGAGGATAGGGAGTCAGTGCTGTATGTTTGTGGCTCCCAATGATTTGGAGAATGGGTCCCTGACTCAGATTGTTGCTGCCTTGCATAAGCTCAGAGTAATCATGGAGAACGAGGCACGGATCACAAATGACGCATGGTTGGACTCTTTTTTTTTTTCTTGGGTGCCGTCTTGGATGAGCCTAGCTGTGCGAATTTTGGTGCCTATTTTTGTCTTTTTTCTTATTATATTTTATTCCTGTCAGATGCTCTTACAATGTTTTTGTTACGCTCACCTGGTTCCCACAGGGGCGTCGATCGGACCCGGACAGCTGCGGTCTCCACCAACGTGATGCGTAGTGAAGAGATGACAGTCTGGACTGGCCCGCCTAATCTTGTCTGCTGGACTCGTAGAAGTATTCTCCTGCAAGTGGAGAAAGGGATTTAGCCACCCGTGGACTTTAGTGATGGCTCCCCAACAGTTCTCGTTCTCCCCACTAATCACCTCCGATATCCCCTTTTGGTAACCTCACCTTATGTTTTTAAATGATGGGCTCTCCATCCTGCATGGAATGCAGGGGCGCGTAGATACCAGTTACTTCACTGGGTTGAAGGTACTGGAGGAGTTCCGGAGGAATATGGACTCCAGTGTCTATAAAGTTCAAAGAGCTCAATATGTCCGATGTTCACTCTTGTTCCATTCCCTCGTTAGGTTGCAGCTGTGTCCAAAAGAATATTGCCTGGAGGCAGCTGATGGCGTTCAGGTAAGAGTCTGTATTACCAAACACTGTCCGGTAAAAGTTGCATGAGTTTAACTTGCTGTTTTCTCTCATTTTATAGGTGCGGCATAGGAAGATGCGGCGAATTAAAGAATAATACCTCCAGTGGTAAAGCAGGTAAGCCTATGGTGGCAAAGAGATTGTCTTTGTTGGTTTTCTCGGCTCACCTTGTTATTCCTTTTGTTTTCCCCCCAAGGTGCTGGGTTTCGACGACGAAAATGATGGAGGCAGCGCCGAGTCGAAAGATGCGGTAGACTGGTGAGTATAACGCGGCGCTGCTGCTAGCGAAGCAACGCGTGCTGAAATAATGTCCTTTCCAGGCTCGGAGATATGATCGTCCGGAATCCGGTAAGGAATCAAATAATGTTCGTGATCTAACCTCTTCTCCTTTCTTTTCCTTGTGTCTAGGAGCTCCGGATTCGAGGCAGGCGTGGCAGAAGACTGGATGCTGACTTGCAGACACGGTGAGCGTCACGCTGCTGGATGCAGAGTAACGCAAAGCATGGGCTGCTGTTCGGGCGTGGTTTAAACAGCCTGCAAAGTAGTCCCAAGTAAGAAGTTCCCCAGAACCACACCCGAGTGAAAAATAGTCCCTGTAATAAAATAATCCCATCCAGGCCTCACGTTGGCTTGGACTCATTTGCAGCATGGTCTGCATAAGGTAAGTAAAGTCTATGAGCCTGGTGCCCATGGCGCCAGGACTGATTTCTATGATGAGCCTGGCGCCTAAGGTGCCAGGACTGAATCCAAACAGCCCCCAGCCGGGGCTGTTGGGGTTTTAATGAGCATCTGGATGCCTGCTCCCGGGGCTGATGGACTCGATCCAGATGCCCGGGGGTAGGCATCATGAAAGCACCCCCTCCAAGGCCCCTCCTAAAGTTATTCTTCCCCTTGGCCCTGGCTTGTCTGGGAAGTCCCGATGGAATTTTTTCACCAATCGAGGAGCATGAACGTGGTCACTAGGTTCCCCTGACCTTTCTTGTGGTCCGTAACCCTTCCAGTCGATTAAATAAAAAAGTCTTGATTCAACCATTTTAGAGTCCAGGATGTTTTTTACCTCGAATTCAGGTTCTCCATCTATTAGGATGGGGTCAGGTGGTTTGGTTAATCTTGTCCCGGGTTGAACTGGTTTTAGAAGTGAAACATGAAAGACAGGATGAATCCGCATATTAGAGGGTAATTCTAATTTGACGGCCACCGGGTTGATAATGGCCTTAATGGTGTAAGGTCCCAAATATCTAGGATTAAAAGTCCGAGTTCCTTTCAGAGGTATATGTCTTGTAGCCAGCCAAACTTGGTCTCCGATTCGATATGGTGGGGTCTCACTTCTATGTTGATCAGCATTTTTCTTGTATTTATTTTTTGCTTGTTTCAAATGTTTTGTTGCCTCTTTAAAGGCTTGTGTAATAGTAGAATGCAGATGAGTTACTGCCGGCATTTCTAAATTCTGGGGCGAATCGAGTTCTGAGGTTCGGTTCGAGGATGATGTCCATATATGGTATAAAAGGGGCTTTGTCCGGTTCCTGAATGTACAGAGTTAATGTATGCGTATTCAGAAATCCATAAAATGTCCTTCCAATTACTTTCGGTTTGGTGAAGAGTCTGGTTGGTTCTCTCCGTCTGACCATCGGTTTGGGGATGGTGACTGGTTGATAACCTTACGTCGATTTGTGCCAATTGACAACACTTATGCCAAAATTGTGAAATGAACTGACTACCTCGGTCAGAGATCAATAAGGAAGGAAATCCATGTATTCGAACAATATTTTCGAGAAATTCCTTGGCCAAGATTGAAGCAGAAGGTAATCCTTTTAAAGGAATAAAGTGGGCCATCTTGGAAAAAAGATCCACAATAACTAGAATGGTGTTGAATCCATTACATGGCGGTAGATCTGTAATAAAGTCTAAAGACAAAGCGTGCCATGGTGTGGGTGGAATATCTAAAGGTTGTAAAAGACCAGCTGGTTTCTTCTTTTGGCTTTTGTTCTGGGCGCAGATGCCACAAGACAGTACAAATGACTTTACATCTTTTCGCCAGGTGGGCCACCAGAATTGTCTTTTAATTTTAGCTTCAGTTTTGCAATACCTGGGTGCCCTTCCATCAGAGCTTCATGGTAATTGGAGATGACTTGTTCTTGTAGTTCCTTGTGTGGTAGAAATAGACGCCCTTGATAGTAAGGTAGGTCGTTGACAACTGAATAATCTTGGCCCTTTTTAACCCAGTCCTGCAGGGCTGCTGAATCGAAAAGTTGTTGGATCTTTAAATGAATATCTTCTAAGATCTGTAGAGTAGTTATCCCAAGAATTCTTTGTTCAGGAATTATAGGCACCGGCTCCGGGTTCGAATATGCTTCTCCCATCCCGATTCGGGATAAAGCGTCTGCCTTACCATTCTTATAACCTGGTCAGTAAGTGATCACGAAATTGAATTCGGCAAGGAATAAGGCCCATTGAAGTTGACGCGATGATTGGGCCTTGGCTGTTTTTAAATACTGGAAATTCCTGTGATCGTGATTACAGTAATGGTATGCCTGGCACCGAGAAGATAATGCCGCCAAGCTTTGAAGGCGGATTTGATGGCTAACAACTCTTTATCGGTAACCGCATAGTTTAATTCGGGGGTCAAGAATTTTCTGGACCAAAATGCTACTGTATGAAGTTCACCGGTTTCTGGATACTTCTGGGACAGGACAGCCCCCATGGCTAAACTGGATGCATCGGTTTCAACTATGTATGGGAGCTCGGGGCGTGGATGCTTTAAGACAGGTGCCGACGTGAATTTCAATTTCAGTTCTTGGAAGGCTTTTTCAGCCTCTTCGGTCCACAAGAAGTGTTTGTTTTTTCGCAAAAGTGCTTTGATGGGCTGTACAACATATGAGAAGTCAGGAATAAATCTGCGGTAGAAATTAGCAAATCCAAGCATGCTTTGCACCCCTTTAACTAAACTGGGTCATGGTCACTTGAGAATTGCATCCACCTTTCGAGAGTCCATTCGGACTCCTTTTGGAGTCAGGATAAATCCAAAGAATTCAACTTCTGTAGCATGAAAAACACATTTTTCCAATTTTGCATATAACTTTTACTGGCGTAGTTTCTCAAGGACTGCACAAACGTACTTAACATGGTCTGATTCTTAGGAGGAGTACACTAGAATATCGTCTATGTATACGACAACACAGACGTCAATGAGTTCACAAAGGACATCGTTCATAAAATACTGGAAGACTGCTGGTGCATTGCAGAACCCGAAGGGCATCACCTGATATTCGAATAATCCGTACTTGGTGCGAAAAGCGGTCTTCCATTCGTCGCCCTTCTTTACACCTACCAGATGATATGCCCCTCGGAGATCTAATTTAGTGTAGATGCAAGCATCCTTTACTTGGTCTAGTAGTTCGGGGATCAGAGGCAATGGATATCGGTTCTTCACCGTGATCTGGTTTAATGCGCGGTAGTCTATGCACGTTCTGAGGTCGCCTTTCTTTTTGGGCACGAAAAATAAAGCTGAAGATGCAGGGGATTTAGATGGACAAATGAAGCCATTAGCAAGGTATTGGTCCAAGTATGGTCGTAGGTGACTGTTTTCGGGTTCCGTAAGTGCGTAGATTCTACTGCATGGAGGTTGTGCACCGGGTATGAGGTCGATTTGACAATTGTATGATCTATGAGGTGGTAAGCTGTTTGCCTGTTCTTTTTGGAAAACATCCTGGAATTCTTGATATTCCTGAGGTAACTGCATGACTGGATTAGCAACTGTGGCCAGGCTTTTGTTCAAGTTTTTTTCCGGGTAACAGGTGTGTGCACACTCCGGGAAGGTTACTCTCTTCTCTCGCCAATCAATACAAGGATTATGTGTTTCCAACCAAGGTATCCCCAGTATTATTTGGAACTGCGGGGCTTTGATTAAGTCAAACACAATAGTCTCTCGATGCCCTTTTTGACCCAAGAGTGTCATCTCTGTGGTGGAATGAGTTACAGGCCCAGAGGCAATTTCAGTTCCATCGACTGTGGTGATACCATCCGAAGTGGTCTTTTTGCAGAGAGGTAGATTCATCCTAGAAGCCAATTCGTGGTCCACATAGTTTCCTACGGCCCCGCTATCAATGTATGCCCTAACTGCGTGCATACGTGATGGCTGCCTTGGATCAATAAGGACCATTGGTATGATTAGGTGTGAGGTCTGAGTGTCCTTCTTTAAGCTCGGCAAGCGGACCTCTACGCTTGTCGGGTGTGGTCGTTTCCCAAATCAGGCTCTGTTTGATTTCTATCAGCAACTCCGACTACTTTCTTGGATGGTTTTATAGGGCAATCCCGTAGAAAATGTCCTGAGGCCCCACAGTACAGACACAACTGCATCTGTCGTCTCCTTTCTCTTTCTTTTTGAGTTAAGGATCCCTTAACCCCCCCTGATCTGCATTGGTTCTGATGCATCTGTTAATTTGGGAATAACATTGGGTTTAACCAATACCCGATTCTCGAACTTAGCTCGATCAGCTTTTCTATTCTGAAGTCGGTGGTCTAGCTGGACCACTAAGTCTATATATTCTGCGCAATCCTGAGGTGGGTTCACAACTTGGGCCAAAATATCTTTGAGTTCACCCCGACGTCCACGATGAAATAATGTAATTCGCTTTACCTCTGACCATCCGGTTTCCACCACCAACCTATTGAAGGTTGCGATATAAGTTAGAAGGTCCTGGTTTCCTTGTCGTAGGGATAGAAGTTCGTTATCCAGGGCCTGCCCCTGTGAATGTCTGCCAAATAATCTTTCCATGCTCAATTGAAAACCCTGAAAATCCTGAAGAGGGTCATCCTGGTTGACTAATGGAATTGACCAATCCGCTGCGCTGCCACTAAGGTATGACAGTACAAAGGCTACTTTGGCTTGGTCGTTTGGAAAAGCTCCTGGTCTGCATAAAAAGTGCAAGCGGCATTGGTTCATGAACACGGCAAACCTTTTCGGGTCCCCAGCAAAGCGTTCAGGTGGAGCTAAAGGAATTCTCCCTGGTAGAACCACTTGCACAGGGCTGCTCGATGAAACGGGGGTTGAATTCCACCCAAGTCCAGGTAGTGGTGTTTGCCCGGCTTGGTTTTGCAGCAGTTGTCTGGCAAGATCATCAGTCCGCTCCTTTGCACAATCAGTTCTCTCCTGAGGGCATTAGTTTCTTGGCGCGCAGAGTGCACTTCTGCCCTAAGTTCTCCTAACAATAGGGCTAGTTGGTCGGTTTCTGAGGTCTCCATTACGCCTGGGTGGGGAGTTGTAGATAGGCTTCGCGTTCTGTTACGCTCACCTGGTTCCCACAGGGGCATCGATCGGACCCGAACAGCTGCAGTCTCCACCAACGTGATGCGTAGTGAAGAGATGACAGTCTGGACTGGCCCGCCTAATCTCTTGTCTGCTGGACTCGTAGGAGTATTCTCCTGCAAGTGGGGAAAGGGATTTAGCCACCCATGGACTTTAGTGATGGCCCCCCAACAGTTCTCGTTCTCCCCACTAATCACCTCTGATATCCCCTTTTGGTAACCTCACCTTATGTTTTTAAATGATGGGCTCTCCATCCTGCATGGCATGCAGGGGCGCGTAGATACCAGTTACTTCACTGGGTTGAAGGTACTGGAGGAGTTCCGGAGAAATATTGACTCCAGTGTCTATAAAGTTCAAAGAGTTCAATATGTCCTATGTTCACTCTTGTTCCATTCCCTCATTAGGTTGCAGCTGAGTCCAAAAGAATATTGCCTGGAGGCAGCTGATGGCATTCAGGTAAGAGTCTGTATTACCAAACACTGTCCGGTAAAAGTTGCATGAGTTTAACTTGCTGTTTTCTCTCCCTTTATAGGTGCGGCATAGGAAGATGCGGCGAATTAAAGAATAATACCTCCGGTGGTAAAGCAGGTAAGCCTATGGTGGCAAAGAGATTGTCTTTGTTGGTTTTCTCGGCTCACCTTGTTATTCCTTTTGTTTTCCCCCCCGGTGCTGGGTTTCGACGAAGAAAATGATGGAGGCAGCGCCGAGTCGAAAGATGCGGTAGACTGGTGGGTATAACGCGGCGCTGCTGCTGGCCAAGCGACGCGTGCTGAAATAATGTCCTTTCCAGGCTCGGAGATGTGCTCGTCCGAAACCTGGTAAGGAATCAAATAATGTCTGTGATCTAACCTCTTCTCCTTTCTTTTCCTTTTGTCTAGGAGCTCCGGATTCGAGGCGGGCGTGGCAGAAGACTGGATGCTGACTTGCAGACACGGTGAGCGTCACGCTGCTGGATGCAGAATAACGCGAAGCATGGGCTGCTGTTCGGGCGTGGTTTAAATAGCCTGCAAAGTAGTCCCAGGTAAGAAGTTCCCCAGAACCACACCCGAGTGAAAAATAGTCCCTGTAATAAAATAGTCCCATCCAGGCCTCACGTTGGCTTGGACTCATTTGCAGCATGGTCTGCATAAGGTAAGTAAAGTCTGAGCCTGGCGCCCATGGCGCCAGGACTGATTTCTATGATGAGCCTGGCGCCTAAGGCACCAGGACTGAATCCAAACAGCCCCCAGCCGGGGCTGTTGGGGTTTTAATGAGTATCTGGATGCCTGCTCCCGGGGCTGATGGACTCGATTCAGATGCCCGGGGGTAGGCTTCATGACAGTTTTTATGCCAAGGTACCGAAAGCAGCTGCCATGACTGTAACCCTGTCCAAAGCTAGAATCACTGCCATTTCATCTCACATGGGACAGAAGCAGTCTTGTGTCCTTCACCAAGTTGGTATGACTGTGTGGAGCAGTGGGTAGATTGTGGAAATGGTGGAGGGAAGAGTTGGGGTTGTTCAGCCGAGTAGTATACCCATCTTGGGACCGATATGAGAGATGATTGTAGGGTTTCCACGAGAAGATGGTTTTAAAGAACAGGAGTATGATTTGTTAGTTATGTTAGCATACAAATGTGCAACCATGTGATTTTATGACCTACCACAGAAGAATTCCAAAAAAGGGTGTGCTATGAATACGATCTGACATTAGTAGTTTAGATAACTGCGACCAATGAGAATGGGAGAATTGGAGGAAGATTGGATTTCTTCGTATAGGTTTTGTATAGGTTTTGTCCAATCACATATGGAGGATGGATTGTAATAAAATATATGGGGGGTCATTACGAAAAAGGCTGCAGCACCGTTAACCCCTTGGTGCCCAATTACGAGGTCCCTTTGCGGGACCGACCCTAACGGCTGGTCTGGACCAGCCGCTGAAGTAGGGACCCTCGAGGTAATTTACGGTACCGCAATTTGCGGTACTGTAATTACCGCCTTCCCCAGTCCCATTGAGCCCTATGAGGCAAAAATGGGAATGGGGAAGGGCCAATGTTCAATGGGGAATTACCGCCCCGCCAACCTTGGAATGAGGTGGTGATTCCCCATTGAACATTAGCGGACTTGTTACAACACCGGCAGCAACCATGGTGCTAATAGCGCCATGGGTTACCGCCAGTGTTGTAATGAGGGCCATGGTAGTGTTTTAACTGTTGCAAAAATGTATATAATGTGTTTACTTCTGTGGTTCGGTGAGACTTGGGTTAGTTTGACTCTACACCATCATCACGCACCTCCCCGGATGATTGTACAATAAACTTGCTTTCCGTACAAAAGTACACTCATTCCTTGAGTGGTGGGCCAGCCTGCTTTGGGTTAATGTGATTAGGGTTCCATCCATACATTGGTGGCTCTGCTCCAGGGCATTGTTCTCTTCAGGGAGCCTTGGGGGATGCCTTGACAGTTGAGCAGGACTTCAGCCTACCTGTGCATTCCCACCGATCCCCGTCATACTGCTGGCTCTCAGGAGGCTACACCTGTGTGGGTTCACAATGATCTTGATAGCTTCGGATTGGGCCAGGAGAACGTGATACCCAGAGTTGCTGGACATGGCCACCGTTCCTCCATGGTACTTGCTGCAGAGGATGGACCTCCTCTCCCACTCGGAAGGACAGGACCTGCACACAAACCTCTGCAACGCACGTTCTGGTCATTATCTTCTCCGCTAGAATGCCTGCCACCAAATCTATCTATGCCTGGAGGTGGTGTACATTTTTGGCTTTGTGACAGGAATGGAATGGGACCTTTTTTCTTTGCTCCACATCCTCTGTTTTGGATTATTTGCAATCTTTGGCCTGGGCAGGTCTGCAGATTGGCACAGTGAAGGGGTATCTTGCTGCCATTTCAGACTTCAAGAGAACCCCAGAGCAGGGCTCCATTTTTACAATCCCCATGGTCATTCAGTTTCTGAAGGGTCTTTGTAATCAGTTTCCCCCATGCCAGTTTGTTGTTGCAGAGAGGGATCTGAATTTAGTGTTTACATTTCTAATGGGCACTCCATTTGAGCCCTTCCATTCCTGTTCTTTACGATTGCTCACCCTTAAGGTGATTTTCCTGGTCGCCATCACTTCTGCGAGACGATTGAGTGAGCTTCAGGTATCGTCAGTTAAACTGCCCTATTTGGTTTTCTCCAAAGAGAAGGTGACAGTGAGAGTGTGACCTTCTTTCTTTCTCAAGGTGGTCTCTAATTTTATCTCTCTCAAAAGATCCAACTTCCTCTTTTTTCCTCCACCTCAGCGCTCGAAGGCAAAGGAACGATTCAATCGGCTCGACCCACTGCGGGCCCTCGGCTAGTGCATCTCTCGGACAAGGGAGGCCAAGAAAGTTATCGACTTTCTGTTGGTTATGCTGTTGTGCTGTGCTGGCAGGGCTGTGTCTAAAGAGACCCTGTCAAGGTGGATCCTTCTCTGCATCTCTGAATGATATGATCTGGCTGGTAAGGAAATAACTGAGGGTCTCTGTGCCCACTCCACCAGCGGACTGGCCACCCCTTTGGCTCTGCGACATGGAGTTCTGGTACTGGGCACTTCTGCTCTCGGGAGGATAGCTCAGTGGCAACGTGCTCGCCTTGAAGCAAGACGACACGGAGCAACACAGGTTCAATTGCCGGGTCCGTGCTTAGAGACCCAGCGTGGGCTGCAAACTCTCATCTCAGAGCAGGTTATCATGCCATGTTCTTTCTGGAGAGGAGCGCCTGCTACCTTTTTTGAAATATTTGCAAGGAACTTGGGGTTGGTCACCCTAAGTTACCTGGGGGCAACCAGACGTGGACTCCCTGCTCACTGTGATTAGAGAGGCGCAGCTTCACCTCACTGATGAGGCCCAACAAGGCTGAAACACGTGTATGGGGTTGCTGTTGGTACTCTTGTTCAGAGAGGAATTGCCATAGCATTTCGGTGCTGGACTGCCCATGTGGGCGCGACAAAGACTGATATGCAAATGGACATTTCCCATCTGTGAAAGGTACAGTGAGCAAAAAGCGTGTGCTGCAAACTCTCATCTCAGAGCAGGTTATCATGCCATGTTCTTTCTGGAAAGCAGCGCCTGCTACCTTTTTTGAAATACCGAGCTTAGAGACCTCTGGGCATTAAGCGCGTTATAAATAACCTATCATATCACTTGGCCGGCGCTGTGTGCGTTTCCTTGCACACGTTTGCTAAACATTACTGTTTGGATTTGGATTTGATGTCTGGCCAGGACACTCAGTTTGGCCCGGGTTAGGTGGTTTCCTTGCTATGCCCCCTCATCAAGGCCTATGTACTGCTTTTGAGAGTTTATCAAAGATGAGCAATCTGTGGGAGGAAAGAATCCATTAGAAGAACAAATTACTTACATCTCGGTAGTGTTCTTTCTGATGAATGTTCCTCCCACGGATTTTTCATTGCCCTCCCTACCTGCCCCTCTTGGCGGATAGCTAGTACACCTTGGTTCTGCAATCCCTCATCATCATAGTGCTAGGGAAAAAGGGTGGAACTAGAGTCACAGGGCGTGGCACCTCTGTCTCTCTCTCTCTCTCTCTATATATATATATATATATATATTCAATGAACAAACTTTGTTAAAGGGATGTTATGGTTACAAGTAAAACCGAAAAACCTCAGGAATTCACCAGGTGGACATGGTCACTTTAATGCCATTTGTCATCCCTCATGGTCATGGCCAGTAGCCATATTGTCCTGGTCATGACCGTATGCCATGCCCCAGACAATCTGGCCACTGCCATGGCCACAGACTAAACCTCAGTCAAGTTATATCACTATTCTTTGTACCTACATTATGACACTTGTCAAAAAATAAAACACAGGTACATTTGCAAAACCATTCTTTAAGGTTCTTGCCAATGCTCCTTACACGTGTTTGCTGGAAATCCCCCCATGTTTTATTTTTTCAAAAGTGTCAAAATGTATGTTCATACAATAGTCATATAACTTAGCCCCCACTTGACAAAATCCATTCAGACCTTACAGAAACATTCAAGGGTGTGTCTATAATCTTTCTGAAAAGATTTGTCCACATTCGTCAAACGGCAACAAAGTTATAAGCCATCTAAAAATGTTGAGAGCCCCCTCTAATTTAACCCCCTCTTAATAAAATCCCACCAAACTGTACAAATACATACATTTTGTGCAGATTTGTCAAATGGCACCAAATTTATAAGCCTTTGCAATATTTTGGGACCCCCTCTAATTTTGCCCCCTCTTGATAGAATCCCACCACACTTTGCAAAAACATGTATATCTATATTTAAAATCGTTTTGCGAATTTTTGTGCAGATTCGTCAAATGGCACCACATTTATAAGACTTGACAAAACAGCTCCACACTTTACAGGAACTTTCAGAATCAGGTATAGAATACAATTCCAAACTTTCAATCAGTTTCATTGAGTGGCTCCAAAGTTATTAGCAATCCGAAAACTGCTTTTCACCAAACCAGTTATGCAGAAATAGACATAGATGTCCCTGAATATCTGAAGTGTTCGCGAACATCAATCCGGACTGTTCGCGGACTTTGATTTTTTTTTAGCTTCTTACGGCCATATCCCTTCCTATCCTCATCAGCCCCACCACCCCAGAGATTGTTTGATGAGTTTGACAGGTGCAATGTTGTATTTTTCAATAGGTTTTTACCACGTTTTCGCAGACACCGGCAGATGTCTGCGAATCCGACGTGGCGGGCGTTTCCAAAAATCTGATGCACTTCACGCTTTTCACCATCCAATTAGTGGGAGCGTCCGATGTCCGCGGACATCACGTCACCCTCTTGGCCAATCAGAGGCCCGTTCACGGACAGAACTCGGAAGTGAGTCCGCGGACCGAACCCAGATATGACTAATTTTTTTCAACTTCTTTTGGGACACACAGTTCAAGGGTGTTTATTAAACTATATGAATGGGCGAGAAAAACGCCTAATCTAAACCTAAAGCTAAAATGGGAGCAAGCTACGACCATCCAATAATAATAAGGCAGTTCTTGTGGTATCTTGTTAAATAAAAAGGGTGTATACTAAAAGAAAACTATTGCCAATCCTAACCACTAAGTTACAAAAAGAGTGTGGGATAATGTTCACCAGAAAAGAAAGAAGTGTTCACAAAATAATAAGTCATGATGGTATGGCTGCGGTGTCCCTTCCCTACGTTGTAAGCACGGGACAAAAGGCAGGACTTCTGAGAACAGCACACTCCTGGGCCTCGCCAGCCCAAGGTTCACTATTCCTGGTACTTGTAGTTTCACCACAACATAGCGGTCAGCCAGAATCCTTCGAATGAGCACTCCTGCAGCACGTGACCACTCTGCAGCTGGCCCTTCTCTGGGTTTCCTCAAAAGTTCAAACAAACACAGGTTCTTTGTTCACCTAGAATGTTGCCACTTGCAACCTTGGGCTCAACACAGTTCGGTTTGCTATCAGCTTTCTCCGACTCACCGGCTGTTCTGAACCTGTTGGTCTATTTCGTCTCTGGAGTCAAAGACGGTACGGTATCCAGCATGCCTCCCTGCCTGTTTTATCCGTGTGGGATGCCCCTGTGCACCGTTGACACCTGTCACACCTCACGTCAGCTTTATTCCCCGGTCTTGTAATTCCTTTGTTGTAGTCTTCGTGGCTCTGATTTGAAAAGGGCAAGGGCAACTCCCTCCTTGTTGTCCTTTCAGGTCTTGCCGTCTTTCTCCTCCTCTTGAACTGCCGCCCAGGAATAGCTGTCCACTCGTGCATTCGGCCTTGCTCATCGTGTGCTCTCGTGTGCCGCCTTTTATCTCTGTGGGGAAGGTAAAGGGCCATCATGTGTTTGTGGTTATTGTCAATTGCCTGACCCTGCCTGACCCTTGTGTTGGGACATGTCAGGTAAATGGCTGTGGTTTTAGTCAGTTGTCTTGCTCTGTGTGAGAAAGTGTTCATGTTGGAAAAGGGGGTGGGGAGTAGAGCTTCTAGATATCCTACGGGGTAGGATATGGAAAAGGTGTTCCAGGGAATGGGTTATCGCATCTCGCCTGTCTGTGTCCCACTTCCACTCCCCGAAGACTCCTCATCCAGGTGATCCTCCCTCACTGGGGCACTCCCAGGAACTGGATCCAATAGTGATGGCCGTGTCCTGGCCACCTGGATGACATATCCCGGGGGACTAGCGGGTGAGACACCTTCAGGATTCTCACAGCACCCAGATAACTTGCTTCTACAGCATGGGATCTTTCATAGCCACATGCTCTATGAATATTCCCTGTCATCAGGCTTGGAATCCTTGGTAACCTAGAGAAATTTATTTTATATAGATTGCCCCATAGCCAATAGAAAGGTACTACCTTAGCGCCACCCCTGGAGGCCATCTTCCGATTTATTACTGCACGTTATGTGTTGGGAATCCTCCGAAATCCATCTCTTAATATTCAAGGTTGAATACTGTTTTGTGTACGAGCTTTTAATTTTCACAACAACTGTGTGAATCCTTGAACCCAAGGACGTCTAGGGTTGCTCCTACTTCAGTGGCTGTTGGAATGGATTCTCGTCTTCTGCGGTGAGGCCTTCATCCACCCTTACAGGCATCAGGGAGAAGAGCCTCTTCAAGACCTGTGCCAGATGCGGCCTAAAAAGTGTCTACGTGGACGATGATTACCTCTGACTGTACACGGCTCACTACATTCAAGACTGCTCCATTGGTCAGTTGTTCTCTAACAAAACATTCACAACCCACCACTGAAGGTTAGTGGCTTGGCTTGATGACATCTTGGGGAGAGGGGCCTCTGACTCTGCATCAGTCCAGAGTCATGCCTCACTCAGACAGAGCAGGCCTATCCAACGTACTCCCTCTTCCAAGAGGTCGAGTTCACATGAGGATACTTCAAGTCTTGTAAGGTCCAGTCAACCTCTGCCCAGGAGGCCTCGACTTCGGCGACAGCAATGACCGACTCTTCATCTTTGTCGAAGAAGCGCTCCTCGTCAACTGCGTTGACGGCTAATCAAGTCAAATCTGCTTCCTCATCCGCAACTGTCGACGGCCCACGAGTGATCGGCATCAACTAGCCAGGGAGTCGAGTCTTCATCGATGTACTAAGCAAAATCTTCGATGACACACAGAAAATTCCCATCTACCCCTGAGCACATCATCGGCAAAATCGTCGACGACATCATCGGCTACTAAGCCTCTGTATCAGCTGTCACAAGTTATAGAGACAGTTGGTACCGCTTCATTGCCATCAGCTGGCGCCTTGCAACCATCAGTTCTGGCTGCTTTGCCCCAGCCTCCATGTCCTTTTCCACTGTCCCTAGGGGTGGCATCAGCTATCCCAAGCCCATCAGTGAACCCGGCTGAAGAACATCTTTAGCCTAGCTTTGATACCCCCAGTGGGGGTATTCTCTGACGATGATAAAGACGTTGTGCAGTCTAGCCCTATGTCGGTCATGCATGCCCCTAGGACAATTCCTGCACCAGTGAGACCACTTCCTGCCACTCCAATGGCCTACTTCAGAGGCCCATACCTCCTCTATTGGAGCCACCTAGGGACGTATCCATGGACATCCTGACCACTTTGTAGTCCATAGTGTCTGAGTTGGCCCATCCACACCTCAACAAGCTCCCTGTGGTTCACTCCAAGCTCTGCCTCGTCCTTTCAGGGACCAGCTGCCCCCAGCCCTGGTGCACAACCTTAGTGACACAGAATCCAAAGATGACATGTCCCAAAGGGATGCCTTCACATGCACAACTGGCACAAATGAATTTGATGACCTGGGGATGGTGAACAGGTTGATGTTCCCCTTCGCAAATCTTTCCAGATGAAAACGGATCTTTCCGTGCTCTGATGGCAAGGGCCACGAAGATGTTTGGCTTGGTTTCAGAGGTACAGAAAAACTAGGGTTTTCTCTACCAGCGGCGTGAGCAACACAGAAAATCGGTTGTCGTAATTCCAATGCTGAAAGATATATGGGAAGACGGTCTGTTGACTATGACTAATCAATCTTCTGCGCCCCCCAAAAAGGAGAGATTTTGACAGGAAGAACAAGGTCTCTGATTCCACTACAAATTGCCTCAGATCACAACCCGATCCAAACTCTGTAGTGTCAGCAGCAGCACATAAACGCTCATCCAATCCCTTGTTGCCAGGCCCCTTTCCTCCTGACAGGGAGGGCAAGCACCTGGATGCCTTTGGCAAATGGGTCATTTCGACAGCTTCTACAACAATCAAGGCAGCTAGAGCAATGGCCATCCTGTCCAGATTCAACAGGAAACTTTGATTAAATCTGGGCCCAATTCTTGAATTCCTTCCAGACGATAAGAAGGAGGAGCCATTGGCCCTTCTTCGCAAAGGCAAAGCGGCATCAGATAATGCGATATCCGTGCCATTGAACATCGCTGACACAGGCTTCAGGCAATTTGGCAAAGGTGCTGTTTTGCACATCAAAGGCTGGCTCAAGGCCACCAAATTACGCTGGACGTTTAAGAAAAGGTGGTAGAGATGCCCTTTAAAAGCATAGACTTGCTTGGCAAGAAAGTGGACAAGTCTTTGCAAATCATCAAGGCAGACACAGACTGCACGCTCTCTGGGCATGCTGCAACAACGCTGACAGTCCTTTCAGTCTGGAAAATCCTGCTTCTCCATAACAGCAACGGATTACCTACCCTCATACCAGTCCCTATCATACTCAACGATGGACAACTATAGGTTGAAGTCCCAGTCTCACCAGGGAAACCAGTGCCGCCACGGCTCATTGCTTACCAGGAGCCAGACAACCAAGCATACCTGACATGTCTCAGACTAACCCCCCCCCCGCACTTTCACACCCCAGAGGGAGGGAGGGAGGCTTTTCCAATTCGTCAACCAGTGGCAAGCAGTCACCACAGACCAATGGGTGTTATCCCTCATCCAGCAGGATCACACGCTGGAATTTGTACAGAAACCATCCCCCATTCCTCCCTTGGGAAAGGTGGAGAAGCATGTACCCCTTTTACTGCAGGAAGTCCATTTGTTCCTGTCAAAGGCAGCCATCTAACACATACCTTCAAGTCAGCAGGGAGAGGGAGTGTACTCCGGGTACTTTCGGGTTAAGAAAAAGTCAAGCTGTTGAAGGCCCATCCTCGATCGCGGGGTCCTGTGAGAAACCAGAGGGTGTCTCACCCGCTAGTCCCTGGGGATCTCTCTCTCTAAGGTGATCAAGGCTCGGCCATCGCCTTTGGATCAAGACCCTCGGGGTGGACCAGTGCGGAAGGATCACCTGGGTGAGGGGTATTCGGGGAATGGGTGTGGGGCAGCCAATGGTGAGACACGGTATTCTCCCCCTTTTTTGTTCATCTACCCCATCCTATTTTGTAGGATTTTCTGAATTCCCAACTCCCCCTCCCCCTTTTTACACAAACAATGGGCCACGGAAGAGGGTGACTGAGTAACCAGACTAACTCTCTCACATCGTACTGGACATGTCCCGTTAATCGGGTCAGGCAAAGTCAGGCACTTTACAATAAGTGCATACACACCTGATACCAGTTAGCTCTCCTCACACGAATAAAAGACAACCCCATAAAGACACACTCTGAGCAAGGCGGAACACGAGTATGAGCAGAACTTCTGGGACGAACACACACCTACTGGAGCAGAGCAACGGACCAAGGGACAAGAACAGCAGGCTGAAAACCCCAAGGCTTCCTTACTGGAGGTCCTTGCCTCAGACAGACTGCAAAAGACATGTGGAGAAGGCCAGATCCCACAAGTGAAGATTGCATTGTGTTTCAAGGATGTCAGCGACCCTCCCAGGTGAACGGCAGAGTTGGGGAGGCGAGGCCAAGCCTGTGGTACTAACCATGACTCATAAATAAGAAATCGCAAAACAAGAAAGAAGTGCACACAGCCGGTGAGTTGGCAAGCAACCTGAGAGACAGGTGGGTGTTAAAGCGAATGAAGTAGCAACATTATATTACGAGTGAAGGCTGCACGCGTGTGGATGAGACGCAAAGAAAGGCAAACCTGTGAATGAACTTTGAAGTAAAAGGCAGCTGTGAGATTAGTGATACTAAGTAACAGAGCGGTCCGGGGAAAGGAGTAGCCCATTCAAAAGTCTCTGTGAAAGGTACATTGTTTGAAGCTAAAAGGCGAACAAACGGCAAAAGTTATTTAAGTGAGAGTAAACGTGAACTTTGAGTCGAAGTGGTCCTGCGGTGGTCTGTAAAGCGAGCCACGCCCATTTGAAAGCCTTCGACATCCGAAAGGGGTCCGAGCCGGGCAGAGGGAGACCTGAAGTATAATAAGCTTGGGAAGGGAGCCCCCTTGCAAGTTTTGTGTGGATCTGTGATGTGAGAAGTCTGAGCCCGGCATAGGGTGACCTGCGTGAACTGTGTGCTCTAAGGTCTGAGCCTGGCAGAGGAGGAACTTTTGGGAACTTTAAGTTGCATTACGATTTTGAAAGTCAAGAAAGAGACTTTAAGGTGGAAGGCACAAACCTTCAGGATGATGACACTACAGCATGTTTTCTCTCAGCTTCAGGAAAAGGATTTCCTTGCATCCTTGGATCTAGAGGATGTGCATTTCCACAACAGGTAGCACCACCACTACCTGCACTTCACAGTGGCATGCCAAAATTTCCAGTTCAAGGCGCTGCCCTTTGGTCTTTATTGAGCCCAAGGGTGTTCACCAAATGCCTGGCCCTAGTGGTAGCTCACCTTTTGTCGCTCCAGTATACAAGTCTACCCATACCTTGATGATTGGCTGGTCAGATCGAATTCCCTTCCTCTGGCTACCCGCCATGCCGAGCATACCATCCAATGCTTACAATCGCTTAGATTCTCTGTAAACTTTGCAAAATGCTGTCTGACCCCATCTCAGCAAACACTCTATTTGGGGGTTTCATTTGGACACACGTTCTTGAATGGCCACTCCCTCGAGGAGAGTGTGCGGTCCCTTCTTGCCAAAGTCTACTTACTCTCCAGGAGGTAAATGACTTAAGTTCATCTCCTAAAGTCCCTGTTAGGGATGATGATGTTGTGCATTCCTCTCCTTCAACATTGCCGGCTCCACATGCAGCCTCTCCAGGAGGTCCTTGATGCATGCTGGCAGCTGGCCTGTGGTTCCTGGGGGGACAAGATTCTGCTAACATTGCAGTTCAAGGATGCCCTGTGCTGGTCGTAAGTCCAGACTCACCTCGTTTGAGGCGCTCCCTTTTGAATGCCTCAGCATCAAGTCACCTTGCCGACGGATGCCGCTCTAGAGTGAGGGTGTGCACATACAGGGAATCTACATGCCAGGGTTATCTGGAAAGCCAAGGAGAAAGCTCTTCATATCAATCTTCTAGAGCTGTGTTAGGCCCTCAAATCCTTCCTCCCTCAATTCAGAGGTCAGGCGATTTACTTCTTTACAGACACCACCACCACAATGTTTTATATGCACAAGCAGGGGGGCTCCAGATCTCTCTGTCGCAGAGGACAAGGTTCTGTGGCACTGGGCCTTGGATCAGAACATGTTCCTCATTCCTTTCCACCTAGCGGGTGTTCAGTACAACATGGCGGATTCCCTAAGTAGGGAACTCGTCTCCTGCTATGAATAGGAGATCCACGGGTCTCAACTCTGCCAGGTTGTCCGTCGATGGGGCACCGTGAAAATCGATCTCTATGCCACCCACACCACCAAGAGGTGCATGGCCTTTGCAAGCAGGTTGCATCATCCGGAGAGTTTAGGGGATGCCTTCATGTTCCTGTAGCAGGGGGAAGTTCTTGTATGCCTTTGCTCTGATCACCCGGTTTTAAATGCTTTCAGACAATATTAGTGCAGACGGATCTTAGTGGCCCTGGCCTGGCTGAGGCAGTTCTGGCACTCGGACCTCCTCAGCCTGCCTTCACCCCATGCCTATGAGGCTACCTCTTCTGTACGATCTTCTTTCTATTAGCGACAACTCAGTGCTGCACCACGATCCGTTCTCCCTGAATCTGACAACCTGGCTCCCACACTCCTAGAGTTTGACGATGTTCCAGTGCTGCAAGACTGTTAAGACATTCTAGCTAGAGTCTGCGTTCCTTCCATGTTGGCATGTTACAAGAGCAAGTGGAAATGCTTTTCCTGCTGGTGTGTGCCTCAGGGCCTCGACCCTTTCAACATACAACCTAAGGACATCTTGCCATATCTGCTATCCTTGGCCAGGTCAGGCCTGGCGCATTCTTCCATAAAGATGCACCTTGAGGCTATCTCACGCTATGCTTGTTACTCTTCCGCACCTTCTCTATTGTCTCACTGTTTAGTCAAGGAGTTCCCAAAAGGACTGTTACGATCCTTCCCGGCCGGTCTGGTGACCCGCCCTAGCATGGAAGTTGAATGTCTTCCTCTCAAGCTCATGAGACCTCAGTTTGAGCTGCTTTATAAAGTCTCTCTCAAGATCCTGTCCTGGAAGACCGCTCTATTAGTCACCATCACATCAGCTAGGCCTGTGGGCGAGATTCAGCCTTTTTCCTGCAAACCTCATTACTTGGTGTTCCACAAGTCCAACGTCTGCCTACGGTATCTTCAATGTTTCACCTCAATGAATCTGTGGTGTTACTGGCTTTCTTTGGTTCACCTTCTTCACCTGTGAACGCTCTCTGCATGCTCTAGATGTGGTGCGAGCTTTGAAATATTACATCTTTCGCACTGAATTGTTCCGAACACCTCTCAGATCTTTGTGACTTTTACACCTGCTTGAATGAGGAACACACTTTCCAAATCATCCATTATCAGATTGCAGATCCTTCTGTCATCAGCTGCCCAGCAGGCCTCTTCCGGGTAAACCCAGGGCTCATTCGACAAGGGTTGTTGCCTCCACAACAGCGTTTCTCTCCGGGTTTACAATGTTTTACTGTGTCGACAGGGATTCTATGGCAGAGTCGAAGGTCGCCAGGCTGCTCTGCTTAACCTGTTTGAGTAAGGTGAGTATCTCCTATAGTAATTGTTGTTCTGTAATGAGTTTCCCTCCGCCCGTTATGGTTATGTGATACTGCTGTGTATTCTATTCATACAGCATGTGAATCTATGAAAGATCCAATGCTGGATAGGGAATTAGTCTCTTACCTGTAACCCCTGTTCCTCCTGTTCTCCACCATTGGCATCTTTCATAGTCACATGCGACCCTCCCGCCTACCCCGATTTGCTCATCTTGGCTCATATTGCCACTTTTCATGCGCTTGTCAATTCTGAATTTTGCCTACTGGGGTTGAACCTAAGGGAGCTCTTTCAATTGGCTGTGGGGCACTATGACCCAAAATGACTGCGCTAGAGAAATAAAAAGTGACTGCAGTTTCAATTTTAAATATAAACTGCTCGATATTACTGAGGATTCCCAGCCTGGTGAAGGGGAATATTCATACAGCATTGCATTTATGAAAGATACCAATGCTGGAGAACAGGAGTCACAGGTAAGTAACTTATTCCTTCTCCACACCTCTCCACAAGTTGTTCAGGACTTCAACTTTATTGTCCAACCTGATAATGTTTCCATTGGTACACCGTTTATATGTTACAAAACACTTCATTATCACCGGGTGCCCTTTTGGATACGATACTTCTGTGAAACCACCTTCAACTTTCCTATGACGTAAATACCCTTTGGGCTAGACCCTCAATTCGGGCTCTATATCCTTCACAGCCTTGTGTATTGTGCTCATCTTTGGCTTCAAACTATCAACATTGACATTAATGGAGCACAGGATCTTTCTCTCACTACCGGTCATGCTCTTATCATCCAAGGGTGGGCTTTGGTAGAACCTTCCTCTGCTGTTTCTTCTGGACATGTGGACATGGACCCCCTGTTTAAAGAAATCCTCTTTAGTGCCCCTTACATCCCTTTCAGCCATGGCCACCAATAAAGATCAGTTCCAATCAAAAATGGCCATCAGAAGCAAGCAGTTATGAAGAACTCTGTAGAACAGGATGTGAGAACTGAAACACTCTTGCTTTATGGGCAAACTCACTGGGAGCACTCAGGAAAGGCTTGTATCCCAGCATTCATTTCACAACCTTTGTCTGTGACTTTCCACAACACTGTATGACACAGGATTTCTTTAGAGGTGTGCAAGATCTTCCTCCCTCCTAGAGGGATACTAAATTCTCTTCCCGACCCACAAAGAGCCACCTTGCCAACCAACTCTGTGTACTCTCCATAAAAAGAGCCAACGCTGGCGGCATTGGCTTCCCTCACATAGCACCAAAACTTTGGAATGCCCTCCTCAACGCATTAAGAGCGGAACCCTCATTACTCACCTTTCGCAAATCCCTCAAAACCACACTATTCATATAACCCTCACTACTACACCAGGGCATCCTAACCCTCTCCGCCCTGCTAACCCCCTCTACCCCTATCATGAACCTGTATGCAAATTCTTACTACCTGCCTGACCTATGTATCTCCAAAATGAACTCTATAAATGCAAATATCAATGTAACTACTCCAAGATGAACTGTAAATGCAAATATCAATGTAACTACTCCAAGATGAACCGTAAATGCAAATATCAATGTAACTACTAAACCCTTCCTTTGTAACCAGCAATGTGTATATATATATAAAAGTGCCACGATGCCCTTGGGCAGTTGTGCGCGTTAAAAATATGAATAATTAAATAAATAAAAGAGCCCACCTCCCTCAGGACCTCGAGCTATAGGATCTACAACGTCTACATTGCCTGGTTCTCAGCAGATCTCTTTGGCACCCGTTGATTCTCCCCTGAGTGGCATCTCAACATATAGCAGTGCCAACCACTGCCCCATGTCAGTGTCTAGGACTCGGAACTTAATTGATGCTGAGGAGGGGGGTTTGACACTGACATTCTCCCACCTCATGTCATTTTTAGAGACACCATACTACAGGGAAGGGGGCCCTTAGCAAACAGAAGACGGGGCCTGATATGTCATATGCAAAATCGGGGATTTCTTCTCTGCGAAGAAGTGCTTCAATAGTTACATCACTTCTAAAGCATGTCACCAATACATTTAATTTAATAAAAATATAGCCCATGTAGTGGGAATTTAACTTGAATTTGATAATCCAGCTGTTACCGGCGTAACATACACCGTTCTAGCATATGTTGAAGGTCAACATTGGTTGGTAATTCATAGGGTCACTTCGGTCCCCCTTCCTAAATATCGGAATTACCATTGACAGCTTCCTGGAAGGGGGCGGGGCGTAGGTCCCTGTGATTTATTAATGGCCATTGTAAAGGCTAAACCTATCAGATGGAATGAGGGCCATGCACGGTATGAGAACAATATCTAAGTTCCATCAATCACACGGGCCTCTATGATGTGTCTTTGTAGACACGCAATTGTCTACCTATTTCCATTGCAGACTCCCAGTGATGGCATAAGATTGCGTAGTAGTAGAATTACAGTACCAACTTTCAGTTTTAGGTCGTGAGGATTCGCTCTTTAAAGCCTGAAACGTTGAGCCGGTAATTAACTGTTCATTGACACTGGAACTGCCGTGCCCTGTGTGAAGAGAAGTGGGAGTGGAAAGAAGTAACTTCTGAATGTTTGCGATAGTGGAAGCAGTGGTCTGAAACAATTTTCTGTGGGTGTGCTGGACAGCCGGTGTCAACTTACTAAAAGCACAGGGGTTGCAACTAAATGAACTAGCGCCTTTGGTGGAAGCATGCGTGAGAGTGGGTTCACATTTCTGAAACATGGAGTCTAAAGTTTCATATTAAAAGAAGTCTTCCCAAACATGGATAAAATGTGATGGGCGAGTACTCCCATTTTTTGAGAGCATGTTCTGTATTGAAATAGATAATGGTTGTGTTGAGCTATCCCTTGATAGTGCGCCGAAAAATAATGGAATGGCAAGTAGTGATGATTAATCAATTCCTGTTTATTTTTGTGATGTTAGAGCCTTTGTGGATCCACAAAGGCTCTAACATCACAAAAATAACCATTATATATTGTCACAAACGGAGTGGAGGGACTCTAAGTCTCCGTAGTAGCTAAACCTGGTGCGACGCAAGATCTTTAACATCACCTCAACTCTCATGGACAAACCCTTTTAATTTAACGGGGCGCGTAGGTACTGCAGCAGGTGTCATCACAAACAGTCCCTCACCAAGAATGCTGTATTGAAATAGCCTCTTAGTGCTCAAAGATCATAAGAAACAGATTCACAACCAACTCAAAGCTTTACTGGTAGAACTCCCGTTCCAACCACTTTGAAGAAGTAACCTATAATGGTATTTGTTTTACAACAGGTATGACATTACTAAACCATTGCTATTTCCCACTATACCTGGGTTCTTTAGTCCTTTGAAGCTTAAAACCTTCATATTCCCATTAGAAAATGTTTGCAGTGTGTGAAATAGCTTTATTCCTCCTCACCTCAACCATTCAGCTACAGTAGAAGGAATTCTCCTCATACATATATATTTATTTATTTAAATCGTTTTTTTATAACCGAGCGCGGATCCGGGATTCAAACCACTTTTGCTCTGCATGGTCTTGCTTCCAAGACCAGCACGTTGCCCCTGTGCTATCCTCCGTTCACATATTGTGCTGCAATCAGTACTACCCACCAGTAGTATGTTCAGTGTTCAATTACCGTAGAGAATACTGAACTAGGCGAAATATTGTAATCAGAAATCAAATATAGTGAATTCAGAAGAAATATTGCCCCGCAGTAGTACAGACACAATAGAAAAATGCCCCTCAGAATACCTTGCCATGGAGCAGGACTTCAGGATATTGTGCAGTACAACAAACCAATACTCATAAAAAAAAATTCATTGTGAAACGGGTAAAAGAAAATAGATATTTGTTGAAGACATTTTGATTGTAGAACTTGCACATGAATGACAGCAGTTTATACGTGTTACCTGTAAGCATTTAGAAAACCTCACGCATAGCTCTGCTAATCGGGACACCTATATTTATTAACTCGGGTGCCTGTTGCAATATTTCTATGATTCAGTGTTCTACATTTGGGAATAGACAAAATGCTGTGTTTCTGAAAATATCCAGGCTTAGTCCAACTTCTGATCGTGATAAAGAAATATATCAAAGTGTGTAGCAATGGCTGAATAGTGCTTTACATGTCTGATGAAAAGGTAATGCTACAGAGCGCATGGATAAGAGCTCAACTTTGCCATATGAGCATAACATGTATGTGGAGTGAAATCTTGGCCTGTTATAAGGACTGTCGGAGACACTGCCATGGCAAAGAGAACAGCGCATCATCACTTCTTGCTCTGGGTTTCTAGTGTACTGACACGTGACGTCAAAAGGCATGTTATGTTGGAATGTTTTTCCATCATAGAGAGCAAACCACATATCGCTCCTTCTGGGCTCAGATACATGACAACAACTCAAAATAACTGCTGTGTGAACATTGTTGAAAGTCTTGTGAAGACTGAAAGGTGTCAGTTGCATGTCAGATATAGGAGGGGAAGAGTTTCTTAAATGTACTTTACATGCACCATACCAGTGTGCACTATGCCTTCTTCGGAGCAGCAGATAGTAATTTAGACTCATCGCGTTCTCAGATGGGAGACCAAAGATTGAAAGTAAGCGTTGATACTGTACTGAAAACCTTACTCCGAAGCCCAGGTACTTTTTGATTTTAACTATAGCTGCCATTCTGGAAGTGCTGCTACTGTCCGTTGTAACTGTGGCAACCCTGTTGATCGATGCTAGTAACCCCGTGGAGCACTAATAGTGGACAGTTCAGTCCCATTAAACCAATGCCTTGAGTGTAGTACAATACTGTCTTGTTGAATCTATGCCATTCCCACTGAGCACTATCTGACTAACAGTATAGCAGCCGACCTGACAAGTGGAACAAGGTCCCATTACAGCTCTATCAGCATTTCTAAAAGTGCTGTGAAATCCTATTAAAAGTATGAATGCCCTGATGAGACGTTATCTGCTTACATACAAATGTATAGCACTTCTGCTGGCGAGTATGGTTTGTCAAACAAAAAGTGCATGTATTGCTCAGTTAAGCCAATTGCAATTTCAGCACTCTGAGGAGCATGGCATATGGTACTGGCAGCTATAAAACCAATACGAACGAAAGCACATGGCCAAATAAAATATAGATGCACTGCTTAAAAGGGCGACTACTGTCCCACTAAAAGTATACCAGGCATCTAAGAAGTGTCAGGACTGTCACAGCTGGAGAATTGCATTTGGTGTGCGGAGTAGGAAGGCATCTCATCTTAGCTGGGATGTGAACCTCGGACCTGCAAAGGAAGGAACACGGGTAATAATGTCCCCATACATGTCACTGGGAAAAGCCATTGGTGACATTATGTATGGGGACGGGTTGCAGGGATGTCCCATGTTCAATGTAATAATGTCTCAGCAAAAAAACGGTGACTTTTTTGTCAGGGGACATTTTTGCGGGGACATTGTTACATGAAACCGATAAAACATGGTATATCATGGGTATTGAAATTTGAGACCTGCAAGTGGAACATCGACCTATACAGCAGGTGTTTCAACTGGCTGACTGATATTTCCAAAGGGGCTACAGCCTCTTTAAGGCCTGCATGGCTTAGGTAATGCCACTGACAAGGAAGGCATGGTTGATGTATGAGTCGCTCAGCCACATCATCTGAATATAAGATCCTACATGGGAATAAAGTTTATAAACGGGTCTGTGCCTCTAAGTTGTGGAGCAAGGATTTAATTAAAGGTGCCTCATTCGGAGCAGTTTGGCTGAAAATCCCCTACCGCAGTGCAACCACCACACAGTGACCGGTAATGCACATTATACTTGCTGAACAGGGCAAGATGGGAGTTCAGACATTATGCTCATTCATCCCTTATTCACTTTGTTATCTGTGATAACAAAGTGCTGGCACTGTGACATCAAAGGTAGATACAGCCTGAGAGGTACAGGTACGGTCCTATTAAAAGTACAGAAGAAATGCAGTTAAATAATGGTACTCCTACATTGAATGTATGGACCTGGCATTTTGGAAAAAAATAAGGTTGAGTTCCATCTTAATACCTTCCAGCCGCTTCTTCATATGCCCCCCAGTCACAGACCGGGACACAGAATGCAGACAGTCTTGGTCAATGTATAGGTCAACTCAGTGTTGCCAACATGGAGGATAACTGCCTGGTATCACTCCTTCTTTCAGTGACTTTGTTTAAGACAGACTTCACACCCTGCTCTCCTGTTTCTTGGAATTCAAAGGTGACCCTTTGGTGGCTGGCCATTTTTCTGGTTTGGTTCCGTCCTCCAAAAATGACTGTCTGCAGTCAGTCCTGGAGGATTCCAGTCTTCTTGGTCCAGGATAATGGGTTGGGTTCCACAGGGTCAACTGATACTTGCCTCCTCCCGCCCACTAGCCTCTTCCATGCAAAAGAAAAGATGAACTATTCTATCATAGGTCAATGAAAGACTTGGACAAAGTTCCTTTGGGTTCCACAGTCCATCACAATAGAACATGCTGCCCACTGAGCTCAGATCAGCTATTTGTTTTTTAGGCGAAGTCTTCAACATCCAATTTTCTGAATTGTTCACCTTTTGTTCACTGGCACTTGCCTTGTAAACGTGCTCTTTTGAGATTGAGATCTCTTTTGAGAGGTGTGTTGTAATCGCGTAGAAGGCGATGATGGTTCCCAGTCACAGACCAGCAGTGAACCGTTTTCTATGAAAGTCCAGAGTGCTTTATTATACAACTGAACAGGTTCCAGCTATTTTAGTTATGTGTTACAGAGACCATCAAGTGGCCAACCTACATTTCTTAAACTCAGGCACCTGACACCCCCCAGAACATTCCCTATTCATGCAACAACATTCTCTTGATCTGTCAATAATATACATGCACCAACATTATACCTGCACTCGTGGATGCCCAGCAGCAGAAAAACAGACATCCAACCCAGGATGCACCATCTACCTTCCTTACATGCTGACGCCACAATATCTCCTACCCTAACAGTCATACAGATTCAGACACACTCACAGGGATCCAAGGGAATGACAGTCCCACTCAGACCCATGCAACGCTAAAACACATCCAACGCGTGTGTTACCTCTGTGAGGGTCAATGGGTATAACAATCATTGGAACCCAGTCATGCCAACCTAGAAAGCCTAAGGCACCAGCAACACAACCGACTAAGAGTGGTGTTGCACGTGCCCTCCTGCTGAAACGCAGGGCAATCTGATATCGGCAGCCCTCATAATACATCAACTACAGTCCCAACTAGTGCAACGACCCCACCAGGCATTAACAAACTGCACCCCAGGTACAATGGGAACAGCTATCCCAGTGCCATACACATCACATACCATGGCATCTCTGCCAACAGGAACCTAGAAGTCCTCTGTCTTCTCAAGTTGTCAGCTGTACCTGGTTTACTTGGAGTACTCCCAGCACCCCAGGCAAATACGGGCTTCAGTACCAATATACAAGTTGTCAGCTGTACCTGGTTTACTCGGGGTACTCCTTGTACCCCAGGCAAACACATGCATCACTACCAATGTACAAGTTGTCAGCTGTACCTGGGAACTCTGGGTACTCCCAGGACTCTAGGCAAACAGACATGCATCAGTACCAGCATACAAAGTCAAATCACCCTCCACGCAACACCCAAGCATAGGCAAGCCCAGCATGCACCCGGCCACCATGTCTCCATACCACCAAACACTCGCCTTTAAAACACTTGAATATGACATACATCACACCTGCCGTGTCACCAGACTTGGTGTATGTACCACCCGTACAAACTGGGATGCCGGTGGACAAAAGGTGCCTCCTGGAGCGGTATAATAAAGCCAAAAATATCCAACAATAAACTTTAAGAGTCCATAGTTATAAAGATATCTGACCTACAGATGTACTAATGTGCTGACCTACTTAATCGTGTGTACAGGAAACTACAGTTACAAAAGCATTCCTAAATCTAAGGGCACTTAGGCCATAACACCAAATGTAAAATCTAGTCAATCGACAGGACAACAGCGTCAGACAGTTGGCAGGAAAGAATATTTGACATATAATGGCATCCACCCCAATCGCACCACTATCTTCACTACACACAAACCCTAAAACAATCAAAGAACCAGAACATATAGCTCCAACAACATGCCACAGCCAACACCAAACACTCCAATCCCACATTCCTAATGCCTTAACTAAAGACCAAATTGTGAGCCCTATTCGGAAGGCGGAGTAGTGACATGACAGGCGAGTAGATCACCTATTATGTCCAATCGGCATCGCAGTGCTGAGACAGAAGGTGGTTATTCCTTCCAAACAACACACTTCCAAATCCTTTCTGATGAGGCAAAAATCAATTGCCTCCCCTAGTGTGCAAAAACCATGCTGTCACATTACCTATATACATGGATGCACTGGGGATCATGAAGCCTTTCCTGCACAAGTCCAGCGGTACTGGGGGTGGGGGCATACACCCCCACCTGATCATACGTTCCTTTTGGGGTTAAAGAATTAGTTGGGACTCTGGTTTGTAGCAAAAATAATCCCAAAGGAAGATTCCATAAAACTAACCAAAAAGGAAGGTTCAATATGCTCTCCATCCCCCCTCCAACCCCCAACCCACTGCTGAGGGAAAGACCCTTTGGAGATGCACACACATTTACAGTATCCTGATGTAGTCAAGGGGCAGGGATATTCCTGCTGGTTGAACAGGGCTTGGAGTTGATCTGTGTCACCACTAGAAAGTAGGCACCAACCTGTGCAGAACTCCCAGGTTTATCGGAGCAAGCAATGTGGTGCCAGGCATTCATGCGGTGATGTAACCCCACTGAGACACCTCCTATAGGTAAGGCAACTCAATGCTTTACTGTTCCCAACTCTTCCTTAGATGCGGTGAGTGCTCCCAAACTGAGAACATTCCACACTGTGTAGTTCACAAAATCATTCTGGGTGCCTATTGACATAAAAGAGCACAGGGGCACTATAATACCCTGCCCCTGGGCGGTGCCTCCCAGCTGCTTGTGAGATCAGCTATACATTGTAAGGCAATCCACATGCTTTACAATAAAGCAACTCTTAGGCAACGATAAGTGATCATTAAAAACAAACTAAGGAATACTACATATCAAATAAACTCGCCTGTGCTGAAAAGCATCAGTTGTGTACCAATGAAAGCGCTGCTGAGAAGTGATATGCTATGTTAGCTGAAGTGGGGCTCTAACCTGTGGCCTGCAGGCTAAGCACATATGTGTGGCAGCAAGCACATATGTGCACATTTCCCAGTGAAGCTCTATAGCCAGGATTGGCACCTGAAAGATCTCTGCAGCAGGTGGGTGTTTAACCAAATGTGCTATATTAGAAAAGAGGCTGGTGCTGCTCAGAGAATTATAGGGCTGGGGCAAGGTCAGTCATATAAAAAGGCATACCTGATTAATAGCTGGCTCTGTGTCGGCTCTACTGGCATCTGTGAAGACGACCCTCTGTGGGAAGTCACTTGTAAGGCAAAGGAGCGTGAGGACGGTCAAGATTGGCGCCTAATTGAGAGCACTAGAGCCTGAATTTCTGAAAAGCAATGACAGCTTGCCACTCTGTAGGTCAATGTGCATCATGCTTGCTAGATGTGTCGGAGGATAGTTCATTCACTGCACCCATTAAATGCTTAGACTCAGTGCTGAGACTGCCAACAAGTTGCAGTGAACTTTACAATTAAGAGGCATGGCAGTCCAGTTGAAAATGCTGATCCTGTCACATCAAAGGAAGTTCCGGTGTTACGAAAACTGAAGGAACGTCTGTATTTAAAGTCTAACTGCATGCTGAGAAGAGGCAATGGGCCCCATTACAGGTTTGCCGGTCCGGAATCAACAGTGTCGGTAAAACCATACCGGCACCCTTTTCCACACCGGCAAACTACGAGTTATGCGGGCGGGTGCTGTACCGCCCGCCAGGTCTGACCTGGCGGGTGGAAGGGCACCGCCGGCAGACGTACGCGGAAACACAGGCACCATTATGACATAGTGCCGGTGTTTCTTCGGCCCCCATTCCCGACTCCACAGGAATGGGGATTAACAGAATAGCTGGTGCCGGATTTACCGGACCACTGGGGTTGTAATGCCCCAGTAAATCCTGCAAGTCCGGTGCCGGTAATTCACTTTGGGTCCAGCGGCACCCCTAGAACCTCTAGTTCCAGCACTACTGAGTGGAAGGCGAAAGTGACCTCATAGACCGTGCTCATTCTGTTTGTTGAAATGGTAGGTGTACTTTGCCATTTGGACAGCAGAGCAACCTGTCACTGATAAATTGAATCAACTGAGTACAGACACATACCTAAGCATTTTATATGCATAGATAAGAACTGATTTCGTTTTACAATGTATATCAATATACAATTATTGAAGAGATCCTCACAGAGGGTTAATTTCAAATTGACTGCGAAATTAATTTTAGACAGACATATGAGACGCTCAGTCACGAGAGAAGCGCATGCCTCTCACCACTTGGGATGCCAGTTTCAGTTTTAGATGAGGAGGTGTGGTGGAACAGATTAATGTCTGGAGAAAAGACAATTCATAGAAATCAAAGCATCCTTGTAAAAATCACAAGTTGATTATATACAATAAAAAAAAATAGCATGGGTAATTGAGGAAAGTAACAAGAGAAAGGTTATTATCTTATTAAATTCTTAAAATAAAAGAATTAAAACGTAATTACTGGCTAAACAATACAGAGCAAATAAATAGAATATATCAAGAAAACATTTAATTACAAAACACAAAAGCAGTGATCCAATGTTTAAGGGGACTTCGAAATAATATGTGCAAATTAAACAATGGACATTGGCATAATGTATGTTTTGCCACCGATATTAGGTTATATGGTCCTTATTCCCCAGTTTTTTGTTCGCTGCTTATTTTGCCGGAAATATTTTGCTGAAAAAAATCAAATTAAAAATTAAACAATTTGATGCGAGGTCCCCTCCAACTCCAGTCCCATATTATGTATTACCTATGCCCCACCCCATTCTGCCCTTTATATGCTCTTACCCCCATCTCCATATTTTTCTGTTTTTTTTTGGCAAAACATTTTGGCAAAAAGTGCTGCAAAAACAAAACGGGCGATGCATGAACGTCGTACCCAATATTATATGTTCACCAATCTTGTATGTGGAACAGATATGTCCGTTTAAAAAGATTTTGACACACTATGTGTTGCCACCAATACCTATTTATCTACATATCCACCAATGTTCTAGGTCACCATACAGAGCAAATAAATTCAATAGATCAAGAAAACATTTAATTACAAAACACCAAAGCAGTGATCCAGATTTTATCGGGTCAACGACTTTCTCCCACACCCAAGAGTTTATACTCCTGAGAGGTTATCACTACGTTAGTCACGAGCACTATTACTTAATTGCATTCAATGCAAAATACTTCATGGACCAGTCATATAGAAAACAGTTCTAATAGACCCCTTCCTCATGACCAAAACGCAATATGGAGTTTGTGATATCCCATCAGTCAATCTCTTCTTCTGGATTCTGTCAATGGTGTATGGTTTTCCATGGGTTACTTGTCACTTGTTGTGCGCAGGCAGAGACCACTCTTTTGACTGGTCATCCTCAAGAAAAAAGAAAAGATGTCATAAGAAAAGGCACCTCATTGGATCCATCACCCAAAAGGTTTCTCGTGGTCTTCACCTTAAGCAGTGGGAGCAATTCCGACTCCAGGTGCTGGCCATTTTTTCCAACACCTGAGCGCTGGCAGCGACGACAACAATGTTAAAGGGAGAGGCAGGTCCCACACTGCGCTTGAAGTAAGGCAGGTGCAAAACAGATGGTTGAGACGCTGCCTGTCGAGGTTGATGGCTCTGATTTGACGCTTGACATTGAGCCTTCGACCCTTAGGGCTCGTCTGATGTTGATGGGGACATTGGACGAGTTGAGGTATGTCCCAGAGTCAGGGTGTTTCTTTCCGGCAGATGCAGTCCATATTGATGATGTGAAATGTTCAGGGACCTTACCCTGTCAATATGAGATGGGGAACCCGCTCAACCTGGGACAGGAGACCAAGCAGGTGTGTGCCAGAGCCAGTCCTGCCTCAAAGGTGGTGTTTGCAAGTTGGGAGGGCCCCAGTCTCTCCATCCCATCTACATGTGCCTGGCTGACTGTACATGATACCACTGGCAATCACCCCATACCTAATGTGCTGGCCAGTGTTTTCCTTCTAACCTAGGACTGCAGCTACCAGAGGTCCCTGTGGCGGAGATCCGGCTACAGAGCACAACGGTGAGAGAGGCAGTGGCGCGTGGAAAGAAGTCGGACCTGACAATGTGGACAAAAACTCTCAAATTCACTTAGTTTGCAGTGGGCCGCCATCACTGAGAGCCGGTTAACCCTGCACAAAAAGGGGGTGGGGATTAAAGTCTGTTTTATGTATTATGATGCAAGCCCACAAGGAGACAAAAGGCAGCCATTGGCTCGGGATCCAGCTGATGCCTGGCACCAATCAAGGGGCGAGGAGTAGGATAAAGGAGGGCAGAAAGGACAGGACTGGGTGGGTTGTTTGGGTGAAGTCAAGGGAGAAGAAGGTAGAACAAGTGACAAGGCAGGGAAAGTATGGTGCAGCGGAGCGTGGAGAACTACAGAGTATAACGAAGGCAGGAAATTGGTTGGTGAGAGAAAGTGACACTTGTGTGTGTGTGTAATGTGAGAGGTGAATGGAGATTGTAGGGGTGAGATTGATTTGGAAAAGGTGATTGGGAGAGTGAAAGGTGGGTGGCCATGGGAAAAGGTGTGGGTGGAGTGTAATGTGGTGGAAGGAGAGTGTTGTGGAGTGGTAGTTGAGAGGTCAGTGGAATGCCATGGGAGGAGAGTAGTGGTGGGAGGAGGTTGTAGATGAGAGTGGTGTGGTGGAGGGTAGTGAGATGGGAGCAGTGGAGAGTAGAGGGAGGAGATAGAGTAGTAGCGAATAAGCTGAGGGTAGAAGTCAGGAGTAGAGGAGAGAAAAGAACATTCGAAGAAGGGGAGAAGAGAGAGAAGGGAGAGATGGTGGTAAAAAGAGCAGGGAGGAGAGTATGAGGAAGAGAAGGGAGACTGAGCTATTCTTCGGGACCCCTGGTTAGGATCCACCTAGAAATTCCCAGGGGGAGACAGACAAGACTTTTGTCTTTAGGCCATCATGACCAGTCACTCAGATGCTGGATAGTAGGGGTTACAGATCTCTAGTGACCACCTTGGCATAAAGGGACACGTGTACAACAATAGTCAGAGCAATTATACTACCGCGGCTGGACTACGGAAACTCACTAATGCTTAGTGCAAATAAACAGTGCACCACAAAACTCTGACACATACAAAACAATGACATCAGGATTATCAAGCAGAAACCCAAAACCGAACACATTAGTAATGACAGAAGGGAACTTCATTGGCTCAAAGTGGAAGACAGGGTATTGTTCAAGGCCATGATGCTGGTCCATAAATGCCTTTATGGGAAAGCTCCAGCATACCTCAAATCTAAAATTTCCAGATATGTTCCAGGCCGCTCATTTGGATCTGAACACAGAGGCCAAATCACAGGAGCCGCCCACAAACGATCCAACGGAATGGGCAAGGCCTTTCCCATATCCGCAGCTGTGAAATGGAATAGTCTGCCTGTAGAACTAAGACTAGAAACCAACCTTTTGTGCTTCAGGAAAAAGCTTAAAACCCTCCTCTTCAAATAACTCCCAGAACTACACTACCATCTTTATATTGTCCCGGCTCCATGTTAGTCTATTTGTTGTCTGATGCGTCTTCATGTGACGCCCTGATGCCTGAGGGAGACTGGCGTGATACAAATAAAAAAATGTGCTAGGGAGGGAACAGCCCATGGGAGATGAGTGAAAGAGGGCCAGTACCTTTGTAAGCCTTTTTCTCAAGTCTTTTAATGAAAACCATTGAACTACCTTAGAGAGTATGTGTGTTTATTTAAACCATCTGTGACAATGATGGAAAGGATCCCATTCTCTATGACATGGAACTTTTGCAGGGAAGCATGTACATTTCCTGGAGGAGTCAATCTCCAATTAATATTGTTTAGATCTGGCAACAGAGCGGAGCAATGTGAGAGGTCTTGACACCTCACCCAAACTTGACATCATACAATTATGTCTTTATGGGCACTGTCTCAGATCAGGGGCGTTGCTAGGGGGTGGGGGATTTTAGGGGGCTATAGCCCCGGGTCTTTTGGTTGTAGCCCCGGATACAATTTCTGGCTCTACAACCAAAAGGCTAGCTAGCCCTGACAATCCCGACATTAGTGTAGCCCCAGATCTTTTCTAGACCTAGCAACACCCCTGTCTCAGATGGCCTCAGGAACACACCAACCCTCAAAGACAGTTGAAGGGTGTTTATTTGCAAAATAATGAAGGGGCTCACTAAGGGCAGTCCCTCTCTCTCTCTCTCTCTCATCTAGCGAAGGCCATTCCCATCCAAGTCCAGCCATCCCTCAACCCCAGGATTGTCAGTATTGTTAACCCTTACTATCTATGAACCTACCTTTCTTGTTGTGAACGACCTAAAAGCAAAAACATTCTCTATCTGAACTCCCTCTGAGAAAACTCCAGGTGGTCCAGGGTCTGTTCTCCAATGAAATATAACATCCGGTTGATGCCTTCCAGACACTCATGTCTCACTTGGTCCTTTCCTTCCGTCCCCTGATATTCCTCTTCCTATGTCTATCTGTTGCTCTCCAATTCCTCCTACTCTCCTTCGGATTGCTCCACCCACCAACTCTCCTCTCTCACACTTCCTACTCTATCCCTCCAATGTGTCTCTCACTTACTCTTTCCAGCCTCCACAACATACTACTCTCCCTCTCTCCACTGTACTACTCTCCCTTCTCCACACTACTCCTCAGTTTCCTGTGCCCCCTTTAATTCCCCCCATTGCCCCTCCATTGGGTTTCTTCTACAGTTGGTTTACCAGGCTAACTCCTGTCTGTTCTTTTCCCAAGGGAGGTTTTTACATGCAAGAAAACATTCAACAGTTGTCTTAAATGCTACCTCTTTCCAATACGTGGGACCGCCATTTCCAAACAATGTCGTCCTGCTGTATTCCATGTCCCAGTTCATGTGACGGTATCCTGGCAGGTTTGAGATGCCTGTTTGAAGAGGGAACTGCTCTGCAGTGCCCTTGTGGTGAACACACTGCCTCTGAGCATGTGAACATTGCTTGAATGTTTAGCCTTTGCTAGCACTGGAGTTTTGGTGGTGCGTGTCACATAGCGGCTGGGCATCATTGGTCTGCTGCATGGGTTTCTCTGTGTCCAGTCTGCTCTTTGTTGTCTCTGTCAGAGTCTGGTTGTTCACTGGCTGTTTCACAGCTATGGTTACTGGTCGTCCTATGGGACAAACAGAATGAAATGGACTAGAATTGGGCAGTGCAGGTATGAGGTGATCGACAGTGATGCTTTTTTTCAAGCATGCAGGCACATGAAGAAGGGCTCGGGGCTCTCCATCAACCACACCCCACATCTGGGGCAAGACTGGCTCTGGGAATCCCCATGGTAGGCCTCCCACCTGAGGCTGATAGCGGTGTTCAACTACTCTCAACAGTGTCATGTCTTTGACCTATCCTAGTCTGGCAAATACTTGTCAGAAGCGGAGTCAACTCACACATTAATGCTGTCTGTATATTGTGACGATCCTCCAGATGATGTCACTTCCTTTCCATGAGGCTTGGTAGGTGAGGCTGCTAATCAATAGTATCCCTAGGGATGGTAACATGCTGGACAATCTCATAGGGAGGGCCTCCCCTCCTGGGGACAAAGAAGTGAGCCTGGGACAGTGCCCCTTTATCTCCCAACCCCACAGGGTAACAACAACACCCAACCCTTCCTTACCTAGGATAGTCTGTGACTTTGTGTTACTGTAATGTGCCAGACAGTCTCATTAAGATAGGTACTGGGATGCAGAAGAACCCAAGAACGCTACAGTCATGCATGAATAGTGTTCAACCAGCTGTTGCCAATTGAACTGATGTTATGCTCGGGCAGTCCCAGCTACTAAAGCTGAACAGTGAAGAAAGACAAGGAAAGCGACATCCCTAAAGAGAAGTCAGCGACCTAGGGCTGCTAAAAAGCCTTCGAGTTGGAAACAGGGTGTTCGAAGGCTGTGTCGAAGGCTATGTCGAAGCAGCAGTGTGGAATGACAAGACCGGACCAAGAGACCCCTCGAAAGTGTCTCACCAGTCGGCTGAGAGTCAACAACCTTGAAGCATGGTGATGGTGTGACCTGTGGTGGGCGGACTGCGCGGTCCAAGAACTATGCTGAGACCACCAACACTAGCCTACTGCAGAGCCACAGAGGCGATTGCATGGGAATGATGAGCAACTGTGACGGTTCCGTGACCTGTAACGGGTGGACCGTATGATCTGAAACTTGCGCCAACGAGAACGGACCACAAAAGTTAAGCAGGCCAAAGAAGAACAGTAGAAGGAAGAAAAGGAACGGACGCCCAACCCCTCGACAAACTGGTGAAGAGTTCCCCCGAGTGATGCTAATAGGAAGAGTAACAGGTCCAGGAGGAGGCCGGGAAAACTTGAGAAACTGGACAAGAAGACAAGAGAGAAGTAGATCAACTCCCTGGACACTTCCATAACTGTGTTATTGAAGAGTCACGAAGGACTAGGGGAACCTCTTCCTCATCCCTGTGTGGGCAGTTTGAAGAGTATTGGTAAAACATTGTCAAGAGAAGCTCTGGGAGTCTCTCCTTCACCCCAGTGGGGGCCAGTTGAAGGACACTGTACAACTATAGATAACACAAAATCTGTGGAGAGAATTTAAAGAATTTATGAATCTAAAATTAAAGTAACTGATGGAAAACATGTTGAAAACTGAGTGAAGACTAGGAGAAGGGGGCCATTTTCTTAGTCCTGCGATTTTTCTGGATCTTTGAGAAACCAGAACTTTAAGAGACTTCTAATGAGAAGTGAGTCATTCTCCTGGGTTGGATAAGAACTCTTTCATGTTTGGCTGTAGTATTGTTGGGCTCTTCTTTGTTCCAGCACCTATCACAATGAGACTGACTGACACATTACACTAACACATCTCAGACATTTTCATAGGTAAGGAAGGGTTGGGATTTGTTGTTACCATGTGGGGTTGGGAGATAAAGGGGCCCTCTCCCAGAGTCCCGTCCTTTTCCCATAGGAGGTGAGTTCCTCCCCATGAGATCCTCCCGCATGTTACCACCCTTATGAGGAATATTGCTTAGCAACCTCATCTCCCTAGGCTCATAGAAAGGGTTGAGAGGTAACGTCATCTGTGGGATAGTCACATACCCTTTCCTTAAACCTTTGGCTTTCCCAACCACTCCCATTGGAAATTGAGATAGGAAGTCAATAGTTCCCTGCTCCTTCCCCTTCCTATGCTCAGCATGAAAGCAAAACGTCTGAAAGTTTAAAAACCAGTGCATGATACGCGAGTTAGTGTCTTTGCCTAGGCTGAGCCAGGTTAAGGGGGAGTGGGCTGTCACCAGCTTGAATTTGTGACCAGTTAGGTAATATCACAGGCGCGCACCCAAGTGGACCAAGTGGCTGGCTGTTTGGCTGGAGAGACTCTGGTTTGCTGTTCTCTGTGTATGAGCCATCGGCGAGAGGAAGCCGTCGCGTATTTTTGAAGTGGAAACGTTGCTTTACCTTGGACTTTAACTGAGCCTGCTTCCAAGCCACGCCCCCACCTCCCGGCAACCTACAACTGGACCGGTGCCGGCGCACCCGCGCACGCACCCAAGTGGACCAAGTGGCTGGCTGTTTGGCTGGAGAGACTCTGGTTTGCTGTTCTCTGTGTATGAGCCATTGGCAAGAGGAAGCCGTTGCATGTTTTTGAAGTGGAAATGTTGCTTTACCTGTGCGTGAACCTCTGGAACTCTTGGCTGCTTATTTTCTGTGGACTTTCTTTGTGGACTGTGTTTGGTTACGCCACTTACGTTTTTGTTTCTTTTCTGCTTCTTCTGCAGTTAACTGAGCCTGCCTCCAAGCCATGCCCCCACCTCCCGGCAGCCTACAACTGGTCCGGTGCCTGGGCACGCGCGCACCCAAGTGGACCAAGTGGCTGGCTGTTTGGCTGGAGAGACTCTGGTTTGCTGTTCTCTGTGTATGAGCCATTGGCAAGAGGAAGCCGTTGCATGTTTTTGAAGTGGAAATGTTGCTTTACCTGTGCGTGAACCTCTGGAACTCTTGGCTGCTTATTTTCTGTGGACTTTCTTTGTGGACTGTGTTTGGTTACGCCACTTACGTTTTTGTTTCTTTTCTGCTTCTTCTGCAGTTAACTGAGCCTGCCTCCAAGCCATGCCCCCACCTCCCGGCAGCCTACAACTGGTCCGGTGCCTGGGCACGCGCGCACCCAAGTGGACCAAGTGGCTGGCTGTTTGGCTTTTCGGGTGTGGGGTGCAAGGTGCGGGTTTAGGCTGTGTTATTTTTTTAGACCTTCATCGAATTTAGGAGTGCTGGATACCGTCATCTGTAAGTAAGTGGCATTTATTTTTCTAAGACCATATTGATTGATTTATGCTAGCTTTCTTGGTTAATTTACGTGGCCAAGTGTCAACCGTTATTATACGTATTTAATCATGGGTAAAGGCATCAAAATATCAACTGTGATGAAGGAACCACGCGCAGATTTTTTTTCAGCAGTAGCCATGCGCAGGGCTAGCTTGGCGCGTGCAGCAGCATTACCTCTTCCACCCCCATGTATTGAGGAGGAAGAATTACTCCAGTGCGCGCAGATCTGCTAGAATGAGCTTAAAACTAATGCTGACTCTATCTCCAATTATACTGAGCCCATTGATTCTTCTCAGTCACTCTACGCAGAAGAATATTCAATTCACTTGGAGAAAGATGTTCTAAACCAACAGTGGGAGGAAGCGGCCGCGAAGCAGACTAATAGTCATAATGTTAATGATTCATTCTGTCATACACCCAGTGTTTTTCAGACTGCAGACTTAGAATTTATGGGCCTATCTACGAATCATGACATACCTTCCAATGAGGGCGGGGATGTTACGAAAAATACTGACATCTGCACGATGCTGGGGATTTTTAATAGATTAATGCTGTATGAACTAAGGTGACTGACGGAAGTACTGGTCCAAATGAATACTTTCATTGAACAGATTCCTTTGAGAGTGAACGGCTTACTGTCTAATTCACTCACTGAATTAAAAACAACCTTGGTGGGCAAAATAGGTTTAATTAACTCTGACCCTTTAGCCACCCAACCGGTATCTAAACCCCAAGTCATCGAAGAAATAATGACTATATTTGATTCACAATGTACCAAGAAGGTTAATGATATGGCAGAAGTCGCAACTAAGGCTACCCTAGAAATGCCAGTACCCCTAAGGCTCCCACAATTGAAGGAGAATTGGCAACTACGCCCAAAATTACTAGCATTTACAATAATAAACAAGAAAGAAAAAAAAGAGCACGACAAACAAAATTGATTAGAGCAAATAATATGTCCAAATCCTCCCGCAAATATTTAAGAGATTTGATATTTAAAAACTCTATTTTGGAGGCAAGAGATGACATGGAGGGCTTGGGTGTGCAATCCTCAATTATTGAGGGGGGAGCAAAGAAGAAAGCGCCTATGGAATCGAGGCAGGTTAACCAGCCTTTTCCAGACTATTGTGAGGCTGGCGACTCGATTTCTGATATGAAAAAAAAAAGTGTCGTACGATATTGCCTCTCAACTATCAACCCTAAAAACAGGGTTAGTTGATATTTTTGAAATATTTAAAAAGAAATTGCTGGGAACATTAAGTTCTCTTGTTCCAACTCCTATGCCTGTCAATGTTGCCAATGATTCAACTGAACATACTGGTATGATAAACATCATTAAGGATAAGACTTGTAGTGACTTATTATCTACAGATCATGCTTTATGTGTAGGCAAGAGACAGGCGATGAGCACAGTTAATACTGGGCTGGGTCATATAGATTGGCAGAATAACGATCACAAGACCGATACTGCTCTATCGTGTACTGGATGTTTTTCTATGGCCCCCACAGTGTCTGAATCTCCCGTCTTAATTAACGAGGAACTGACCATGCCTATGAAAACCACTACAAATGTGGGCTTCTTATCTACGGTCTCTGAGACCGATCCCTATACTATTACCAATATGGAGCTGCCAGTTCCTGATGAAACTTTAACAAAGATTCCTACTAATATTTCCACCAAGGAGAATGAAATAGCAACTATTGTTAAGAAAATTCTAGAGGACACATTTTCCTTGAATACAAATGAGTGGCAAATTCCATATAATAACCAGAAAGATGCCATATGTGACAACAGGATTGTTAAGAAAAACACAAGAACATCTTGGGAAATCTAATAATGATTTTGACATGAGGAAACCTGCTCTGGTTGATCTTCCAAGCCTTTATACTGACAACATTGTTTTGGGATGGAAATCAAATTTCCCTAAATCGTTCTTATATTCTCTCACTGTTTGCGGCTATTCCTGAATTAGCACTAATATCATCTGCAGATATTGTCCTGGTGGACTTTAGTCATAAACAGAGATTCGATTATGTGCGCTTGGTGATTCCGACGCCTTTGATAAGAAATTTGCTGCTAAAGGTGGTTCAATCACTACAGCGTAGGGGTTTTGACGTTTTTCAATGCGAACACCCAATACAAACAAGTAGTGAGAAGTGCTTATCCACGAATGCAGTTGAAGGTAGAGGTGTGGTGGGATCTAGTGTGGCAAATAAAAACTCAAAAATGCACAATGTTGATATGCAAGAGTGGTGATGGCTTGCACTTTCTCTCAGGGAATCTATCAACTCCCTGAAGGAACTGGGAAAACCCCTCTAGCAAGGGCAGTAAAATTGCACTTGCTAGTTGGAATTCGAGAGGGCATATCCATCTGACCCAAAACATTGAAGTGACAGATGTGTTGCAATAATATCAAGTTATAGGATTGTAAGAAATCTGGGCTGCCTGTGATTGATTATGGGAGGGTTTTGACATAGTACAAATGACGACCTCAATGGGGGCCAAAGGTCGACCAATGGGGGGACTCTTAATTGCGTGTGAACAGACCCTTCAGGCGACTAAAATCAGTGAATGGTCAAGTTTAAATTCCTTCTTGTCTGTGACCCATGAAATCAAAACTGGTGATATTCATATGCATCTTTGTATTATAAATGTATATTGGAACCCGCTAAAATACACAGATATACAGTTAGCTAAAGAAATGAATATCTTGACTATGAAAATTGATGCTTGGCGTGCAGTTAATGTGAATGGCCTCATAATCATAGCAGGCGATTTGAATGCGGACTGCAATTTCGATCTGCTGGAGGCAGATGCCTTATTGTCTGAAGCCAATCCTAATAACTATAAGGCTAAGACTGCTGCTGGTAATCCTAAACTACGGGGAGCAATATGGTCCAATTTAGTGGAAATTATGGGATTGGTAAAGATTGTTAACAACTGCTACACATGGAACGCTAGAGGTAGTAGCTGTATTCTGGATTACATTTTTGTATCTGTCAGTTTAGACAAATGTACTTCAAAACTTACTGTAGTGGAAATGCCTACTAGCCATCATAATTTGTTACACATTGATCTAATATACTCATTTCTAACAGAAGAAACATCCTTTTACACTGAGGGTTTGCTAGTGAACTTGAAAGGTAATCGGATGAGATGGACGTTCGCTAAAACAAGGAGATTTACCTCTGTTTTAGAAAGGAATTTTGAGGAAATGCCTATGGAAGAACGTATACGTAATCTCTCTACAACTACTTTTACAACACATGTCAATGATCTCATATTTAAATCGGTGGAGGGCATTAAACCTAACAGCAAAAGTAGAAGTAGGCATGACCATTGCTTTGACAAAGAGGTTTTTAAGCGGAAGCAATTGATGAGAAGAGAAATTCCCTCAATTCTGAAAAACGGCTATATTACTGGCTATACATTTATGCAGATTAAAAAAATTAAACAACATTACAAAAACTGGTTAATAAGTCATAAGGGAATAAGAGCTCAATTGGATGGGGAAAAATGCTCAATGCATTAAAAGAGAATGATACATCCACTGTTTGGCAAATTATTAACAATGTTGAATTATCTCAAAAAGAAATGCTATTCACTCAAATTAGTGAGAGAAGGTGGCAAGAATACTTTACTAAAATGTATAGCGGCAATATGGTTAATTCAATGGGTGATAACAACAATGTTGTTGAATGGCATCTGCATATTTCTATCTAAAACATATCTCACTTAATCGGAAAATCAAAAAACTCTGCTGCCCCTGGACCCAACAATTTATCCAATAAGATCCTAAAAACCGACATTGAAGTGTGGGCTAAAATACCTACACCCTATGGTTTAGAGTCCTGTATGGCTAAACTGCTTTAACAACAATGACTGGTGTGAGATTACTTCTAGTCAATAATCACTTGTTTGTATCTTTGATGCTGTCATAACATCACTAACAGGGTTCATCATTTTCTGAAGTGTTTCTAGAAGAAATCCTTAGTCCTGAAGATGGCACAACAACAACTTTTCAAAAGACACCAGAGAGAGTGTCCAATGTATTGTATGGCCGAAACATGTCGACTATCTTGTAGAAAGACTACTAATGATAATAGTCTAATGAATTAACTTCATAAAGTACTGTTCATTTAATGACCTGTTTCCCTTTGATCTTCTGATTCAGGCTTTCCTTGTTCCAGCTCGATGGTTTGACTGTACCAACTATACATTTATTTGTTCAGTTTTTTTAACATGATATGTAATTTCTAGGTTTTGTACCATGTACTATTAAAATAGGTATATTTTCTTCTTATCTCAGTTGTACTGCATTCTTGATATGTATTGAGTGTGTGATCTCCATGTTTTCTGTGCGTTAAATACCATGTAAGTACCACTCCCATCTCTAATTTCCGGGTCTGTGTAGAGAGGGGTAAACACTTCTTTGTTCTTCGTTTAACTGGGCTAAAATCCTACATATTCTATATTGTGATATACTACCCTCCAAAACTATACCTGAGTCATGGAGATTAGCGCCTGTAGTCCCAGTCTACAAAAAGGGCTCTAGATATGCCCTGGAAAGCTATAGACCTATTGCTATTTCAGATCCTGAGTCAAAGATTTTTGCCTCCATAGTGTTGGAATAAATGCAGGAATGGATTAGATGTAACTGTCATGACGCGCACTCCATGGAAGCTATGGAGCCGATGGAAGGGCTGATTCCGTTCCTCCACCAGCGGTCTAGTCTCCCACGTACTGCACGTTACCGTCATGACGCATATATATAGGCGTCACACGCGGTAATCGATGCGTTGCAACCTTGCTTTCCTCGCCAGGTTTTGTACGCTAGTGCTCCTCTCTGACTCCCCTTGTTTATTCCCGCTTGTGCCTTTGATCTCTCATGGTGCTTCCTCCACTCCTCTGTTCCTCCCGCTTTGTAGTCCTTGTTCCTTCTTCCACTCTAGTGCTCTTCCCTAACTTGTTGTACATACATCTACGATTGTATGCTCCTTCCCACCGCAGCCTTCTGCAGACCTCTTCCTCGTTCCTCGGCTACGGTCTCCATCCAAACAGCGCTACATACGCTAGCTCGACTCCAGCAGTGTCTTCTGGGAATTGAAGTCCTCTCATCTACATCAACGGAAAGCCTTCAGCCTTGATATTCGTAGTGCTACTACATCCAAGCACACCAGGGTTTTTCAGCCACTCTTTTCCCTGGAATTGGGGGCGGACTCTCTGAGGGTCCCTTCTGCCTTGCTGTTTGACAGCGGGCATGGTGGCTTCCAGTGGAGCTTGTCCCAAACTCAACAGGAAAGGACTGGACCTTTGGAGAGAAAGGAGAGCCATAGACACAGACAGTTCCTCAGAAGAACTGAGTACAGGTGAGGAGAACGAGGAGGGAACCAAGGAGGGTATTTGTCAAGCAACTACTACTTCATCGCATGACAGTTTGCAACGCCAAAGGATGGCTAGCTTAGAGCAGTATCAAGAATTGGTTAATGCCATACAGGGGATAACTGCTGAGCTCCAAACCATGAGGGTAGAAAATACCGCCCTTAAGGCTGACAATGCCGCTCTGAGACAACAAATGATTCTGAGAGAAGAAGTTCGGGGAGATCTCCCACCTATGCCCTTACCTTGTGGGAAGTATGAAGGGAACCCCAAGAAGATTAAGGAATTCCTCGATGCCTGTAGAGTATACTACACTTTTCGCCCAAAGATGTATGAATCCGACAAAGCAAAGGTAGGCTTCCTCGTCTCAAACCTTGGGGGTAACGCTCTAGCATGGGCTACCCCGTTGGTTACAGAAACTGATCCTGTGCTGAACGATTACAATGCCTTTGTACTACAATTCAGAGAACGCTTTGAAAGGACCGAGACTTTGTACGCGTCCTATGAAAACATACTAGACCTCAAACAAGGTCTTGTTGATGTACAAACCTATGCCTCGAACTTCCAGAGGATAGCTTTGGAGACAGGATGGCCTGACTCAGTTAAGCAGACTCTCTTTCGGAGAGGGCTACATGAAGACTTGAAGGATGAACTCTCTCGAGTATCAAGACCCTCCTCCTTTCAAGAACTGGTCGCTCTGACCCTCCAGATGGAATTTCGAATTTCCGAGAGACGAGCAGAAAGAAGGAAGACCAGATCCAATCCGCCTTTTACACCATCCTCCTACACGCCAGCTGCTCCAGACAGATCTCTTTCCCAGACTGAAGAGCCCATGCAAATAGGTGCAGCAAGGGGTCCCCTCAGCGCAGCAGAAAGAAAGAGACGAAAAGACCTGTACTTGTGCATGTATTGCGGTTCTGAGAAGCACCTTCTAAGAGATTGTCCGGAAGTACCTCCCCGAAGATTGGGAAACGACAGACCCCGACCCTGAGCAGGGACACGGAAGGGGCTTCTCTTGCTAATCCCTGTGTTACGAATCCACCTATACCATGTACTCCCTCAAACCAACTTATGGTCCTAAAGATCGTCCTGGAATGGACCTCTACCCAAGCAGTTGAGTGTCTGGCAATGCTTGACTGTGGTGCAGCTGGGAACTTTATGGACGACCAATGGGCCAGTAGATACGCCATTCCTAGGAGAGAAAAGCCTCAACCCATACCTGTAGAAGGAGTGGATGGTACCCCCTTGTCTTCCGGTCTTATCCGACAAGAAACCACAGAAGTCATGGTTAAGATGAAGACTCACCATGAAACCGTGATATTCGATCTGATTAAGGCTGCCCACTTTCCCATGATACTCGGGATACCCTGGTTAAGAAAACACAATCCGGGAATCGACTGGGTAACTAACATTATAGAGTTCAGGTCAGACCTTTGTATGCAGTCCTGTTTGAAGGAGGAAGGGCAACATTCACATCAGGGTGACACAGTGCCAGCGAGGAGTATTAACTCCATTCCTGTAGCCTATCAAGAATTTACCGACATATTTGCAGACACTCTTCCCAGACCTCTTCCTCCACATCGAGCCGAGGATTGTAAGATCGACCTTATACCTAATGCGGTGGTTCCATTTGGGAGAATGTATCCCTTATCCCTCCCGGAGAAGGAAGCATTAAGAGACTACCTAGCCAGCAATTTACAGAATGGCTTGATACAAGAATCTACTTCCTCGGCTGGAGCTTCTCTGTTCTTTATACCAAAGAGGGGAACCAAGGAACTCAGACCTTGTATTGACTTCAGGGGCCTAAATAGTCAAACCATCCGAGATCGATACCCGATGCCTCTGATAAAGGAGATCATGGAAGCAGTACAAGGGGCAAAATGGTTCACCAAACTAGACCTCAGAGGGGCTTATCATCTCCTACGAATCAAACAAGGGGACGAATGGAAGACCGCCTTTCGTACTCCATTAGGTCATTTCGAGTACAAGGTAATGCCCTTTGGTTTGGTTAACGCGCCAGCCCAGTTCCAAAGATTTATGGACAAGGTCTTCTGTGATCTTCTGTTCAAGTCCACTGTAGTTTACTTGGATGACATCTTAGTTTACTCTCACACTTTCGAACAACATCGTCTACACGTAAGAGAAGTGCTCAAGAGACTTCGAGACCACCACCTATTAGTCAAGCCAGAGAAATGTCTTTTTGAGGTTTCTACAGTTTCATATCTGGGCTTTATTCTGTCAGAAAACCGCATTGAGATGGACCCTAACAAGACTACATCTATTAACAATTGGCCTGTTCCCAACTCAGTCAAGGACATCCAGAGGTTCTTGGGGCTGACAAATTTCTATCGAAAGTTCATCACAGGCTTCTCCAACATAGTCCTACCTATCACAGCTTTGCTAAAGAAAGGGGTGAAGTTCCGTTGGACGCCAGAAGCAGATTACGCTTTTCATCAGCTCAAACAAGCATTTACCTCCGCACCTATCCTCAGGCAGCCTGATCAGTCTCAACCCTTTATCGTAGAAGCTGACGCCTCACAAGGGGCTATTGGAGCAGCTCTGCTACAAAGGAAGGAGGATCAACTCGAACATCCCATTGCCTATTATTCCAGAACACTCACCTCCAGTGAAAGAAACTATTCGGTGATTGAAAAGGAGCTGTTAGCAATTAAACAGGCTTGTGAGGAATGGCGCCATTTGTTGCAAGGAGCGAAATACCCGTTTCAGGTACGAACACACCACAGGAACCTAAGTATTCTCCAACAGATGGAATGCAAGAACTCTCGTCATGCTCGTTGGGCTTATTACTTCTCCCAATTTGATTTCATACTCACATACATACCGGGTAAAGACAATCACTTAGCTGATGCACTCTCCCGCAGCCATCAAGAAGGATCAGGGAATCACCCCGAACAGGAATGGCTGCTCAATGGGAAGAGATTCATAGGAACAGTAAATAAATATTTACAACAGGTTCTGCAAGCCCAGAAAACCACCTCTCTTGCAAGAGACCCCTCTCTGTCCTACAAAGGAGAATACCTGTTTAAAGATGACTTGCTTTACCTACCCACCCAAGAACTCCAGAACCAAGCTCTTTCGTGGTGCCATGATCTGCCCATGGCTGGTCACAAGGGCCGTACTGCTACACTGGAACTATTGAAGAGGCATTTCTGGTGGCCAAAGATGAATAAGGATGTTGTGGAGTACGTCTCTTCCTGTCCAGTCTGTGCTCAAAGCAAACACAGTTCGGCTAAACCATTGGGGCTGCTACAACAAGATGAACCACCTGCCGGACCTTGGCAACATATATCTATGGATTTTATCGTTGAGTTACCCAGATCGGGAGGATGTTCTGCCATCATGGTAGTGGTCGACTCCTTCAGTAAGCTGGCTCATTTCATTCCTCTTAAAGGCACTCCTTCTGCCACTACCACAGCAGACGTGTTCTTAAAGGAGATAGTCCGTCTCCATGGTCTACCTTCCTCAATTGTGTCTGATAGAGGAACCCAGTTCACCTCCAAGTTTTGGACAACCTTGTGTAAACAGTTGCAGATTCAGAGAGCGTTGTCTTCTGGCTTTCACCCAGAAACAAACGGACAGACCGAACGCCTCAACGCTACACTTGAACAGTTCCTAAGATGTTACTGCAACCAGACTCAGGATAACTGGTATCATCTCTTATCGGTTGCAGAATTCTCGTATAACAACACCAAACATACTGCAATAGGAATGAGTCCTTTCAAATGTACATATGGGTACGAACCCAAACACATCCCATTTCATACTATTCAACCCACTAATGTCCCTACCATAGACCTACTACTGGACACTCTGAAACAAACTCATAGGTCTGCTCAAGAAACCCTGTTAGCTAGTCGCCAGACTTACAAGGGATGGGCTGACAAAAACAGAAGACCTAATCTTGATTGGAAGAAAGGAAGCAAGGTATGGTTATCCACTAAATACCTTCCCCAGAGAGTCCACTCAGGTAAATTCACTCCGAGATATATTGGACCGTTTTCCATAAAACAACGGATCAATCCTGTGGCCTTTCGGCTAAACCTCCCGCACTCTCTTTGAAGAATACATCCAGTGTTCCATACCTCGCTTCTTAAGGAATATAAACCTGATCCTTTTTTGAGAACCTCCAGAAGAAAGATACCCAGTGTGGATGATGACGCCAAAGAGTATGAGGTTTCACGCATCTTAGACTCACGTTACAAACACGGAGTCCTACAATACCTCGTACTGTGGAAAAGATACCCTTGGACGGAAAGATCTTGGGAACCAGCCAAAAATCTACATGCCACCAGACTCCTACGCATATTCCACAGACACCATCCAGGCAAGCCTGGAGGACGGCCTTGGCGAAGGGGTTATACTGTCATGACGCGCGCTCCATGGAAGCTATGGAGCCGATGGAAGGGCTGATTCCGTTCCTCCACCAGCCGTCTAGTCTCCCACGTACTGCACGTTACCGTCATGATGCATATATATAGGCGTCACACGCGGTAATCGATGCGTTGCAACCTTGCTTTCCTCGCCAGGTTTTGTACGCTAGTGCTCCTCTCTGACTCCCCTTGTTTATTCCCGCTTGTGCCTTTGATCTCTCATGGTGCTTCCTCCACTCCTCTGTTCCTCCCGCTTTGTAGTCCTTGTTCCTTCTTCCACTCTAGTGCTCTTCCCTAACTTGTTGTACATACATCTACGATTGTATGCTCCTTCCCACCGCAGCCTTCTGCAGACCTCTTCCTCGTTCCTCGGCTACGGTCTCCATCCAAACAGCGCTACGTACGCTAGCTCGACTCCAGCAGTGGCTTCTGGGAATTGAAGTCCTCATCTACATCAACGGAAAGCCTTCAGCCTTGATATTCGTAGTGCTACTACATCCAAGCACACCAGAGTTTTTCAGCCACTCTTTTCCCTGGAATTGGGGGCGGACTCCCTGAGGGTCCCTTCTGCCTTGCTGTTTGACAGCGGGCAGGGTGGCTTCCAGTGGAGCTCGTCCCAAACTCAACAGGAAAGGACTGGACCTTTGGAGAGAAAGGAGAGCCATAGACACACAGTTCCTCAGAAGAACTGAGTACAGGTGAGGAGAAGGAGGAGGGAACCAAGGAGGGTATTTGTCAAGCAACTACTACTTCATCGCATGACAGTAACAATATGCTGGACTCCAAACACATTGGTTTAAAAAAAAACCATGGGCACTGACTGTGGGGGGTTAATACTCAGAAATCTTCAATCAAAGGCGCTAACTAAAAATGGGATTCCAATCTTTGTTGCGTCTATGGATCTCAGTAGAGCTTTTGATTTAGTTGATCGTCCAACTCTGGGGTCCTTACTGAGAGACTTGAATATGCCCAAACACCTTTTGGAGATAATTATAAAACTATACTCTGAGACAAAGATAAAATCAGGCTAAACTCTGAAGGATGTCTTACTTCAGAGATTAACATCTCCAACGGGCTTCGACAAGGTTGCATGCTAGCGCCTACCCTGTTTAACTTATATGTCTGTAGAGCCAACAAAGCATTAAGGAGGAAAGGGTTGGTGGCACCCAGACTTGGTGACAAATCATTTGAGTGGCTAGCTTATGCTGATGATTTCTTGTTGCTGAATTGCACCAAAGTAGGCTTGCAAAGAATGATAAATGCATTTGTTATATTTGTGTTATAAACGCATCTTTTATAACAAATGTTGCATTTGTTATAAAAGATGCGTTTATTTTTAAATGTAATTCTAAGACTACCATTGTATGCCTGGGCAAACCTCAAAAAGTCATCTTGGATTCACATGGCATTGTGAGGGCAAATGTATTAAATGCCAGAATGCATTTAAATATTTGGGATACTACTTTATAGGATCTGGTTCCACAACTATAACAAAAAACCAATTGAGACCAAAGGCAGAGAAGGTGTTACAAAAAATGCGTAAATTGGAGATCAAATATTGCAAATTTACTATGGTGCCATTGAGAACTTTCTATATCATGAAAGGAATTGCCAGGTTTTTGTATGGTATGGAGTTTATTTACCTAGAAAATACTGACTTTCTGAAGTCCTTAGAAAGCCTAATATGGAAAGGAATTTTATTTTTTATCCCTAAATGTGTACCGATGGAGAATATTAGATACGAGCTAGGCCTCCATTCTTTGAAATCAATCATTATGTGGAAAAAGATACTGTTATGGAGAAAATGTTTAATAAATCCTCCAGAAGTCTATGCTGTAGCAGATATGGATCATACTAATATTTTTCGAAAGCAATTGAAGGCTAACATAGAGGAGTTTCTCACCAATCTGGGTGTTCCAACTGAAATGCTCTTGTCTAATCCCCTGAAAGTAAAAATGATTTTGAAAAGCGACGATTGGCAACAGGCTGTAAGAACAGTTTCACAGTCAAGAAATTTCAATCAGATATATTCATTCTGGAAATTTGTCCCGGCCATTGAGGTTTATCTGGAGAAATATCCTTGTCGAAGCCTACATAATGTGTTTGAGATTCAGGTTAAATGTTTTGAGGACTAATTATATTCTCAAAAGTTGGAACCTGATGACGGACGCAAGGGGATGGTGCAGATTCTGTATGAACGAGGGAACTGAGGAAACTCTGCAGCATATTTCACTTATTTGCCCGGCTTTGATTCAACAACGTATTTTATATTTTGAACAATTTGTTGAGCATTTATATTGTGTAAATAGAGAATTATTGTGGTACCAAATGAGACATGGTTATTGTATTGCGTTAAGGATAAGGGTTACTGCATTTCTGAAATGTATTTGTGAGAAGACCGCTAACGCCAATGTGCCACCTGCCCTTCCCAATCATCAGTTACTTTTTCAAGAATAGGCATGGATATTATTGGCCCCTTGGATTCATCCAAACTAGGAAACAAGTATGTTTTGGTAACCCGTTACACAGAAGCATTTCCCATAAAGAATAATACCTCCCAACAAATCTTAAAAAACTTGATACCTTTCATGTGCCGGGTGGGTATTCCCGAAGAAATCGTAACCGACCAGGGTAGTACATTTATGTCAAAGTTCATGACAGAGATTAAAGAAATCTTCCACATTAAAACACTGCGTGCCTCCATGTACCACCAACAGATGGTTGGACTGGTGAAGTGATTTAATCAAACACTAAAGAATAAACTCAAGAAGTTGGTTGAGGCTGGCTGGTGAAACTGGGATGTAAAGATAGCCTGGGTGCTTTTTGCTGTCTGAAAATACACCAAAGCTTCTTTAGGATGGTCCCCTTTTGAGCTCTTGTATGGCCGGGATACAAGGGATGTCCTGGATTTGCTCTGGGAAACCTGGGAGGAACCTGAGGAGGCGGTCCTTCTATTATCACAGAAGGCCCAACGCTTAAAGAAACACTTCTCCAGCATGGGATCTTACATGGATTCACATGCTCATGAATATTCTCTGTCATCAGGCTGGGAATCCTCTGTAATATTAAAAGCAGTTTCACTTTGAAGCTAAAAACTGCGTGTTGCTTGCACAGCCTATTGCTGTCAAGTTGGGTCATACTGCCGAAGCCAATGGCATTCGTCCTCAACTCCACCACCTGTGACCAGCTTCAGATTTCTACCACACGCTTTTGTTTCAGGAGTCCTCAAATTTTGCTCCTCAAAAATCTGGATTATTTGTTCTATTTCTGTGACAATTCTTCATCGTTTTCTTCTCCGGTCAAAAATTGGTGATCACCGGAGGCAGGGTCCTGTTGCTGGTTAAGATCCATTCCATCGTCAGGTATTTTTTCTTCGTGTGTGGCCCTGTCCTTGGACTTGGGCCTTTCCTATGTGGCATGGCAGACACCAGCAAGAAGAGTCTCCTCAGGTGTAACGCTCACCTGATTCTCGCAGAGGCGCCGGTCTTGACTGGGCGACTACCGTATCTTCAAAGGTGATGTGTAGCACCCGGTTGGCTCTTTGGGCTGGACCTCTGTGCACTGTATGCCTGACGTGCAGAGTAAGATGTCTGCAGATAGAAAATATGGGGTTAATGAACTGGGGTTATTGGGGTGTCCCTATCTCTTTCCTCTTCTCCTCTCCTGTAGACCCCCAAAGGTTAACGCTCTCACCTTAGGTAAGTGAATGCCGAGCTCTCCATCTGCCTCGGGGCAGGGTGCTGTAACCAGTTTCTTCACTGGATAGGTAGCGCAGGCCTCTTGACTTCAGAGGACTGCTGTCCGTCGTTTACTGCACGAACGGTAAGTTTCGAGTCATTTAAATGTCTTTAAAGTCTTTAGTAATGATGTCTCTTGTTTTGCAGGGTTCCGGCGATGGCGGATGACGGGCTGAAGTGAGTTGAAGATGGAGCCCGTGTGATGAATAGAAGCGCCTGGAAGCACGTAAGTAAGCGCTTGTTGCCTGCTTCACTATGCGCTCTGTCTTTTTATTTTGCAGGTACGAGTTCGGAGCGGCTGCAGGGTGCCGGAATACCCACTGGATTAGATGTGGAAAGGAGTAATGGCACGTGAGTATTAAAGTTCCCCAATGTCTTTAAACGCACCTTGTTTTGTCTTTCAGATGCGGGATGCAGCGCCGAAGGCCTCCGGAGCGTGCGAAGAGTTGGTAAACTTTTGTCTTTCAGATGGCGGAATGCAGTGTGAAGACCTCCGGAGCGCACGAAGAGTAGGTAAGCCTTTGCCTTTCAGATGCCGGAATGCTAACCTGTTCTTTCTTGTCTTTATAGGTGTTGCTGAAGACTGGATTCAGGATGGTAAGCCTTTTTCCTTAGGCCCAGGACCGGATGCAGAAGACACGATGAGCGTTCTGCTGCAGAGGTTGCAGAATAACGCAAAGCAAGATTCATCCACCGGGTGTGGTTTAAATAGCCTCCTGTAGTGCTTAGGTGTCTCCTTCCACAGCCACGCCTAAGTAAGAAAAGAGTTCCTGGTAAGAAAAGAGTTCCTGCCTTCCAGAAGAGTTCCAGTGTTCTGAATCTAGGGAGTGGCTCCAGCCCCACCCAACAGGAAAAGTAGTTCCAAACAGAAGAGGATCAGAGGCTCAACTGGCAGGCAAGTAAGCAGCATGGTCTGCTGAAGGTAAGTCCACCCAAGCATTATGAGCCCGGCGCTTCCAGCGCTGGGACTGGGCATATTTATGAGCCTGGTGCCACTGGCGCCAGGACTGGGTCCAAAAGGTCCCAATTGGGACTGGTTGGCACTCGGAACCTGGGTTATGGATCTGCTTCCAAGGGAGTTGGGAAAACCCTGACCTTTTGGAAGCAGAGATCATGACATCAGGCCCTGTTAGAGGCATGATAAATGTCTCTACTGCTTACACCTGGACCCCGATAGGGACAACTGTTCCATCTTCAAAGTCCTTCTCCTCCAAAACTCAACTTGATCATCACAGAAGGTTGATGACTTGGCTGGGGGAGGGTGCCAAGGCCTCTGACAAGGCCTCAATGCAAAGGCATGCCCCTTGTCTGGGTCAGCAGATCCATTGAGCGTATTTCCTCTACTAAGAGGTTTAGATCAGTTGAGGACACTTCCCTGGGGAAGAGACCTAAAAAGGTTAAGAGGTCCCTCACTCCAACTTTTTTTCTGTCAACGGCTCCCAAGGCTCCCTCTACGATAGCAGAGTCCACTGCCACAACTCCAGCGGGCTCCACATTAGAAAAACGACACACGTCGATGACCACTACATTGACAAGTTATGCACCGTCAACTGGCCGAACACTTTCCATGAGCAGTCACTCGGCAAGTCATGTTCATGTTCCGTCATTGATACTCAAATCTCCATTAGAGTTAATGAAAAGACACTGTCATTTGTCCATCAACCGAAATATCAGTCTACCACCTCGTCGATGGCTCCCCCGCCTGGCCTCTCAATGACAGCACCGACTACAAAGACTATCCCATTGATTGCTGCTTTAACCTCATTGATGACTATGTTAACTTTCTCCAAAGTTGTTCTACCTCTGTGTCCGCCCTCATCCAGAAAATCTTTAGGTCTGTCGACAACACCACAGGCGCCTGTCATTGCCTCCTTCCGTAGGGGTGTGAAGGTGGACAAGGAGATGCCTCCAGCTCTCTACTTTCTCCCAATGCCAACCAAGAAAACCCCACTCTTCACCCTGTCATTGGTGGGTTCTCCCAGAGTGGTATCACTTGCTCAACTACAACATACAGGCACTTGCTCAGTAGACAAACCGCCGGGGGCTTTCTCCGCTGATCTGGAAGAGATTGAGAATCCTCCTCAGACCATTCTTCCTATGCCTCACCGCTCTCCGCAGCCACAACCAATTCTACCAACTGTGCCTTTGCCCCTGGCTCCCATGGGAACAGTGCCTAGGGACCTGTCCTTGGACATCCTCTCTAATATGGACACTGTGGTTTCTTAGCTGGAGTAACGTCTGCCTCCACCATCTCCCCAGGCTTCCCCTCTAGGAGTACACCATTGCCCTCAAGGCCTGCTCCCTCTAGGAGTTCGCCATTGCCCTCAGTGCAGAGGCCGCATTAAGTACCCACTCCTCCACCCACGCCTAGGCTGTTTTCCATCCCTGTGGCTGCTGTAAGGAACTCATGGTGACAACAGTAAAGACAGACACAAGTGATCACAGTTCAAGGGTGTTTAATGAACTATAAATGCATAGTGGAAAAACACCTAAACTAAACCTAAATCTAAGATGGAAGCAAGCGTTGACTATCAAATAAAAAATAAGGCAGTCCTAGTGCCGTTGTGTGAAATTAAAAGGGCCTATACTAAGAAAAACCAATTGCCAAATCCTTACAACTAATTAAGAAAGAGTGTGGGATAGGGTATCAAAATAAAGAAGAAGGTATTCACAAATAATAAGTCAGGATGTGATTGTCTCGAGGTCTCCATTCCCGACGTGTTTAGCATGGGACAATATGGGACTTTGGAGCACAGCACATGCTCAAGTCTTCCCAGCACAAGCTAACTGTTCTGTATCAGCTCTCAGGCTCTTCGATGGTTAAGTCTCTTTATAATGAAAAGCATCTTGCCTTCGAGGCCTGATACTCTCAACAAACACAAAGTTCTGTTCTAAGAACACTATGGGTGATGGCTTCACCCCTTGGTCCCCCTCTTCTGGGCGCTGACCCCTCTGAAGACATATTCAACAATTTAACAAGACAGTTCCTTTCTTAGCGAACTTTGGGTGGTATCTTTCCACCCCTGGATCTCCTTCGGCCAAGTTCGGCCCCCAGAAGACAAGGGGGACCCTTCCTGTTCCCTTATCTTGCAATGTTCATGCTTTAATAAATCTAAATTTCTTTTTAAACAGGTTTTTGGCCTTTGCCCCTGTTGTCGGCTTCCCCCTGCCGGGTTTACTCTCACAACCTTTGGTTTTCGGTTTCCCTCTGCTGGGTTCACTCTCGTTGACCTTTACAAACAATTCCTCATGGGATGTTTAGACTCTGCCCCTTTTCATTAGCATTCCTCATCCGGGTTCACTCTTGCTAGTTTCCATGATACACAGTTCATGTGCTAATTTCCATGAAACACAGTTCATGTGCTAATTTCCAGGAAACACAGTTCATCTGCTAATTTGCAACATGCAGGATTCACTTCCCTTAGCTTTCACAGTTCTCTGTCGATCAAAGACTTTCGACGGTACAGAGGATTTTACGAGACCTCTGTATGACCACTTTGACCATTCTTTGCCTCTCCCCAAGGCCTTCTGGTTATGGTAGTCTTTTTGCCGTTGGGTAATTGCGTGAACACCCATGTGGTGCCGGACTCCTCTGTATCTGGTTTTACCCCTCTTTCTCAATAATATCCTTTTGCCTTTCAAAGTTCTATTTATCCTTCGACTACTTTTCATTCAACATAGTTCAGTTTCTTATCGACGCTCCCCTCGACTCAGCAGCAGATGAGTGCTCCTTTTGAACCTCTTCAAAGTATTCCTCTAAAGTATTTGTCCTGGAAGACTGCTTTTATGGTGGCTATCCCTTCAGCCAGATATGTTGGAGAGTTACAAACTCTCTCTTGCAAACCACCTTATTTGTCTCTCCATCAGTCCAAGGTGGTGCTACGTACTCGTCCATCGTTCATGCCAAAGGTTCTATCAGACTTTCATTTGAACAAGCCTTTAGTTCTGCCCTTTTTCATCCCCAATCCTGCCTCTCCTGCAGAATGGGCTGTGCATTCACTGGACGCGATGCATGCTTTGAAGTTCTATTTTACACGCACTAAGACTTCTCAGTTGTTTGTGACATGTGCACCTGGGGTGCAGGGGAAAGCCCTCTCTAAGCTGTCCTTTCCAGGTGTCGCTCTGGCTGTATGACGTATTGCCATAAGCTTGCAAATTGGCCATTGTCAGAAAGACAGAGCCCATTCCACTAGAGCTGTGGCTGCTACTATGGCGTTCCTGTCTGGTGTTCCTCTGCTGGACATTTGCAGGGCTGATATGTGGAGGTCAACTCATAGGTTCACGAGATTCTACTGCATCGACAGGGATTCCAGAATAGAGTCCTGTCAGCCAGGAAGTGCTTTGCAACCTGCTTAATTGAGGTATGTTCCAAGGTGAGTTATTTGCTTCTGTTGAGCTTTTGTCACTTCCCATGGTTGTACATGCACTGCTGTATAATCGTATTCATGAGCATGGGAATCCATGTAAGATCCCATACTGGAGAAGGAACATGTTACTTACCTGTAACTCCTTTTCTCCTGCATGGGTTTCTTACATGGATTCACATGCAAGCCTTCGTCCTAGCCCTCTATGGCTCTTCTTGGTTCCTGGTGCCACTTCGCATGCGACTCTAAATCTGAAGATGGCTTCTGGGGGTAGAGCTGAGGAGGACGAATGCCATTGGCTTGGGCAGTATGACCCAAAGTATTAGCAATAGGCTACACAACCGACAAGCATTTTTTAGCTTTAAAGCAAAACTGCTTTTAATATTACCAAGGATTCCCAGTCCCACGATAGGGAATACTCTAGGGCATGTGAATACATGTAAGATACTGCGAAGGGTCAGAAATGTGAGGCAGACCATGTTGTGAAGTTTTCTCAACAAATGCCATTTTATTGTTTTATAAGGTTGGATCAACGCCTCACTATCCCTACCCTGACAAGGATTTCTCTGCCTAAAATAAACAAAAGGAAATGCTCTAACAAAGGCTATCTGTCGCTCATATGTATACATATAACAAATAAACAAGGACACATATGGCGGTTAAAAACAATAATGATTAAATTCAAAATGTGACCACAGTCTCTTTTCATAACCTGAGCAAATTCCCTTTCCCCAGATTTAAACGTGATTCTGCTTCACAGTTCAAGAAAGAACACAAGGAAATCCTGATTCGCAAAAAAAGTTTCAATGCAGTTCGACTCAACTTCAACTTGTAAATAGAAAGTTCCAACACAAAATATATAAGTATCTTCTTCTCCTTTAAACAGGTTCTCAGTTCCTCAATAGCAACAATGATTGTCTCAGGACGATTTGCCACTTTAACAACTCATAGAAATACAACTTCTCTGTAACAACTGTGAGAAACCTGAAGGTGTCTCACCCGCTAGTCCCTAGGGATCTGTCATCCAGGTGGCCAGGACACGGCAATCGCTACTGGAGACAGTTCCTGGGGGCGGACCAGTGCCGGAGGATCCCCTGGATGGGGGGGTCCTCAGGGAGTGGAAGTAGGACACCGACGGGTGAGATGCGGTACCCCCTTCCTTATAACACCATTTCCCCATCGTACCCCGTAGGATATTCAGAAGCTTCACCCCCCCCCCCCTTTTCCGACACAAACACTTTCTTACACCATGAAAGACAATGAACTAACACAGGGCCGTTTACCTGACATGTCCCAACACAAGGGTCAGGCACTGTCAGGCAACTGACAGTAACTACACACACCTGACGGCCCTTTCCCTTCTCCGCAGGGATAAAAAGGTGAAGCACGAGAGCACACTTTGAGCAAGGCAGACTGCACGATGAGGCAACTATATCAGGATGGCAGTTCAAGAGGACGAGAAAGGCAGTGATAACCAAAAGGACGACAAGGAGGGAAGTGCCCTTGCCCTTTTCGATCCAGATCCGTAAAGCCTCCATCAAAGGAATCATAAGGCCGGGAACAACAGCTAGTGTGTTGTGTAACAGATGTCAACGGCGCACAGAGCCCTCATGCACTGATAACCAAGTCAGGTAGAGACACTTGCTACCGTGGTACCGCCCCTGACTCCAGAGACGAGAAATGCCAAGCGGTTCCTCACAGACGGTGAGTCGGAGGGAGAACCAATAGTAAATGGAATTGTGTTGAGTGCAGGTTTCAAATGGCAACATGATGTGGATCAAAGAACAATTACTTTGTGAATTACAGAACTGTTGAAACAATCCAGGGAGAGACCAGCTGCAGAGTGGTCCGGCGCCACGTGGGCGCTCATTCGAAAGACTCTGACTGGTCCCCATTTGTTAAAACTATAGATCCCAGGAGGCCCTAGGAGAGCCGATGCAATAGGTCAAAGTGGTCATGCAAGGGTTGAGTAAAACCCCTTGTTCAATCGAAAGTCTTTGACCCATAACTAAGAGGAAAGCAAAGGGAAGTAAATCCTGCATTGTGTAAAGCAAAGATGAACTGTGCAACTCGCAAGTGTGAACCCGGCTGAGGGATGCCTGCAAACCGGGGTGAAGTACGATAACCCAGTGAAAATTGTGTTGACAAGAGTGAACCCGGCGGAGGGATGTCCACAGTCAAGGATTGTTTAGAAAGACCTTTAGACTCGTGAATACAAGTGGAATGTTCTGATTGAAAGGGCGGGGTGCACTCAACCTAGGGAGGCTACACTGAGAGAGCAAGGATTGAAGCCCGACTGAGGGGTGCCAAGCGTGAAGAGAAATCGCCCAAAGTGAAGATTTATTGAAGATACTTTTTTTGTTTTTTGTTTATGATCCATCAGGCCTTCTAAGGCAAAAGACTTTGCAGAAAAGAGACTTGGCCCCAGAAGACCCTGGTGTTGGCGAGGCCCAGGAGTGTGCTATGCTCAAGAGTCCCGCCTTGTCCCGTGCTAAAAACGTGGGTAAAGGAGACCCCAGCCATACCATCCTGACTTATCATTTGGCGAACACTTCTTTCTTTTCTGGTGAACATTTTCCACACTATTCTGTAACTTTGAGGCAAGGATTGGCAATAGTTTATATTTTAGTATAGGCCGTTTTTATTTGACAAGCCACCACTAGGACTGCTTAGATTTAGATTAGGAGTTTTTCTCACCCATTTATACAGTTTAATAAACACCCTTGAACTGTGATCACGTGTGTCTGTCTTTACTGTTGCCACCATGAGTTCCTTACAAGAGGGACAGAAATGAAAGAAAAAATTAGAATAAATCTGCGATAATAACCAGTAAGGACTAAAAAAGCTTGTAAATCTTTTTTAGTTTTTGGAGATGATATTTCCATAACTGCTTTAAATTTATATGTCTGGGGTTGAATCAATTTGTTTCCTACAAAGAGCCCCAAGTATTTTACCGCAGATCTAGCTAGATGACATTTCTTTGGGTTTCCTGTGAGTCCTGCTTTTCTTAATGCCTGGGTGGCATGGTACACATGTGGCAAATGCTCAGGACAGGTTTTGCTATGGATAATAATGTCATCAATATAATCTGCCACAAAATTATGACAAATGTCTCAAAACATGATCCATTAGTCTCTGAAAAGTAGCATGGGCCATATGAGGCCAAAAGGTAGGACTTTAAATTGGAATAACTCAAAGGGGGTAGAAAATGCGGTTTTGGCTTTGTCCCCTAGATTGGCTGGCACCTGCCTTTAACCTTTAGTTAGGTCAATGATGAAAAGGTAACATCCCTTAATCTGTCAATCAATTGTGAGACAGGCATGGTATCAAGAGATGACAGAGACAAGTGAAACACAGTTTGAAAACCTTTATTCTCAATGGTCAGGATGGTAGAACTCCTAACTTGCCTTAACTCTGAGGCGGGAGTTCTCTAAGGGAAATACTAAGTCTGTTTGTCCAAAGAAATATACTGTCTGTGTCAAAACCTATGCTTGTCCTCACAGTAAATGTGACAATGGAGCTCTTCTGTATCTCCCTTCCCCAAGTTTAAGGCACTCGGATCATAATGTTCTGAGGGTTTCTTGATATTCATTGGGCAAAAAGTTCCCAGTACCTTTTCTCCTTGTACGTTTGTTAGGCATCTCCGGGTTCCCTTTCCTTGAACCCAAAAGCCTTCTGGTTCACTTTTCCTTAATGGCTGTTTCAGTCTTCCCTTGCACAAACTCAGACCCTTCTAATTTCACAATTGCTTCTTTAACACAAAAGGCTTTTGGGGATCCCTTCCCATTTTCAACCAAGTTCCTTTTACCTTTCAATGGGCCCGTGGTTGTGGGACAGTTGTCAGACGGCACGGTCCACCCATTACAGGTTGTGCAAAGAGGTGCCTTCAACTTTAAGGATACCTTATTTTTCTGGTGTGGGAGGGGTCTCTGTGGCCAACCTGGATCATTCTCCCGCCTGGTGGCCACCCTAATGCTTTTCATACACTCTATGTGGGGTCTCTGAGGCCAACCTGGACCACTCTCCCATCTGGTGGCCACCCCAATGCTTTTTACACTCTTTTGCCTGATTCATAGGCTTGGGGGACTTTGCTCCCACTTCGTTTTTCGTTCGTAGCTCCCCTGTTATTGTTATTTTGCTCACACCTCCGTCATTTGCATAGTGCCCCTGCTTGCAGGAGTTTGTTTTCTCCATACAGAGTCTTTCGAAAATGTGTTATTATACATGAGACCACTCACTGAAGAGAACGATGCAGTGAAACATAGTCACAGTTTTCCATTTTTTCCGAATGCGTCTCCTGCCTTATGCTTCTGGGCTGCTACATTGTATCTCAATCAGTTTGCAAGCACAAACCGGTCATCCACTGCTATCGACTCACCTGTAGTGCTTTTCCAGGCTTAGTATTGTCTTTATACCGTCTGAGGTCAGGGACTCACCACCTGTCCCTCAGACACTCCTGGGCTCCTGTCCTGGCCCAGGAGAATGAGCATTAAGCACGGCAAACTTCAAGGGGAGTCAACACACCTCCCGGCTCCTTTGCATGGACCTTTTTAACCTGCTGGAGAGACTGTACTCTAGCCACGTTGGTCCAGAGAATTTCTTTATCCAGACCCTTAGCGTCTCAGCGTTCTGATGTCTCCCATCTGGTATGGGGCAGACACGGCTCCTCAGCTCTGCTCCCATCTCACTCTCCTCTCTGAAAGACTATGCCCTTTTAATATTCTCCTGAGTAGATAGCAGGCTGCAGGTGAGGCTGCTTGATTTCCCTTGCCTGACCTTGTTACTGGGACATGTCCATTGAGTATGAAATGATGCTGGTCTTCACATCTTCTTCGTCCCAGTACCATAGGGGGGTTTTATATATGGAGCCTGCATTCTTCCTGACTCCGTCTTCGTCACACTACTGGGGTGATATTTAGGGGGATGAAGATTGCATGTCTTAATATATCCTCTGAAGACTGGGGAGGGATAAGATAGGGTAATGTCGGAGAAAGGGGGATATCGTGTGTCAGTTCTAGGGATGGCCTCATGACAGAAAGATGGTATTACTCTTAGGTTTCTTTTTCCCTTCTCATGGTTAGTGTTTGAGGGAAAGTCCTGGGGTAGTGCAGAACCTCTATGCCAATATCCTATGACAGCAGAGGGGGGATAGGATAGATCAGAACTAGGAAAGGGGGATACCATGTTTCACCCTTGGGCATCCCACCCCCATTCTTCAAGGGCCCTCCATCCCCGTAATACCCCTTCGTAGACTCACTCCCGGGGTCAGAATCTGGCAATCTTACCCTTCTCTTTGTTACCTGATAGGGATGAGGGTGTCTTAAGCGGGTTAAATGTGAGAACTCCCTCAGAGTTCTCACACAAGTCATCTATCCTGGGCATTGGATAGCTGTCAAACTGTGATACTTCATTAACTTTCCTGAACTCAATACAGAACCTCCAAGAGTTGTCGGGTTTTGCCACTAGGACAATAGGGGAAGACCAGGGGCTTTATGATGGTTCAATAATATCTGCTTTCAACATGGCCTTTTCTTCTTCCTGGATGATTTGCTTTCGACTCTCAGGGATTCTATAAGGTTTCTTATTAACTTCTTGTCCAGGGGGGGTATGTATATAATGATATACTCCTTTCACTTTTTCTGGTTCAGTTTTAAACACATCAGGGAACTACTGTAAAAGGTCTAATAGGTCTTGCTTATGATTCTGAGATAGCTCAGGAGGGATTAACTGACTGACTTCATTCCATTCTCTTCAGATAACATGCTTGTTAGCATAACTGTTGTATTTTATCTGGGTCTTCCTTCCATTCTTTAAGCAGGTTGACTGTTAGACGCTCCTCTGCACATCAGAACACTGCACATCAGAACACTGCTGGCACCCCCACAACTCCTTCCCTGGGTTCCCACACTACTCCCCCCAGGTTTCGAGACTCACGTGATTTGGTTGCTCCACAGGACCGAAAGCTCCGTACCGGGTACAATGTACGTGCCCGTTTGCAGCCCTTACTGCATTGGCAGTTGCCATGGAGAGCACACATCAGAAGGGGCGGCAGAACGCTTCCGCATCGAACAGTCGTCCGCTCACGTGACTCAGAGTGGCGTTTCCCACGTGACGATGGAGGGCGTCACGTGACCCGGAAGCGCCCAGTACATAACGCTTGATGCACGGAGCACTCACCGCTTCTCAGCTGTCTTTCGACTCTGTTTGGCGCTACATCTGGACTTTGTTTTGCTGGTTTACCTTGACTCTGGATCACTCACCTGGACTGGATTATCCTTTGTACCTTTGCTTGGAACTGTTGACTCATTGCTGAACCTCGGCCCGTCCCTCACTTGCCTTCGGATCATCCCTTTGAACTTTGTTTGTCTTCACTACGCCATTGACCTTTGAGAGCTCACGCTACGCCTCCAGCCCTTGGTTCAGGTGGGCTGTCCTGTACCCACGTGTGACTCCGGTCCCCGGTTGTTCTGGGGACTACCTCTCATCTGAGTCTCGAACCTCCTTCACTAGGTCTCCCGGGTTTTCCAACCATCGGATAGGTAAGATTATTCAGACCCTGTGATTCTTGTATTCTATTGTATTTGCCTGGTACTTAACCCCGTTCTTTCTGCAGCAGCATCGGTGTTCCTGAGGTTCCGTGGATCCGGGAAGCAACATCTCCCACCTGTGGCTCCAAAGGTCACACAGCGGGGTTCTTTTAGGTTCCCCTGTGCGTCACTTGGGGACGGAGGTATCAACGGTCTACACGACACTCAAGACAGAACATTGACATGATGAATATGGGTTTACATTTTTCTGTCAGACTGGGAGATTTTATAATTATAAGGTCCCATTTTATTCCATAACCTCATGGTCCATGCCACCTAGAAAGCATCTTATTGTCAGATGATGGAAAGTGTATCAAAAATGTTTGGCCTATGGAAAAAATCTCATTACCGCCTTTTTATCAAAACATTCTTTCTGATGTTCTTGAGCTCAGGTCATATTAAATTAGACTATATTCCTAACTGCAGTCATATGTTCCTATAGTCTTTGGGAAGATTGTGAAAATTGAATAGTAGCTCTTTCCCTTTCTTCCCAGGTCTTACATAACGTGTCCAATACATCCCTGGATTCCCTTGCACATAATGACTCTGGGGAGAAGCCCCAGTAGATGATTGGGGAGTTTTCTGAATAGCAAATCGAGCCCAGTGTATCATGATATCCCAATTTTTCCCATCTGCCTCAACCAATTTCTTTAAGATTTGTTTCAGAGTTTGGTTAAATCTTTCAACAAGACCATCGGTCCGGGGATGTTAAATGGAAGTTAGTAGAGTTATAATCTGCAGGATATGTTTTACCTCAGCTATGAGTTTACTCTTAAAAGTAGACCCTTGATCAGTCATCTTTTGGAAATCCTGTTCAAGAGGAAAATGGAAGTAAATGTTTCAAGTTCTGCTGGGAAGTATTGTTCTGTAAGGGAAAGGCTTGGGGAGAATGGGTTGCATAGTGTAAAATGACTAATATGTACTCATTGCCCAACCTGTATTTTTCTAACGGACCTACTATATCCATCCCAATTCTAGAACAGGGAACATCAATAATAGGCAAAGGTTGTGAAGGAGCGGGGTGGGGCATTTTAGAACTAGTGTTCTGACACGTGGGACATGTATTTATAAAGTTCTTTATATCAGCTACATCTCTGGTCAATAGAACCTGTTTACAATTCAAGCTTGTGTTTTAGCTGTTCCTAAATGTCCCCCTGTTAAATGAGCATGTACCATTTCTAATACAATATTTGTATGACATTTAGGAACTACTATTTGAGTCCTAGGATTACCGGAAGGATCTACATCACCCCTTTACAATAATCCAGTCTTTAGACAAAAAAATTGACCATTCTTTCTTCTCCCTTCTTCCTCACTTGTTACCCGATTAAAGCTTTCCACCAGTAATGGATAATTATGCTGTGCAAAAGCTAGGTCAGAATAATTTATTTTTCTCTTACTATGTTAACTGGAACTATTGGGTCAAGGTTTGCTTCCCCAAAACCTTCAGTTCCTCTTCCAGTTTCATCACAATTCTTAACCTCTTCTGTTTCAGAAACATGGCTCTCTTCAATATGCCTTGGGCTATCCATTCTCCAGCTTTAATTTGGTACGCTTTCCTTCCATTATTCTGCATCAATACTTTAACATTTCTGCTATAGTCCGGATCAATAACTCCTACCAATACGTCTAGGCAATAGCACCAGGCTAGACCAGTCTTAGAGGCAAGGCGGATATAAGTACCCTTGGGTGGAATAAGAATTAAGTCTGTGGGGACCAATGCCCCCTCTACTGATATATATATATATATATATATATTATTCAGTAGCTATAGTGGGAGTGGAAGCTCTTTTGCTGAGTTTCTCAAATTTAAGGTCCCCCAATTTGTATCAATTGATTCCGATACCACTTCTGACACCATATGTGAGGGGTCAGAAATATGAGGTGGACCACATTGTTATTGTTTTTTTATGGTTGGATGAATGCCTCACTATCCCTAGCTTGACAAGGATTTCCCTGCTTAAAATAAATGAAAGGAAACACTCTGACAATGGATATCTGTCCCTCACACTTATACATATGACAGAAAAACAAGAAAATATATGGCAGTTCAAAACAATAATGGTGGAATACTAAATGTGACCACCGTCTCTTTTCATAACCTGGGCGAATTCCCCTTCCCCAGATTTAAACGTGATTCTGCTTCACAGTTCTTGAAAGAACACAAGGAAATCCTGATTTGCAACCCAAAAACCAATGCAGTTTGATTCAACTTCAACTTGTCAATAGAAGGGTTCCAACACAAAAGATATAAGTCTCTTCTTCTTCTAGGAACAGGTTCTGAGTTCCTCAATAGCAGCAACAATTGTCTCAGGCAGGATGATTTGCCACATTAACAACTCAAAGAAATACAACTTCTCTACAGCCTTGCACGGCTCTTCCCCCGGCACCACTAACAGCATAAAATGTCTCTGTCAAGGCCACCTTGTAGCACTCCTTCAACTTTCACTTGGCCTGCTTCCATGCCAGGCTTATTATTTCCAAAGAATAACAATCTGGGTATACTCCCCTACCCAAACAGATGTTCACTACTACATGTGCTTTTGTGGTCAATGTCAACTGACAAGAGATTACAACAGCTTCAGAGCATTCAACAAATTGCAGCTTCAAAACATTCAACAACCTTTCAGGGAAACCAAGATTCACATTGATGGTCTTTAATATTCTTCTGCAAATGCTGCTCCTCTCATTCTCGATATCTTTTCCCAAAAGGGTAGCCTTTTTGCCACTCTTGGTTTCCCACTGCACGGGTAAACAAGGACTGATGGGGATAGGGTCTCTCCCTTCCTCTCCCCTGGTTTTAGCAATGTGTCTGTATCCCAGCTTGTACCAAATGTTGTATACAATATGGGCAACACGTCTCAGAGTTGCTGTTGGCAATATTGGCTAGATTGTATTTGCCTTGGTTTCATTTTCTCTTGGTTTGAGCAATGCTTGTTGACATTAACTCTTAACAAAGTCGCCTCCACGGGTGGCTGTGTTTTCCACAAACTCACACTTTCAAATTTACAGTCATTTGACTTTGGTTTACTAGAGGTGTGCTGCTTTTCCCGGGTTTAGTGTTAAAAAAACAGCTTGGGAATGGCCTTCACTCACCTGGTAGTGCTGCTTCTGCTGTTTTACATTAGTTTGGTAATTGCAAGCAACGTGTGACCCATATTCATTCACATGCGAGTAATGCTTCTGCTGCTTTATGCTAATTCTGCTTCTATACAAGCGCTGCTCACTCGCCGGGTGCCTGCTTCCAATGTATGAGCGGGGACAGAGGGCTCTGGGGGTTACTGACAACCGATGAACTCACTGGGTCAGAAGTGCGCCTCTATTCCACTCACCGCTCGCAGGACTTCTGCTGTTGTGGCTCATCGCGACCCGGCAAACTGCTTCGGTAAGTCTGCCTTCGCTCATGCAACCTCCAATTGGAGTCCCTCCTGCTCTTGAGGCTCTCTGGTGCATGCCAGCCACCGAAGACAGCCTCGAGGCCCTCGGGTGCCCGCCAACCAACTGAGACAGCCTCCGGCACGCTTCCCGCTGCACAGCCCATGCAGACCAGGTCAAAATGGGGAGCTTTCCGTCTGCATGCTTCCCGCTGCGCAACCTCTGCACTTCGGACTTCTAGGGGCAAAGACCCTCTCAGGACTGGCAGCTGATATCTGCCCAGCAATGGTCCTGGCATCTTCTCTCCCCTCCAGTTTCAGCCCTCTTCGACGTCCCAGTACTTGGGGAATTATGAGACTTGAAGTCTGTAAGGGAAACATTTGGTTTTATTATTTCTGTTGTTTTACAATAAGCCCTTAGAAGAGTGGGGCTTTGGGGAAAGTTGATCAAGGGGGTCTGCCATTTCTCCTGACCTACTGCCCCCCCCATGTGATCCTCCCGCAGAACACAACCCCCAAGGTCGGGATAAGGAAGCGTCTGCCTTTCCCTGGTCATATGAGAAGGGTCCCAGGCCAGGATTTCTGGAGGAAACATTGCTGATTCATCACACAAACGATGCTGTAGAACAGGAGTTACAGGTAAGTAACTTGTTCCATGACCGTGGTCCGAGACCTAGTACATAAACTTCTACAAAAGGCACAGGGAAAACAAAAAGCCTATTACGATCAGAAAGAGGTAAAACAATCATTTTCTGTAGGTCAAAAGGTTCTGGTATTGTTACCGACGTCCGAGCACAAAATGACTTTGAGATGGCATGGTCATTATGAGATATTAGAACAAACTGGGCCATATAACTTCAACCTGACAGAAAATCTAAGACTCAGATGTATCATATATATCTCTTAAAAGGTTGGAAGGAGCATCCTGTCGATAGTACCTCCATGAGTCATATCTGCTGTTTTGTCTGAGGGGACGGAAGAGTATAATCTAGTACCCCCTGAATTTGCCTCCCGAACAAGATATGCAGGATCTGTTAGACCAGTTCCCTGATGTATTTAATGAGGAACTGGGAAGTTGAAAACATCTAACATCCTATCCATATGGCATCCAGAAAGATAGTTAATTTGCGACCATATAGAATTCCCGATTCTAGAAAGGAAATAATTCTCAAGGAGGAGGTGAAGAAAATGTTGTAGGCAGACATAATGGAGCCCTCTTTAAGACCATGGCCTCGCCAATAGTCCTAGTCTCTAAACCCAATCAATCGCTGAGATTGTGTATAGATTTCAGAAAATGTAACACAATATCCCAGTTTGATAACTACCCGAGGCCCAGGATCGATGACTATATTAACAGACTGGGATCCGGGTTTTGGATTTCAATGATTGATCTCACTAAGGGCTATTGGCAGGTGCCATTAAACCTCTCTGACAAAGAAAAAAAAAACACATTCTCCAATTCTAGAGTATTATTCCAATTCAAAGTCCTACCCTTTAGACCCTATGGTTTCCAGCGACTTTCCAGTGAATCATGGATAAAGTATTGCAACCCTTTTCCCACTTCTGAGGCGCATATCTTGCTGATAACTTGAAGCCTGCGGGGATCAATGGCGCGGGAGATGTAGCCTGCAGGAGAAAGGAGCAGCAGCCGTGGTAACAGCGACCATCCGTACCTAAGCCCCGCCCACCATCCACCCACTATCTGCATAAAGTTCTGGTGATCCCCTGCGAGGCTGAAGCCCGCAGAGGATGAAGCGTGCAGGAGTTGTAGCCCGCAGGAGAAAGGAGCAGCAGCCTTGGTAACAGCAACCCGCCTTACCTGAGCCCTGCCCAACCTCCGCCCACCATCTGCATAAAACTTTGGTTTTCCCTGAGAGGGCTGAAGCCCACGGCGGACCAAGGGTGTGGGAGTTGTAGCCCGCAGCGAGTTACAGCACGCAGGTGAGTGCCCTGCCTTGTGTTTCTGTGCTGGAATTACCCTTTTGACTGAAACCATCTTGTTGTAAACACAAAGGAAATAAAAGCAGTACCTGTGTTCACTGCCTTATTGGATTTGATGTAATGGCGGCGATTGACAAGAAGCACACATTGATAGAGGTAAACAACTGGGGAACCTCGTCATAAATCTTCTTTTTGCAGAAAAAGGGCGATTTTATATTCATATGGTGAATTGAATTCATTTCTGGTAAAAAAGAGGAAAATAGTGCAAGTGTCATAGGTGTAGGGAGGCAGGAGCCTCAGACTAAACATGCACCTTGAGCTGTCAGGCGTGCCTCCGTAGCCTAGCCTATACAGCCCTTGGAGGCTCTTGGAGGTGCACACAGGATTAAAGTACTAAAGTATTGGCGGTGATACCCTCGCTGGGAACTAGAATTGGCTGGAATTGGCTATTCAGGCCATACAATCAACCCTTAGTGCAAAAACAATAATCTAAGCCAGGCCAAAGAGAGTGGCGGACGTTGCCTGGAAACAACAAAGCCACAAGAAGGGGGGGGCAGTATTTGACAAGCAAGTTCCGCTAGGTATTAGTCCTTGTCCTCCTAACCCGCTCCCTCACCCTCTCCCAAGCTAACCTATTGACTAAAATCCTAACACAAATAAAATAAATAATCTTGCTGTGGGAGTTGGATACAGATCAGGATGCAGACTGGGACCTAGTCTTTTGGTCTTAACTCTGATATTTATTGCAGAGAGTATCTTTTTTTCTTTTATAAATGGATATATATAAGGTTTTTTTTTTATAATTGATGCTAACGAGTTTTAAGTACCTGAACTGTATAGTGCATATAAATTAGTTGTTTGGATTTTGGTTTCGTGAACTCTGAGCTATCGTATTTATTAACTGTTTGCAAAGGTACACTGTAATTACTGCAAGGAAATGACAAAACTCAAGGCAGCACAGTCTATCCCACCGAAGGGAGGTATGAACTATTGAACCTATTAGGAATGTTAATATATTCATAATAGAAATAAAAGATTTGTCATATGATATCGAAGGCCCAAATGGTTAGAAAAAAGAAGCAGTTAATCACAGAAAATCTGCAGCCTCTCCAAATTGTATATCAGTAACAGAAGACGTGAAATCCTTCCTGAGATCATAGTACCGGTCTTAAAACCCACACCCCATATAACCACACCCCATATAAGTAAACCTGGGTGCTTTGGGAAGCAAGACGATCCCATGGACGCTTATGAGATAGGGCAATTCGAAGGGCAGGAGGGCGGGAGAAATGTTGCGCTACCAATCTTCACATATGGTGATATATGGGCCCAGGTCATCAAACTGCACACAAATGACGAGGACCTATTAACCCTAACTAGCCCAACCAGGGCATCAGAATGCAAAAGCAATCAAGCGAATGATGTGGTAGGAGGAGAAGGCCCTAGTTCTAATGTTCAAGATGGTAAAATAGACATTATGGTTACCACGTCCTACAGGGAACAGGTTCTGGAAGATGTGCCGCCCAAAGCTACTAATGCTCATAAGCAAAAAGGGGGCAATGAAGTAGTAGGAACCATTGGATGCATAATAGGAGTATTACAAGCAGTAACCATTTGTAAGGATATCTGTAAAGGCATCAGTATAGGCACTCAAACAAATAATAGCAGTGAATCTAGTTTGGAATCAGGAGTGGGGAATAGTCCACTAGAAATACTAGGGGGCGACTTACAATTGCTGAAAGGCATGTGTGTGTCGTTGGAAAGGCCATTAAAGAACAATTTGAACACTTTGGCAATGAGTTGGCATGTATCAAGGAGAGTCTGTCAAGGGTGATCCAATACAAGGAGGCTTGCAGTCTGATAGGTAACAGGACTAATAATAACCCAACAACAGTAATAATACCCAAAGCTACTCCGACCAAAGCATGTATGCATGACCGTGGGTTGCATTTGGGAGCACAAGTCAAAGAAAGGTGCAATGTATCCAACCAGGTGGTTGGAGAACATACACAGAGAAACCCCTCACATTGTCAAGCTGGGAATAGGCAAACACCTAGTCATATGGGCAGAGGGCACATAACTGGAAACATGCAAACTAACTACCCGAACACACATAAACGTATGCCAAATTGGATAACACTGCTCAATACAACCCCATTGGGGAACAGGATGATGGGGGGTAAAGGTTCCTATAAACATCTAACACTGCACTACATTATGGGGGCACGGCAGACCGACACATCGTTCACATTATACAATGTGGGAAAAGTCACAAGTGGCCTTCACAAAACACAGGAGTCTCTTGTAAATAAGTGTATCCACGATTTCAGGCGCACAAGAGGGTGTAGGTCTATTATCAAAGGTGATATAGTAAAAAGTGTGAGGCAGAGCATGCCCAATTGCAGTGAGGATATGGTCTTAGTTTTCCTAAAAAGTCATAGGCTGATGGAAGGCCTATTGTCTATAGAATTACGGACATACCCTCCCCTTAGGTCAAGAATTACAATCAGGCCAATGGCTAGTGTGCCCCATATGAGTGTCCACAACGCTAATTACACCTCCTGTGGAGGTGGACCCGTAGTAAGGGGGCCAAATAGGCAAGGGATTGCTAGTAGCAAAGGCATATACAGACATGGAGACTGTAGATTGACAAACTCCCACCCCCGATTTTGATGCAAGAGCTGAAGGAGAGAGGGGTTTGACTAATCTCTTGGAACATAGCTGGCCTCAGGAAACACCTGATAGATCCAGATTGGTGTAGCTTCATTCGGGAATATGAAGTGCTGTGTCTCCAGGAAACATGGGAACTGGGTTCGCCCGTACTTCTAGGCTACGAGGCCTACAAGGTGCCAAAAACAAAGGTGCCGAAAGGTAGGCTGTTCGGTGGGCTGGTAACATGGATTAGAACTGCTCTCGACTGGCACATTTTTAATATGGACTCTGGTTCCCCAATGTGCAGTATCTGATCCTCAGCAAACCAGAGTCCCAATCAATTTCTATCCTTAATGTATATAATCGGGTGGCAAATAAAACCACCAACCATGAGATAGAAATGGCAATGAATCTAGTGGAAATGAGAGTCGCATGAGGGTTTGAACACCCAACCATTTTGGTTGGTGATTTGAACCTACAAATCGAGCATCACCCGGATTTGGATGAGGCCTCGGATATACCCTCCCTGGACTCACCAAAACCTGGCAGGGTCTACCCGCAGGCTCTTGTTTGTGTCGCCACTCTCCTAGTTATGGGCCTAAGGGCTTTTAAATTAATTAAAACCAAACATCTATGAGACGATCCTTCCTGAATTGGAGCGGCTCCTATTAATGGACTCAAGTAAAGCAGATATGACTCTGCATAAGATAATTTGATCCGATTAATACAACCGTTTGTGATCAAGCCAAGCAAGAAGATAACAAAGTGCATATAAATTGCAACACTTGGTTTGACGAGGACTGCAATATAGCTAAACGTGACATCTTGAACTGCTTAAAAAACGTCAGGTCCCAGACAGAATGGAATTGAGTTGCTTGAGGGCAAAATATAAGTCCCTAATAAAGACTAAAAAAGAAAATCATGTCAGCCGAGAATGGGATAAAATGCAGGAAGCTTCACAATCCGGGGATATTTCCAAATTTTGGAAAATAGTCAGTGGGATTAAAGAAGGATGTGGCAATGATATAGCTGTTTACACAAGCCCTAGTACCTGGAGACATTTCCAGAACCTCTATTGTCAGGAAATGTGATTAGATACCTAGAGTATTGCAATACTGGACTTTGATAGAACAAATTCCCTCGTTTCAATCCTGCTTGAACTATGGGAGGTTTATAATGCAACTGCTCCCAAAGGTTCACGGTCATGACCTTGTACCAATTGATTTAGTGAAGGACGAACCAACTATATGGGCACTGGTGCTTTGGCACCTGTTTAGCACAATTCTTGAATCTAATAAAGCACCCCATTCTGGCAAAATGCAATAATAGTTCCACTTTATTGAAAGGGAGGGAGGGAGGAACCAGGGAACTTTAGGCTGATATCCCTACTGGACGGGGTGGGGAAAGTATTTGCCAGCGTTATCTATGAGTGCCTCCTGGAATGGGTGATTAAGGAAAATGTGGTCGACCACCTTCAGACAGGATTTTGCCCTAAATTAAGTACCACACACCAGGCATTCTATCTACATGTATTCACGCAGAAATACACAGCCCTGAGAAATATGAAGGTATACTGACCTCAGCACCGCTTTTGATTCTGTGTCACGAGAGTTGTTGTGGTCAGTTTTGATAAAGAGGGGGATACCAGTGGACCTCTTACGAATCATAGCTAAACTCTATTCTAACAGCGCATCGGTGCGATGGGGGCTACAGGGTGAAATAACAGAATTTTTTTGAGGTGACTAGTGGGTGAGACAAGGATGTGTTCTCACCCACCTATTGTTCTTATTGTAAATTGATGAAATAATATGCCATGCAAGATTGAAATGCTTGGACCAACCGAAATTAGGCCAGGAAGCCTTACCATTTCTGCTTTTTGCAGATGACGCTGTACTTTTATCTGCATCAGTGAAGGGGATAGCGACCACCCTTGAAGCCTTTGTCGAGAAATTCTCTGAGTTGCATCTTGAGATTAACATAGGGAAAACAAAATCATTCATTTTTCGCTCAAAATTAAAAAGATTTATGAAACTCAATTTGAACATCAAAGGTTCTCCCCTTGAACAAGTGCAATGTTACGATTACCTGGGCATAAGATTTAATGAAAAGGGTGGTTGGACATTGCAGATGCTTAAATCAAGTGCAATGCTAGAAAAATATGGGGGGGGTTTCTTTTCTCACCGTCAGGGTGCTATCTCTCCGGCCCTCCCAATGTACAAATCCAACACTTTATAGAATCCAATAGTATCGTTGGCAAAAGGCAATCAGGATTCCGCCCAGGTCACGACACAGAGTCGGCTTTACTGGATTTGAAGAACCAATTAGGGGAAACTATGGATCAAGACAAGCCAGTGCTGCTCCTGCTCCTTGACTTGCCTGCAGCATTTAATCTTATAGATCACAAGACTCTGTGCCGTCATTTCAGTAACACAGCCCAATTCTCCCCGGAAGCCACATCATGGATCACTTCCTTCCTGGAAGGCAGACGTATGAGAGCTTTCTCTGATCAGGCATGTGCTGCACCTACTACCATCCACAAGGATCCTGCACCTCGCCCACATTATATAACCTGTTCACTTTACCACTCTTCAACGACCTGGATATGCGTGGCATAGCATACACAAACTATGCCGATGACACCCAGGTCATCCTCCCACTTTCGAGCTGCTACGAGCAGGACTCTTACTACTTTCAGCAAAACATATGCCCTCATCCTGGTCTGGATGGCGGCTAATGCTCTGTATCTCAATGGGGATAAAACAGAAATCCTCCTGGGAGGCCCAAAGGAAATCCTTAACAAGCTGGACACGCAGTACAGCTCTTTCAACATTGAGAACACCCCAATCAAGGTGTCATCAGCAGTCAAAACATTTGACTCTTCCCTCTTAATGATGCGGCAAGTCAGTGCCATATCTTCTTCTGCAGCACTCACCACCAAAATCATCAATGCTACCAAACCATTTATCTCACCCAAAAAGTGCCTCACCATTGCGAGAGCCACCGTTGGGTCCAAACTGGACAATTGCAATGTTCTGCTTGCAGGCACACCTGCAAAAAATCTCAACAGATTGCAAATCACTCAAAATAATGCCTTAAGAGCGGCATTAAGCATCCCCAAAAGGGAACACATATCCCAGGCCAGACGGGATGCACACTAGCTCCCAGTCAGAGTGCATTCTGTTTAAAATGCTTGCCATTACACACATGTGCTTCTCACTTACAGCACATCCTTACCTTGTTGAAAACATTATCCGTGCCACCTCATTGAGACCCAAGCAATCACATTACGGCAACCAGCTCCTCATCCCCACTTTCGAAAGAGCCAAAGTGGGAGGCTCTACCTTCCTATATCTAGCTCCCAAAAATGTGAATGCCCTACTCACTTCACTCAGAAACAAGACCTCTCACAAGGCTTTTAGCAGAGCTCTCAAAATTACACTCTTCTGTTAATTCTACCATAGAAAATAAAACAAAATCTGTTGGTTCTCCCTGTAACCTTGAGACCTGTTTTTGATTAACCTACTTATCTGACTTGTCAGAATGATCTGAACCTGCTTATCTTGACTTGTCAGTATGATTTGTATTCATTCATGTATCTCTTCTCACCATTATCTACGTTATCTATGTAACTAAGTAAGCCTTCTTGTAACAGCACCACGATGCCCCAGGGCTGCCTGTGCGCTTTATAAATGCACATGAATAAAATAAATAAATATGTCGTCCAGGCCAAATCTGCTGCCCTGAATGGAGCAGAGTTCTGGGGCCATTAGACCAGTGAAAAATTGGGGTTGGTCGAAAGAGCATTTTCGAAAAGGCTACTTGGGCTATCGACAGCATGTCTGGGCAGCCTGGTATATTTAGAGCTGGGCTTAAGGCAAATTCAGAGTGATACCACCCTCAGACCCGTACTCCACTGGCTTAGACTATGGTCAATCCCTGAACTCAAAACATATCGCGCAGCACTGATACACATGATGAATATTAAGGGCGTTAGATCCTTACCTTGGCTGATCAATGTTAAAAAAACTTTGTTGAGAATTTCACGGCTAACATCGGAGGTTGAACTGGTTAATGCTTGTAATGGGTTGGCCATGGGACCTACATACCTGGCCGGTATGAAAAACCAAAGGGTGTCTAACCTACTAGTCCCCGGGGAGCTATCTCTCAGGTGGCCAGGGCATGGCCATTGCCTTTGAGACCAGACCCTGGGGTGGACCAGTGCGGGAGGATTACCTGGATGAGGGATCTTCGGGGAGTGTGGGTGAGGCGACCGATGGTGAGACGCAGTATTCCCCCATTTCCCGTACCCATGACGCGTCCTATTTCATAGGATTCTATGATGTCCCAACTTCCCCTCAACCCCCATCCCTTTCTGGGCCGAGGAAGAGGGTGTCTGAGAGTTAAGAAGCTAACCCTTACATATCACACTGGACATGTCCCGCTAATCAGGTTACGCAAAGTCAGGCACTTGACTTTAAGTGCATACATCTGATACCAATTAGCTCTCCTCACATGGATAAAAGACGGAAACATAGAGACACACTCTGAGCGAGGTGTAACACGAGTAAAAGCAGAACTTCCGGGGGGAAGGCAACCCTACAGGAGCCGAGCAACAGACCAAGGGATGCGAGAAACGGGTGGAAACCCCAGGAGTTCCCTGCAGGAGGTCATTGCCTCTAGAGGCCACGAAAGACACGTGGAGAAGGCCAAATTCCAGAAAAGAAGACTGCATTGTGTTTCAAAGACACAGCAACCCCGCTCCCCCCCCCCCCGGTGAATGGCAGAGTTGGGGCGGTGAGGCCATGTCTGTGGTATTAACCTTGATTTGTGGAAAAAATACAAAGAAAACAAACACACACAGCCGGTGAGTTGGCAAGTGACATGAAAGACTGATGTGTCTTAAGTAAAGATTGAGGTGGCAACATAAAATCGTACAACTTGAAGGCTGTATGCGTGTGGATGAGACGCGAAGAAAGGCATACCTGTGAATGAAATCCTGATAGCTGTGAAACCAGTGCTACTGAGTAACGAAGTGCTCCGGCGAAAGGAAGTAGCCCACTCAAAGGTCTTTGTGAAAGGTGAAATGTTTGTAGCGATAAAGTGAATGAACTGCAAAAGCGAAGTTATCAAAATTAACCCAGAAAAAAGGGGAGAGGAAAAGGTGGATGTTGAACTTTGGTGCTTATGACATCGAACTACACAGACCAAGAGGCACTGGGGCAAATAATGCAAGAGTGTGATTTAAAAGTGAAAGTTGAAGTGGTCCTACGGAGGTCTATATTAAAAAGCCACACACATTCGGAAGTCTTTGACATCAAGGAAAAGGTTAGAGCCCGACTGAGGGAGACTGGAAGTGTGATAAGTTAGGGGAAGGTAACCCCTAAAGGATGTGAATTAAGCTTGGGGACGTGAACCCCTGCAAGTGTTGTGCTTTGAAAGGTCTGAGCCCGACTGAGCGGGACCAACATTAACTTGCTGTGAAAGGTCTGAGCCTGACTGAGGCGGACCAATGTAAACCTTTGCTTTGAGAGGTCTGAGCTCGACAGAGGGGGGCCGATGTGAACTTTTGCTTTACGAGGTCTGAGCCCGACAGAGGGGGACTGCCATGAACCTTTTGTTGAAACTGTGTTTTGAAAGCTGGAAAGAGAGACTTTAACGTGGAAGGCCAGGTGGGCTCAATCCACGTTTTGAACTGCCTTTGTGTTAAGAACCTGAGCCAGAGTGTGTTATCCTGCCTACGAGGACCACCTTACTCTGTGCTGTCTAACGTGGGGAAGAGAGCTAACTCAGCCACCTTTATTCTTTATATTGGAACACTGATTTTCCTTTGCATACATATTTTCCTTTACCCACTTTTTGTACAAGGGAGAGGGCAGGCATTAGGTTTTGTTAGTATAGGCCATTTTGATTTGACAGCCTGAACTAGGACTGTTTTATTAATTATTTGTTGATAGTAGTCTCTATCCATCCCATCCTAGCTATTGGGCAAAGTAGGAGTTTGTCCAACCCCATTGAAAACTTCAATAAAGGTTTTACAAAGTGTACCTTTTGTGTTAGTGTCATACTTGTGATAGCATGAATCGCTTACACCGGTAAATCGGCGTTGGGGTTCGAAGAATACTAGCTAAACCCACCCTTGCATGCTCTCTGTACCGAATATAAAGGTTCTCTCAATTGAAGCTGGCGTATCGTACTGAAAAGTGGAAGACCCTTCGTACTGATTTATGCTTGGCATGTGGCCCAGCTAAAGAATCAGTAAATCACTTTCTGTTCTTTTGTCAGGGCTACCGTGTGGTTAAGGGCAGGTATTTAAAAATGTCATGCAACACACACGGTATACGCCGAACAAGTGATGCCACTCGGCTTTTCATTTGCAGCAGTGACATTAATGTAGTGTTGTTTGTAGCAAGTTATAACCACCATGCATTGCGCATAAGAGCAAGAACACTAACAACTGGAGGATTTGAGATCTAGAACGCTATTATTGTAAATTGCGCTTAAACAGAAAAAAGTGACTTTGTACGTTTTACTATGTGCCCAACACACCTGATTTAAGATTTTAATTCAAGTAATGCCATAGGTACTTTATTGCTGTTTTTGCACTATCATGAAGCTGCTAAGTCACTTGGGCTGCACCTTTTGTTGCAATGATTGCACATTTTGTAAAAAGGTAACCAAGTACTTGTGTAAGTACGCTTGGCCGCTTGGTTGCTTCACTCAAGCTCCAGCTTCTGCTTTTGTTTCCTGCTCCTGCTCCCGCTGGATTGGAGAGTGCTTTCAGTGACATCAAGGACTGTGGACTAAGTAAGCCAGTGATTGGTGACTGGTTATCGTTGCAAAGCTTTGGGGACGCTTGGAAAACTAATCTCAGAATTGTTTCTATCCGTTTAGGTCCCGCACTCGTAAGCAAGTACTTGTGTAAGTACGCTTGGCCGCTTAGCTGCGAAGGCACGAGGGGCGGTGGGGAATATTTAAAGTTTTTGACCCTATATCAAGTTGCCTCCTAATTAATAGGTGTTACATCAGCAGCTTTAAAGAGGAACAACTGAGGCAAATTTAAAACAGGTATCAAAACTGGTCGATGAGTCTTTGAAATATTTTCTTTGACTGTTTCGGTCCAAGTATTGTTGTAACCTGTGTCGTCGACCCTATCTGTGGGTTGCTCAAATATCGTGTTTAAAAGGATGGCGTTCTCGACATACAAGCTTCCTACAAATATGCCGCCACTTGCACCCTTAACAATAACAACTTCTTCTGCTGGTTTGATTCCTATAACAACAGACATTCCCTGCTCAGCTATGTATCCTCAAGCCTTTTTTTCCGCCTCCTCTTGTACGCCAACTGCATGTGCGGGAAACATACAAACTTGTTTCCCATTTGATATTCAATTAAATAGAGTGGCTTTAATTTCCTTCATCACCGCTTCCCGTCTCTACTTTAAGTGGAGGTAGCCTTCTCCTCCAACGATAGAAGTTCACATAACAAATTGCACGCCTTTAGGGCGAGTAAACACACAGCCCATTTCAGATGTTACTATGATGGCATCAGTAAAAAATAGACATGCTTTATCCAAACTAGACATGAATATTTCCCCAATTGCATTTCCACGTCTATATCCTGATCAATCTGTTATATCAATACATGCAAGTGAACGTGAGTCTCCAATTTCACTGGGGAAAGCAAATAATACGGCCATGCAGAGTTCAATCTCACGTATGTCTGTAGAGATCTCAATGAATAGCCATTCTCTGGAGCATTCTAATCCAATGTTGAAATCTTTTGCCCTTCCCACTCCACGACCGAATAAACCTCTTGCGACAGATAATGCACTACAACATTTGCTTATGATTCATCCAGCTCTCACAGCTATAAACACCACTGTGTAGAGCCTATGCAAATTGTTTGAGTCATTAGACTCCAAAGTGGCCACACAAGTCCTACAATTTGAAGAATTAATTAAATGGCTAGCTTCCCAGAATCTAGTCAAAGAAGATAATAGAAGTCTCAGTCAGTCGAAATCTGTGGCGCAGAGTGAATCAGTTGTCTGCGTGGAGATGCAAAAGATGGTAGAATGTGTTCAGAAAAAGTTAGTGGATGCAGTGCCTCTGGACCCATTGCCTTGTCCAATACCTCCAATCTCAGGTATCATCTGTGATTAAGAACCACTGCCCACAGTACAACCTACTTTAGATGCAAATGAGAACCATCCATTACCCAATGACACAGAAATCATTGTAGTCCCAGTGACTAGTAAGAAAGTTGATGAATTTCCACGTTCGGGCTCTGGACATGTACAGCAGTTGCAAGTCAGAAATGCGAAATTCACAACAACAAAAAATCACTAGCGTTGATAAAAAAAGAAAACAAAGAACATGCCAGGACTGAAGCAGCCTAAACAACTCTCAATGCCTTTTTTAAAGCACTAGGGAAATCCTCCCCCTCACATTCATCAAGGAAAAATGATGAATTAGAGATAGCGAACCCGGTGAAATCGGGGATGAAGGGGGTAGTTGATAATTTGTCCATACCGTCAGCGGATGCCACCGGGGCTACTCAAGGTGTGACAAACTCACTCTCCCCACTTTCCCAGTTGGTAAGTGCACTAAGACAATTAAAGTACCCTGCTCATCCTACTGTACATATTGAGGAGATTGTTAAGTCAGGCATGAACATCCCACCCCAAAAGACAATAATTGATCTGAACTCACGGGAGCCTCTTGGACCGTTCATTCCAACGGGTCTTACCCGACAGGAATCAACAAGATCTCAGCTACCCGTGAATGTACCTGTGCAACACCCTAGAACCGTGTCCTTTTACTCCACTACCAAAGACAAGTCCTCTAAAAGAACCAAGCATGACACAAGTGGCAATTGAAGAAATAAAAAAGAAAGTTGATGATTATATAGCAGCCAACCTAGCGAAAGCTCTCTTCATCCCCTCAATGCCTCCATGTGCCCTGGTGAGTACATTTCGTAGTATCCCGGAGGCATGTTTTTCTCAGCAAACAGATATGTTCCTGAGCTCTGAACAAAGCTCTTGGTCCGATAAACAGAATGCACCACAGACTAAATGGATTCCACGTAAATCTGAGCTGCCGGCTATCCCTCGGCATGTACACCCACACCAAGAAAAGTTCTTTACATTTATTTTAAAATGTAGAGAGGGCAACCACCCGGTTTACGATCTAAATCGGCAGAGTGTAATAAACATCTTTGGGGAAATCGAAGAGCTCCGGAACATCTCTACCATGGACATTGATCAAATTGAATTTATTTCAGATAATCTATCATCGGTAGTAAGATTATGGATCCCCTCAGGGGTGGTTTGGCAATCAATCTGGCATTGTAAAATGCAACTTTTTGACATGGGATTCCTATTAGCTGAAGACCCTGAGAGTTTCACACCGAGAGTACAAACCCCCACAACAAAATTAAATATCTTTAGGGGTTCCAATGGAGACAGGTGAGATGTAGCAAGAAATGAGAGTTCACACAAGTAACCACCAAATGATCAGACATTGTCCAATTTAACAATTGTAAGCTGGAACACATGAGGCAATTCTCATTTACATCCCTCATTTAAAGACTCATCGGAATTATATCATATTATAGCACTACAGGAGACATGGTTAGTTGACACTCCAATTTGGGACAATGATGAACTTGCATTGATACAGGCTGTCCCGAGTGGAGGTAGGCCGACGTCTGGCCTACTTGTAGCAGTACATATTAAATCAGGCCTTAAGATCGCCCCTTGGGCATCTGTGGGAGCACATATCCAGCTTGTTAAAATTACTAGTCATAATATGTCTCTTGCATTGATTAACATCTATCGAAACGTAGTAGCCATGTCTGATGAGGCATTCTATGCAGGTTTAACTAACATCTTCCACTGTATTCTGTTAGACTCCACAATTACATATACGATCATTGTTGGAGATTTAAATCTAGATTGTTGGAGTAAGAAATGTAAGAACCAAATGGTCCAAAAATGGATCACCTTTATGAGTGATCGAAATTATATCATGGTCAATGGAGCAGTTACGGGTGATTCGCCGCCACACTACACCTGGCATCGGGGAATGAGCTCCAGCATTTTAGATTATATCTATGTTGATGGTAAACTATTCCAACACATCAAACATTTGACCATCAAAGACCATATAAATAGTGACCATAGCCTACTAATTCTCCAACTAGAATGGAATCAATTACAGATAAGCACAAGGAAATATTATCATCCTCAATTGACAGTAAATTCTGCTCGTTCGAGATTAATTTGGAATGTGAACACACTAGATATGTCCAAGAATGCTATAGACACAAACTCAGACTCCGTGATCCCAAAACAGTACTCTGCCCTATTAATTCCTTTTGCAAAAAAAATTACGATTTTGTATAATAATAGAATTCGGCATGTGCATATCTTTGATGATAAAACCCGTCGAATTAAGGCTGAGTTTAGGAAAACTAAAAGACTCATACTAAACTCTACATCGATAGACCGCTGGCGGGAATTAGCCACTGTGAAATGTAAATACAAAAACTGGTTGAGAGGGTGTAGAGAACTTCTATTCCAACACGATAGTGAAGAGATGTCCAAGGCAATGAGGAATAAAAATTCATCTGGTATGTGGCATCTATTGAACAATCATACTTATCATCAACAAGGAGATGCACAAATAAATGGAGTCTGTGAACAAGAATGGATTACACATTTTACTGCACTATATTCTGACTCAACCTATGCTAAACTCCAATATGAACCTATATCTAAAACAGCTTGGCAGCTTGAAACCTCATATGATCATATCTATGCCTTGATAATAAAAAACAGTAGATCAAGAGCAGAGGGGCCTGATGGACTGTCCAATTACATGTTTAAAATGAATCCTCATGAGTGGGCATTTATTTTGGATTCTATCTTCAAAGAAATACTAATTAAAAGAGTAATTCCATAATCGCGGAGAACTTCAATTATCGTCCCCATAAAACTTGTCGTTTCGGAGACCGGTGCGTTCCAGCAAATTATCGACCCATCGCGCTATTGGACGCACCGGGTAAGATCTTCACTAAATTGGTATTGAATGAATTTAATGATTGGACGATAAAACATGTATTACGGGATCCAAATCAAACAGGCTTTGTTGCAGGAATGGGTACGAATATCAACTTACTAGCATTAAATGCCATCAAAGCACAATGTCAGGCTCAGAAACAAGAAGTTTTTTTTCGCATAATTAGACCTCCTTTCAGCATTTGATTCAGTCAGTAGATTAATACCGTTGACCAAATTAAAGAGAGATCGTTGCCCAAGCTCCCTATATGACATCATACTCTCACTACACACAAATATGACAATTCGGGTTCGAATCACTATCGATGGGCTACTCTCTAAGGATATCAATACGTACCGAGGATTAAAACAAGGATGTTCGCTAGCATCTGCTATTTTTAACTATTTCATCCATGATGTTAACATTCCACTATCCAAAGTAACGTCCGACTCACCTAAACTTAACACCAAACAAATCCAATCGTTAATGTATGCAGAGAACATTGTATTAGTCTCAAAAACCCAGATGGGACTTCAAAGATTACTTGACACCTTTCTGACACACATACAGGCTAATGAATTAGAAATTAATATAACCAAGACACAAATAGTGCAATATTCTCCAAGGCGCAATGGCCCCCTTGTGTATGTTTGGAACATCAATAGTTCCCCCATTACAGTAGTACAACAGTACAACTATATAGGAATGCTTTTTGAAGGAAAAGGGAGGGCCCAGGCCCATCTGGAGCGCGTGGAGGCAAAACTAGCCACAGCCATCTCCCAGGCGCGTATCATTCTATATAGATACGGAAAATGTTCAATCAAGCCAGCCCGGCACTATTGGAGAATGAAAACCATGCCAACCACAATGTATGGATTGGAAACTATCCCTTGTGACTCACCCTTCCAATTCACCAAATGGGAAGCCAAATACTGGAGAGCTGTATTACACCTCCCTCAATGTGTCCCGGCAGCCTGGATTAGGTATGAGCTTGGGCTGGTTTCGCTCCAGGCGCACTATAACTGGCGAATGTGCTCCCTCTTTAAAAAATGTATCTTGTCAACTGAACGAAATGTCTTGCTGAAGGTAATCTCTTACTATATGTTTACAGTTAAACATGTATTTGTAACTAACTGACTAGAAAATGTATATCAAATACTAGCTGAAGCAGAGATATCGATTGAGACCTTACTAGGAAACCCAGACAAAGCAAAATTAAAAATCTACCAGCTGGACTGGATAAAAAATAGGGAACTATGTTTAACATATCAAGATGGAGATGCGCTTCGATTTCCCACAAGAAAATTAGTACTCTTCCACAATATCTGATACAATGTCCCTCAGTCAAGATGCGAAGTGGTATTCTCCGCTTACGTTTTAACCTGTGCCATACACTTCATCTCAAAGTAAAATGGAAACTCTTATCATCTGAAAAAAACATATGCCGATTCGGCGCAGCGAAAAACACACGCGAAACATTAGTTCATATAGTCACTGAATGCCATGTACTTCGGCCAAAAAGAGAAATCTTTTTTGGCAGGCACTGTCAACGATTGGGTCAAATCACAGAGCAAGAATGTTTGGCCAGAATACTAGGCTTGAACACTATGCCTATCCAAATACCGACTGTTAACTTTCTAACAAATTTAAAACTAGAAGAGAGACCAGACGATGCTGAAATGTCTTCTCCCCTAGAGAATTGAAGTGACAGATTTGATTGTCGTATACATTATGATGAATAAGTGCAATTAGTAATTTTGGTCTAGGTGACCTCAAGGATTATGTACATTTTGTGTTGTGATGTAAAACTCGTCACACTTGTTGAATTTAATATTGGATAGTTTTCTTTTCTTTATTTTTTCTGCTTAAATTTAATTTAATTGTACATAAGGTTTTATATTGTGATGTTTTAAAACATTTTTTTCTTGATTCTATTTCATTATGAATTCTAATGTAAGTATATTAATGGTTCTGTACTTTGTATATATTTAATGATTTTGTATTATGTATGTATTTGAAAGGTTGATTAAATTCAGCCAATACAAATAATAATAAAAAAAGGTCATTATGTTTGTTTACTATGCACTATGATCTAAGGTTTTATTTGGTTTTAGAGCTTTTTTTGTATTTCACTTACTCTCCTCATAAAATGAAGGTAATTTAAGCAGCTAACATGCTGTATGAATTGCTGTTTTATGAATTGCATTTCATTTTTAATATTGTGATATAATGTGTTGTGGTACATGGCATAACTGTCAAATATGATGATGATATTGTAGTGAAACCTGGAAGGAAACTTTCCGCCACCTATATGAGATCGTAAGAGCCCTAAGAGAGGCGGGACTGACAGCCAACCCAAAAAAATGCCATCTGGCCAGTCGGACGTGAGATACCTGCCTTTCTTTATTGGGAATGGCTTGGTGAGACCTCAGCTTGAAAAAGTCAAGGCTGTTAGTGAAACACCTCGACCAAGACTAAGAGGGACTTGAGAGCATTCTTGGGCCTTACCGGCTATTATCGGAAGTGTATCCCTAACTACTCTGCTATAACATCTTTGCTTGTGAAAATTGGAAGGCCCACAAAAATTAGGGACAACAACAGTGAGCAAAAAGCGTGTGCTGCAAACTCTCATCTCAGAACAGGTTATCATGCCATGTTCTTTCTGGAGAGGAGCGCCTGCTACCTTTTTTGAAATATTTGCAAGGAACCTGGGATTGGTCACCCTGAGTTACCTGGGGGCACCAGATGTGGACTCCCTGCTCACTGTGCTCAGGGAGGCACAGTTTCACCTCACTAATGAGGCCTAACAAGGCTGAAACACGTGTATGGGGTTGCTGTTGGTACTCTACTTCAGAGAGGAATTGCCATAGCATTTTGGTGCTGGACTGCCCATGTGAGCGGGACAAAGACTGATATGCAAATGGATATTTCCCATCTGTGACAGGTACAGTGAGCAAAAAGCGTGTGCTGCAAACTCTCATCTCAGAACAGGTTGTCATGCCATGTTCTTTCTGGAGAGGAGCGCCTGCTACCTTTTTTGAAATATGGCAGTGCCTGGCAAGTGCTTTTCCCATGCCTACACAAAAGCCCAAACTGTTGGCATTGCCAATGCTTGTTTTTTTCTTCCAATTGTGCGCACAACTCCATACCAGAGTAGGTAGGAATGGACTCTTATTTCCCCTTTTATTTAATTGTTCCCTCTAGCAGTGCCTGTGTGCTGCAGAAGTCCGCAGGGACCTGTTCCGCTGACAGTGGCTCTACCCCTTGCACCAGGAGCCCCTGAATGAAGAGGGGCCGGCTGAGTCTCTGCACAGCTCTGGTAAAAATTTGCAGATCTTCTTGGCTCCCTCTCCTCGGAACCAACTCCATTGGCTGTTCTCTTGCTTTTTTAGTTTGGGCTATTAGGTGGCAGAGCCACCTAAAAGCCCAAACTATTGCATTAGAGTACAGATAGGATGAAATGGAAGGAGGGACACACAGCGTGTAGGTGTTGTTTATTTGCCCACCCATTGACTGACCATGCTACTCCCTATGGTCCTTCCCACCCAGTTCCTGCCCCTCCCCTTCCAAAACACCTCGTCATGGGAACTGCTTGAGCTCGCTTTATTCAAACCTTTCCATCCAACTTTGCTCTGTAAGTTGCTGCCAGTGTTTTTTCAAAGCAGTCCTTTGAGATTTAATGACTTAATTGGTACTGTAAACCCTCTACTGGATTCATAAACATTTCTTAACCAGGTCTGCCTTCAGCCACTCGGTTTATGAGCACTATGCCTGTCCTTCACTGGAGTCCTGTTAAAAACAACCATTGGAAAAGCCAACAGTTTTGGCTTGTGTATGCGTTAGGCATTTGCCAGGCACTCACACCAGTTTGAATCTGCCACCATCAATAGCCTGTTAATACCACTGTGGCAGTGCCTGGCCAGTGCTTTTTTTCATGTCGACACAAAAACCCAAAGCCCACAGTGTTGGCATTGCCAATGCTTGTTTTTCTCTTGAGCTGTGCAAGATGCTCCCTCACATTGGCAACCGTGCGGAAGAAAGCAGGCAACTTTAATGACACCAGTGCGCAAAAACTAGGCTGCAGCAGCAATGATGAACGTCATGGCATTTGATAAGGCCTCATTACGTTTGCTCGGACCTTACTTCTCTCCAAGTCCCCTGTGCTTCTAGGACACCCGGGGACCCGCAACAGCAGATGCCTTGCCTTTCTTTTGTTTGTGGTGTTCCTTCCCCCGTTACCTGGGCTGGTATAGAGACAGGTGGTAAGCTCCTTCTTGCTTTCTGGTTTGTGAACCAGAGGCACGGATGGACAACAGCGGCCGGGGTCCAGGGTTAGTGTATTGTCCTGATGGGACGTGGAGCCTGTGTGCGTGGATGCCCTCCCCGCCCAAAGAACAAGGAAATGGATACATGATGTTCACTCTCCGGTCCCTGCTCGTGCACTGCCATCCGCGCCAATGCGGGGCCATCTTTATTAACTGGGCGCAATGATGTAACCCATCATTGCACCTTAAAGGGCAACACACCACACGGCTCCTTTTTCATAACAAACAAAACAGAAAGAATATAATTATAACTGCGTATAAACATTTCACACCAACAAACAGTTCCCCTGCTGACACCGACACCCCCCTACCATCAACCGTCCAACACATAGTCCTCTAAGTATGCCAGCCAGCACCTGGACTCACGAGCAGGGTACCCCCTCTTGCTCACCGGTTCAGGGGGTGCTCTCTGGCCGCTCAGAGCCAAAGTTCTCACTTACAGTCTCGCTCTGTGTCAATAACCTCTGGTCGTAGTCACCTTCCTCGATGGCTCGCTTCTCCAAACTTGGTGTTTGTACATCCACTCTTCTCTGGACCCTCACTTCCCCAGCAGCAGTACAGTCTGCGAGCCTCTGAAAGAACCTGGAATTATGGGTAATGTTCCCCTGTCCACCTGACGGTTTCACCATCAACCCCTTGACGTTAACCACCTGGAGTGGCCTTGACTCATAGGTAAGCAACATCATCCCGGTGGGGAAACTGGACCACACAAGCACTTTATCTCCCACAGCCACCGGGTAGTCCTGGAGGCTCCTCCTATGGTTCTCTCATTCAATGGCCCTGTCTTTTCCTTCACGTACCTCATCCTTGTCAATTACGCCCGGCGCCTTCTCCTTATAATCAGGGTTGAACCCCCAGGGACATCTTTGAAACAGGGCTTCAGCTGGAGACACCCCATTTGAGCAGTGAGCAGTCGTGCTGTACTCCAACAGGAATTGAAACAGTATCCTTCTCATTCACAGCCCCTGGCCATGCGCGATCCGGAAGACCATGTTCAGGATACGCATGAAGCGTTCCACCTCACCGTTTGCATGAGGCTACACCAGGGTTATCTTTCGGTGGTGCAACCCACGCTACTGCAGGAACTCCCCAAACCCTGCACTCTGGAAAGGAGGTCCATTGTACAAGCACACCATTTTGGGGAAGCCATCTGTGGTGAAGATTTTCTCCATTGCTGGTATTACATCATGAACGGCAGTGGAGAAAACAAACTCAACTTTTGGGTACTGGGACCACTGGTCTAGCATGACCATAAAATGAGGGTCTCGATGAGTGGATCCAAATCGATGTACATGCACTCCCATGCTGTTTTGCTCTGAGCCATGCGCACAATCTGGGGCTTCTCGGAGAAGGAGACCCTCATCAGTGAACGTGAGCTTGTTTTTTACATGCCACAACCTCGTCTTGGCCTCTTATGTTCTTCTCTCGAGGTTTGCCAGGACACTTTTTCACTCACGCCTCGTCATGGCATCCCATAGAAGGCCGAAGCACACATCCTTCTGAGACTCGTCCCTCAACCAGTCTCACAAAGTCCTCCATTTCAGCTTCCTCCCTCTTAATGTCCTTGGAGTTCCCACTGGGTGTCTTGACAAATAATCAATAAGCCAATTCACAATCTGGGCAAGGAGTTTAGCTGATGCCCCAGTCATAATGCAGAGGAGGGGTTTGTAGTCAGTCACCACCCTCACAGGTTTTCCAGATATGTAGAGACGTTAGGGGCAATGGCCCCACAGCACGGCCAACGCCTCCCGCTCAATCTGGGAGTACTGCTGCTCCATCACGGATAAAGCCTTACTGGCATATGCCACCAGCTGGACTTCTCCATTCTGATTGTACTGCGTGAAAACCACTCCCAGACCAAATGGGCTAGCGTCCAGACTCTAACAGGCCTTCTGCGAGGTCGATCTCGTAACAAATCTTTCATAGTCCGTGTTCACCATGGGGGCAAAATACGCATTCAGAGCAGTGGCAGCAGCCCCATAGGTGTTGTCTGCTGGACATAGTGTCTTAAAAATCTTGCGGACTGCTGGGCCAGCAGAATAAATGAGCATGGACTTCTTGGTCCGATCCTCGAGCTGTCCCGTGGCACTAAAGTACATGTCCAGGCGCTCAAGCCACAGACTCTACTACGGGCCCAAACTCGTAGGTGAGCTATCCACATCAAACTCAGTTAGGGGGTCCAAGGAGCATTGCTGTCAAGGAAGTCTGCATATAGGCGGTGCCCTTGCCTCATCACCTGACATAATGCTGCCCCTGACCAAGGCCTGGTCAAGGTCCCACTGAGATGGTAGCAGATGAAAACACTATACCAAAGCAACACACCAATCTTCCAGGTCACAAGGATGCGAGCCAACATATAACAACGTTATGTCTTCTTTCACATGCTTGGGAATGGGGCTGATGTGAGCACTTGCTTTTTGTTAAGCAGAGAGGTTATGAAAGCCTTTAACACCAGATGTTTCAGGAAAGACTTCCCTCCTCACTCTGCATAACAAAAAGAAAGTGTCGAAGCCTCGCCCCTCAAATCGAATTTCAGTGGGGGACCAGGAGCCTGCTAATGCCGTTGGGCCACTGCATGCAAGGCAGGGGGTGTTGGGCTCCGGCAGCCTTGCATGTCCAATTGGGGATGCAGGTTGGGGTAATGCAGGGCTCCTGTGCCTTCCAGCACATTCAGAAGCACAGGAGTGGGGAGGAGGAGCTCCGGGTCCACTACGTATGTGCAGGAATAAGGAAGCTCTCCCTACCGCCTAGTTCCTGCTGTGTGCTGCACAGGAGCGGGTGGGCTATCATGGTTGGTGGCATCTGGAATCTGGAACTGGGCTGCAGGTAAGGGAACAAAAATGTCTTTATGAATGTACATATGTGTGCATGTCAGGGTTTGTGTCTAATGATGCACGTGAATGAGAGTGAGTGTGTGTATGTATTTACTTTTTTTTTGGTGTATGTAATGTATGAATTAGTGTACATGCATGCGTTGTGGCCCAGGCAGCTGGTCTCTGCTTGGCATGACTACATTTGTGCAGACTGCAAGGACGTGTTTTATTAATGTGGCATGGCATATTTTTCCTGGCATGCAGTGCAAACCCAACATGAAGCATGTTCCTACATTGGGTGGGGGTGGTACATTTGTGCAGCCAGCAGGGAAATGTTTTCTTACTGTGGTATGGCATTTATACTGGTGTTAAGGGCAAAGCCAACATGAGTCTTCTTATGCTGCCATAATGCCCTAACTTGGTGCAGACAGTATGAACGGATGCATTTTCTACTAGACCGAATGCACACTATTTGTACATTCAGTCTTTTTTATTCGATATTTTCGTCCAATCCCTTATGAACATGTTTCCTTACAGTGGCATGGATTTTTTTTACACCATTATGTGCAAATCCAACAGGAATACATTCTTACAATGTATTTGTATATATTTCAGGTATAGCACGCTTTCGTGAAAGCCCTCAACAAGAACAACAGTGGTACAATCAAAATTTGAGGCAGTGCCTTCCAGGTAAAGAGCAGGTGGGAAAAGAGCATAATCCTTCGCTAGAGAGAGTAGATACGAGATGAGATCTGAGGTTGGCTTGAAAGGTATGCAGAGAGGAAGAAGAACGGATGTAGAAAGAGTTGCAGTGTTTGGGGACAAGAATGACAAAGAAATGGAAATGGAAGGAAGCGCAAGGGAGTTTGGGGACAGAAAAAAGAAACTGATTTTGAGAATGCAATGGGCAACTGGGAGTGATATCAATGAGGAAAGATAGAGAGGGGCAAGAACATGGATACATCTGAAGACAATGGAAAGAAAATGAAAGAAAAGATGAGATTCAAAGAGAAGAAGAGGCATAGAGAGCAGAGATGGCAAGAAAGAAGAGCGAGGGGAGAGAGAAAAGTCAGATTGAAGAGAGAGCGGAGGGGAGCCAGCTTAGAGGTAGGTAGACTGAATAAGAGGGCAGAACAATAATCAATCCGTGAGAAGATCAGAGAAGTGGTGAGAAATTTGGTAGCATGACAAGAAAGGGAGGGGCGAGCATGATGAATATTAAATAGGGCATAGCGGCAGGAGCGGACTGTATTAGAAATATGGAGAGAGAAGTGTCAAAGGGAACACTTGGGTCACGGGCCTAAGAAGAAAAAGGATTGAAATGAAGAAAGTAAGAGGACATCCAAGATTGCATAGCAGAAAGACAGAAACAGTAGGGTGAAGAGACTCTGTAAACGAGGAAAGGAGGTGATCTGGGTGTCATTGGCATAGAGGTGAAATGAAAGATTGTAGGAGGTAATAAGTGCAGAGAGAGGAAGAGTGTAGAGTGAAAAAAGGAGAGGCCATAGAGCTGACCCTTGAGAGACTCAGCTTAATAGGGGCATGTGGTGGAGGTCTTACCAGCCGAAGTAATGTAGTAGGAATTATTCGATAAATACCAGTGGAACAAGTTAAAGACAGAACCAGAGACGCCCAGGGAAGTTGAAGTAGAAACTGTGTTATCGACAGTGTCGAAAGCAGCAGAGATCAAGGAGGATGAGAATAGAGGAGAGCTTAGAATGACGGGTGGAAAAGAGAGAATTAGAGACATGCAGAAGGGCAGTCTGAGTGGAGTGTCAGGGACGGAAACGAGATTGAAGTGGAGGAAGAAGTGAGTGCATGTTGAGATAGGAAGATACTTGGAAATAAACAGCACACTCCAGGAGTTTGGAAAGTAAGGGAAGGAGGGAGGTTGGGTGCAAATTAGCAGACACGAAAGGGCAACAAGAGGTTGTTTCAGGATTGGAAGTATGAGAGCGTGTTTGAATACAGAAGGAATTAGAGAATTGCAGAGAGAAGAGCTGACTTGTCAAGATCGAACAGAGGGGAAAAGAAAGACAGGGAGTAGGAGGGACAGTAAAGAGGGAGGAGGAGTGGACAGAAGCGGGTGAGAAGAAGAGGAGCAGAGAGAGCCAACTTTAGAGATTAAGTCATTTTCAAAATCAGAGGAAAGGAAAAAAGAGGAGAGAGAAGAGAGGGACCAGGAGATTGAGGGGAAAGAATTGTGTGCAGAAGCTTAAAGAGGCAGCAAGGGTGATGGGAGAGGGCTAGAGTGAGATCATAGAAGTACATGTGGGCTCTGGTATATATTATCAGAGTCAACATGGACATGTTTTCCTATAGTATCATTTCTGGCACTATAAATCAAAGCAAGCATGAATATGTTCTCATGTGGGAATAGTGCCATATATTGGTGCAGCCAGCATGAAAAATGTTTTACACTGGCAGGTCAATGGCTTATAGTGGGCAAAGGTGCCATGAAAATGCATTGAAGAATCCTCCTCTGCACTGTTGGTGACTTGACCTGTAATGGATGTCTTCATGTGCTGCGCTACAGAACTTATTTTATCCTGTGTGGCTTTTTACCCAATTTTCCCTTGAAAGTGTGCTGAAAAATATACTTTTTTTAGCCAGTTTAAATCATATTCTTGAGGCGGGAAGGAGAGTGAGGCTATATGAAAGCCATTAGTGACCCCTAATTTCTGTGGTGTTACACTATTATTGAATGCAAAAAATGAGTAATTCCTGCAAGTGAATCTATGTTTTTCAAAACTTTAACACCCTCTTAAGATCATGAGATACATTTTCAGGACTCCCTTTGCATACATGCCAACATTCCGAGGCACCTGGGGGGGAGATTTCTTCAGAGAAATCGGGAGAGAACAATTTCCCCATTGGAATGCATTAGGGAAAGTACCATTTTAGGCGGGAGAACGTGAAAAATAGCAGTATTTTTCCCTGAAAAATCGGCTGTCTCCCGCCTAAATCGGGAGGGTTGGCATGTATGCCTTTGTGGCCCGTTTGGCCTGAATGCATCAACTGTGCAGTTGAGATGGCATCACCGGGCCGAGGCCTACATACTGGTACTCCCTTCTTATTTTCTTGTGAGTATTCGCCTAATTTTAGGGAGTAAAATTGACAAGAATGCTGCCTATGTGGAGCCCAGCTTCTATGATTAAAAAGAATCCATAAAAAACTGCTGTTTATTTGATTAATTTATAACGCGCTGTGGACCCGCAGGCATCTGGACACACTCAGACACAGGTAGACAAACATATATAGAACGAAACGCAAGGGTGATTAATTCCTATACTAACGGAGTAGGAAGGAAGATGGTTATTTGAAAAGTATGGTTTTCAGTGATGATCGAAAAGTTTTCACAGTTTTATCTAGACGTAGGGCAGGTGACAGGGAGTTCCATACCTGTGCTGCCACTGTGGGGAAAGCCCTCCCTAGACACTTAGCTCTCTTGGATTTGTGGGTGTTGATAAGTCCCATTTCAGAGGAACATAAACTGCGTCCGGGTTTGTATAGTGAAATGCATGTCTTCAGGTAGGCAGGAGCCTTACCATAGAGGCATTTATGCACCATGGATGCTGTCTTGAAGTGAATTCGATCAGCAATAGGGAGCTAATGTAAAGATTGCGTACCAGCTGATATGTGCTCACACCTGGGGATGTCCTTAATGATGCGCACAGCATCATTTTGAAGGACTTGACGCTGTTACAAACATTCTTTTACTGGCCCCCAACATTAATGCATTGCAGTAGTCCTGGCATGAAAGAATAAGGGCTCGAGCGACTGAGGAACAGTTTGCCTCCAAAATGAAAGGCTTGATATTCTTGAGAAGTCTTGGGTAGTAATGACAATTTCTAGAGATATAACTAGCCTGCATCTCGGCGCCAAAGGGAAGAATCAAGAAAGACACCCAGCATCTTAACGTTTCCAACGACATGGATAGAAAGGTACGACGTCCTTTCAGCATGGGATGTTTTTTGCAGTGTTTTTTACTGTGAATTTTCTTTTGAAAAAACCCATCACATTTTTTAGGGGGGGTTAGTAAATGATATATATGGGGTGTGGGTGTTTGGGAATAAATACAAATTCAAGAAAACGGGGGGCTTGGTAGGGAACCCCCCCAAAAATAATTTTTAAAAAATGTGATGGGATAAAAAACCCTGTGAAAAAACATCCCGCGATGAAATGACATGGAACCGGATAGAACAACCCTTAATGCTGAAGCATAAGTGTTCCTTCCCCAGTTTGGCTCTGGCCATGGGGCTTCTGAATACCAGTAATTCGGTTTTTGCTCCATTAAGACAGAGGCAGTTTTCGATCATCCAACGTTTGATGATGGCATAGATGGAATTCAGGTTCAGGTTGTGTTTGTTCATGATCCCCGATTATTTCAAGAATCAGCTGGGTGTCATCTGTGCAGGTTGCAAAAAAGATACCCTGGATCTCTAAAAGACGACAGAGGGGTCTAACATGCAAGTTAAAGAGCGTGGGTGAGATGCGAGCCCCCTGTGGGATGCCGCAGAGGATGGGAGCAGGTTTTCCCGAGGCACCTTCCCAGCATACTGAGGATTGTCTGTGAGATAGGAATGATTTTATCCAGCTTGTGGATTGGAAAGTACAATTCCCCAAATCTGAGAGAGTGTGAAGCAGACGATCATGATCAAGCAGATCAAAGGCTGCAGACAGATCGAAAGCGGACCAGGAGTCCAGTTTTCCCCTGGTCCAATATCTCAAGCATATTGGTTTGTAAGTCAAGTACAGCAGTTGCCCAGCTATGATTAGCTCTGAAACCAGATTGCTTACTGTGAAGTATGGATGCTGATTCAAAATAGGCTTGCAGTTGGTTGGTGTCTACTTTGTCCAAGATGTTCAACAGAAAATGAGTTGCTAATTGGCCTTAGATTTTTGCCCCCTTTGGGGTCAAGACCCACCTTTTTCACCAGGGGAGTGATGTTGACAACTTTGATTACTCCCAGAACGGATTGATGGTCAAAGGATGAGTTGACAAGTCTAGTGAGAAAAAAAGGTAAAACTTGTTTTATTATCCAACACTAGTTTAGCTGGGATGATATTCTAATGGCAAGAGGTGGGATTAACTGAGGTCAGGGTTAGGTCCATCTTGGAGGCCAGAATATGTTTGAAGGAGAATTTACATTGTCCTTCATGTTGTTTTGGTTTTAGGGGAGGCAAGATCTGAGTAACAGTGCCATTTTTGATTTTGTCATGAGCTATCCTGAGTTTATTGGCAAAGGCCAACTGGACATCCTCACAGTCCTGATTAATGGGGTAAATAGGTTGGGCAAGAGTCTTGGGGCTTTCGAGGAGTTTCTGGATCTCAGAAAGATTCTTGGCGTTATTTTTGGCTCCCGTAAATATATTCATTGAAGAAATTCTTTTTGGCTTCAATGATTTTAAGTTTGTAAGCCATTTTTTAGGTATTTCCATTTCACCTTGTTGGGGGCTGTAGAATGTTTTAGCCAGATTTGTTCAATACTCCTTTTCAGTTTTTGCAGGGCAGAGAGCTCGGGGGTGTACAATTTTCTGCAATTGGTGTTTCCCTCAACAGATTCTTGCTAATGGGAGCAATTCTTTCCAACATTCTAGTCCAAGCATTGATTAGACATCACCATAGCATTAGAAATCCTACTATTCAATAATTCTGTCTCCCTACCACCCACATGCAAAAGTCATAACTGCATATATATATATTCAGAGAAAACATCACTAATAGAAACATTGCTAACTTTGTTAATGAAATTGCCATTGTGACGATCAGTAATATCAACTACAAAGTCCTTTTGATATCATTCTGTGTAGATTTTGGTAGTACCAATGGGGACCTGTCCGTGTGTTTGGTGTTTTAGAAGCCCACCAACAATTCTTGTGGCCATTGGAAATATGTATGTGAGAAACATATTGGAAATGTGTAGAGCTCTCACACACCAGTATCTCCCTTCCAATTGCGGGAGGATAGGGCAGCAGGGGTAAGAAATGTTCACCTTTTGTGGCGGGTGGAAGGGGTGGTTGGTGTCATCACCAATCAAGGAAGGAATTACAACAAACTAATTCCCTGCAGTGTCCAGTATGCAGGGCTGGACTAGCCCACTCTGGAGATTTCACGATGGGACTCTGCACCATGGTCTTCTTTTGTGAGGGTACCCTGCCTTTCTGCTCTTTTTATCCCCTCTTCATCCACACTGCCCCCTTCCTTCCCTCTATCTTTCCCACCCCTGCATCCATTTGAAGTAAACAAATTATTATAAACCCTACTTAGAGGAGTTCGTTTTTATCGAATAGTATCATATAAGGCCACTTTTTTTCCCAGTCTACCCTGCTAGTACGTCACCAGCCCTACTCCACTTTGCTGTGCTTCCTTCCACCTAGGGTAAAATCAATCCAACACCAACACCAGAGGAAGGATTTATGAAGCCCGTTGCATAGTGCTATTTTGGCACTTCCTCCCTTCAAACGGATGTCGTGTTTTGTTTTGAGAGCCAAAGTGGCTTCTGCTATAGAAGCCCGGGCAGCTACATTAAATCCGTAGAGGAGCCAAATGCCTCTACCGGAAATCCCACCCCCGTCTTGTCTATATGCTGGGAACTGGAAATTGTGACAAGCAAAACACCAGTAATGATGCCTATAACACGAAAAGCCTTTGAGACAAGGTATCCATTGAGAAAAACGTTCCTCATGTATCCTCGGAGAGCTGACCGCCTCTTAGGAGAGGTCCCGGAAGAAGTGTAAAGATGAATGAAAAAGGAGATTGTTAACGTCACATGAAGCAAAGACGACGTTCCAAGAACAGATGCCAAGAGAGAAGGTGAATGGACCTTATAGAATCTGATGACGAAATAAAGAGTTGAGTAACATTTAATGTGCGGAATGAAGATTGCACATACGTAGAACACTGAAGAAAATATAAGGTGCTTTATTACTGCACAGATGCAGCAACGCAAGTAGACTAAGTAACCATGAAGACTGGCTATAAGTAGTGATTAGATTGCAGGCGGTGCCGCCTATATATATATATATATATATATATATATATATATATATATATATATATATATATATATATATGTTATAGAATCTGGATGCTCCACGTCACATTTTAGCAAACCATGACCTCAGTAGCAAAAGGGCTGAAAGTGTGGCGCAGCAGAGAAAAGCAGCTGAAGATGGAGAAAGAATCGAGAAGGCTTGTCTGGCCCAGTGTCAAAGGTGGAAGCAGCCAAAAAACTGGTTATCTATTTGAGAAGATACAATGAACGTGAGAAGCGACGACACGCTCCTGTTAAGGTGCAATGGAAAAACACTGAGTGCCAGGTTTTATTCATTTAATAGTATTAAATACGAAGAAGGAGCTAAATCTCAGTATCCTGTCACATGGGGTAGATGGAAATGGACTTTGGACAAGCTACATCGAGACTGAAGGTAAGAACGTGCTCACACTCCCTTCTATTCGCAGGAACAGTGATACTTTGCAAGGCCGAGTTCAAAGACAATTTGAATGGCAGACAGGAGGAGTGATGATGGATGATGGGCTAATTGGGTGGGGAGGCATGGTCAAGTCCGCCCACAAGCACCTGGGGTACCAGCTTGCGTGCTGCTAGAGAGTGGAATATCCCAGATGGGTACAAGCGTGCCAACCAATTATAGAGGGCCACGTAGCAAAGAGCCCTATAGTTTGAGAGCCAATGAAATGTCATGTATTTGATGACAATGAAGATGGCTTGCACTAGGGCTGGGCATAGTTGTCCACCCGACTGAAGAGACCCAATCATAATCCTATCCGCCATAGAAAGTATACCTCGATGTTCCCCGTAGACCTACCACAATCCCAGATAAGTTTTCTTAGTTTGCCACATAGTATGGTAGTATGATGTCAATGATGATGAGTTTTTGCTATAAAAGTTTATTTTTTCATGTAAAACGTGGAGAGATATGCTGTGAGACGTACGTTGATGTCCGTTGTACTCCCTGCTTTAGACAATTGATATTAAAACAGCTATGTTTTGCCAACTTCCTGAGTCGGTCTAATTATTGGTGTAAGAGTAAGTTCTGCATCCCCATCCATCCAATAAAACGTTACCTCATTAAAAGGACCTACGGCTTCAAATCGCTTTATTATAGCGTTAGCCTTGACCGGCAGACTCTCCTGTGTGCCCCGGGAAGGAAGACATCCACTGGTAAAGCTACCTTAGAGTATTCTTTTGATATGGAAAAGTGAGGTCCCCAAATGGGCATGGCAGACTTCGTCTTGCGACCCAACCCCCTGACGCCTTTAGAGGCTCTGGAAGTCATTGCCCCCCTTCCTTCTATGTGCTTATGGTAGCTTCCTCCAAACAAATAATAATTTTAAATAATGTCGGTTGTGGGATTACTGAACCCCTTAAATGCCAAGGGCGAGTATGCTCGTCCTTTTTGCATAGACTTGCATAATAGCCTGGCACTTAGATCCACGATTCCACCTCTTTCCCTTCACTGCAAATTCCACTGACCTTTCTGCACCTGGGTGTAACGTGCCATGGAGTTGAACTGTGTAGCGCATTTGTATGACTGTATCCCTGGTTGGTTATGGCATTTGCCAATATATACCCTGTGTCCCTAAATGACACTGGCCAGCCGCCCTTGCCTGCTTTCTCAGAACTGTCGCTCCAGGAAAAGCCATCTGATTATAGAAGTTGTCCCAGTTGAAAGCAGTGACCGCTCACCAACACTTCTTCCCAAACCATCCCTTCATTGCATGGCTTTCTTGTATAGATCATTCTATGGTACCCACCACATGGAGATGCCCATGTTACCTGGCTTCAAGGCCACTTACATCGTCTCCAATGTATTAGCTGTAATCTACTTCTCATTTGCTTCGCTTTCTTCCTCTGTTGGTGGGGGTGAGTCTTTACTTCTAAGATTTTCCAAACATAAACTCCTTTACAGGTAAACTGCACATGGAATCCATACCCCAGCCTTGGAACACTTACGTACACTGGAAAGGTTAGACCGTGTATACAGTCCTTTATTACACCATTACAGGCATGCACCCCCTCCCCCACCCTCCCATTATGTGGTTCAAAACAAGTCACATAGGAGGTTAGTCTGAATCTCCAAAGTTGTATGGGTTAAATTACCATCAAGGCTTCGCATCACTGATGATGAGTGCCTTGGAAGGAAGAGCACCCTCAACATTTGCCCGTATATTTGACGTTTAGTACTAAATGTAATAAAGGTTGGGGCTTTGTCAGCAGCAGATGTTCTTTGTGCTAAAATTCATTATTGAAAGTAAAAGCGTAGTGTACCTTGAGGGTGGCAAGTACCATGCTTCGTCAGTATGATCTCAGCTCGGCTCCAGAAGATGCCTGGGGTCTGCAAAGAATGTTTCCTTACAGTAGTTCATATTGATTAGAGGTCAAAGCTCTTACACGTGAAAGACAGTGGCCAAAGCATGCTGTGTTAATAAATTGCATTCAAAGATCCCACTGTTTTATTTGTACAAACTGAAAATAAATATAAGAAAAACCCTCTGATGGAAGCTACCTGCAGAGAAATGCAGGGTGCATTTTTCAACTTGGAGTGCTGTAACTACAGGCGACTGGAATCCAGCCTCTCCGTTGCATTGGTGAAGTAACCTGCACATGTCTGTGACTAATTGGGGAGGTAGTGAACTGGCTCTTTGGACCCTGTCATATTGTCCGTGGCAGGCCAGAGCATTATGGTCATTCCATGTATATCATTGTGTCAAGAGGCTGTTTCGCATATGGAGTTGGCGATGGTGATGATGTGGTCAGAGGTGGTGCAGCAGCCTGTTCCTGGCACAGCTATTTTCTGAAGCTGGTGTATCTCCAAGAAGCAACCATGTACTAGATCCTTTCTGAACCCTCAAAGAAAAGACACCAAGCTATCTTTTCGGCTTTGATCCACTACGTGGTTTCCACCCACTCGCTTCTGACTGTTCATGGATATAGACTAATAGAGGACACAATAATCAACCTCACTCTTGGGAAAAGTGTGGCCCCACACAGGTTATCGTCAAAAATGTCATAGTTCATGGTGCACGAAAGCATGGCGTGCTGGACTAAGTCAATCGGACACGCTGTTCCTGTGGAATGGTGCTAGGTGGAAGGACCTGGATGTGAAAGCCACATGAACCAATGCTGTTGCATGCGATGACCACCTCACTTCCCACTGGGCTGGCAGTTGAGCAGCAGAGAGCACTGTAAGGGACTGCACTTGACTGGAAGCCAGAGAGCAGAGCGGAAAGGTTAGTTTTTGAACATGTCACACAGCAGCTTCTCCATGGGGGTGTTGCCGATGGTTCTGTGGAAGAAGAGGAGCTCAATGTGGTCGGACGAGATGAACCTCAGGGAGGGCAGGAGGAGAAGCAACTTTCCAAACCTTCAAAAGAACAAATACAGTAATATCAAGTTATTGTCCAACTTAATTTTGCTTTGTAGTAAGTTCTTTTATTTTTTTATTTCTGTAATGCGATATAGTTCCGAAAAAAATAACTTTTCACATATCACGTAATACAAGCTAAAAATCACAAAAGAATTAATTCAATTTACATCAAACAGCATTAAATCCTTTAGTATATGGTGTAAAATAATAAGAATCATAATAATGATTACCTACAATTTACATCCAACGTAAAACAAAACACAAACACAAAATATCACTACTCTTTCATGCCAATTTCTTTTTCAAAGGTCTGCCAAACAATTACAATTGATAATGATGTGCTCCACCCCGAGACACAATTCCACCAGAAAGATTCATTTAGCATTTCATACAGTCCCTCAAAATGTTTCATATGTAATCTGACATAATACTTTCTTGCGTGTTTACAAGCAGTCATCACATGTTGTGCCGTTTCCAGCACCCTTGGATCACAGCATAGCCTGCAACATCGGTTGTCCTTCGGGGGTGCATACATTCTTTTAGTGGAAGGTTTGCAACCCAAGACATATATGCTGGAAATCAGATATTGTAGACGAACATTGGGAATCTAGGCAATGTCCTTACTTGGGATATCCTACAAATCCAATGGAGTGAAATTTGATGACTTGGGACCAGAAAAAGTAGGGTTCCCAGAACGAAACCCTTTTATAGTGTGAGGGCCATCAGGATTGTCCAAGAGGATGACCAGGGTCCATCCAGTGTGTGTGATAAATACACAATAAGTGGGCTTGGATGTATTTTTTTTACTTTTTAGAAACAAGCATTTAAAATAGCATGCAATCTGGCCATCGAGATATTTCTGCTACTCCTAAAGTCAAGTAACCTCTGGTGGGAAAGACGGGTATGGTAGCAGAATTGTTATTATTGCCACTTCCCACATGGGTGATCTTGCATACTCGGGTCAGGTTAACAAGCCCATCTACAGATATAGAAATGAAATTGATAAAATATCAGTTTATGCAAATTAAAATCTGGCTAACCAATTTTCTGTTTCCCTTGAACTGTAATTTAAGGGAAAGTAGAAATTGTGTGATAAAACCAATTAAGTGACAGTATTGAAGACCAGTGAACAAAACAAGAGATTAGGGTGTTGCCTAACTCACTGACGAATTATCGAATTGCAAAATCAGTTTGGAATTTTGTGGCCACAAGCATTTAAAGATTTTCGGCTAAAATAGCTTAATTGTACAGTTTATGCATGCATGCTCCTTTTGGATATTCTAAAACGTGTGCTATATTTTAAGCTTCTGTGGATCAGCAAACCCCTCCTTAAAGCTTCAATAATAGCGACTTAGCTACATGGATGAAAAAAGCCTGAGCAGTTTTTGATGAATCGGGGGGGGGGGGGGCTGTCCTTGTGAGGCTAGGCTGTGAGCCCACTACGCAATATTCCCCCTAGTAGTGGCGGTAAGCAGGATCTCTCAGGGAGAGACTTCCCAATGGGCATAAGGACTTCTGTTCCGGAGAGATGTATTCAGAACCAACCGGTTGGCAGAAACCTTGGAGAAACCTTTTTCATTTGCTATTGTGATGTGTCAATAGAATACACATATCTCTTCAGTACTGAGACGAGTAAAACTTGTGGCGTAATGCAGAATAAGTCCCAAACACCGAAAAGGGACTATCATCAGAAACTGGGGAAGCCCCTGAACAGCATCATAAAAGAAAGAGGGGTGAGATAGTGTCAGAGAGAGACCCTAGAGTTTCAAAGAAGTGGCGCCAAGGAGCCCGAAAGCCCATTGAGAAAACTGCTTAACGCACCAGCGAACAGCCATGAAGAAAAGCTGTCAGAGTTGAACTGCAGAAGAGCAGATCATCAAGAGTCTGGCAGGAAGAAAAGGGTCCCAAGAAGGACATTCGAGAAATACTGGCCACAGGAAGCCCAAACAGTGAAGTGCCCGAACTGCAAGGCACCAGCTCTAAACCTGTGGGGGTCTGTTTGTTTGCGGAGAGTCCCCAGAAGTGAACACGAGAGGAAAGCGGTGGCCAGAAGGGGGAGAGAAAGGAAAACCCTTTCTATGCCGATATCGCACTGGAAAAGAAATGAATGCCAAATCGAAGGTGGAGAAGTGAGTGACAGAGCTGTCATGACAAGATATGGAACATGGGAAGAAGAGAACGCCGATCCTGTGACACAATACCATTACATTGCAGGTAACGAGGGGAGACCCAGAGAAATGCAGCATTTATAACGATTGGCATAACCATATTCAGTAACCTATGAAAAACGAATATAACGATTGGAGTACTCTGACTTGGCACAGTAAATGACAAGTCCTAGGAAGAGTGAGAAACTCTTAGGGAAGCATCCTTCTCATCCCAGTGAAGAACCAGATAAGAAGGAGGGTAGGATTCCTTCAGGGACACAGCCTCCTCATCTCAGTGAAGGGCCAAGTCATAAGAAAAATGGGAGATTCTTAGGGACACAGCCTCCTCGTCCCAGTGAAGGGCCAAGTTATAAAGAGAGTGAGAAACCCTCAGGTACTCAACTTCCTCATCCCAGTGAAGAGCCAAATACTAAGAAGAGGAAGAAACCTTCAAAGGCTCAACATGCTCGTCCCAGTGGGTGGCCAAATCAGAAAAAGAGTGAGACTAATCACTGGGTACATGACACAGATCCCAGTGGGGAAACTAATAATCATAAAGATATAGCAAGTGCTAAAAGGAGAACTGTGCAACTTGTGAAAGAACGAGCAGACAGTCTATCCATTGCTATTGAGCTTGAGAAGGACAGAGTGAAAGAGTATACAGTTACCAGGGTACCTAGGGAGCGGACTATAAGAAAGCAAGGAGAGATAAAGAAAGGGACGTGGGAAAGTCTCCTACAAGAACTGAATGAACTGGTACAAGGAATAGCTAAGCGCTATTTAAAGATCCTACACTGAAAATGACATTGCTGGAAAGCAAGACCCAGGAGAAGGAAGTCATTCTCCTGATCTTTAGTTTTCAGTATAAGTGATAGGGTCTACATAGCCTAGTTTCTGACAGATGACAGATTGTTACTTGGGACTATACAACGGATGACTAGCACCCTAGTTTAGTTTTTTTAGCTAGAGAAACCCTTAGAATAGGGTAAGTCCGGCATTTTTTTATTCAGTTTAAATAAATACTTCTTGAAATGGCAAACCCTAGCCTGTCTCCTCCTTCTGAGCGACCACAAGTCTTACAATGCTACCTTATACTTATAGCCAGACTAGTCAATGTTGACTAAACAGTAGTGTAACTAGGCGAGTTACCTGACAAGCTGGCTGGGGTAGTGTGTGCGATTGTGCTGACCCAACATCATCTGTGACTGGTCCTGCAGGTTTTCGACTTGCTCTGGGTCCTTCAGACCTCGGGTTTCTGTAACAAGGTAAGGACACATGTCTTTTTAACGGATGATATTTTAACATGTTTCTCTAAACAGAGTTTTCATGAAACAAGCAAGCTGGGAAGTAAAGGAAGTTACTGAATAAATCATCTGACATCCAATAGTCAAAAACACAGAATGGCCAATCATTTTACTTCATTCTCCGTGTGAAGCTTTTGCTTTGAATTGATTCCGTGTATTTGGCTGATCAAGCATCTTGGGGTGAACTTCACATGGTCTGTTATTTTAGTACACATTATCTCACTGTGCGTTAGTCATGGACACCTCCTAATCGCAAGATTGATGGTTCCATCTTATATGGCATTCTGAAGAAACATCAGTGAGGGAGAGACCTCTGATGTTTGTGACCTCTGGTAACATGCGCTACCCATCACTGCACTGAGCATCCTGTGCAGAACATGCCGCGTTATGCTGAAGGGCAATGAACAAAGTACCAAATGCCAATAGCTTTTAACCTTAAAGCCCTTTCAAGTAGCTACTGAAGCAGCCTCCCTTTGCCTAAGATTTGTGAGAGACTGGCAGTCTTCTTGCAAGATTGGCAGAGACGCCTTCAGATGACAGGCGGCAAATATCTCATTTTGGAAGATGCCCTTTCTGCCATGAGGTGTCCATCCTAATTCTTACTATGTTCTGTTAAGTATTATCACTTTTTTTTATATTACTCTGCAGGTTGGATTCCTGCTTTTAAATGCTGTGATAAAAGGCGGCATTATAGCCCTATGTTTATTAATTTATTTATTTATTTGTATTTGTATAGCGCACTTACAGCCCAGAGGCATCGAGGCGCTGTTACATGAAATTTGTAGGAAACTTGATTAAGTGGTTAACAGGCGACCAAGGTGGTCTCTTGATTACTGGTGCATTAGTAAATGACATCATAGGTGTCAGGTGAGGTTCATAGTTACATACATCAGTAAATTGTTATAGTTATATAATGACCTCTCACTGATGGCACTCCGAGGTGGAGTGGCTGAACACAGTTCACTTGCACGAAGCACTTGACTCACTGGCCCAATGTAATGGCACGGGTATGGTTTCAACTGGCAATGCATGGGGTTTCAATATCAGACTCCGCACTGCACACAGTGTCTTTATGTGTGTTCGGTTTTTAATGAATGCATTGCCAAACATGCAGTTTGTGTTGGCAGGATTGCAGCAAATCTACCTGGTTTATAAAGACAATTCATTTTCAAGAAGTAAAAAGCACAAGGAGCAGTCATCTGCTGGCAAACTATTGAAGGAAGATCTTACACACAGCTCCCCAGCGACCTGCCTACCTGGCTTGAAGAGCACGATAGCTTTCATGCAGGCAAACTCGGTAGGATCCACATTGATGGACTTGAAGCGGCTGAGGGTTTCTTGCAGGCTCCGAACGTCGACGCCTGATGAGACTGGTTTCCCATTGAGGCTCGTGGAGAGCTCAGGCACTGAGAGTAATGGGCAGTTGTCCAATGGCATTGACCACTGGATGGCACAAAGAAGGAACAGCTCACTCCATGCCTCTTCCAACAAGATCACCTTGAAACCAAAGGAAAGGACAGTTTTGTTGTTGAGCATGAATTCCACCAGTAATTGATGTGATCCCTTCTTTGTAAAGGAACCTATAGTTCACATACTAGATATCAACCCACTGCATGTACACATAAAGGATCCCAGTGGATGGGATATTCTCATTTGACTTTACTATTGCTAGAGCTAATATACTGTTTATAAACATATAGACCTGTGTTAAATGACTGCTTTTGCAAGCACCTTGAGCGCATCCAGCAGCTCAACTTCGCCCACTCCCCATCTTGAATCCTATGCTGGCCAGAATGGCTGTGCATTGCTCAACTACATCTTAAGTTTCAGCACTAATTGAAAGGTATTCTGAAGTTTTTTATTAAGCCCAACTACTACCTCCTCTCAGTTCCTTATTCAGCATAAACCCCCAAACTTCGACACAACCCCAACAATCTTCAAGTTATGCTTCGATCTACACTCAATTTGTACCACTATGTTAATTTCCAGCGTTTCTTTCAACGCCCAACAAGGTGCCAAATTACAAACCCTGCCATTACAAACACATTATTTAACTGAATGAACATAATCATGATATCGAGCGCTAAACTCAAACTTAAACTCAGGCAGCAACTGCAGACGTATGTTCAAACATAAATTCATATCTCTGCTCCAACTACTCTATAACGTAAACCTTAAAACTTGAATCTAACCCCATCTTGGAATGGAATCTTATTCACCAATATCACACTAGTCCCCAAGGCAATCTTGACTAAGTCACAGACACATCTCCTAGCTTCATGAAAGATGGGCCTCCTAATGAAACCGTGGCGCATCCCACATTGTGATGTCAGTCACAGTTCAAAGCCAAACTCCGCTCCAAACACAACACTTGCTTTATCTCAAATCTTACTTAAGCCCAAACAGTAGCTGGGGTAGGATTTGGTAGTGTATTTTATCCTTCCCTCCTTTTGTTGTCTTGCCTCATGGTGGGCTTAATTATTATAACCCTGTGTTGTGATAAATCAAATGGGTCTGTGAGGGCTGGCAGGGATACACATCCTAGAGGTCCTGACAGAAACAACTGCATTATGGCCTACAGCCATAGTACCATCTACAGCCATTCAAAGGGTCCAACCAGAGTCGAAAGTTCAAATCTAGAAAGAGCTTCTACATCGACTGCAAAAGTGATTGTCTCCAAAAACCATTACAGCACACACACGGTCTACAACTAAAACCAGTTGAATCCTTGTTATCTACCTGCAGTAAAGGTTATTCCTACATGAGCTATGACTTACCTGATCTCTAAAGGGAAGATTTGAGAAGACAGGTAGATTTTTAGCCCACTTCACAGCCATGAACAGGAGGCGTGCTGAAGTCTCATAAATGCTCTCGGGATTCGAAGATGGGTACGTTGACATCTGGTACTCAGTTGACGAATGCTCGGGTTCGTTGCTTGTGACATCAATGTTTTCATCGGCTGATAACAACAAAAAATACTATGTTACTGTGCTATACTCAATCGCCCGTTTGCACATACACTGAACGGAAAGACCTTCCCGTCCCAGGGGGTCTTTCCATCTTCTTCTTCAAATCTTCTACAAACTATTCCACAGTTGCCAAATTTGACAAGATAATATCGGCATATCTGTGTATTATTATAAATGGTATCGGATTCATTACCAATGCAGAAGACAGATTGTGCACAAAAGTAAATGAGGTGTCATCACATGTCACTATTTCCCTCATTCAACAATGTGGACAAAGATGTTGGCATATTCCATGTGTTCCTCCATGCAAGAATGAAGGGCTCTATGGGCCACTGTGAATGAGCTCAAACTTGGAGTATACTGTTTTGTTACTACCTTTGGGTGGAATGGAGCTACCTACTTTTCTGAACTGGTCATATACTACATAAGGATTTCACTGTGGGGAAAGGGCCCCCCTGGCCTCGTTGAAAAGGGTGATTTAAAATTGACAGCTATGCCCAAGGCAAGACCTCTTGTATCATTCTTTACTATGCAAGCACTAAAAACAAAGTTCCAAATGGGTTTGCTCCAATAGTTCATCAAACAAATGTTACCAAAATAAATTGATTTATCTAGTAATGGTTACAAATTCTGCTTGTGAGGTGTCCATTACTAAATTAAGACATTTTCGTGTTCGAGGGGGCAGCGACGCCTGCCCAGCAAAGATTGATAATCCTCTTTCTTGAGAGTGTCTTATGGTATTTTGGCTTGGACATTTCCTAAAATATTACCTTTTAACCCCATGCTACTAATAGAAGATGGTTAGTGCATCAGCATTCCTGCTATCCTGAATCCTGTACATGGACTGGCTGGCAGATGTCTTGTTATGGTGGGAGCAGCATGACGTAAGAGCTGTGTATTCATTGGCTGGCGGTGCCTTACACGGGTTCCTAAACACAGTTCAATGCTTGCTTTTTAAAGCCAGTCAGCGCACTGCCAGAGCCTTTGCACAGCCATAAGGAGGCCTTTAGGGGGGATACATTTTACAAATTCCTATACGTTTAGGTTGAGTTGAAGTAGACCTTCTTTTGCTACTAACCATACAGCTCATGTATGGTTGGTGCATCTGTTTTTACAAATGTCCCCCTCATAGCATTGTGAAATTCTGTTGGGGACACGTGGTCATTACTGGGCTGGTGAAACTGCTGATACGGATGTTGGGGTTGTAGCCATGTTTTGTTAGTTGGTGGAGATTCTTGGGAATGTTATGGAACTTGAGCAAGGGGCTACTTTGACTGCGTGTTCAGAGGAAGAATGCGTGGATGGAAAATGTGAGGGTTTTACGGACATGCTAGTCAGTCCTTGAGGCCAGCGGGGCTAGTGGTCATTGCAAATATGGCCTATCGCCGACTCTGCCCATCCTCACTTGCGTTTGAGACTTTTGGTCCATCTGGCATTCTATGACAAGACCGGAGGCGAGCATTTTGCTTTATTGCCACTTCTCAGCAACCCAATTCAAAAGTTAAACTTTCTCTATTTTTTTTTTTTTACACAGAACCAACATAGACTAAAAAGAAAAACTTCAAAACTACAGAAACATCCTGAACTACACTCCCATAAGTCCTCAGGATCCTGTAGTTCAACCTTTAACCTGCAACCAATCCAGTCCCAGAAGTAGCCTTTACATCACATCCTGAACCATGTCCTTCCTCTTTCTTGGCTGCTTCTCAAAAAGATAAGTACCCTTCATGAGGAGCTCTGTTTAAAGTGCAGGGTGCTTGATGCTAGGGGTCGTAGTGTAGTTGTTTTGGCTTGATAGCGTTGTTTTGTTTATTTGCTTTCCTGTCAGGGTCATCTAGGGTTTATAACATTTCAGTGGTCGCGCGCTCAGAGTACAGCAGAGCGTTTAATTGGAGGGCATCGGAGCTGCGAGTCATCTTGCTCGCTTTAGGCGCTTTAGCCGACTGATGCCCTCTGGGATTAGCTTGCTTAATTTGCTGTATTTGTATTTTCAGTTCGCGCCGCGGTATGGTGGATTGAGCGGCTTACTTTACAGTAAAGGACCCGCGATTGCCTCCGATCACGTGACGGAGCTCATTTTCGCACATGCGCGATAAGGGATTTCGTTTGTTTAGAGTGCAGTTGCCGATCGAAGCGTCCAGAGATTCTCTCTAGCCCTTACGACCTCTTGTAACAGGGTTTTTAGTGCGGAGCCCTTCCTTCAGGCCCTCTGTGGCTACCTTTAGGGACATTTGAAAGAAAAAAAAAGATATATATTTATATATATATATGCTTAATTTTACAAGGCTGATTGGGACATTACTGGCTATGGCTATGGAGGAAAGCACCACTCCTGAAATCAGTGAGGAGGAGTGGGAAGGTGATCATGATCTCTCTCTTAGTTTTAAGAGGGACCTAGCTGACTCTCTGGCAGTTGCTGTGTCCCAAGGGGTTAAGCCCTTAGTGGAGCATTTGGCAGTGTGCTTGAATCACTTACTTCATCTAAAGCCTCAGAAAGAAGGAAGAGTGAGCTCAGTCCTGGTGAAGGAACCTTGCTGGGACCTAAAAAGAAAAAATCATCAGCGCTAAAGGGGGGGGGTGGGACCTGGTAGAGACCCCACTCTTCTACCCCCCCACGGGTCAAATGGTAGGGGGTCAAGTAAGGCCCCAGGGAGGTAGCTGGACCCTTTGATAAGTTGAAGGCGGCTTTTCTAAGGGAGAAGGCTGTGCTGAGTCTCATACCCCCTTCCCCAGGGGCGATAAATATAGGGGATGCCGATGAAGGCGATGTCTCCTTGAATGCAGAGGAGGAGGTCGAGGAGGTAATGAGTATGGAAGGCAGAGAAGATAGCAGACCCGAGAATCTGCAGGATGACATGGAGGATATGTTTGATCCTGACGGTATTAGACATCCTAAATCTACTGAATGGTCTCCGTCCCCAAGATTGGGCCAGTATATGTAGTATCGAATTAGAAAGCCTTTCGAGAGAGAGGTGCGCTTCAGAATGAGGGCTGAATTCCCTAGACCGGAGCTTCCTAATAAGATCATGGATACTCCAGAATTAGACGCCAAAATAGTTACCTTCATTACCAAGGCGAAGGATGTTAGGAGGGAAGTTGATCGAGCCTGGAGGTCCTGCCAGGACAAGCTTTTGGATGTGGCAGGGCCCCTCACGAAAATTATGGACCTGGCCGAAAGGTCCAGAGATACCGGAGAGCCGGTGGATCCACAGGTTTTGGCTAATTGGGCGCAGAGGGCCGTCTGTTTTTTAGGTAACGCCAGCTATGCAATTTCGGCGGAAAGGCGGCGAAGCCTATTGGTAAAGATTGATAATAAATTAGGAGACCTGGCGAGTTACGAAGCGGGCGGAGCAGCGAAAGGCATGCTTTTTGGTGACGCCTTAGTTAAGGAAATGTCTCGTTTTGTCGGGACCTACACAGCTCTCGAGAAGGTGCAGTCAAGCATCCTTAAAATATTTCCCGGGCGTGTTTTCGCCGGGACCGGTCACTTTAGAGGTCGGGCGCCGGTCGCTCTTCTGCAAGACAGCCTCAAGGACCCAGAACGCAATACTGGGAGAACCGACAACAGGATGTCTTTTTTCCCAATAGAGGGAGAGGTTTCCAAGGAAGGAGAGGCCGGGGGAACTTCCGGCAGCAAGGCGTATCTGGCGGTAAGTGCGCGGAGTGAGGGATACCGCAGGGTAGGCGGGAGAACAGCTTTGCATGTAAACAAGTGGCGCGATTTATCAAAAGATGCTTGGGTTTTACACGCAGTGGTAGGTCTGACCTTAGAGTTCATAGATACTCCCCAGCAGAAACGTATGCCGGTAAGCATTCACATGTCAAAGGGTGAAGAGCTCCTTCTGCACACGGAGCTGCAGGCTTTAGTGAGCAAAGGAGCAATAGAACGGTGTTCAGAAGGAGGTCCAGGTTTTTACAGCAATATGTTCGTAGTTCACAGGAAAGGGAAGTCAAGGCCAGTGATAAATATGAAGGAATTGAATGGTTCTCTGATCTACAGACACTTCAAGTTGGAGGGCATTCACCTCCTCAGAGACATTTTGCGCAAAGGAGATTGGGTAGCGAGATTAGATCTGAAAGACGCCTATCTGACCATTCCGATAGCTCAGGAGTTCAGAGACTTTCTCAGATTCCTATGGAAAGGCCAGAGTTGGCGTTTCACGTGTCTGCTGTTCGGCCTAGCTTCAGCACCCTGGGCGTTTACGAAGATCATGAGGCCGGTGGCAGAGGAGATCCGGAATAGGGGAATAAGGATGATAATATATTTAGATGATATCTTGATACTGGGTCAAAGCAAGATGATCTTCCAGGATCAAGTCCAGTGGGTATCCACGCTTCTGAGTTCCCTCAGATTTCTGATAAACCGAGAGAAGTCGGAGCTGAGTCCGAGACGACGTTTGGAATTCTTGGGGTTCGTGATAGATACCAGGAAGGCTACGTTAGAGTTGCCGAAACAAACGTTGAAAGGCATAAAGAAGGAACTGAGGACTGTTTTGGGGAAGTCGCATATTTCGCTTTGGAGTCTAGCTCGGATAGTGGGTCTTTTGGCGGCATCCATTCAGGCGATATTTCCGGCACCCCTGCATTACAGGGCGCTTCAGAGGCTGAAGATCAGGCATCTACAGGGTGGAGTGAAGTATCATCAGTTAGTGCCGCTAGAGGAAGAAGGAAGAGCAGAGTTGCAGTGGTGGTTAGAGAATAGAGAGGCATGGAACAGCAGTGCCATTTTTGGAGACGTGCCGGAGTTGATTATATAGTCCGATGCGAGCAGGCTAGGCTGGGGAGCCAGGTGCGGACAATTGCAGACGGGAGGAAGGTGGTCGGAGCAAGAGCTGCGTCTGCACATAAACTGTTTAGAGCTGTTAGCCGGGTCATTTGCAGTGAAAGCTCTCGCCAAGGACAGAGTACATTTTTGTATATGGCTGAGGATGGACAACATCTCGGCAGTGAGGTATATAAACAAGTTAGGAGGAACAAGATCCAGATTGCTAGCGAAGCTATAAAAAAGGATTTTTGGCATTACTGCCTTCAGAGGGGTTTAGTGATAACGGCGGAGTATCTGCCGGGAAAGCAGAATGTGATTGCGGACTGGAATTCCAGGTATCTAGTAGATTCCAGCGATTGGATGTTGAACAGGAAGGTGTTTGCTCGGCTTCAGGAAGTGTGGGGCCGGATGGAGATAGACCTTTTCGCCTCCAGGTTGAACAATCAGGTTCGCAAGTTTTACAGTTGGAGGCTAGATCCCGAATCGGTGGGGACGGATGCGTTTCTATACAGTTGGGCAGGAGCTCTTTGCTATGCGGTTCCCCCATTCATAATGTTGATGAGAGTGCTGGCGAAAGTCCGTCGGGAACGAGCAGAGATGGTGCTGGTGGCGCCATGCTGGAAGTCGCAAGCGTGGTTTCCAGTTCTGATGGAACATTCCTCGGACTTTCCTAGGTTGATTCCGAAGGAAGCAGATCTTCTGCGCGATGCAGGAGGTCAGGTACACCCGTTAGTGCAGAAAGGGGTTTTACAGCTGCTGGCTTGCAGAATTTCAGGAGACGATGGGAATTGCCAGGCCTTTCGAAGGAAGCTGCAGACTGTATCAATGATTCATGGGCCCCTGCCACGATCAGGAGCTATGATACAGCCTGGGCGAAGTGGGAACAGTGGTGCGTTCAGCAGTGTGTTCATCCCGTTTCAGCTCCTGTAGTGCATGTCTTAAATTTCTTAGCGGAAGCATCTCGTAGAGGGAGAGCTTTTTGTACGCTGGGAGTATATAGGTCAGCGATTTCAGCAGGGCATGAAGTGTATGAAGGTCATCCAATCGGGGAACATCCTGCAGTAGTTAGATTATTGAAAGGGATTAAGATGCGTAAACCTCCAGTTTCCATATATTCGGTTCTGTGGGATGTGGAAGTAGTTTTTCGTCTTTTTAAGAATTGGCCAGACAACGAGTTTTTGCCATCCAACGACTTTTGGGCAAGCTGGCGATGCTTTTGTGTTTAGTTTCGTGCAGGAGGGTGTCCGATGTTAAGGCCTTGGACGTTGATAGGAAAGTGTTCTATCCAGACAGAATTGCTTTTCAGATTGTTCAGAGGACCAAGAGCGCATCTTCAGTGATTTCATATCCCTATTTTCCAGATGAACCTAAATTATGTGTGGCACGTTGTATCAAAGAGTATGAGAGAGTTACTGCGGGTTTTAGGCCTACAGGGGTAAAGCAATTATTAATGGCGCGTCAGAGGCCTTTTCACGCAGTGTCCACAGCTACCATTGCTAGATGGGTGAGGGAAGTCATGCAATGGGCTGGTGTTGATTTGAGTAGTTTTGGGGCTCACTCAGTTAGGGGAGCTATGGCTTCTAGAGCTTTTGCTGCAAGAGTGTCATTGCATGATATACTGAAAACAGCTGACTGGTCTTCGGAAGCTACTTTTAAGACTTTTTACTTTAAACCAGTCTCTAATGTAACCAATCAAGTGTTGGAGAGTTTTGAACGAGCAAATTGATCGCCTCCGGTCTTGTCATAGAATGAAGATTACCCAAGCTCATAGCGCTGGTAGTCTTGATTCCATTAAAGACTCAGAGGCGAGCATTATCCCTCCTATTTACGCAGAACAGAGAAAAGAATGTGCATTTTTTCTTGTAATATGTTTTTTGCTAGAAATGTTTGATCTCTGCATGATGTATAAAATGACATATCTAAATCTGCATATTCCCTCCCTAATGATATATTTGGTTTTGATTTCAGGAGAAGAGAGCAAGAATACCTGAAAGGCAGAGGAGTTATGGCTAGGTTGTCAGAGGAAGGAAGCGAGTGGAAGTTGTGTTCTTTCATATGAAGTTCCCGCTTTTCTTGTTGGACAGTTTCTGGACTCAGTTCACCTTTTTTCTTATCACACCAAAGAAAGAGGAAGGACATGGTTCAGGATGTGATGTAAAGGCTACTTCTGGGACTGAATTGGTTGCAGGTTAAAGGTTGAACTACAGGATCCTGAGGATTTATGGGAGTGTAGTTCAGGATGTTTCTGTAGTTTTGAAGTTTTTATTTTTAGTCTATGTTTGTTCTGTGTAAAAAAAAAGAAAAAGAGAGAGAAAGTTGAAGTTTTGAATTGGGCTGCTGAGAAGTAGCAATAAAGCATAATGCTCGCCTCCAAGCCTTTAATAAAATCAAGACTACCAGCGCTTTGAGCTTGGGTAATCTTCATTTTCCCCATTTCTGTACAGGACAGGAATTTGGGGAATTTGAGCATTTTGTATGGATTATTCAGAGTGGGTGATACTTTGACTTAGTGCCATACAACTCACCATCTTCGGGCTCCAGCTTTGCACATGTCTCGGCTGTCATCAAGCTAGCCATGAAGCGATGGTTGTTAGGAGGCGTCTGTGGCCTGGTGCCCTGTGTCCGGGATATCGTGGCTGTGATAGGTCCCCTCAGGCTCTGTACTGTAGGACAGGAGGGAAGAGGAGGGTCCCTTGTAGTAGCGAGATGCTCAGACCTGCTGTCAGAGTCCAATTCAATGCTTTCGAGGCGGACCTGTGCGGTGCTCCGTGGTTGGCGCTCGTTTTGAACCGCTGTGGGATAAATCACCCAATAAGGAACAGAAAAGAGAGAGGAAGAGAAGGGTTAGAATCTTGTAAAGTAAGTCCGCTTCAGAATACCTACAAAAATTGTCCTGGATCTGGGATCAATACAAATGTTATTTGATGGTCCGGCACCCTTTATATGTTCATACCAAGACTGTGTTGGTAGCATCTACAAATGTGCAGATACCCAGGTGTATGTTTAAAGTATACAAGATGGACGAGTGCAATATTACTACGATATCTTTCAGCTAATACATCCGACTGGTGTCGGAGCTAGCAGGATATAAGAACATTATCGGATAGGCTGACTGTGATAACTTATTATATGTGACAACAAAATGGAAGTGCCTGAGGGGGCAAACTATCCCAAGCCTTTCTCTGGGGCATGACACTGGGGATTTGGAGCTTTAGGCCGGACACAAAACATAACAGATGAAAGGACATAAGCATGACCACAAGCTGTGCATCGAACGGGTGTACTGGAGTGTTAAACCCTGCGCATAATCAATATATAGCACGTCACGTGAGCATTCCATGGCCTTTTGCAGGCACCTGTAGTCTTGCGCCTCACTGTGGTCCCTAAAGTACTCATTGGCTTGCAATATGCAATTTCTGGAAATATGTGGATAATTGATCCCATATATACACTGTACCTTGGATACAGAATGTAATTATGTTTGTTACCATTTTAATCACTGTCATATCTCTCTACTATGATATCACCCTGTGACAAAAGGGATCTATAGACATACGAACGACACAGAACCATGGTGCGTTTTACTTTCAATGCTTGCATGAGAAAAATAAAATATTTCCTTAGCTAACTAGGAAACAAAGCTTTTAATATTGTCCCTTTATTGGTGCAGAATAAGTCTGATTGAAACTGCACGAATGCAAAGCTGGAAGTCTGCTTAACAATGTGTATTTGTTCTTAAAAAAAGCACATAATTTTTAATCCTAGTCTAGTGCATTTCCCTTGAAGTGCCGCTTTGGTGAAATCACCTAAGTGTCTACATTTCTCCCAACATAGGGCAAATGTAAGCGGGAGGGCTAACAGAAAGTACTTTGCAAGTGTAAGTGCACTTTCACTGCTGCGCGCTGACACAGCTTTCCTCTGATGTTTTCCTCCACACACTGTTGCTGAAGTCTGCTAGCACACAGACTCCGGCTGATGCCGGGCCCAACACATACGTCTGCCGAAATGACCCCTTAAATATCCTCCTACTGAAGTGTGGCATCAAACATTCTTTCACACAGGCCCTTTCTGATGCATAGCCTCACGGAAACACTTGCTCAAGTATCAGCGCGGACTAACGGACTCGTCGTGTCCCTCGCCTTGTTCAGGTTATTTATGAAGAAAGAGCTTTCACAGAATACTTGTAAGTTGTGTGCCCACCCAACTTCTTCGGAGGTCTGGTAACATAGACTCCTTGAGCACTCACCTCATCCTCTGGTTATGTGCCAAGTAAATGCTTTCGCAGAATCCTTGTGAATTGTGCACCCACCCAGACTTATTCTGAGGTCTGGTCTAACGCAGAGTCCTTTTAGGCTCTGCACTCACACAGCCCACTTGTCTGGCTGCTTGCTGAGGTTTGGATCCAAACTGACTGTTGCTGATATCAAGCCTTTCACCTGTGGCTGCTAAAGTCTATTCTGGTGAAGAAACATGCCAATTCTACACCCTGAGTGAGACGTTTGATGGATACCCACCAATCCGTGCCATTGTGATGTGAGCGATTATTGCCGGAACTTGTCCAAAGTTGTTCTCTGCATGCCCCTCAATCCCGTTCCTCTATGCCCATGGTCTTGCCTCCTCTCTTTATTCCTCTCTTGCCCTCCACCTCTTTTGGTGTCTGCAGAGTAGCGAGCAGCAACTGCAGGGCTGGATTATCCTTTGGGCTGTGTAGATGTTGATGCATGTCTAAACAACAAAACTAAAGACTGAAAGAGGACTTCCCTCCACTTTTACCATGTGTTCACAGTACACTTAGCCTATTGTATGCAAATTTAAAACTGATTGCCCCAACTTGACACCTGGTACATTGGCTGTGGGCAAAACCGGCTACTTAATTACCCTGAAGCCTCTTTAACAGGCCTCGCTTTCTGAGGACTTTGCCCTTTGACTGCGGGCAATTAAGAGGTGGCACTGCCCAAAGCTGCAGAAACATTCAGTTTTTGTTATACAGACATGCATTTTACTCCTCCCCGCCCCCAACACGATGCAAAAGGAGCACCTGCTTTTGGCAGACCCTTGGTCTCCTTGCAGCACCTGTCCTTACCATCCTTGTTCATGCCTGATTGCAGACACTTCTTCAGCCTGCAGGCCTGGCACTGGTTTCTGTGAGCTTTATCCACTGGGCACAGCCCTGTCCCAGCCTGGCACCTGAGGGCAAAGCAAAGGTTCTTATTGGAATACTTGTGTCCAGGTTATGAAGTGTGACAAACAAGACAAGCCAATGGGCAGGGATGGGAAACCTGAAAAGATGGGAGGCTGCAGGAGGTCAGCTTGAAAGAGCGCTTGGAAGAGAGGAAAGGGATTACAAAGGCAATCAGGTGATGCGGTCAGGCTCCAGCATATTCAGTCTTGTCTTTATTTCTTTTAATGGGGCGCCCCATACACCCATTACCCCACTGTACACCACATATGGAAGGGAGTATGGGCCTTTGATGAAAATGAAGCCAAAGGAACTTACTACTCAATTATTCTAGTTGATGAAACCTCAGAAGTATACAATGTCATCAAGTGCTAAACTTCCAATGACAGAATTGATCTAAAATTATGGTTCTGTCTCTTGGCTGGAGCACAAAGAGCAGCACATACTCGCAGGAGAAATGTAAAATAACGTTTCTCCTGCCTATATCCACTTGGAGAGCTTACAGGAGAGTGTTAGGGGCACAATAAGGGGGTAGTTAGAGGGGGCCAAGGCGGTTAGGAAGTCCAGTGGCAAAAGCAGCAGAGAAAGACTGAGAAACTGGATGAGCGAACTGATGGAAGTTGTGGGCAGTGGGGGGTCCCAATTTGTTTTGTGGGGGTCTCCTTTCATTGTAAAATCTATTTTGTTTTTACTATTGTCTCTGTTGTTTTTGTGTTTATAGAGAAAAGTTTATGGTACATGCTGGTGCTATTTGTATGTTTTGTCGTTTGTTGTAGCTCAGGGGCAACGCGTTTGTCTATGAAGCAAGACAACGCAGAGCGTCAAGAGTTCAAATCCCAGTCCCACGCTTAGAGGCCGGTATCTGGCATAGAGCACGATTTAAAAGCTCAATTTAAGTTTTTTAAAAAAAATTGTAAATTCCGGTTGGGTAGGGGGAAAAGAAAGGTTTGCAATACTTTTTCAGAACTAAATTAATGACCACATATTGAAGATGTCTTCCCATTTCAAGGAATTGACATAGCCATTTCGATCGGAACTCCCACAAGTAAAAGAACAAGATACTGGAGGATAACAACCACTCCTCCCCCACCGACCATGAATGGCAGTGCTCCAACTGGTCCCCGGCCAATGGCTAAAGGGGAGTTATGTTATTCAGTATTTATACTGCACCCAGCACCACCGTAGTGGTATTACAGTGCTTGACCTTGTCATAGAAGTGGCGTATTGTGACCCCTCCATGGTGTCGTCAGACTTTGGACTGAGTTTATATTAGAAGAAGGGTTGCGAGGACATGAGGTGATAGGGAAGTGGGTTAGCCAGTAGACAAACAAATTTGAGGGGGAAACTGCATACGATATTGATGAGGTATCGTGGTTTTGTTGGCTGGGATGATTGTTTCTTTACTGACATTAGCTATTGGTAAGCGTGAGAGAAAGCTTCAGGAATGGCAGTATCCAGATGAGACGATACGCCATGCAAAATATGGTTGGTGTGTGGTTGTGCTATGGACTTGAGAGGTGCTCAAGTGGGTCCTAGTGTGGAATTTTTCAAATGCTTAGTTTATAAAGAAAAAAAAAACACTTTCCGTAACAAAGGAGAGAACTGGGTTTGCAAGGCCACACAGATGTCTTGCCACCAAAAGTTGGTCGTGTATAGACGAATGTGTGGAAAAAACAAGAGAGAAGTAATAGGGTGGGGAAGAAAGAGGGACAATAAAGTTATGTTCAATAATATGTTCCCAAGCTGAGAGCTGGTTGTAATTCACCACAATTTTAAGGTGGCTGATGTCTACAGTGAAGGATTGTAATGTCCTTATAATGAGGGATTGCATTACAGTTTGAGAGTTTCTAAGCGTAAGGAGAGATTATCTGTAGAAAATATTTGTAAACTCCACCCTTTAGGTGAAGATATGGTATAATGGTGCATTGTCACAGCAGTGCTTAAGTAATTCATCTTTGAATACACAGATGGGGCAACTATTCCATCACTCCAGCAGCTTCCCTCCCCCGATTTGTGAGGTTATTGCTTTTAAAGCGTACCCAGAAACATGTTTGTTTTATGATGCTTGGTCTAGTGAAAATGTTGTGGCCTATCTCACGGTATAAAAGAGAATAGCAGAATATTTTCCAGTGTATATAACTTGAGTCAGTGTCTACGGTACTTGTGCCATACTTGCTGGCAGAAGGCCCATCTTGTTGAAGGTCATGTTGGCTGTAGCGGGGTGGCCCCAGTGGAGACGCTTTGACTTATGGTTCCATTAACGCTTCTATTTCCCCATCCACCCCAGCTCCTCTGCTGCCCTGCAACCTTACCTGGAATCCTCTAGGTGTGTCCCCTACGTACAGCGCTCGGCTGCTCCCAGATAGTTTTGGTTTTATGAGTCCCGTGAATTCAAAGATATTCTGCAAAAGGGACTGACTTTCATAATATCGGTGTTAGCAATACAGAACTTACTTTGTTAAGTTTTGCAGTACTTTCTGGCTGCTCATGGCCCCATGTTTTGAGATGATTGTCCTAAAAAGGACTGAGGGAAGACTTCATAATCTCAGATGTGATTTTTAGATAGGTGCTGTCTTGCGGTGCAGTTGTCTGGCAGGGGAGGCTTTGTTAAGCGAGAAGTTTAGGCCTAGTGTGCTTTGGTGTGGTGCAATTGGCAGGATGTGCTCATGGTTAGGGAAAAGCTGTAGTGTAGGATCTATGCGTGCCCCCTGGAATGAGGAATCCAGGGGCACCATTCCTGGTGTCACCACCTGACCACAATTAACAATTGTGCTCAAAGCATCATGTGTGATATGTGCCACAGGGGATTTGGAGGCGTAGAAAAGAGTTGAGGTCTTGTTCTAAGTCGTCTTTCTTTTTACATCATCATCATCATACAAACTTTATTCGGCCATGAGACCATCAAAGTAAATCCTAGCACATACACTTAATAAACAAAATCATATTACACCACATCATGCCAAAAATAAAAGAAATAAGAGGGGGGGAAGCACCAGTGAGAAAAACCAACCCCTTTACAAATTACGCCAAGTCAAAAAGGTCCATTCACAGTAGTCCCCAGTTAGAGTCGTCCCAGAGGAATAAGGTTCTCACCAGTTATGGGTGTGTTAAATCGGGTGGCTTCAAATCGACCATTGGGCCTGGCTGGAGGTACTGACTGATTGAGGTCGCACCCTTGGCCGACCAACCATCCCACACAGATCTTCCCAAGACCCCTTTGGCCACTCTCCAGTCCCAGAAGATCAATTTAACTATGTCATAGGAATTCGAGCCAATGTTTCGAATTCTGGAGCATCCCACCCTAGATTCTCTTGATACAAACGCACAACCTTTCACGGTCCGCAACCAGTGAAAGCACTTGTTCAATAGGGCATCCCTTGGTTTCTTCGTGCTCTCTGCCAATTTTGGTACCCCATGTACGTAAACTATGGTTGTCTTTATTGGTTGCTTTGAACAGTTGAGCATTGCTTATTGGAAACCCTATTGTTACTGTGACAGCAGCTTCTTACTGTCCTTACTGAAAATGAAAAACATCTGTGAAATGGGGAGCCCTGGTGTTATTTATCTTTAACCTCTGGCACTGGAATGCAGCTATCCCCCATGATAAAATTTGGTCTCGCTGCACAAATAATGTCTCTCTCGTATACTCTCCGGGCTACCTCTCTGCACCCACCCACATGCCTGCCCAACCTGGGTGACTAACCTTCATACTGGCTAAGTGCACACACACACTCTATGTCTCTCTGACAAATGTTACCATGCCTGGACTTCAGTCCCCCAAGGGCGTTTAACCTACAGCTTGTTGAGACCATACCAATGGTGGAAGGCGTTATACAAATACCCACCACATTACATTGCATTTAATGGTAACTCAGGTGGGACAATTGGCAAAATTCTGAATTGCTCAGGGCTGCTGGTTGAGCCTCCCTGTCTGATCTAGTTTGCAATTTGAATGGGGAATGTTGACTGCCACATTTAGGGAAAATATCAATTTTCCTTTTAGTTGGCATATACCTATCAGGAGGCCTGTGACTGCCGACCAAAGCAATGGGCCTACTAAAATGCAGGAAACCCTAATGAGAAAGCGCTGTGCAGGTAATGAATGAGATGCCGTCTAGTGGTTACGTCTTCCGCTGTGGAGCAAGGAAAAGGGAGGAGAATTATGGGAAAATCTCGGGCTTGCTCACCTGTAGATTAATTTCCTCCGGACGCTCCTCTTGAAGAACCCGCTGCAGCCGTTGCAGGCGTAAATGCCGTAGTGTTTCCCGCTGCTGCTGTCCCCGCACACCTTGCACATCAGCACAGGGCTGAGGGCCTTGCCTGGAACCGGACTGAGGGCTGGAGAAAGAGAGAAGTCACACCATGAGAACAGAGCAAGTGTGAATGATGAAACAAGGGCATTGATTTCTGTATTTTGTATTTATTTAAAAAAACGGGATGTCAATTTCCTACAGAAATGACTTACAATGAGACATTTACAGATGGAGGAGGCATTCCCACAAAGGGTGCCTGTACAAGGATGAGCCAGTTTATGATGGTGTAAAAAAGTGGGACATGCACCAGGAACAAAATAACACAAACAGAAACAAATATAGAAGAAAGAAGGTGATTTACACAAGTAACCTTAACCTAAACGTACAAGTGCTTTAAACTAAAGAGGAGTACTAATTAAATATACAAAGTTACATTATTAAGCGTCACTGGAGGCAGTCTCGAGGTCAGTTAGGGAGGATGGGGGGAGGGCAGGGGGAACTCCCTCTTTAGCAAGTAATTGAAGTTTAAGCCGAGCTTTGAAGAGATCAACCTTTGGGGTGGCTTTGATTGTTATGGGCAGTGGGTTCCAGTGGAGTGGAGAGTAAGAGCAGAAACGAGGAGGCATCAGGATTTATGAGTGAAGCCCAGAGAAAACCAAGAAAAGGCAAGATTCTTTTCACTAGGTTAAACGAACAAATGCCCATCCCACAACAAATACACACATTATAGAATAAATAATGATTGAATGGATGACACAGAAGGAAAAACATTGACTGCATGTATCTTATTTCAAAGGCAGCATGGAGTCTACACAATGTAATAGAAACTGTGTAGCAATTATAGGTATTGAACGTGTTATGTCGTTGGTTTCTCCAAAGCTTTGGATACCCCCGGCGGGCTCATAGTACGCGACTCCACGATCAAGCCGAAGCGCTCTCAAGCTTCGAAGGTGGAGATTTATTAGCACAGTACAAAAGCATAGTAACATAACATAGCACAACTACTGCCATGTTCATGGTATCTTGGTGCTTAATTTATTATACAAGATTGTGATTTATACATAGCGTTTCATGCAGTTCTGCTTCTAAGTGTTGGGCGTGGTGCTGGCTGTGCCAATATGTCAGTAATCTAATCCCCACGAAAGAAGATACTCCTGTTGGCTATAATGGCAATAAGAAAATGCCATGCCATTGTTAGAAAACATGTCCATATTGGCTGCCTCAATGTATTTTTGTATTGGTATTTTACTAAATTTATACACAGAAATTAGTTTTAGTCAAGTAAACAAATGATTGCTGGGGGGAGAAAGAAAATGCTGCTTAAATTACATACGGAAAATGAAGCAAGATGGGGCAAAACTAAGTGGAAGAGGTAACTAGTCCCAATGTTATGGAGCTAAAAGTGAAAAAGAGTGGACAGGGGGTTTAAGGACTGCAAGAAGGAAATGAGATTGAGAACGTAGAGAATAAGATGGTCTGTAGAGAGTGACAAATAAGGAGTGACGGGGAAAGGAGCAAGACTTGGGTGCACTTAAAGACAATAAAGAGAAAGTGAAAAAGATGGCAGGAAAGAGAAACAAGGGAAAAATGTATAGACTCACAAGAAGACAGAAGGAGACACAAATAAAGGAATTCTAAACAGAGTGAAGGGAGCGAGTTGGTGGGCAGGGAGACCAATCAAGGAAGCAGAACAATAGTCGGGAAGGGAGAATATCAAAGAAGAAAGGGGAAAAGAGAGGAAGTTAAAGGGGAGGAACACAAGAATGGAGGAGCATATGAAGGACTAGAGAAGCAGGGAATAAACAGGACTTCCATTTTAGAAGAATTAAAATAAAAGCTAATGGGTGATCGTCCAAGACTAGATCAGAAGAAGGCAAGCGGAAAGAAAACAAATTGATTTCATCCGAAAAGCAAGAAAATGAAAGAAATATCTGGGAGTCGTTTGCGTAAAAATGACATGAGACCAAAGGAAGAAATTATGGCAGACAGGGGGGTAGTATAAGTTGAGGAACTCCAAATTAGAGTGGAGGATTGTTGGCCAAATACTTTAATATTTGTTTTCCTATTTCCCTGAATAACTGAAAAGGCGCAAAACCAATGCAAGTGCATAAAGATGCTAATGCATCGGTGTAAAAATCTTCCACCCAAACAACTGTGTAGTTTCTCACACTCACTATATTGGGAGACTAACTTCAATTAAAAAGCTGTAATCCAAGTGAAAGGTCATTAGTAGGAACTTGCGTTGAATGTGTTTAGCCGTGTGTGGGTAGAGTTAGATGCTTAGCCTGGGCATAGGTGGCTCAGAGATTCTTATCCTTAAGTCAGGCACCTGGGTGGGGGACGCTTACTTTGGAGTCCGACCCATGACTGTAAAATGCTTATCTTTGGGACACATGGGTGACTTTACGCAAAGACTTTTCTAACTGGTGTGAGGGAAGTCACTGGCCTGGTAGATGCTTTGCACAAGACTAGTGGTTGCATGGTTTTTCTCAGCCTGGAGACACACGAGTGGCTGGCAGAACCTAGGCCTGGGTAAGGTTGGGTGGCTGGGATGTGGGTTTTTAGCCTACGGGAAGGACTCTTTAGTTGGGATGCTTGGCTGGGGAATAGGTAGGTGACTGTGAATGCCTATCCTGTGGCCTGGTAGTCAGGAATCTTAGCCTAGGAAGAATTAGATGACTTTGCTGGGATGGTGATTATATTGGAAATGGGCATGTGACCTGAGATTTGTAGAACGCATGTTATTGGACAGGGTTATACTTAATTTCCTGAATGTTGGGCGACTGTGCTAGTAGTGCTTTTGCTGAGGACACATGGTTGCAGAGATGGGTATTAGTTTTGATGGGAGATGCTTATGCTGCCAGATACCAAGCTTGGGGAAAAAGCTGACTTGAAAAACGTGTTTTAGGGTGAACTGCGTGGCTGTGCTGTGGGCATTTCAGCACTGATGCTTGCAGCTACTATGTTGAGGATGTTGAGCCTTGGGGTAATGGTGTGTTTGTGGGATGCTTTGTCTTGGTTCAGGCACATGACTGAGCTGGGGGATGCTAGGCTTGTGGGTTTGAGAATGGTGACTGGCTGGACTGGTTAGCAAGGCTCATTGAACATGGACCTAAGGACATGCTGGTGGATGCTTTGCATGTGGGCAGAAGGAAAACTGCACTGGGCAGTGGTTTTTCCATGTGACGGGCAGGTTGCTTTCCAAGAGGCTGCTGAGCCTGGGGACAGACAAATGGCTGTTCTGTGTGATGCTTAGCTTTTAGACAGCTAATTCATTTCATGGGGTGCTTAATCTGGTGGCACAGCAGCTCTGGAATAGGCAAGTGGATGTCCTGGGGGATGCTTAGCCTGTGGCCAGGTAGGTGTATATGCTGGGAGATGCTAGGCCTGGGTACCAGTGAATGGCTGTGCCGGTCTATGCTTAGCCAGTGGTATAGTGATTGCATGCGTTGTGCTTCACTTTACTGGAACAAGGAGGTAGTTATTGCCTGGAATGCTTACCCTGAGGACACATGGGTAATGAGGCTGGAGCTGCCTCGGCTGGGTGTACTTGGACGTATAGGGCGGGAATGTTGAGCCTTCCAGGTGGTTAGTCTGGAAAGTGTATTTATTTCCAGTTACTTCCGCAGCTGCGCATTAGCAGTCCAGATTTTCTTTAGCGTAGATATGGTTGTGTTGCAGAGTTCTGAGACCGAAAGTGTGACAAAGAGCTGAGGTGGGCAACCTGCACCCAATACTGGATCTAAATTTACCCTGTCCACTGTTAGGGATGTTATAAGTATTGCACTCAGTGTTTAGAACTCTGCGTAATCATCTGGAGGGTGCCACCCTCCTAATATCTGCTTCCCCCCTGCATGCCAAATTCCTTACTCATTTTCCGAGGATCAGCCTCTTCATTGGAGAGTGCAGAGGTTGAGAAACTCTTTTCACTTGTTGGTGAGGTCTGGTATGCCAGAGGTCTGGGGGTTACTACGAGCTTGCCTGTTCAGCTCCCAGGACCCAAAAACCCTTCCCCCAGAACAAATGGAGGACTCAGCCAAGGGCAAGTTAGACTGCCGTTTATTACAAACACCGACAGGGATCATACAGGACATTAAAAAATCTCAAGATTCACAGCTCCCAAACACGTGTCAAGCCTTTTTGTTGCAGAGTGTCGTCAAAACATGGGCCCTTCCCCGAAAAACCTATCCCACTTTCTGGTTAGGTGATCGTAGTGGTATACAGTATAGATTGCCCCTATGGATCTTAATTAATTGGCCCTCTCATGTCAGGTGGCTGACCTGCCCCTTCCCCAAGAAACTATCTATTACATTGTTGCAGGGTCACAGGATTACCATTTGTCCTTGCCCTCTGCCATCCACCCCGGGATTTCTGTCCCCTGATTGGCTGGAACTGCTCTCCCCATGCCTGGGACTCAGCTCTGTTCTCAGCGCTCTGTGCACCTTTTCAAGGTGATGAGAATGACTATGTGAACCAAATGTATCTGTTAGCAATACCACTTTTGCCTGTGAAAGTGCTCTCCATGTTGTAACGTTGTTAACTTGTTCATGTTTCACTTCATGCCTGTGTTGCTGAGACCTGTTCGTCCTACCACCGCGGGTGAATACCCATTGTCTAGCTCAGTCGCATCACGTGGTTGGGGACCACAAAATCAAGCTTTACTGGTCTGTAATTTACGAGGATTTATTCTGTTTTTCCACAGGTGGGCCCTTGTCGTTTTAGGTTTAGAATGAGCTGCTTGTCTCTGACCTTGGCTGCAAGCTCTGGGCTTTCTGTTCTGTGCAGCCTGGTTCTGCTTCCCCATTTCTCTCGTCCTACGGCTTGTGGCCTTATGTGATCCTTGTTATACTCATACTATAATTTCTACACATCTATATCGTGCTATGTTTCGTATAGGTAAGTCGTCTTTGGTCCTTCCAGGTTCCTTATGTGGTCCTGGAGTTCCATAAGGTTAGTTGCCAGAAGCATCTGCAAGCTTTCCCTGCATCTCTTCATTGCCTTGCTTTCAGCGTTTCTGCACTTGGCTAATGAGAAAAATAATAAAAGATTTTGACAGTATGTATATGTATCTGGCATCTATCTACAGAACTGTGAAAGCATATTCTTCGTGTATACGAGTGTGTGTTTGTGTAACATTGTGCATGGTTGTGAGTGTACTTCATAACTAACATGACTATGTCGTGGTGCCACTAATGACGTCAGCACAGTGGTTTCTCGGCCTTAGTCAACATCATCCTTCGAGGCATTTGGGTCCATGACCAATGTTGAAGCACCTGCATCCATAAAGACATTCACTGGATATGGTTTGAATGGCTGTCTGAGAGAATATCTTTCTGCATACGTGTCAGTCACTGGTCCTCCTGGGGCCTGGCCGAATAGTAAATGACTGTGCGTTTCTGACTCTTCTGGCCGTCATGTTCATGGGGACGAGGAGGGGCATTCCAGTGACCCTCTATCCACACGAGACCTCAGCAAAATCGCCTCAGAGTGGGCAGGGACAATGGGTATGCCGGGCCAGACTTGGCTCTCGGTCTGGTGTGGTTGTTCTTTTTGTGGAAGACCTTCACTGGCATCAACACCCTCTAATTTGAGAAGATTCCCTTAAAAATTAAACTACTTTACCAAATGATAGTGGCCCCTGAAGTCCACACGCCCCACACTACCAACACCTGCATTTATTCTGCAGTGCGCAACCATTTTGCCTCATCCCTTTCAATGCACTTCGATCCCTCTGAAAATGCACACATGCAAATCCCACCGAAATGTAAAGAACAGAAAAGAAGCATCTTCAAATTTACAATAAAAGGTAAACATTTAAATTAACAACTTGGGGCATACAAATGAACACAAGGTGGAGTAAAAAACATAAATAAGGGATAGGTGAGATCAGAAGGAGTAAAAGGGGGTAACTGATGCCCTCTCCCCACCTTCGCCCCCCAAAAAACAAAAAACAAATCCCAAAATCGTGAAATGGCTGGAGGTGAAATGCCCCAAAAATATTGTAATTGGGATGACTCTCATTAAGGTGCAACAATATACGAATAGGGCAAAACTGCATTAGCACACGTTTGGTGGGCAGCGGTGCTAACTTTTCGTTGTTCCCGGGATCGTAGGGGTTGAAGCTTATGGCGCAAGGATTGACCTAGGGTCATTGGAAGGGACATCACAGACACATTCCTATCTGCGGTGAATTGGCTAAACCTTGTTTCATTTAATGACAAGCTCCTTTCCACAAAAACTAAAAAGTGAAGGCTAGAAGATTTTAAATGCATTCTAACCACTAGCATTGCACTGCGCAACCTTTAAGGCTTAGGTTGAAATGACCTAAAAAAAATGGTCGCATTGACCAAAAGTTCTAAACATGCTACCACCAAAGGTTCGAACACCAAAAGTTTGAACCTTTGGTGGTAGCACTGAAAAAATAAAACAGGGGCTGCTGGGGTGTCCCACGCATCGCCCCGCTCACTATACTTCATGGTATAGTGAGCGGGGGTTGCGGGGACACCCCTGCAGCCTTCCGTTTTAAAAAGAAAAGAAAAGAAAAGGACCCTGTAGCATCGGTTCCCGATCACGGAAGTGAAAGGGAACTGGCGCTGCACGGAACCAGCGTGAAGATGAAGGTAAGTGGGGTTTGTTTATGTTGGGGGTGTGGGTGGGGATGTGCTGAGGGTGTGGGTGGGGGGTGTGTTGTGGGTGTGTTGTGTGGGTGTGAGAATATATGTGTGTTCGCATTAGAAAGGTGAAAACTTTTGGTAGTTTGCACCCTTCTCATGCGAACGATTTGCCCACGGTACTTTCAGCCGCGGGCAAATCACTCGGATTCAACCTTAAATACCACACATTGGTGGCGGGGCAAGAATGGTTTGCAACTGGCTGGTCCGCTTCGTTAATGGGGCAGACAGGACAAGAAATTATGGCATGGAAGGCTGCCAGGGCAATGATAGTGCCCAGGATTAGTTCACAGGCTGGCAGCCATTGCTGTTGTACTACAAAAAGCCATTCCAAATGTAAGAAGTGACACTATACAAATCTTGGTTACATTGCACTACTTTTAAATTTGCTCTGCTTTCCCGTCCAGAATTGCATTTGTCCTATATCAATCCTTATTTTTCACCAATACTCAAGGAGGTGGATCCGCTAAATAGGTTGTTTCAGTGCTTTAAATGAGCCAGACCTACCCGGCCCTGAGTACCTGCACTTCTTATTTTTGAGCATTTCAGTACCTGCACTTCTCAACGCCTGAAAGAGAGTACCGGTACTCAACTATGTTGTGAGGTGAAAATTAAAGCTATTAATTTCACTTTCTCGCACCTTAAAGGACTAGCCTTTGCTGGTGAAAGCAGTGCCCTCTCCCTCCTCCTCTCTCCACCCGCTGTGCTCATAATGTCCCCTTCAGGGCCCGCCCCCAGAACAAAAGGTGAGATAAACACTGTTTCACTAAGTGGGCTTCACCTTTTGCCATTGGTGTCCGTTCATGGAGTAGGGATTGATTTGGAAAGCCTGGGAAATTACTTTTTTAAGTTGTTTCTTTGTTATTAGCAGTGCCCATTCTAATATGTAAATGTTTAAGTAATTGGAGTTGTGATGGAACATTTTCCACTGAAAACTAGCACACAGATCCATTTACCTACGGAATTTCTTATTAGGCAATGAAAGCGAGCAATAATAAAACTCCCCTTCTAAAGCTTAGTTTAGATTGTTGTAGGGGGGTGAGAGAAAATAACCAAAAAGGAGACCATTTGTTTTTATTTCAGAAAATGCCAATTAAATGTTGTACAAAGAAGCCTGTGGCGTTTTCCTTGTAAGAGCTAGGAACAAATGGTTTGCTGTGCTGGATTCGCCATTTTCCAGCCTTTCAAGAACAGATTGAGTGGAAACCAAAATAACATATTTTGATATGCTAATCAGTCCAATAGGACATTTGTGGACGGAATTTTAGAAAAGGGTAGGAAAGCTGAATGGGAAGCCAGAAAGGCATACATTTCTGAAAAGTAGACAATATTCCAAGTTTAGGAAGGGTTGATTTGCGCAGGTCAGCTAACAACTATGTAGGGAAAGATTTCATAGTTTGGGGGGAAATCGGGAAAAACCCCACAATTTCTGCATATTTCACTCTGGTCACCCACCGAAACACTCAGCCAACAACGCATGGCCTACCTTCCCGCGTTCCCACAGGTTTTCCGACAATAACGGTACCTCACATGTGTGGGTGCACCTACCTGTGTGCAAAGAGAAAAGTCTAAAACACTGGTAACCCCAAGTCTTTTCACACAGCAGATTTTCAGGAATTTTGCTCATGTGGACAACCTACAGATTTGGGCCTAGGGTTTCGAAGCCATGAAGGAAAACAGGGAACCCCATGCATTTCTGAAAAGAAGACACCCGTGGGAATCCACAGAGGTCTGACTTGCGCGAATCGCCCCATAATTTATGACCCACAATCCCTGACAAAGTCTGAGATTTGGTGGAAAAAACACGATTTTCACTTTGTCTGGGATTGTGAGTAATACATTCTGGGGCGATTTGCGCAAGTCAGACCTCTGTGGATTCCCACTGGTGTCTTCTTTTCGGAAATGCATGGGGTACCCTGTTTTCCTTCATGGCTTCGACACCCTAGGCCCAAATCTGTAGGTTGTCTCCCCAAACCCTTTGTGGTTAGCAGTGGTTTAGCATTTTCCCTTTGTGCCCAGGTAGGTCCTATTGGACAAAAAAACGTCAAAATTGCCTGCCTCTCACAAAACGGCTGATTAGCATATCAAAATATGTTATTTTGGTTTCCACTCAATCTGTTCTTGAAAGGCTGGAAAATGGCGAATCCAGCACAGCAAACCATTTGTTCCTAGCTCTTACAAGGAAAACGCCACAGGCTTCTTTGTACAACATTTCAATTGGCATTTTCTGAAATAAAAACAAATGGTCTCCTTTTTGGTTATTTTCTCTCACCCCCCTACAGCAAACTAGGATTCCTGGGTGGCGTTACAACCGCCTACATGTGGGAAAAAAGGGGCCAACTTTGGCCGAGATATCTCATGCAACAAAGAAGTTACAAGGGATTGAATGGCGACATACCGAAATCACCAAAAAAGGCCTTGGCACTGGGGGGAAATACCCATGGCAGTTAAGGGGTTAAGACGGTAAAGCCCCAGAGGAGATATCATGTGTAAGGTAGCTCAGTTAGCTAATGCTCCAAATGCAGATTGTGCACAGGAATATGTAACACCTGTGTTCACTTCCTGGCTTAATCTTCCGTTGGGATAATAGGCAGAGTGAATGCATTCAGCTTACGATGCAACACAGCATTTTCCAGGTCAATTAGTTCAGAAAAGTGGTGGAAAACACTATTACTGTCGCTTTTTCTAAGTAGCCAGATTTTCGTGCATTTTCTGGGTGGAGTTCGGAAGCCGAGTGGACATACCAGGACCCCCTGTATTTCCCGCTCCACCAGACAAATGCGGCCTTACTGCCAGCATGGATTCTCATGCTGGAAATAAGGAAAGGAATTCCTCTGGGATCTGCTTGGAAATGAAACCTGGTAAAAGCGGGCAGAGTCCAGAGGAAGCCATTGTCAATTCTGCCAGCAATCGCTAAATGCGCACGTTATTTACACTCTTCCAAAGTGGAAAAGCAATGTAATTTCACCTGCCTTTTATGCTAAAATCTTCAATTCATTTTGTGGTGGAAAAGTAAAAACGTGCACCAATAGAAGTGGTCCACTCCATGCAGTTTACTTTGCGCCTTGATGCTTGGGGGTTTTACGTAATGCTACACATTTAATAAATAAATAAATACATTTAACATGACCCCAGATAAATGGCAATTCATGATCAGAATGAGTGAGCATGGCATGTCGCTGGTAAGAGGGTGTCCTGTGCTTCTTCAGTGCGTTGGCAAATACCCTTAATTGCCATCTCGCGTTAAGCAGGTGCTTAAACCCATCATTGTGGATTGCACAATAATAAGTTGACAGAGGTATTTCAAGTGGCCAATTTCGCTCTTTGGGTGACATTGTCAAAGTGGGAGAATTTTGCCCAGCATGTGCCACTTTCTCTGCTGAGTGAATTGTGCCCACCCTGAGGAAGAAGTGTGAAAAACCCACAAGGGCACTGTGCCCTGCTCTTTCTGCATTTGTCTTCCCCACAGGGCAACAGATGCTGACTCAGACATGGGTAAGTCTCGGGTAGCAAGCCTGTACTCTAGTTGATGTGGCAAAGGATTCCAGACTTCTGAGGCTGATAACATTAGTAGCATTGAGTTACATGCCACCTGACAGGTATGTGTGATAAAGTTGCAAAGCAGAGCTGTTAGTGGGCTAAAGCAGGAGGCAATGTCTGCCCATCCTCAAAGGGTACGTACAACCAAAAGTAACAGGCCCCTCCCCCTATCATGGCTGTAGGGGCCAGACTCCAAACCAGGGCAAGAATGCCCTCCAATCATCCATGCCCACAAGTAGGGTACCCCTCGTGCTCCAGGAACCCTGTTGAGCAACCTCTGTGCTTTCCAGGTGATACTAACGTTATTTAAAGCCAGAAGTCTAAAAGGTAATCGCTTAAATGTAGCGGAAATTAGCTCCTGGCATGATCAAAATGCCTTAACCAAGTGTGACATCATCCCCTTCATTTATAAGTAATATGTGTGTTGTCGCATTTCTTCATCCACTGAATTACTGTTAGAAACAAAGGCAAGAGTTGTCTCTTGTGTAGGCATTAGGAACGCAGTTGCCAGCCTCTGGCATATTATGCCCATGTTCTTCCAATATGGGTTAGCTGTTGCCCTCTTATGGCCAGGTAGAACCATCATGGCAGTGACTGGCAAATGCCTTTCCCCTGCAGACAGAAAAGCGGAAATAAGAGGCCAATTCAAGATATGGAGCAAATAGAAGTTAAGACAGACTGCAGCTGCCATTGCTGTGTTAGGGAGAATATGTAGAGTGTTCAAGCAAGGATGTATGTATTAAGCAAGTAAGCAGTGAGACAAGGGAGAGGCAAAGAAAGGCCAGAGGGGCTCTTTGAATAATGTAACAGGGCAGAAGACCCATGCTCTGCCCTCCTAGTAACATATGAGAGAATCAAATAGATCAGGCTTTGCAGCAAATGTTAAACGAGAAAGGAACAGAGTCCAGCTCTGCATTCAGAATAACAAAGGCAAAGAAAAGCTAGGCTCTGAAGCCAGCATGAGATGGAATAAGAGGGACCAGACTCATTGTGAGAGGCTGGCCCGGCCCTCGCAGGTGCGCTAGATGGGCAGCCCACATAGCGGGCTGCCCCTCTGGCTACCCCCCTGGGTCCACATACACCCCACCTACTAGGCATCCCCCGGGTCCGACACATTTGGCCGCGGACCATGGGAGTGCTTATAAGGGGGTGGGCTTGCCATCGCTCATCCTCCTTGTTTGCTGTACCCCGCTCCCCCGGAGGACAGTCAAAGCAGCAACATCACACACCTGGTCCCTCTACTCCCATAACCGGGCTTACTCAGAGGTACAAACAAGATTTCCTCTTTTTTAAAACTCCCATCCTTCCATTCCAAGAGACACACACGTCTCCTTGCCACACACAAAAAAGTAGCAACTTGCAGTTGGTAGAAAAGGCTGCAACTCCTTTATTTGGCAGGAATCCACTTACAGGTGATCTGCCTCTTAACGATCTAGCGTCCTAGCTGTGGCCCACTGGAAGTAATTGTTATTTCCTCTCTCTTACCATGAGCTCATAGTCAGATGATAAATCCAGAAATGGAACATACAAAGACATGTTCTTTGCTGCTGCATCCTTTAATTTTCTTCTGTTTTCTTTTCTTCTTTTCTCTTGTTTTATACAGTGATATTTGTAATTTAATACCTACTGCTATTTTAATTCTAATTTTGTGAAAAGTCGAGTTCTTTGACTAAAACACAATAAATAAAGAAATAAAACAAAGTCCCCAAGATGTCCTCTGTCCCCCCGAGATTTTATGTGTCTCCTACGCCCCTGCCCTCTCCCCCTTAAAAAGTCTGACGTGAAAAGTATCTTGTACATGTTTGTTGATATATGCTTTGAAAGCATTCAATAAAAAATGTATTTTGGAGAAGAAAAAAAAGCCTTTAAGAAAATTGAATTCAAGCAATTGGTGCCTTAATAAACAACGAATTATTCAGAAAAGTTACAATGCAGTGTTTCAAGCAAAAAAAAATAAACAAACCAGGCCTTTAGAGATTTCATTATACACTTGTTTTACTTGAGGTAACACTGTGTGACAGCAGGGGGAAGTGAAAGGGAAGTCTACATTGCTCTCCATCACAAAGCTGATGACTCTGCTTCTGTCTGCTCTCATCCAGGGGTCACAGCGGTTGCCAGACATTTCGTCGAAAAAAATTGGTCGACCAGACAAATGGTCGAACCAATTTGGTCGAAAACCAAATGGTCGAAATTTTTTTTTTTTTATTTTAACCCTTTTTTTTGGGGGGGGGGTCCCCCCCAACCCCCTTTTTTTCTCTAAAAACCCCTTTTTTAACTAAACGAAAACCCGAAAAATAAATATATAAATAAAAAAAAATTCGACCATTTGGTTTTCGACCAAATTGCGTCGAGCAAATTGCAGTCGACCAGTTTTTTTTCGACGAGTTGACTGGACACCGTCACAGCAAATAAAGAAAAAGTTAACTTAAAGAAGTATTCCAGGCTGGGAACTCCCCAGCCCCCCTCATCATTGGTCCCTCGGCTGCCATCACTGGGAGGGGGCTCAGCCGCTTCCGGATTTAACTGTTGGGAGCTAAGAAGCTCCAACCCACCCCAAGTAGTCAGCACCACTGTCAGGGCTGGACTGGGAACTAAAAGAGGCCCTGGAAATAATTACTTGGGACCAAAAGAGGCCCTGGAAATAAAGTTCAAAGTGGCCCCATATGAGACATTTTCAGCAAGCCCAATGCTTTTCCTATGAGAAGATTTGGAAATGCCACACAAAAGAGGCCCAGGGTGCAGAGGCCCACCAGGAAATCTCCAGAGTGCCCTATAGGACAGCCCACCCCTGACCACTGTTGGTGGGGATGGACAAACATGAAGGAACCCCACTGTAAGCCTAGTGATAGAGTTGTGTAGTACCCAGGGTGCTTGTGAGCTATGGGAGAAGAGGGGGGCACACCAGCATTGACACATGCACATTTGCATTAATGCTCGTGCAAAAGCAGTGCAAATTCATCTGCACGAGCCGGTTCCATGTGTTAATATCCCCGCAAAAATATCACCATACAAAAATATCGCCATATTTTTGTGGCGATATTAAGGCATGGCACCTGTGGGGGGGCACCCCTGCAACCACCCTATTATTTTAAAGGGAGTAGGGACACCCCCGCTGCCAATAACCCCAAATATTATCCCTACTCAAAATATCGCCTATGGCTGTTCCCGCGACCATATATAGGTGATATTTTTGGTGGGGATAATATTACCTGATACCCACGAGGTTCCATGTGTGTGAGCCATGATGCAACTGCTTATGCATCAAATACTATGTGCACTGCCACACTTTGTTGGTGCTGAAGCCCATAGTTTAGTCAAACAGGGGTAGGGTCACGGCACTGCTGAGCAGAGTCTACAACAGAAATGTGGAGTTGGAAAAATTGCAAATCCCTTGCCCGAGGTAAAGGTTACACCCTTACCCTGCTACCCAGACCGATTCACCTGTGACTTTTACTGTACCTGCCTGGCTGCTATCCGCGCTGCTGCTTAGCACAGAGTCCGTGGGGGAGGTTGTCATACTCGGCTTGCCAGGAAAGCCCGATTCTGCCCCCTCGCCTTTTCCGAACCCGTCTCCGAATAATTCGAATGGTCCCCCGAACGGAAGGCCCCTCCAGGGGGGTGTTTGTGCCCCGCTGTCGCATGCGGTGGTGTGCCGGTTACGAGTACTTCTCTTTCGGAAAAGGCGGGTTTGATCTGCGTCACAGGTTGGCGGGTCACTCGCTGAGGTGAAGCACGAAGCAAATGGGCGCCTTAAGCGCGCGCGCGGGGGGGAATTGTGGTCAGGGGAAGGTGGTTTGTTCTGTGGGCGCCCCTCGCATCGCCCTGTGGTGTCGCCGGTGTGTCCGTCCGGCCTGCCTCGCTGTGCTCCCCTCTGGCCTCCTCACTGCACCTGACTGGGCCCTGCCCGCTCCTCTCCTCAGGTTTTTCTAAGCGCGAGCTGGCAGATTAGTCTTTTGCGCTGTGCAAGCAGATGCCTCGCGCTCATCCTCTTAATTTTTACTGTTTTCAAAGGTGGATCAATCAACCAGGCGATGAAGAATTAACAAGGGGAGGGGGGGGGGAGGGGGGTGGAAGGGGGTTCATCGGCGATACGGCGACGGTAACACGACCCTGCCCTCGTGTGGTAAGAACTGCCTTTACCTGCCCTGCTGTGCACGACATTGCATTCAGGCCTGCCTGAACTTAATATTGCTTCCTCTTTATCTTGAGCACCGTATATTCATTAGAAAAACACCTATAGCTGTTTCTTTCTACAGGCAGTTGTCTTCAGACATATTAAACTCGGTATATAAAAGAAAGTAACTAAGAACTATGGCATGAAATTCTTTAAGAAAATATGTTATGTCTTGATACACCTACTGGGACTTTCAAGCTAATAATGCATTTACAGTGCATACAAAAATCACAGTGCAGACAAAAAGACCACGAGGCACAGCAGAGAGGTAGGGGTGGATATTATGCCAGCTGAAATGGGCAGAGGAAAAAGAAACCGAGGAACCTTCCCTGGAACTGGTTGCACTCAAAGAGCCTGAGCTTTCATTGTTCAATACAGTTTGTTTAAAACAGTCAAACAAGATGTTAATAATACAATGGTGTATTACTCAAGATGAGGCTCATATCTTCTTGAAAACAATCCTTGGTTCACAGGGGTGATGACATTAGGCAATGCATTTTGGACCGCTTCGCCCTCCATTGGGACCAACTCTTAAAATATGTGCAGAATAAGTATGTTAGTTAGACTGTGTTTACAAAAGGAAATTACAATTAGCAAAACAAGCAGTTGCGCAGTGCAATTACCCAAGAGAGCTGTAAACATTTTAAAGAGGGGCAGTTCAGAATAATCAAATATAGAAAACAATTGCTTGTGTTCGTTTTTTAAAGTTTTTTAAAAACTTGCCCTGATCAGAAATGTAAATCTTAGAAACTCATACCTGTCGTGCTGTATTTAAAAGAGCTGAATTGTGGCAAAAACTAACCAGTTAGCAGAACCACCCTGCTGCAGAACATAAAGCTAAAAAATACATGAATGCAGAGAGGCTGCTCAGAAGCATGCATCAAAAGGCTACTTGTTTGAGACTATAACACAACATCCTAATTAAAAAATGTATCTTATATTATTGTTATTATTATGGTATTCATTGAGCGTGGACCTAGCTTCGAGAAGCAATGGAGCGCTTTACAGAGGTATACAACAATACAGATACACAATGGAGCACTTTACAGAGGTATACAACCATACAGGTGCATAGCTGAGCACTTTACAGAGGTATACAACCATAGAGATGCATAAAGGAGCGCTTTACAGTGGTATACAAGAGTACTGATGCATAACGGAGCACTTTACAGAGGTATAAAACAGTACAGATGCATAACGGAGCGCTTTACAGAGGTATACAACTGTACAAATGCATAATGGAGCACTTTACAGAGGTATACAACCATACAGATGCATAGCCGAGCGCTTTACAGAGGTATACAACCATAGAGATGCACAAAGGAGCACTTTACAGAGGTATACAACAGTACTGATGCATAATGGAGCGCTTTACAGAGGTATACAACAGTACTGATGCATAACGGAGCATATACAACAGTACTGATGCATAACAGAGCGCTTTACAGAGGTATACAACAGTACTGATGCATAACAAAGCGCTTTACGGAGGTATACAACAATACAGATACATAACAGAGTGCTTTACAGATGTATACAATACAGATACACAACAGAGCACTTTACAGAGGTGTACAAAAATACAGATACATAACGGAGGGCTTTACAGAGGTATACAACAGTACAGATGCATAACGGAGTGCTTTACAGAGGTATACAACAGTACAGATGCATAATGGGGCGCTTTACAGAGTTACACAGCACAGATACATAACAGAGCGCTTTACAGAGGTATACAACAATACAGATACACAACAGAGCACTTTACAGAGGTGTACAAAAATATAGATACATAACGGAGGGCTTTACAGAGGTATTAAACAGTACAGATGCATAGCGGTGTGCTTTACAGAGGTATACAACAGTACAGATGCATGATGGAGCGCTTTACAGTGGTGCACAGATACATAACAGAGTGCTTTACAGGTATACATCAAATACATATGCATAATGGATCGCTTTACCGAGGTACACAGCACAGATACATAACGGAGTGCTTTACAGAGGTATACAACAGTACAGATGCATAACTGAACGCTTTACAGAGGTAAACAACAGTACTGATGCATAACACAACGCTTTACAGAGGTATACAACAATACAGATACACAAAGGGCACTTTAAAGAGGTGTACAAAAATACAGTTACATAACGGAGGGTTTTATAGAGGTGTACAACAGTACAGATGCATAACAGAGTGCTTTACAGAGGTATACAACAGTACAGATGCATAATGGAGCGCTTTACAGAGGTACACAGCACAGATACATAAATGAGCGCTTTTCAGATGTAACAACAGAACAGATATACAGGGGGGATACAGAGGGTGTACAGGAGGGGTACAGCTGTTCAGGGTGACAGGGAGGAGACCCTATAATATTTGGGGTCACAGGCTGTAAAAGATTGCTGCAGATAGACAGGGCTTAACACTGGACACCTGATGGATGCTAACGGTGGGATGTGAACATATGCTACTGAAATCTTCTCCTGCTCAGGAGTGGACTGGCCTATAGGGAACTCTGGAGATTTCCCGCTAGGCCTCTGTACCCTGGGCCTCTTTTGTGTGGTAAACTATTTTATTTCCAAATGCTCTCATGGGAAAAGGGTTGGGCTTGCTGAAAATGTGTAATATGGGGCCACTTTGAAAATCTTTTCCAGGGCCTCTTTTGGTTCCCAGTCCACCCCTGCTCCTGCTCTATACGCTGAACTGTACATAACAAAATGCCTCATGTCATTCAAGAGAGGCTCCTGCATTCCTGTTTTCTCTTTGCATTCTGGGACCCGAAGTCCTTGATTTATAATGGGAAATGCAAAGCTACATGTCCAAGAATGCAAAGAAAAGAATATGACTGGGTGGGTATCATTTTGAACAACATGGGGCATACTGCCATGTATGCTGAACAGATCAAAGGCAGGAAGTGAATTGCAGGAAACACACAACCAGAAATGAATAAAGTAAAAGACCTTGACAGCTAGCAGCACAGATTTAAATCTCAATATGAACCACACAGAAAGCAAATTGAGTTATATTATTTTAAGACATGTTCCCACAGTCAACTTTTATGCAACATGACCTCCTGTCACCCACTGACATGAGGTGTCATTTGCTTTGATGCCATCAATGGGATGATGTCTTTTTCGCGACCTCTAGTAATTTGGTAAATTAACATCCCAGTCAGGCTCAGACTGGCCTATAAGGAAATAGGGCAATGCCCGATGCGCCAGCCATGATTGTGGGCCAATGAATAGAACATGTAATGCCACGGGTGGGTAGCTACACAAGTTAAGAGTTGGTCTCAGATATGAAGACAGCCTGCGCTTCTCAAGCTCGAATGTTCCTGGAGGGATGACTTCGCCTTTCACCCTTTCGAGGTCGATAAATCAAGTACCTTTCAAAATCGGGGAAAAATACCTTCTATTACAGCACTAAGCAGCTAGGAGTCTGTCATGTAGTGCCACTATAATTACTTGTATTGTGTTTTTTTTTTAGTAATGCCGCTTGGTACAACGCTTTAAACACAATGGAAGTGTTTTATGATGGCACAATCCCATAGGAAAACGTTCCATGAATCATGACCAATACCTGTAGGCGGTGACCCTCCCCTCTTCGCAACCCCCAGCCCACAGTTCCATCATGTAGAGTGCAGTGAGGCCTGCTGGCTAATCCCCTACCAGCCGTGTATTTGGAGTCTTAGGCTATTCCTTAAATTATGGTAATTGCCACACAAAGCAATCTGTGGCGCCTAATCCATTTATACCCAAATAACGATGAGAAACAGCTTTAACTTTTTAAAGGAGTCTGTTAGTTTAACGAAAACAATTAGCCCGAGGGATTGAGCGAGAGCGGCGCAGTCAATCCTCTCGCGCTGGTCAGCCGCCAGATGGGGGCGTCCGAACGCGCGAGGCCCTAATTAGTGGCCTGGCGTTAGGCTTCTTGGCTGACCCTTCACCCTTGACGTCCTCCCCTTAAACGCTCTTAGCTGAAGGCCGAGCTGGCGCGTGCAAGTGTCCTCAAGTCGAACTCCCTTCCAGAAAGCCCACTACCTGGGGGATAGGGGGGTGGTGAGGGGGAGGGCGTCGTAACCTGAAATGGCCCCCAGATCACTACCGAGGGATTTAGCCACAATCTAAACGTGAGGTCAGACAAGTGGGGACTCACCTGGCTAACACGAAGCACGCTTTGCACGTATTACTAAACAATACACCTGATGATACATGTTTTATGATGATAGCTGCTATGACCCAATTTAATGGTACTCAATTTATCAACCTTAGAGACCCATAGGTCTCAGAGCACTGAAATAACAGATGACATTATTATCCCACAGAGTGGCCCTCAATGTATCCATCTCGGAAGGATGAAAGGCTGCGTTCACCCTGCCAGGATTTGAACCTGCAACAGCAGACTGGCACAGATATCAGGGGGGAGCGCTCAACTCGCTGTGCTATCTGACCGGCTCATGCAACCCGAGTATTATCAGAAGCTCTTGCCATTCTCACTACATAACCTATAATGGTGTGCCTTTGTTTTGATACTTAATGTGAAGTGGTTTTGTAATGCACCCATCTGGCAGTTTCTTGATGCCCTCACTGCACATCACCCTGTAAGAAAAGGGTGAGGAGAGGAGGGTGCAGTGGGATAGATGGAGAGGAAGACCCAAAACCTATGGTGTTGATGAGCGCATGTCAGAAGTTCCTGGATCCTGAATGCCTTTCGGGTTCTTTGTGCATAGCAGTGACAAATAGGAATATGTTTATCTGGGGTTGGGGACCCCAAGGACTGAAACATAAGTGCACTGTGGGTCTAGGTTAGCTGCTCATGTGAAGGTGGGGGAGATGGAATGAAGAGGTGAGCTTTGCCATTGGATGTTGTGGTAACTAATATGCTTGCAGTTCATGAGTAGTAAGGATTTACGTGTGCGGTGGAAGGAGATTTTACAGGGGAGTTGGTTACTCTGCCAGGTGAGGGGAGTAGACCAATGTGAGGTGGGGCAGCGTCGGGCGCCACCCAGGAACAAATTAATTGCCATTATCGCTGGAGATGATTAGGATGGCCTGTTAGATGTTTCTTGAAGCATTCATTAGATTCAATGGGCGCACAGGAGCATGGGCAGCAAGCAGTGCTGGAAATGGACATTATTAACTGTGGGATCCCGCTAGGCATAGGCAGCGGGGGATGGGGCGGTTAGGAGGGTGGGGTTGTAAGTTAGGGGGAGGGGAAACTCAGGAGATTTTTCTCAGTCCCCACCCCCCACATAAATATTTGCATTTCAGGAGATTAATACCTTATTAAAGAAAGGAGGAGCGTTTCTGTAAGGTTGCAAGCAAATCAGAAAAGATGCACGTCTTTACAAAGTACTTGAATATGTTCTACAGAGTAAAATCCTATCAGGGTAAGTCGCGCAACTTTGATCCTGATGAAATGAGTTTGAATCCCTGTCTTGGGAGCAAATGTAGTGGCTTTCGTTAATAGATATAGTTTTTCCTGGGCCCGAGAGACATTTTGTGCTGGATCTCGGATCCGGGAAAATCCATCCAAATGACTAGCGCTAGCAATAAGAGAACCCCTACCATTTTCATTTGGTGGTTATTTGACCACCAGTGCCGGATTACCCATTAGGCCAAGTAGGCACTGGCCTATGGGTCCCACTCCTTTTAGGGGACCCGCGACACTGGATCAAAATAAAGCGTTGCAGACAATTAAAAACATATTAGGAGATAATTTGCGAGGGGGGGACCACATTTCGACTGTCTAGGTGCCTCCACATAGGTTTAATCTGGCACCGTTGGCCGCATTTATTATAAACAATACAAATTTACCAATCCTCCATTCAACGCCCGCGAGCTATCTCTCGAGATGCAAAAAGTTCTGCTGAACCACTCATCCCCTGGACCCGTTCCCGCCGCCCTATTTAGCCCTTTCCTGTTCCGGATTCTCCTATGAGAACCTGCCTTGCAACTTCACCGTATGGCCCCAGTCCTCAGAACCACCACCAGGGGCAAAACAAACTAGTCAAGTTCTCACTCGCTGGTAACTACCAGCCCAATGTAATTGTCTCTGTGTCCCATATATGGCCTCAAATTCCCTGAATATAGGGTGGGAGGGAAAACAGGTCCGGCTAAGGTGGCTTGACAGAGTCCCCACGCAGCTGAATCAAAGTGGATGAGTTAAATTCTCACTACCCCACCACATTCCTATGCCAATGATACCTAGATTTTGATGCGACTGTATGTGGCCTCACTGACACCGCTGCAAATTGCTGTGCGTGCTTTTCTGCAATTCATACATGGATGGTATTAAATTGGTTGTGTCTCAATGGGGACAAAACAGCGGTTTACTTAGTCGACCGCCAACCCAATGCCTACCTCTGGTCTGCGGCATTCTGGCCTCAGGAGCTGGGCCCTCTTCCCATTCCCTCATCGATTGTTAAAAACCTAAGGGTCAAAATGTCTTCGTAAACTTTGTGTCCTTCCGCAAAGGTCGTTCCTTTACTTCCTGTCTCTCTCCAATCAATCGTCGTCTCTTCCCTCATCTCTGGCTATCTGGATTATTGTAATTCTTTATATCTTACCCAGCCAAAGTTTCTGCTCCATCGCCTTCAGGTTCTCCAGATTTCGTCGGCTTGCCGGGCCCTGGGGGCTCCTCAATTCTCCTCTGCTTCTACTGCACTTAAAGCATTGTACAGGCTGCCGATTGCTAGCAGGGTTAATTTCAAGTCCCTGTGTATAGTTAATTGTGCTTTTTATAAAAGTGGTCCGGTTTATCTGTAGGCGATATTCGTCTGCTCTGCCTCCCCCCCGTTCTGTCCGCTCTGCTCTTTCTCTTGCTATCTCTGTTCCCCGCATTCAACGTGCCCGCTTTGGTGGTCACTCTTTCTCTGTCTGCGCAGCTCGACGTTGGAACTCACTTCCTCTTCCGCTGCGCCAGACTCAGGATCATCTCACTTTCCGCCGTCAACTCAAGGCTGTGCTTTTTTCCTGCAACTAATGCAGTGTTTTTTGCCTCTGGCTGTCCTGTTTCCACTTTTCTCTGCCTAGCGTCTTGATGCCCTCGTTGGTGAATGTTGCGCTGTACAAGTGGCCTTAACATAACATCCTGCAAGGCCTGCCGTGCCACATTTCTAGTGCAGGGCATGACGGATAACACATGACATCTAATAAAACAAACATTGGCCATGACAAAAGTTTGGGCTTTTGTGTAGCATGGCAAAGGCACTTACCAGGCACAGCTGTAGTGGTATTAACTGGCCATTGATGGTAGCAGGTGTAAAATGGTGCGATTACCTGAGCATCTAATAGCAGTGCTTGGCAAAAGCTTAATACCTATACTTAAGTTAAAACTGTTGGCTTTGACAATTATTGTTTTTAACAGGGCATCAGTGAAGGACATGTAGAGTGCTTATAAATCGAGTGGCTGAAGGCAGGCCTGGTAAGACATTTTTATTACACCATTATAGGGGTTCACACCTCCAATTACGTCATTAACTCAGAAGATTGTTTTGAAAAAACACTGACAGGCATTTCGAGTGCAATGTTTGATGGTAAGGCTTAAAGCAAGCTCAAAGAGTTCCCATGAGTAGCTATTTTGGGCGGGAAGGGGCAGGAATTGCCATAGGGAATAGCATGGCCATGGGCAGTCAATGGGTGGGCACATAACCAAACAACACCTACAAGCATGTGCCACACTTAGATGGAATCATGAACATTAGCCTGCGTCGCATCTAGATAGGATTGTGAATGTTAGCATCTGCCAAACATGGATGGAATTGCAAAGGCTAGCAAATGCCACACATAGATGGGATTGTGGGTGTTGGCATGTGCCACACTTAGAATTGTGAACATTAGCCACACAGCATCTGGATGGGATTGTGAAGGCTAGCGGGTGCCACACGTAGACAGAGCTGTGAATGGTATCATGTTAAATGTAATATAATCCCACTAACCAAAAAGCTCAAAATTTCTTCAGACTTATCTGACTCAAAAAACTCACAGAAACATCTCTCGCACAACAAGCCGCACGCACTTCACCACAACGCAACAACCCATAAACCGGACCAACCGCACATGAGGACTGACATCGATCCGATACTCACACCAAAGGTCAGCACCCAGTGTATACTGAGTTGAAGCTGCCAACAGAACACTACTCCTCTCACTTTCCTACTCGCTCCTCACCTTACTAACCCACCCCGCCTTCTCGTTTACAGATCTGCTAGAGCGCCTGGGGACCAACTCCGTTGGTGACGGTGCGCAGTACAAAAACCTTTAACATTTAACATTTAACTCATATGCCACTCCTCACTAGCTGTACTCTAATGCAATAGTTTCAGCTTATATTTGTCGCAAGCAACACCTAATAGCCCAAATTAATCATTTGGATGTGGAGTGCTACCCATCCCTGGGCACTCCTACATGCTTGGGGAGCGATCCTGTTCTGAAACAACTGACCTTTGGTCCCACTAAATAGGCCCCTCGGCCCCAATTGGGACCACCACGGGGGCAAAACAACTGTTAATCACAATCACTGTTAACTACCAGCCTAATATAATTTTATTTTACACCACAACAGTGTGCCCGACCTACCAGATGGGAGCACTCCCCAAAAAGGTTGCAGATTGCACAAGTGGTTCTGGAAGTGGTCTGTGGTGCAGGAGGACTCAACTGAACTTTTCCATTTCCATTGATTTGGAGGCAGAGCTTTTTGAGCAGGAGCCCCATGTTATTACCATAAAACACCATTCTGGGTACAGAGCGTGGTGCAGAAGTGGTGTTGTAAGTGGTCTGCGGTGCCAGAGGATTCAACTGAACTTTTCCGTTTCCATTGATTTGGAGGAAGAGCTTTTTAGGCAGGAGCCCTGTGTTTATACCATAAAACACCATTCCGGGCGTGGAGCGCGGGGCAGAAGTGGTGTTGTAAGTGGTCTGTGGTGGTCCATGGGAGGGCACAGCTGTGAGCCAGGAGCTGCGAGCCGAGGGACAAGGAACAGGCGGTGAGTGATAATTGAGGCACTAATGTAAACAATATAACAAGGCCTTTCTAGCGCGAGGCCTGGGTTAAAACGTTATAATCACCTGCCAATTAATACAACCACCTCCCCCTGCCGAGTACACCTTACACTGAAAAGCTCCCCAAGGCAGCATTGCATCAAATATCCTCCAATAACCTACAACCTACAAGCCTTAGCTGCGTGGAGGGAACTAGTGCTGCAAGACTTGTGGTAGAGAGCAGAGCAAGGAGAGCTTTCGGAAGAGCTGGACAGCGTATGCCCACGTCGAAAACCAGGTAGCGGCTGGGGAGAGGAGTAAGCAGCGGAAATGACAAAGTGACTAGGTCTTAGAAGCCAGTCAAATATGTTGCGGGATGACTCCTTTACTGGGGGGCACCATTGCGATTCCATTGTAGAGGAGGGCCTGCAAGATGAAAGAAATATAATTGCTGCCTCTCTGAAGAGGACGTGGCGGCAGCAATTGAGCGGAGTCTGCGTGATGCCAACACTATGGAGAAAAAAACGACTACAACCTCAGGGTTGTCAGGCCGAATTCAGAGGAGGAAGAATTCAGAGGAGGAAAGACATGGGAGCAGTACAGGCCTCGACTTCTTCCCCTGTCATAGCCCGGAAAATTACAGACTTTTACCCTAACTAGCGTGCAAGCACAGAAAATAGGCCGGTGGCTAGAGCGAGAGAAACAGCATACACTGACAGCTCCCAAATACAGCACATCAGCATGACAGCATTCATGGACAATAATGGATCCGCTGAAAATAAAGATGTGATAAGCATTAATGGAAGTGGGGACATCCTGATGCACCAGATGTGTGACGCATCAGTGAGGTGTTCTACAGAATTGACAGATTACATCGAAAGAGAGGAGGCAAGGGCAGAGGAGGAAGTGGGTATGCAAGGGTTACTGCATCACACCATGCGTGAAGCTGATGAATATATTAGGTTAACATCTCCTTCAATTTCAGCACTGAACTCAGTCGTACGCTTGTTTGTCGAGCTATATGACAACATATGGACGGAAGTTAGATATCTAACCAATAAGTTTACCATGAAACCCGCCACCAGAACCACAAGATCCTCCAACACCTTATGCCTGACAGTGCCCAGATTCTGTCTAAAAAGAGCGGGAGGGACGAGCTTCACAGTACTTGCCTCCCAACTCTGGAACACCCTACCTCTCAACATTAAAACTATTGAGTCCTTCCAGATCTTCAGGAAACACGTTATAGATTGGCTTCTAAACAAAGAATAGCACTACAGATAGGCGGGCACACCTCCCTCTGTGCAACTATGTCTGTGAACTCTATTAACTGTTGTACATTGAAAGTGTAGTACCCCCACTGCTTACTATGTTGGTATACTCTGTAAACTGCTGTATATTGAATTTGCTTTTGTCACACTTTGTAACCATCCTCTTTAAGCGCCCTTCTACCTCTGGGTTTGGAGCACTATACAAATAAATAAAAGAAACACCCTAACGCTGAGCGAATATAAGTTGGACTTGGTCATGCTAACAGACATAGTTCAGGCGAGAGGTTAACAGGAGAGTCAAGTCAAATGTGGCAATGTGTATGAACCATGGCCGGAAGGAGCGGTGGATGGGTGCAGAATTGAACCAAACGGTTAAACCCCTCACGAAGTCCAGCAAACCCAGCTGGTGGCAAGAGGAGTCATTCTAGTAGACACCAGCATTCAGGAAACACGATCAGGCCCGGAATGCGCAGTGCAACCAGAGACTAGTGGCGAGAATATTTGCCTGGGATCAGAACCAGGCAGTAAGATGAATGAAGCAGAGGCAGAAGACTCAAATGCAAAGCCTGAAAAAGAATCCCCCTTCCTTAAGGGAAAGGAAACGGGAAAGTATGCCAAGAGATTAAAGAGCAAGTGTAAGAAAGGTCCATCAGCTGCATCCCGGAACTTTCTGAGGAACCTCACGATAATGGAAACCCTCAATCACCCCCAACAGTGCCTAAAGAAGAAAGTAACTAAAGAATCAAGGACGAATCAAGTCGAGAAGGAGCAAATGAAATCACCCAAAGAAGCGAGAGTGCAGGACAATGATCAAGACAACGAAGAAATTCAGGAGAGTGGACAGGTAGTAGTAACATGTATAAAGGAAGGGGGGGGGGCATTGATGTGAAACCACCAAAGGCACTTCCGATGTAGCTGCACAAACTATGAACAAGTAGGTTCCTGCCAAGGAGCTAAATATGTGGGGAACCATAGGTGTCGTAAAAGGTAAACTTTAGTGGGGTTTTTTGCAATGGAGAAGGGCCCGGGATGGAGGATGGTAAAGACTATGTGGTGAAAGAGGGGTGTCAAGAGTGGGACAGGTCCACTGATGTAAGAACTAAAGGGCTCCTTGAAAACTCTACCAACCCCCCGGGTAAAATCTCCATGAAGACGGCTGTAAAAGACAGTTGCAGCCCCCAGGGGAACAATACGCTTGCAGATACAGTGAATATCCTAGGAATCCTAGGAACTACAGGCCAATTACATTGTTGGATGTAGACAGAAAGATTTTTGCGGCGCATATATTGAAACATTGACAGGAGTGGGCACGAACAGTGGGAAGGTCTTCTAAACTTCAAACAGGCTTTATAAAAGGCTGCTCAAGGAGCCTGAATGGACTAATGGTGAGAGAAATCCAAGAGGGGGCTTGGTCAGGAAAAATGGGCTGCACGGTTATGAGTTCAGTGGACCTCTCAGCGGCCTTTGTTTGTGCGGATCATAGCAAGCTGTGGAGAAAGCTAAATCGATGGGGCTTGCTGGGGGGTCTCCTGAACCTCGTAATGCAGCTCCATGAGAACTTCGGGATAAAAGTCAGACTAAAATAGGAGGGACACCTGTCTAGAACGATAAAAAACAGAAGTTGGTCTGAGGCGGGTGTGTGTATTAGCCCCCTGGTTATATAAAATGTACGTGTCTGAAGTCGGTGAGTTTATGAAAGGTGGAACAATGGCATCACTGTGTCTGTGTAAATTAAAAATACTCCACCTAATATATGCCGACTATTTCTTATTCTTTAATTAGACCATGATCGGCCTCCAGTGCCTAATGAAAGCTTATGAGGAGTACTCCTGCGAGAATGGGCTAGTGATAAACACTGATAAAACAAGAATTCTACAATTCTCAAACAAGAGAAGGACAAGTGCGTTTAAGTGGACAATGTGTAAATCATTCATCTAAAGGGCTAAGAGGGCTACGTGTATGTGCTTCCCAATAGCTGCGACTAAAGGCAATGGCAATGTGTCTCTTGTTTAAAAACAAAAGGCTGTAGCTCTACTAAACCAACTACGAAGAGTGGACAGTCGGTTTGGGTGTGTTTGTGTTTGTTTGTTTATAACGTGCCGATAGCCCGCAGGTATCAGGGCGCGGGAGTGTCTGGGGTAATTCAGTCCGCATAATATTATATGCTGTAGAGGGCGGTCTGCGGAAAGATAATGAGATTTTCATTGGAAGAGGTGGGTTTTCAATGATTTCCTGAAACTCCGGTAGTTCTCTTCTGGTCGTAGAGTTAGTGGCAATTTGTTCCAGCATTTTGCTGCCTTCACTGGAAAAGATTTCCCCCGCCCTTGCACACGTTTAGCTCTAGGAATATTCAGATAAGCCTTATCCTCTGATCTAAGGTGTCTTTGAGGCAGGTACAAAGAAAATTGCTTCTTAAAATATCTCGGGGCTACTCTATACAGACATCTGTGAACAATGGTCATTGGTGACTATGGTGATTTTCTATTACACCTGCGATTATGTACTATGAAGGCAAGATAGTACCTAAATTAACCTACAGCCTTGAATTATGGGGGAATGGCTCTCTCATGCAATTAGATGAGATGGAAGCTATGCTGTGGAAGAAAATGTTGATGGTCCCAAACTGCGTACGTACCACTGACTGCAATTCGTTTTGAGCTGGGCCTTCTGTCCCTGAAAGTAAGAGTCCAGTGGAAAATAGTAACACTGCTCTTTAAGGTGCTAACTGCACCTGAGAAATCCTTGTACAGGGTTCCCGACGAGTAAAGGGAATGGTTGGTCCAGTCGAATAACACGTGAAGCTTCCTGGGAAACTATTTAAATATGGGAAAAAGCTACTTGAAGTAATTAGCATGGACATAGAGACATTGAAAATGAATCCTACGAAAGTCAAAAAAGCCCTGTATGATCTTGGTTGGGTAAACACATTGCAACGCTTTCACACTTACAAATCACTGATACACTTGTCGCACAAACATAAATTAAGTGGCAAAGTGACTCCTTACATGTTGCAGTTTCCAAATAAAATATATAGACAAGTAGTGATGCGTTTTAGATGGAACCTTCTTCCTACCAGGGAGGTGATGAGCAGAAGGAAACTAGTCGAGGCTGTTGAAACAAGCTGTAGGTTCGGTAAAATTGCTGGAGGATGTGAAAACACCAGCCATTTGTTAATGGAATGCGAAGCTCTGTCGAGTATAAGAGCAAGGTTTTTGGGGGAAATGGCAGAATCCAACATGGGTGAATGTAGATGAACTTTGGAAAAAAGGCCTGTCCCCACAAACAACTGTTATGGGAATTACGGTTGCAGGTTTTATTTAAGCCTTGCGCCTTGAAGGAGAACATAAAGGCCCTTAAATCATGTGGCTACTAACAATTATGGCTGGATGTTATATATGAACCGGCGTAAGTGAGGAATTGTGTTTTAGCATATGAATACTAGTGATGAATTGATGTTTAAATTCTTTGCCTCCCCAAAAGAAAGCTATTTGCTGAGGTGCGAGCAGTCAACTGCAGTCCTCCCTGTTTCCAGACCTGCCTGCAGTCCTTCTGCTGTGTTCGTTGTCAAAAGCCTCAGTACTCACACGGAGCGGACGCGCGGAGTTGGCTCGCTGAGGTGTGAGCAGTCAACTGCAGTCCTCCCTGTTTCCAGACCTGCCTGCAGTCCTTCTACTGTGTTCGTTGTCAAAAGCCTCAGTACTCACGCGGAGCGGACACGCGGAGTTGGCTCGCTGAGGTGCGAGCAGTCAACTGCAGTCCTCCCTGTTTCCAGACCTGCCTGCAGTCCTTCTACTGTGTTCGTTGTCAAAAGCCTCAGTACTCACGCCGAGCGGACACGCGGAGTTGGCTAGCTGAGGTGCGAGCAGCCAACTGCAGTCTACTGAGGCTAGTAGGTAAGGAGGTATGGATTTGCAAATGGACCCCCTGCTTCCTAGACCTGAAATCACTATGGAAAATTCTGAACTTTCTTCTCTTAACCCCCAAGTAAAAAGTCCACCTGGCAGGATTTTAAGGAGCAAATATCTCAGCCTTGAGAAGCAGAAAGAGTCGCATAAAACCTACACGGCAAGAAAAAAACGTGGAATTAATGCTGGCTCTATTCAATTGGAAAAAACGACATCCTCATGTTCTTTGGCGCCTTCCACCCAAATGAGTTGCAGCCCCCTTGAAATCCCCCTCGAAAACGTGACCTGTAAGGTCGTGAGTGCTCAGAATGCTCAGAATGCGGCAAATGACATTTCTTACGGTATCTTGGAGGGCGCAATGAGTGAAAACTCGGAGGAGGATTCTACGAACAATTCCTGTGAAACATCGTATTTGGCTCCAGTACCTCCTCACTCCGAGCTTTCTGCCCCAAATTCTCACAGTTTCCTTCCCCCCCCATTCGTCTCTGAATATACATGGAGGCCAGTCTGCTGTGGGCCGGAGTGGGGAGTGCCATCGCTCTCTAATGGACCCAATGCTGAAAGTTGGGAGCCCGTCGCTCAGTACGAGCCCGCCGCTGTCGGCTGTTGGCATCCCGCGGGCCTCCGCCGCGGCGAGTGAGAGTGAGCCTAGTGGAGTCGGAGAACCCCGCGTGGCTGACCTCAGCTTGCGGGCCGCCACACCGTTAGCAGGTGTTGTCTGTGGCTCCCATGTGCCTCTCTCTCCATCGGTAAGGGTGACAGGGCCTCCTGCCTCTATCACTGAGGATCCTGACCATCAGGACCGCCAGGTCCTTACACAGGCAGAAGTCTTTGTTCCCCAGGCTCAACCTGTGTCGTTCTCTGGCGACGTGGACGCAAGGCTCCTCTCTGCTGCCACCTCGTTGCAAAGCCAAGCATCAAGACAACAGGACGCCTTGGCTTCTGTGACCATTTGTTCTAACGAAAATGGGTCCACGGTCGTAGCCCCGGACCGACCAACTTCAGGAAATAGACCAAACGCCGTAGACAGTGAGGGGAAAATACGCAACACTCTTGCTCAGAACATTTTCTCTTGCTAAACCCAAAGGACCTCCAAACAAAAGGTGCAAAGGTAAACCAAACCGTAAGAAATCAGTGCCCAAACTCCACGCCCCAAAATGGGAAAAAAACCAAAGAACTTTCAAAAACTCCATCAATCTTTAAAATTCTTAAAGTAACTGCTCCAACTCAGGAAAAGATTGTAAGTATCCACGCAGCGCCTCAAGCCCGAGTACGAAACAAATGAATTTGGAGTTAAATGCAAATGACGTAGTAAAACCACAAACGGTGAGCAAATCTTTGCCCTCAAATATAAACAGTATAAAAGTCGCCACCTGTAAAGAGGGGGAAAAAGCACCAGCAGACCCTTCCGCTAAAGACTTGCGGCCGAAAAAACATGAAAATATTTCTCAAACGACAAAAACTGAAAATGCCGACACAAAGATACCCCTGGAGCCAAGGCTCCGGTCTGATTTCAAAGTAACATCCACTCGAGTCTATAAAATGCAACAACTTGTACCCGGAAAAAACTTCCTAGTCTTGAACAGAAAGACGGTTTTGAAAATCCTAACCAACATACCAGCATTGAAATCATTAAAAACATCAGATCTTGCACTAGTTGAGCCTTACCATAGAGATGGGAAGGCAAAAACCTACCTCCATGTGAAAAATCCTATTGACCTAGACGGTGAAGAAGATGTGACTACGGCCTTGACTCAACTGGGCTTCTCGCTAGATGAAATTCCTGTGACTGAACGTGCGGTAAAGATTGCTCCGCTTGCAATCAATTCGGCAGCAAGTCAATCGGAACGTCACTCTAACTTTTCAGATCTGCCAGTAGATAGTAGAAGAGTGGCTTTCAGGGAGAAACCCGAACTTAGCAGGGGGAGATTTAGATCGAGACTCCATTCATCTAACATCAATACAAATTACCGAAAATCCCAATACGAAGGAAATTGGAGCTTAAATCCCAGACGGGGGAAAAACCAAAAGCGTTCAGAGACCACGGATGAAAGTGCTGAGTGGGCCCATAATAAAAAACGTAAACCGGCAGGTCCCTGGAGACGGTTAAAAAAGGTGTTAAATCCAAACCATCAAAATTAACAACTAAAAGACTCAGCGACGCCCATGGCACCTCTACAACTGGAATGTCCACGCTGGAATAGGAGCATCATGTGTTCTTGGAACACGAGGGGCCATGACCATCTGACTAAGCCAGACGCTTTCGACTTGATCCATTTTGATATTATCTGTCTCCAGGAGACGTGGCTTATGGAATCACCAGTGCTGGATGGATACGATATGCACATCTCTCCAGCAGTTAAAGGTTTGTTTGGAAGACCGTCTTCAGGCCTCCTAACGGCAATTAAAATAAGATCGGGTATTTCTATCAGAAAGAAAGTGGCCGAATCATATGGCATGTTAGCCCTATTAGCAGAGTGGTTCCATATAGAAACCCCAACGAGAACTAATACGAAATCTAATCTTGCAATTATCAAGGTCTATTGGAATCCGCAGAGAACAAGTAACACGGAATTTCTTGATAACATCGCAGAAACCATAGACAAATTCCTTTTTGAAGAGTCAACTGACTACATCATAATCTGTGGCGATTTGAACGCAAGAGTTGACCAAACCCCTGCTACGTCCTATCTCTGCCCCTCTGCTGTGAGAGGTGTGCTGTGGTCTGATTTTATGGACTCAAGAAAATTCTACAATGTTGCATCAGCTCGAGGTCATCTTCCCCGAATTCCAACATGGGAACGAGCCGAAACGTCAGCAACACCTGATCACATCTACATTTCCTTCTCTTTCCTTCCGTCCGTTGATTCTTTTGAGGTCTACAGAACAAAATCTAGTGACCATAATCCTTTGATAATGACTCTCGAGTCCAAACCAACTCCAAAGCAAATATATCCATTTGAGGTGGAGGTAGCACGAAAGTCATCGCGAATCCAACTTACAGCGACTAACATCAAGGAAATCGCCAAGAAATTTGATGCACTCAGTAAAACAACGATGGACTCAACAAATACACCAAATTACATGCCCTTGTTACTACCACATAGGAAAGAAAAAGGTCTGTGTACCCGACCCAACGGAAAAGAGGTCCATGAGTATGATATTGAATTGGTCTTGAAACGAAAACAAATGCGTAAATTAAACCGTCTGGCTAAAGTCTCCAAAGATCAGGAACAAAAGGACGCTGCTAAAGCTGCTACAAGATCATACAAATCTTGGGTGAGACAACACAAAGCAGTAATGTACCAGAACGACTCAGTGTAAATGTTGAAGACTTTAACGACAAAAAATCCCAGAGAATTCTGGTCCCTGATCAAAGATAAAAACGATGAGACAAACAACCACCTTTCGAACACCTTCTTTTCATCTCAATTTGCTCCTATCCGCAAACCTCAAGTGACTCTCCATGCTGCATAACATCGTCTTGGGAAGACCTGGCAGATCGCGATGAAATTCTGGCGACTATTCTGAAATTAAAAACTTGTAGGGCACCTGGCCCTGATGGTTTAACCAATATAGATCTAAAGCAACATCCAGAGGAATGGGCTGCCCTAATTACAAAAATGTTCAAGCAATGTACGATCACTAGGCAAATACCTAAAACATGGACTGAGGCGGTAATAGTACCTATTTTTAAAAAGGGAAATCGAGAAAGTCCAGCAAACTACCGCCCCATAGCCCTCCTTGACATCATGGGAAAGATCTTTGCTACCCTACTATTAACTACATTTCACAATCTGGCGAGATCGGCGCCCTGTTTGGATAAATTCCAAACGGGATTTGTTAAGAACGCAAGCACCAGCATCAATATCCTGATTTTGAACATCATAAAGGAAAAGGTCAAGAACGGTGCTCCAGCAGTTTATATTGCGTTTATTGACTTAACACAAGCCTTTGACAAGATCAGCCGTCAAAAGCTGTGGGCGAAATTAACAATGTGGAAGTGCCCTGCAAAGATCTTACGCCCGGTGATCGCATTACATACGGACACCAAACTGAGAGTACGCTTAAATCGACAAGGGTTGTTATCGGACCAATTTTCATCAGAGCGTGAGGTTAAACTGGGTTGCCGGCTCGCTCCGGCCCTATTTATCGCCTTCATGGGAGATTTCCAACATAGGGCCTGATCACGACCTCGGCGGTAACCCTTAAATCCGGCGGATTTAAGGGTCTGCCGAACAAGGGCTTTGGCGGATTTTGCCCCAGCTCTTGGCTGGGGGGAAATCCGTCGAAAGTTCGCGCTATTACCGCCGGCGGGAAATCCGCCGGCGGTAAGAGCGCACATTTTCCCCATTGAGCCCAATGGGGAATGGGCTCAATGGGGAATGGGGACTTCCAAGTCCGCCCAACTCGTGATCCCACGCTATTAGCGCCGGGGGCTATGTCGGTCGCGCTAATAGCCCCCGCGCTAATAGCGTTAGCCTTACCGCCGAGGTCGTGATCAGGCATACACAACCAGCGGTCAGACCCTTTCCACCCAAATTGGGCATTACTGAAATATCAAGACTGTTATACGCTGACAACTTGATCCTCATGGATCGAACCCAAATAGGTCTCCAACGCCAACTCACGAACTTGGCAATCTATATCAGCGACAACGATTTGGAGAAAAACATCCATAAGACAAAAATACTGACGATGGGGAAAAGCTGTCAAACTGCGACAGATCAAGGCCACTGGTATTTGAACAACATGAAAGTTGAAACCGTGTCTACTATGAAATACTTGGGAATCATGATAGATTCAAAAAGGTCAGAAAGTGCGACCTACGTAGCACTATGGACTAAGATCAAAACTCTGACAACCCAAACAAAATTAGTAGATCGGAAATATGGTAAATTCTCGCTTCCTCCAGCGATCCAATTCTACAAACAAAAGGTAGTTCCGTCAATAATATACGGCATGGACGCTGGGTTAAACATTGACAATACCATATGGACAAAGCTGGAAGGCTATCTATGGAAAACCGTGCTAGGTCTGCCTAAATCCTCCTCAATTGCCGCGGTTAGACGTGAGTTGGGCTTATTATCATTGCAAGCCTCAGTTGATCAAAGCCAGATGCGCCTCTTCCGGAAAATTATTCTTCCAGATACCCTTCCAATCTATAAGCTGGTTCAGATAGAGCTCAGTCGAGGCCGTTGCAGAGCACTAAATAATTGGGCACAAAAACTCACAAAACAATTAGCAGATCTGACTTGCTCAGCAGAAGAACTGATTGTGAATCCCAACAGAATAAAGGCAAAAATAGCACAAGCCGATTGCATCCAAACTGGTGAAAAAACAGTAGGAAAAAAGCTCCTGACTGATTTACCAGCAACAACAAATAAACTTAACCAACCCGTGAGCTACTGCTTAAAATTTCCCAACCATAAAATGCTGAAAACCTTTATGAAAATAAGATTCAATCAACTACCAACGCAGGAAATTATAGCAATACGCACGAAAAGCGATGCCCAATCTTGCAGATTTTGTTCGGATCCAGAAACAGTGGAAACTTTCATGACTTGCACCAGAACTGAGTTCTTGCGTGAAGCCTACCTGCTCCCTTTGATTTACGATGTAACACTCCGAGAGGAAAACACATGGTGGTGCCGTCTGATTGCAGGAGACAGAACTAAGCGGTCGATAGCGACAGTAAAGATTTTAGAAGCAGCCCTGAGCCTAAACCAGAACTCACAAACTAGTCAAGTTTAACTTAATGAATACTGATTCTCTGTGCTGTTTGGACATTAAAGTTTCTGTGGTTAAGTACCTAGTTTGCTGGTTTCAACTTTTCTTCCTGTTATCTTCTTGTATCTTTTCGCTTCTTCTCAGTCTACATCTATGATATTTATTTTACAGAGTGTGTTTTTCTATGTTGCGCATCAACATCTTGTAAAAATCAAACGTTTTTGATTATAAATAAGTAAATTAAAACATTTTTTAAAAAAATCTTTTTTGTAAAGGTTCACAGTATGTTTGTCTTGTAATTGTTTTATTTTCTATTGAACCATATACAAATAAAAAAAAAGCACTTTAGCAAAAAGATACCACTCCATCAATACATCTCTCCATCCCCTTCCTGGACAGGCGCACAGGAACTTTGTGAAACATCTCCTAGGCAGTGATTAGTCCATGAGTTACCACTCAGAGATGCCCACGACTGTATGCCAACTGACCCATCTCTTTGTTCAATTTTCTTGAGAAATTGCCAAAAGCCCTTGCTTGTAGACTCTTCCTCTTTCTTTTTTTACTGGTTTTGTCATTTCACATTATACAATGTAAAAAATGCTTCCAGAAACAACAGTGAGTACATAATACAAATACTTAAATCGCTCATGGTGCTGGATCTTCAGGATGCCTACTTCCATATGCCGACCCATACCAAGCACAGGAAGTACCTGAGGTTTGTGCTTGTGAATCTCTATTTCCAGTTTAAAGTCCCTCCCCTTGGACATTCTTCTGCTCTGGTGGTCTTCACCAAGATGTTAGCCGTGGTGGCTGCACCTTTCAGGAGGAAGGGACTAGGGTCACATATTTCCCTTACCTGGATTATCGGCTCATTGGAGCCCACTGCCCATATCTAGTTTCAGCCTATCTGCATCACAACTGCCACGTGCTACATGCTCTGTTTACCCCATCCCAGTCAACACGCTCATCTTGGAAGCAAGACGACGCGGAGCAACACAGGTTCGATCCCTGGGTTCGTGCTTAGAAACCTCTGGGTATTAAGCGCGCTATAAATAACCAATTACAATTACTCTCTATCATCAGGGCAATTATGGAGACCTGCGAGGGCAGAGCTCCCCTTCGCTGATGGCAGGGTGCAGAAAATCCTACAGAAGGTTTCACTTTCAACCCCATAGTTTAGTCCTGCCTCTGCCTTTCCACTCAGGTGGTTGCTTTCTTGCCCGTGGTATCATTATTAGGGCAACAAGTCAGACCTGTTAAGAGGTTTCAGAATGTCACATGACCTTCTGTGGTGGGCCCAGCGAGAGGATTTACTGAGAGCACAGCCTCTAGGGCACCCTTGGCTTCAGCTGATAGTGGTCACACATAGTGGCCAGGCTTCCCCCAGTGACATTCCCTGCCTCTGTGTAAGGAAGGTATGCCCTGATCATCACATAAAACATGGTGGCCATGCTTTATCGAAACACAGAAGGTAGCGTGGGGCCTCTGCCTTTTGCAAGGAAGCAATGAAGATGTGGTTCTGAAGAATGACGCACTCTGCCGGCTGCCCATCCAGCTAGCCTGGCAAATATTATTGTGAATGCCTTAAGAATCCCACAAATTGGAACACTCAGGAATTCTGGATAAGATTTTGTCTTTAGAAGCATCCCCTGAAGTGGACCTCTTCTGATCCACTGTCAACAGGATATTTGATTTGTCCAGCGCAAAGGAATTTCTCACTTGGGTATCTCTAGAGGGTGCATTGTTTGTAGAGTGTATTTATTCTCTCTTGTGCATTCCCGCTGATTCCTTTGATACCACTAGTTCTGTGCAGTGTGAAGGAGGACAGGTCCACCATGATGCTGATCGCTCTGGACTGCCATCAGAGGACCTGGTACCCAGAACTCCTGAATATGTCCTTCTGTCCTCCTTGGAACCTTGCTACGTGTGTGGACCAGTTCTCCCAGTGGGGGGGCAGGGGGAAGATGCGTTCATGTCTTCCACCCGAACATTAGTAGTCTCAACTTTCATGCTTGGCATCTGCGGTGTAAGATGTGGGATTTGTTAGATGATATCCTGGATGTACTCTTCTCTGGCAGGAGGCCTGCCAAGATGTCTATTCATGCCTCCAGTTGACATAACTTCTCCTTTTGGCGTAGGGACAAAGATATGGACCCTCTAACATGTCCTACCTCTGCAGTACTGAATTTGCTGCTATGTAACCTTCAGATCAGCCCTGTGAAAGGGTACCTGACCTCTATTTTGGTTGTGAAGGGATCCCCTGAGAAAGGCCTGTTTTTAATTATTCCCAATATTATATATATAGTTCTTGTAGGGATTGGGTAACCAGTTTCTCCCATGCCCGTTGTTCTTGCGTGGGTCTTAAATCTATTGACCTTATTAATGGCCACTCTGTTTGAGCCCCTTCATTCTTGTTCTTTAAGATTGCTTGCCCTTAAGATGATCTTCCTCGCTGCCATCAGTTCTGCTAGGTGGGTGAGCGTGCTACAAGCCATTCAACTGAAGCCTTGGTACCAGGTTTTCTCTATGGAGAAAGTGATTCTGAAAGTATGTCCACACTTACTTCCCAGTGTCGTATCGAGTTTCCATGTTTTTGCCATCGTTTTCAGAAAACTCATCTCCCAACTTTCTACTCTCCACCTCATCCCTCCATGGCAGAGGGGAGGTTTCTGTGGATGTATTCCAAGCTTTCTGCTTTTATGTCCCTTAGACAATCTACATCAGAAAAGATGACCAACTCTTTGTTTGTTACGCTGGTACTTGTGGTGTGGACATAGCCATTACCAGCACACTCTTCCTGGGCGGATCATCCTCTGCATTTCAGACGGCAATGATCTGGCAGGGAAGGATGTGTCTGAAGGACGTAGGGCTCAATTCATTTCTTAGTCAGGGCACCAATTTTTTTTTCTAGTTGGTGGTTCTCAAAATCCTCCCTCCTCTAGGATTCTGCACTGCTATGGGAGTCTGTCTAAGATGAGGAATCTGTGGAAGGACGGAATCCATCAGAAGAACAAATCACTCACCTGTCAGTAATGCTTGTTCTGCTAGTCCTCCACTCACAGATTCCTCATCACCCTCCCACCCTGCTCCTCATGCTGGATAGCTTGTTCACCACTTTTTCTTTTGTGGTATCCCAGCTGCTGAGTGCTAGGTAAAAGGACAGAACTTAGATCATGGGGCGCCGATGGCTACATATAAACTGCGCCGGGCGAGACGTGCAATGTCAAGTGAGTGCATTGGAGTCGGGCAGAGCCCGTGCTGAGCCACATTGCGCCCCTTAGTAGCTGAAAAGTTTTCCAGTAGTGCTGGAAGATATATAAGAGGAGTTATCTGTGGGAGGAAGGACTCATCCATCAGAAAGAACATTGCAGAGAGGTAGGTTACTTTTTCTTCAGTCCTTGAGGCTTTTTGGGGCACGTAACGTTGCATATGACAGCAAAAACCTATTGGTTTTGCCAATTATTGGTTTTTGGAGGATGGGGTGAGAAATGGAGGAGAGTGGACTGCATGCTGTTGGCATGAACCCATATAATCTTGAGTACCATAAGATGTGTGATTTGGATTTTCATCTGTTGTTGCCCAGATTGTTTTTGATGTATCTGCTGCCCATAACACTAACCACCCTGGTGATGGGTTGGGATTTGTGGGCAATGGGCTGCTGTCCTGGGTTTACCCACACTGGGTGCTTGGGGTACGCTCAGAATTGGACTTCAAGTGTATGATGATTGCCTGGACATCTGATCAGAAAAATACCTAAGCTGCTTAAACCCTCTCAGCTACTGGCTTGGGGGAAGTGGAAGTGCTTCAGTGTCATAAACGCTGATAGATGTTAATGTCAAGGTGTTCCCGTCAAGGTGTTACTTCAGAAACATGTTTATAATTGAAATGTATAAATCACTGAAATGTATAAACATCTGTTGCCATGCCTTCCCCAAGATCTTTTTTCACGGAAAGCAAATTGAAACACTTTAGGCCACCTGGGCCTTTAGTGCATAGAAAGAGAAAACCAAAATCCAAGTGGAATGTTCAAAAAAGCAGAGGCTGCAGCAGCAGGGTTATTTTGCCCTACACTGGAGAGCCATAATCATGGTTTTCCCCCCTCCCCCTGCTAAGGGTATGATGTGTGTGTTGGAGGGGAGTCTTTCATTAGTCACCTGAATTGTTTAAATTGGTTCACTACACTGACCATAATTCCTGGAGACTGCAACTGCATTTATATTGGTTTCACCTGAATTGAATGGCAACACAGCCTCCCCGATGAGTATTGCAGATACGAAAGCGCTTGGAGGAGTACAACAGTGCAAGAAGGGAATCAACCCTGTGAACTATTGGGCAGCTAATTGGGATTTAACCCTGTGAATTCTTTGGACACTTGGAGGAGCACAACAGTGCAAAATGGGAATCAACCCTGTGATTGGGAGTTAACCCTGTGATTGTTTTTGGACACTTGTTCAGGTAATATATTGGCCAGGAATTGGAGTGCGCGCCTCGTCCCTGCTTTTTTTCCAAGTGGGCCTCATAGTACGGTGGTGTGGGTAAAAAGTCAGTAATACGCAGGGGTGTCGCTAAATCTGGAAAAGATCCGGGGCTACACTAATGTCGGGACTGTCGGGACTCGAGGTTAGCTTGCCTTTTTGGTTGTAACTCCTGAGCTTCTATCCGGGGCTACAACCAAAATATCCGGGGCTATAACACCCTCAGCCCCCCCCCCAGCAACGCCTCTGGTAATACGGCAGCAATATTGTTACAGCTGAATTACCGCAACACTGTACTACAAGTTTGGTGGTAAACTGGAGGATTTCATTCCAGCAAAAAAGCTGCAGGTAAATCCTCCACCCACCTTACAACCAAAAATCGTCGAAATCGGCAGAAATTCCCACTCACCTCTTCTGATCCCACGGGAAAATTAGCGGGACCATGTGGTGGTAAGGGACTTTGGCAGTAATTCAGTGGATTTACACTTAATGCCAGACTTCTAAGTGGCGGACTGGGGATCGAACCCATATTACAAAGGCATTGTCTTGCCCCCTAGGTCGCACATTGCCACTGAACTATGTTCAGGTAATTTAAGAGAAGAAAGGGTACCAGGGGGTCATGAGATTAAGATGGATTGGGCAGTCATTATTGAGCTGAGATAACATGTTTCTTCACAGATAGACCTATCACTGTAACCCCTTCTTGACCACAGCCACTTATATAACGTGTCTGATCCCCAGAGCCTGGATGCAGACGGCACTTTGGCCTCATTGCAGTAATCCCACTCTTGCGGGTGCCAAATGGCAGCCTTCCATGTTCCATGAGGGATCCTGGAGAATCTCCAGCTGCTCAGCTCCTACTTGTCCTGTCCTGGTGCTCAGACTGGTGCTGCCACCGGCTCAGAGGCAGCGGGGATCAGAGAGGGTTTGTGCTTCTTATATAAGCTCTTCACACATCCTCAAACACACACAAACAGAGCATGAGTTTTAGGGAGGCCACTCTTGATAGGAGACCGTGCAGCACTGAGGGGGCAGGTACCCTGTTTTGTGATAGGGCACTGCACAGAAAAGTGCAAGTGTGTCAGAGTATGTAAGGGCTCAGTATAGAGAAGGCAGAGGATGTTCACACTGTAAAAGGGTTATTACTAAGTGGTCCGCAATTTCACACTATAGAAGGCTATTGTATACACTATAAGTAGAGTTCAGTAGAAAGAGGCCATTTTTACCTCACCAGAGGAAAACCTCATATAAAAAGGAGACAGAAATACATATAGTCACTGAAAAAACTTTAGTTAAGGTGATCAGATTTAACACAACAAAACCCTTGAAATTTAGCGGGTGTGATAAGTGATGATCATGTTAACTCAGTGTTCCCCCAGGATCTAATGATGTGTTATTTATATAGTGCTTATGCGTTTCACATAGAACAAATATACATACAATATCACCCAACCGGAGGTGGTACTCATTTATTGACCTCAGAAGAATAAGGAGCTGAGTTTGCCTCACTGGTATTCAAACCTGCAGATCACCACAGATTGCAGCAGCAAGCACTCAACCCACTGAGCTATCTTGCCAGCCTCTAATTCTGTTTGTCATTGTGAATCCCATCTGTTATGTATGTGCTAATGGGCTTTGAAAAGGGGGAACGCAGAGTTAAGATGATCATCACTTCTCACATCCACTGAATTTCAATTATTTTGTTGTGTTAAATCTTATCAACTGTCATTTAACTAACTTTTTTTCAGTGAATTGCAACGGTATTGTTATACCACAGTTTATTCAAGGGCTACTAGCCAGTGGCCACATCCTTTTCCCATGGCCCCCTGTACATATTGCACCAAAAGGTTTCTTTAGTACCCACTAGCCATGTCCTTCAACATGGCACCCACTGCAGATTTTAAAACACAGGCCTCATTACGAGTTTTGGCAGTGTGGGAAGAAAGTGGAGGTAATTCTGTTACCTCCATTGTTCCCGCACCAGCAAATTACAAGCTTTGGCAGGATTAGCACAGGTGGAATTATGAGTGGTAATTCCGCCGATTTCTGGAGGAAAAGTGGAGGATGTACCTCCAGCATAATGCTGGAGGTGAAACCTCCACCTTTCCTCCAAAAAATGGACAGAATTACCACTCTTAATTCCACTGGTGGTAATTATGCCAAAAATCCCCAATGGAGTCCTATGAACTCTAGAAAATGGGGATTTACACCATCTAGCCCCACTTGTAATCCTGTGGTAAATCCAAGGGGCCAAGTGGTGGTAACTGTAAATCTATTTGGTGGTATCTCAGAGGATTTACCTCCAAAATACCTCCAAACTCGTAATGGGGCCCCTAGGTTTCTTTCACCAATTGTTTTCTCTGGGGCCCACTAGCCATGGCCCCGGTTGTGGTCACTGTACATTTTTCACCAATACGTTTCTTTTAGGCCTACTAGCGATTCCCTTTGGCCGTAGTGGCCCAGGCTTTACATGTTGCACGAATAACTTTCTTTGAGGACCACTTGCGATGGCGTTCGGCCATTGGCAGTGGCCCCGGTCTTCGGCGTGGCAAATGTACGTGTTGCACCAATAGCTTTTCTCGGGGCCCACCCATGGCCACTGAACATATTGCACCAATAGGTTATTTGGGCCCACCAGATACAACATTTCTATTCCCACAGGGGTTCTCCCGATATTCCCCTGATAATAAACTACAGATTCAGTGGCAATGAACTACTCATGCCCGTTGTAATCATCCGGTATTCCTGTGATAATGCAAACAACAATTGAAAATAAAGAACTCTTCCCTGCCCCCCATCCTCTTTCCATGGATCCCGATTTCCCTCTGCAACTTTTCCTCTCCCTGGCCCTCTCCCATTACCCCCTTTCTCTCTTTTGTTCGTGTGATGCATTTTGTTTTCCCAGTGCGTCTTGCGTTATTTCAGCAGTAATCCTGCGAGATTCCCCGATAGTCCGAACGCTAGAACTGTAACTGGCTCACCCGACCACTCCCAATTTTCCACTTTCACTTTCACATGGTATCCTCTTTCCCATGCCTCACCTCTAGCCTGATCCAATTTCATCTTTTTTCCTCCTCTAAATAGCTTTTTTGCACTTTTCATTTTAGCATTACTCCGCCGGTATTACTGAAAAGCCTCTCTACTGCAAAACACCACTGGAGATACAGCTATATTTTTGGTAGAAGGGGTCATCTTCTTCCCCGTCAAATATTTTAAGCACTAGTGAACGGATTAACCCCAAATCTGTCCCAGAAATTAAGACAATGCTTCGTGCCCAGGTTGTTTCTTATTTGGTTCAATCCCCCTTTTTCTCTATGGGAAAATGAATGGGAGTAGATCAAAAACCGTTTTTATGCTTTCTTAATAGCTTTTTTATTTCCGAACGAATCTTTCTCATAATATCCAGTCTGTGGGAAGGGGGTGGAGGGGGCGTGCGGCTGTGCCAATCTTTTTGTTGTGAAAATATCCTTAACTATAGTTCAGCAACTGCACTATAATATATATATATATATATATATATATATATATATACATATATATATATATATATATATATCCTACAATACGAGTATAAAAGCCTGTAAATATTTGTTTTTATTGCAGGCTAGTCAGTTGTTACGCTTCAATTACGACATCACAAAGCCTGCTGTTTGAGCCCACACAATGCAGAATTCTCCAGCATGACGGGGAATATTCTAAGCATGTGAATCCATGAAAGATACCAACGCTAGAGAAATGGAATTACAGGTAAGAAACTACTCCCTTCCAGTTGCCGCTGCAGAACTTAATTCATCTTTGACTAGCTTTCACTACTTTCATGTAAAATAGCTTCCTGTGACAATTTACAGCCATGAACTAATAGGAAACTCTTTAGGGTAGTATGTATTTTGGACACTGCTGAAGTATAACACATGAGACAAGAATCTGCACATGTGACGGGGTCAGGGACCCTACCCTGTCAATAGGGGCTGGGGCGGCCTCCCAAAGTGGGAATGGAGGCCTAGCAGGGTTTTCAGCAGAGGCAGCCCTACCTCAAAGGTAAGACAGAGACCTGACCAGCATAGGAAAGGGGACTTCGGTGTTGGCGAGTTTGCAAAGAAGAGCACTCCTCATTCCAGCAACCTCAGTGCACTCGGCGAATCCCACAAAGACAAAACGGTTACCTGTGACTGGGCCGCAGCATAGTCCCCCGGCCAAACTAGCATCTTAAACATGAACTACAACGGTGACTACGATTTCAGTGAGCTGCATATGCCTGGAACCGGCAGACCTGAGTACAAGACGAGGCCGGGCCTAAGACCCATTTTATGCATTTGATCACATGTAACACCTCCTCTGGGGAAAGGAAAGTCAGCAGTTGGCCAGGAAACCAGGTGAGGCAGAGAACCAAAGGAAGGGGAAAGAGGGAGAACAAAAGGACAAAGTGGGGACACAGGAAACAGCAAGGTGTGAGTAATTTGGTTGAGGTGAAGGGAGAAGAGCGAGGACCAAGAGATCCAGCAGAGAAAGGACTGCTTAGAGGAATGTGGAGGAGGATTATTGAAGGAGTTTGCAAGGTGAGGCATTGGGTGGTAGGGAGATGTGGCACTTGGATTTAATTGCATGCAAGGGGTATGAGTGGGGCATACAGGGGGTGAGTAGGGAATGAATGAGAAGGTGATTGAGGGAGCCAAAGGAGAGTAAATGTGGGCAGGGTGTGGGTGGAGAGTAGTAGTAGTGTGGAGAGTAGTGGTGTAGAGAGGGGAGAGTAGTAGCATTGTGGAGAGTAGCACTAATGTGGAGAGTAGTAGTTGTGTGGGAGGGGAGAGGAGAGTAGTAGTAGGAGAGTAGTAGTGAAGAGAGGAGTGTAGTAGTGTGGAGAAGTGACAGTAGTGGTAGAAAGCGGAGAAGAGTAGGAGTAGAGAGAGAACATCAGAGGGACAGAAGGCAAGAGTGGCAGAGGGAGAGACTGAGGAAAGTGGGTGATAGAGGGCAAGAAGAGTATACAGAAGGGTGAGGAAGGATAGAACATCAGAGCAGAGAGCGCAAAGGTGTGAAGAGGAAAACAAAGTAGGGCCTGAGTGTCTGGAAGGCACCTAACATTATGTTGCACTATATTGGGGACTTAGTTTAGGGATCACATAGATCAAATAAAATGGAGAATAGCACAGGGGCAACGCGCTGGTCTTGAAAGCAAAACCACGCAGAACTGATGTTTGAATCCCGGATTTGGGCTTCGAAACCAAACTCAGGTACGGTATTAAGCACGTTTTAAAAAAAACAATTAACTAAAATATATAGATTTTTCCCACCGTGAGAAAGGCCATTAGGCCACCACCACCAACCAGGCACAGTCTTAGTCAGTAGGGGATGCAGATCTCTAGAGACCAACCTGTGGTTTAGGGAAGCCTGGGCTAGAGAAGGGACAGCCAGCACTAGGCAAGATATAGAAGGACGACCCTTAGTGAGCCCCTTTACAATTTACCTTGAACTGTCTATGAGAGTCAGTGCATTCTTAAGGCCATCTGTGACACGTTATTACTTAATTTGAAGCGCAAAATTGTTAGGGAGAATTCTCATTCTATGGCTAATTTCCCTTACCTATAGAGTCCCCCAGCAGCTTTGCTGGATTTGAAGGGTTTGTTTGCTTCTCCTGCTAAGAGTGTGACTCTTTTTCCCACTCTTAGGCATATTTGCTATGTGTGTCCTAGGCTATTTTTTGTGTTTAATGTCTATGGAGTTTATCTTACCCTCATAGGAACCATCGTTTTACACATGTGTTACACAGCACCCTCAGTGCAGTAACACAGGGGTGTCACAGCGACCCCCAAACATAGACTCCATACCCTGGGACTGACTACTGTCTCCCAGGGCATGTAAAGTCCCAAATGACTTTACTAGTCAATTTTTATGAACTAAACCAGTACAACCCATCTTACTATGGAAGTACTGGGAAGAGTTTTTCCCTGGTGTTCATTTTCGAGAGGGTACCGTACAGTCCCTCTCTCAAAAGTTTCTGGCTGGTGGCAGTGGTTACTACCAAAAATATTCGACCGCAAATATTTCCCTATGGGATTTTCCCATTGTTCGAAGCTACCACTTTTTCTGACAGCCTCTAACATACCGCCGGTTTATTTTATTATTAACTTTACTCCAGTAGTTTTTATTTGCCAGAACTTTAATATAACTTCTTTCTCGTGTCTTTCTCTAAACTCCTAACCCAGGTCGGGGATCCTTTGTTCGTCCTTTTGGCGGGCTTCTGCCAAGAAGCCCTCCTGTCGGCGCCACTGAGTCTGGGGTGGGTCCATTGTGTGGCAGGGGGAGTAGGACCCCTGGACAGGGTTGCTGCAGCAACCCATGTCACACTTTAACCTGATAGGCTGGAGGGTCTGCCGCCAAGATGACCACTCCACTGTGTGAGTATGAATGGGGATCTTTTTGCATAAAAGCAGGGTCCTGAGGACTGGAAAAGCAAGACGTCGCCACTGGAACTGAGGAACCGAAGAGAAGAGAAGCCAAAGACATCTGCAACGACTGAACCACCGGTGAAGCCCTGCTGCAGCGTCTCACCACTTTTCTCCACAAGACGAGAGGAGATCTTCATCTGAAAGAGCCTTCTTTCCTTGAGCTGGTGAGGCCAACCAGTTTGCCAATCGCCTTCTTGGACCTTCCCTGGTCGAATCGCCAGTGCCCAGCACTTGGATGCCGGATAGCCAGGCAGCCATCCACCCGGACCGCGATTTAAAGGAGCATACCTTTTATTCGTTGGGCAGCACCACGGCTGGTTTCATCCCTGGGTAGTGCAGTCACTCGAACCTTCCTCCACGACGAGAGTCCCTCTTCCTCTGCTGGATCAGCAAACTGCAGGAACTACCAGGAACAACCGCCACCGCAGGAGCCTCTTCTTCATTTTAAGGTACTTTGTTCCGCCAGGCCTCCCTTTTCGTGTGCTAGCGCTAAAGGTGTTTTAATTCCTTTACGTACCTGTTGGGTTGGCCGCCCTTTTCACCTAACATTGTCATTCGCCTTCTGCACCCACCTTTTCGAATCATTAACCAAAGACTTGACTGCAGCTACAAGAACATTTTGCTCCTGGGCCCTCGCCCTGTACCATTGACTCTGGCACAGGCCTATTGACTCTGACTAAATTTGTTAGAACTGCCTTCTCTAGATTGCTTGTCAACTAGAACTGTGTTGGTGCACCTACTTCTTATAACCACCTTTTCCTTCCCACTTTTAAAACTTGAGAAGTGCCATTTTGCTCGGTTTTCATTTAAGTATTCTCTATGCTAAAGTACTGCCTTGCCTAAACTTGTTCACAACCTTATTGGGAAGTGTTGCTAAGGTGCCTAAGAAGATATTCCCGTATAACTTGTCCTTTCCCTCCCTTGTGAGAAATTGCTAGAGTGCCATTTGTGTTTGGTTTTCACTGTACTGTTTTGCTCAGTTTTCACTCTTGCTCAAACTTGTCTACAATTTAACTAGGGAGTTGTGCATACTTTTCTTGACTGATTTTAACTTGCTTTATTAACTGTGATTAATGTGTTGAACTAGAAGTGTGTAAAATAAATATATATTCTTTTTAATACAAAGCTTTGATCTGTGTTTCCTTGTACCATAGCACGGTAGTCCTATTGTGTAAACCCTGAACACTGCTCATCTCCCTCTTGAGATAAGTCTGACTGCTTAGCCACAGCTACCAACTAAATCTTTGTGGTACGGACTGATATTAAAGGGGATTTATTGCTCATACCTGTAGTCTTAATCTTCTGTAGTGCTCCCTAAGAGAACTGCACAGGATTCTGCCTAACAAAAATGAAAACGTTATTTGTATGCATTTTATTACGCTTCTTAAACTATTTGTCAACTACACATTAGAAGGTGCATATTACTTTTTAAATCCAAACAGCTCCTAAATTGATTATATGTATCAGCAACTGGAATATCTCATACATTACAATAACCACTCAACCAGGTATTAAAGGGGATGACAGTGCATGCATCTGTTATAAGTAATAAAATCTCACCTACCTTCGGCTTTGTTCCTCTGTAACTTGAAATACCCTATATATTAGCTGGTCAGGTAGCACAACGAGGTAAGCGCTGGCCCCTGATATCAGTGTGCAGACTGCTGTGGCAGGTTCAAATCCAGTCAGGGTAAACTCATCATTCTGAGGTCGATAAATTGAGTACCACTCTGTGGAATAATAATGTCGTAAGTTATTTGTGCGCTCTGAGACCTATGAGTGTGTAGCACTACATAAGAAATAAATTATGATTATATATATAAAAATATTTTGAAGAAAACACTCCCACTGCTTGTAGGAGGAATTCACTCCAAGGACCCCAATCATTCAAGACCATGAAAAATAAAAGATATTAATCACATCATTTATTGAAACAAAAGCCTCAGGGAGGCAGAGAAACGGCAACGTGTTTCGCACCGCTGGGTGCTTGATGAGACAAATAATTATGTCCAAACTTCCAAATAAATAAAGAGAGTGTTATTTGTCCATTTCCATGTCTCCAAAAGATACATACAGACTTGACAGCAACAATGGTGACCATTTTACACCACCGTGACTCACAATACAAAATGTTACAAATGTGCAAACATGCAATGTAAACCACCACTTGGTATCCATAAAAATGTATACAATTGATACAAAATAATTTTACATTGTTAAATGACAATTAATGCCCACAATGGAACAAAGTATGTCCAAAAATGTAGTTTTGTACTACTAAGTACAGAACACATCCCAGGAAAAATACAGTGCATAGTTCAAAGCAGCCATTTGACTATAAAATAACGAGCTGTCCAAGTTGTGTTAGCTGAATACAGGTTTCAATAATCAAGGTTTGATGTACCCCCAACACAGACAATACTAGCAAGATGGTTGCAAAAGGAAAAAAGTGCTGCCTGCAATTAAAGTGCAAAGGGCATACGACCAAAGTCTGATGCCTTAGACAAACCTGAAAATGAACCACTAATGGAAAAATAGCTATGTACATTAAAGTGCAATTTGCATAGCAGCTATTGAGACATTAAGAATACATGAAGTTCATAAAGTATGAAAAGCTATTAGAAAGCTTGATTATAACACAAATATGTTTACAATTTATAATTTCAGACATAATGCATGTGTATGTATATGCCAATGAATGTGTGCACATGTGCACCAAAACAAAAAGGTGATGGCTGGCAGGTTTTGAATTAATCATAACTATGTGCACAACTCTGGGCAACCCTCCAGACCATCGTTTTTCAGCCTGCCAAGCCATTACAGAAGGGGAAAATCCATATGCAAATCCGGCTTGGTACTACCCCAAAAAGGGCCATTCAGCCCGAACTGCTAGATCACATCACTTCTGCACGAGACCACAAGCATCTCCAGACATGTTTCAGCCTTGTTGGGCGTCATCAGGGAGGAGTAGCTTGGGTCCCTAGGCCCAGCATTTCTCCTCTGTGAAAGATAGTGAGCAAAAGACTCTGGGTAAGTCTCTCATAATGAGGAGTAATGTCCGGCCGAGGGACTCCCAGGACACCCTTTGTTTTTTGCATATTTAAGTAACTTTGGGTCTCACCCGAAGTTACTAGGGGAATCCAGGCGTGGACCCCTTGCTCACTATTCTTAGAGAGGCACAGCTCCACTCTACTGATGAGGTCCAACCAGACCAAAACACGTGTCTGGGGTTGCTGTTGGTACTATTCTTCAGAGGAGAATTGCTTAGCAGTCTTTGTCCTGCCCTAGGGCAGTCCAGCACCGAAATGCTATGTTTTAGATATTTCACCTCTGTGAAAGATAGTGAGCAAAAGACTCTGGGTAAGTCTCACAAAACCAGGACTAATGTCCGGCCGAGGGACTCCCAGGACACCCTTTGTTTTTTGCATATTTAAGTAACTTTGGGTCTCACTCGAAGTTACTAGGGGAATCCAGATGTGGACCCCTTGCTCACTATTCTTAGAGAGGCACAGCTCCACCCTACTGATGAGGTCCAACCAGACCAAAACACGTGTCTGGGGTTGCTGTTGGTACTCTTGTTCAGAGGAGAATTGCTTAGCATTTCGGTGCTGGACTCCCCTAGGACAGGACAAAGACTGGTATGTTTTAGATATTTCCCCTCTGTGAAAGATAGTGGGCAAACGACTCTGGGTAAGTCTTTAATAACCGGGACTAATGTCCGGCCGAGGGACTCCCATGACTCCCTTTGTTTTTTGCACATGTGTACCAAGGCACAAAGCTAAAGAGTACATAGTGCACAGCCTCTCTAGAGGCGGGTGTGCATCCTTATGCAAACGTGTACACCGAAGTCCAATGTGCTGCCCTAGCAATATGAAAAAAATAAAGATCCCAATAATCCAAAGACCATCAACAAAATTAAAATTAAAATAAACACATTAAAGTAACTTCTTACTGGACAAACACCCTCAAAAATGTGGTTTGTTATATAAACAATCAATAAACAAAAAAAGAAAAACAAGAAGCAGAGAATATGTAACTGATCATATCTAAACACCCACAAAAGTATTGAGTTCCTCATCAATGTTGTGCCTAATGGGGGCCTTAGTGTCAAAATCCAAAATCATCTTTGTCTCTAATTGGTGAACTATGAGTTTCCTGTTACCCCCTCGCAGATGCAAAGGTACATGCGCTGCTCCAAAAAAGGTCAATGCCTCTGTGTTGCTGGCATGGCACTCATAAACATGTTTTGCTATAGGATAATAATGATCCACTGTTCTGATGGCCCGCAAATGTGGAAGTATGCTACCTTTTGGTTTACAAGTAGTGCTACCAACGTATCACTTCTTACATGTACAACTGAAAACATACACCACAAAAGTAGTGTTACACGTGATGTAATGTTGCATGGTTCACGACAAATGCCCAACACAGGATGAATAAAAGTGTTGGAAGACACAGAATTCACACATACTTTGCATCTCTTGCATTTATAAAAACCCTTGGTGTGATAAGATTACCATGAGCTAGTAGCCAATTGACTTTGGACAGGAGATAAAAAACTAGACACCAATTTATCCTTCAGTGAAGGAGATTTTCTCAAAGTAAGACAGGAATGACATGGCAAAATAGTGGAGAGACCCTTGTCCATTTTGAGGACATGCCAATGCCTCTAAATAATACGTCTGATATGTTAGGTTGCATTGCCAAAAGTCAGGATGAGACAAACCTCCACATTAAAATCAGAGTTAATATGATGATTATCATTAAGCAAAACATCCGATTAAGACTTCCGGCTTTCACAGATGTCTTTTCAATTACTCCTTGGGAGTAGCCTTGTGCACAACATGTTTGGGCTGCCCTCAAATATCTATAGTCAAAATTCATATTAGTACAGTTTCAATGATATCTGACAAATTCACCAAAGGGAATACCTTTCTTGCTACTAGCCAGGTGGGGAAGCATGTAGAGGAATATTGGAGCTTGTGGGTTCTCTATGCAGAGTGGTCTTAAAACCCTGAACATCAAGATAAACACACACATCAAGAAACGCAAATTGTGATTTCCTGTAAATTGCAAATGAATACTGTTATAATTTAGATGCTTGACAAATTCCAATCTGCTCTGATAATTTCCCTTAAAAATTGTGAATAAATCATCCATAAAACACCACCAGGTCATCACATGTTCTGTGTGCTGACAATTGGAAGAATTCCAGACAACGGTATCTTCCCACCAGCCCATCGTCAAATTGGCGTTGGGGTGGTGGGAAGATACTCCCCATCGCTGTTCCCCTGAGTTGTTGATAGAATGTACTCTTAAAGAGAAAAACATTATTCTTCAGGCAAAGATCAAGCATCTGAAGAATCATTTCTGTGTGACAATTCAAAGAACACATATGGAGCAAATGTTTACAGGCTGCAATACCGACTTGATGATCCATTGAGGTATAAACTGAAGCAACATCAAGAGCTTCTACACTGAAAAGGTGAAATGAGGGTAAGTGTTATTTTTTCACATAACAATTCTTTATTTGCATGATCATTATATTTTGAAAAGCGACCATAGCTTAATAAATTGCTGGACATACATATTACAAAAATCACAAATACAAACAATTATATCAGTTAAAATGCATCACAATGTTCATACATATACAATATCATAAAGTGCACTGAGAAGGGTGCAAAATTCTACTTGTGCATTACACCAATCCGACCAAGCATATGTGTGATGGAATACACTCAGTACAATATTAATACATAAAGATCCCCAATAAGTCTAAAACGTCCTCATTGATGTGAAACAAACATCATAAACAATGGAAAACAACCATAGCGTACTAGGTGAGACAGATATAACACTGTCTTTCAAAAGTGCACGTTCCCAAAGGGTTTAGTCATTTTCCTTCATCCTAGTTTCAACAACTGTTCATCAGGACAGCTGTATCAATTTCTAAACAGAAAACAAAAAATATACAATTTGAGAAAAAAAATGTGTACTTTATTTACAATCTATTATCTTGCTGAAATGTAGACCAACATCATACATACATTGCTACACTTACACTTGATGGAAATTCAATGCAAGTGCATGAGTCCGTTCTTGTACCATGATCCACTGACGCCTAAACAAACACAGACAGGACACATCCATTAGTGGTGTTGTCTAACAGTGCCCGATTTAAACATCAACTGCAGTATTCTTTAAAAGAGAAAAAAACAAAGAGATACTCATAGTATCTGTAGACCATCAAGAAGACGTGTTCTAATTCTGGATGCTTAAAACGAAGGGCGATCAATCCCTCCACCATGGCAAAGGAGCCTCTGGATAATTGGGCCAAATTGGTCATCCGAAGCTAGAGGAACAAAGAAACCAAAGAGTCACCAAAATGCAGTCAAACTAATCCATGGAGCAACATATGTGTGCCCTATGTGTTTCCAATGTTAATGATGTCACTCAAATTTGCAAATAGCCCGGTTTGTCCCTCACCATTTATGCATGCGTCTTTTAAATTTGACTAGTTATGTCGTTAAAATGAGACAAATCTCATGATTGGCCCATTTCAAAAAGTAACAAAAATGCCAACAAAGAGACATTAATGAAACACACGGGTTGCCTGATTGGTTCCACGCCGTTAACCCCTGTTAGCAACTAGTTGTGTATATACATGGGCTGCCAATTCCAATACTGGGCCCACTGAAAACATGGCAGTAACATTACAAAAAGAGGGGGGGGCGGTTTACCTGCATGTCCTTATTCCTACACGTGGACAGCTGACTTCTCTAAGCCTCACGCCGCAACGCCAAAAATGTTTGTGGACAAAAACGCAGCTCTAAACGCTGCTCCCAATACATATGGCGAGCAGATATGTCATCTCCAAGTGAACCCGGTCTCAGGGGTACCTTTATTTTTTGTGTTGCCACAGGCAACTGCAGATCACATGTTCGGCCAGACCCACATGAGCCGCCACGTACTGACGGTTCAGGATGATGTTAGCAATGGCATGTGGTACCACTATTTCGTAGTTCACCACATAATAAACTCACCAAATAACAACAAAATGCAACCCATACGGAAGGTGCAATACCATAACCAGGATGATTGTAGCCTCTGCCTAATTAAAGCAGCACTGACCAGTAGTTGTCATTGAGAACCCTGAGGCACGTGCAGAAAAACAATAATCGTGATGTCACCAGACTAAAAGAAATGGGCGTATTTCAAAAAATATACACAGCGCACCAGATCGACAAACACAGTGCAAACCATCCTCATGTTCGAATCATCACAGTGAGATCTGGGAAGTTGGAAAGAGATGCATATCAGACAATGTACATAAATCATACCTCTAAATGCATCCATGGCACTGAACCTAAAGTGTTTGAAAAACGCATCCAGGGTGGGGCCCATTAGCAAAATGTATCAACCGCATTGGACTCCATTCATCTTGCTGATTGAGTCCAGATCTATATGTGTCCAAAGTGTATAGCCAATGTTGCCCCCGAAGTGCTAGCCAGTGATCTATGATGTGCTGGCCCATGCAACAATTTTGTCAATCACCCACCACTTTATATCATTTTCATCATGTCCGCTCATAACAAAATGCTCAACCCCAGGCGCTGTCATAGTTTTGGTTCTAATTTTAGACCGAAGCTCTGTGATCCTGGTTCTAATTTATCTCAATGTTTTCTCCACATATTTCTTCAGACAAAGGTATTGAATTATATAGATCACATTAGTACTTTTACATGTATTATGATAATTCAGGAACCAATCCTTCTCTTGAATCTTGAAGCTCTTATTTATCCCGCAGATTTTACAGGCAAAACAACCCCCACAGGAGTAGTGTCCCATAATCGCTGCAAGGCCCACAAAATACCTCATTTTTGCCAATGGTTTGGTAATTAGTCTGTCAGCCAATATTAGATGCTGCTTGAGGTTTTTGCCTTTCTTAAAGGCAAATAACACGGGTTCCAAATCTGAGTGTGTCAGTTGAAGTACATACCAATTCTTTAAGATTATTTTTTTTATCTCATTAATGTGCTGACTAAAGGATGTCACATAGACCATACTAGTGGATTTGATTTTGGCATCAGTTGTTTCCAAAAGGGAAGATCTATCTACATTTATCACTCTTTTCTTGCTTTGTCTCAAAGTGTGATCGGGGTAACCCCTATTGGAAAATCTGTCTACGGCCAGATCCGCCTTCCATTTGAAATCCTTGTTAAAGGTGCAGTTTCTGCTAATCCGGAGAAACTGTCCAAAGGGCACATTATCCCCAAGCGATTTTGGATGAATACTATCATAGTGCAAAATGGTGTTGCATTTGGAGATTTTCGATACAGACCTACCCCTTCAATCACATGCTTTAATGTCCAAATCCAAAAAAGGAATGTGTTCCACACTCTTCTCAATTGTGAATTTGAGATTGGAATTTAAACCGTTAATCCATTTGAAATAAATCCTCAATTTCCCCCTGTGTGGTATCCCATACCATGAGGATATCATCGATATACCTCTTATATAGGTGTATCGCAGGGAGGAAAGGGTTAGTGGTATTAAGAATAAGCAGCTCCTCAAATGTGGTCATATGCAAGATTGCTAGGTTCAGGGCAAAGAAAGCTCCCATTGCTGTGCCTTTGATTTCGATATAGAAATGACTTTTGAAGCGGAAGTAGTTCTTGTTTAATGAAATTTCCAACACTTCCAATATGAAGTCAGTGGGTACAGCATGTGGTTCAGTTCTGCTGTTTAGATAATCCCTACAGACACAAACAGCCTCCCCTTGGAGTATATTTGAGTACAGAGATTCAACATCTAATATCACCAACAGGTCTTTTACTGGGTCAAAGGTGAGGCCCTCCACAATAGTTATAACATCCCTGAAGTCTGCCAAAAATGCCAAGGTCTTCATGGCTAGAGGTTTCAAAAAGAAGTCAACATACTTTCCAACAGGTTCCAAAATAGTACGACATAAAGACACAATTGGTGTTCCCGGTGGGGTGGTGGCATTCATGTGAATCTTGGGGAGAATATACAACAATGGTGTCCTCGGATTCACAGGGTTCAAAAAATCAAGTTCCCTTTGGGACAAAGAACCTGCCTCAAACCCAGATCTGATAACCTGATAAATGAAATCCCTGATGGATATAATGGGATTGCCTTGTAATGTGCCATATGTGTCCTCTTGATTTAGTATTCTTAATGCCTCTGAATCATAATATAAACTATGCATAATCACAATCCCGCCTCCCTTATCTGCACCTTTGATAACAATTGCGGGATCACTGCGATGGAATTGAAGAATCTTCCTACATTTTTTTCCAAAATTGAAACTGGGTCTGAGGACTTCAACTTCAAATAGTCTATCCAAGTCCCTAAGAATGATCTTTACAAAGGTTAACACTGCCTTGGAAACCATGCTGTTGGAAGGATTAAAAGAAGATGTCGGACGAAAAGGGGTGTTCCCTGGTTGTTCCTGATGACCTTCCCCACAATCAAAAAAGTCCCGCAGACTTATCTTTCCAAAAAACTGTCTCAATTCCATCTCTAAATTCATCTTTGACACATTACACATAGGTACGTATGAAAGCCCCAATTCTAATACCCTTTCTTCTTCATTTGTCAACTTCCTTTAGATATATTGAACACAGGCGGAGCTTTGGCTATCTCCGATATGCCCAGTTCCATATCTCAAATGGCTGCTGTGGTGCTGCCTGTGGTGCTTGTTGCGTAACTTCCACCAGCAGCAGTTGGAGATTTTGAGGAGGGAAACCTCCTCTCTGTTCCTCTCTGTCTTTGGAGCCAACGGCCTCTCCTTAAAAAAGAGGAATGCTGACAACATCAAGAGCTGCCATCATCAAACCATTCTCCCACAGAATCTCATTTATATGTTTCAAAAAATCTTTAGTGTTCTGCAAATAAGAAGGTAAAGTAGACACCAAAGAAATGAGTGTTCCATCCACAAACTTGAACAAATTCTCTAAAAGAGACCCGAATAGTGTGACAATGCATCTGCCTGAAGGCCTCACTGTGGATTTATGGATTTTGGCCACAAAGTATATAGTAGGGATGACAAGAGAAGTAGGGGGAAAAAAACTGCATAAATCCATATCTAATATACCTTTATCATTCCATTTAGTAATAAGAGAATTCAGTTGACACTGTATGTCAGGAAAAAGATTGACACTGAGCCAGAGGTGTCTCTAAGTTGATGAAAAGCCACAGCCACATTATCACCCCAATTTAGCAACACAATATTTGATCCTTTGTCTGGTGTTTGTATGACCATTCCAGACAACTGTTTAAGGGACTCTAAAGATTGTTGCTGTGCATAATGTGAGGAGCCAGGAATGAGACGTGGACACAGCAAAATCCTATTTGTGGTTACAGGCATTTATTAAATGATAAGAGGTTGGAAACTGCCTTACTGTCCCTGGGATCTAAGAGGTATTTGCCTACCTCAACCAAAAATAAGGGTCTATTCAATGTCAAGATGTCCAAAGCAAAACTGCCCTGTGTCTGATATCCTATCCTTGCCTTAACATTCTAAAGTATCTCTAATATGCAAAGAGGTAATGTCTCTAGTCTTGAAAGATGTACAAATATTCAAGTTCAAAAGAAATATAAATGCACTCCAACACAAAAGTTCCCAATGGATAAGGTTCCAGGGGATGGCTCCCTTCCCCAGGTTGCTGTACAGGATTTCTCAAGACTCCAAAGGCACAAAACCTCCCTGGAGGTTTCTTGGCTGATAACAAAAACACTTTGTATTGCAAATCAATTTTAGATAAAAGTTCCAACTATACATGATACCTGGTATACTCCCATGCCAGGTTATTTTCCACTTCAACTTCACTTCATTCACTGTCTTTGGTTTACCGCGCATATTCCTGTGCCAGGACTTCTTTGGGTGTTCTATTTTCTACAACTGCAAACTTTAGCTTTGGCCTGGCATACTTCCCTGCCTGGGCCTTTAACATACTTCACTTTACACACACTTGCATACTTGGGTTTGCCTCGTATACCCTCCTGCCAGGACTTTCAATGTAGTAGATTTTACAAGCAAAGTCTGACAGGGGTGAAGTGACGTCATGACGAAAAGACACAAGGACACACTGAAACGATATATGAATACTTAAAGAATGAAGATGTAACTGAAGTAACAAAGTGAACATACATGCAAAAGCGAAGAAATCATATGTACTAAGAAGAGAAGTAAGAAGAGGTGCAGGAGATGTAAATATGTAGAAGCGCAAAGGTAGATAAGAAATATAGAAGCTTGCTACAGTAGAAAATACAACGCGGGTAAAGCAGCCATTTTGAGAAGATGGTCATCGGTTTCGTGTAATAGTAAAATGAAAATTCCAAGGAGAGAGACCACGGCTGCAAAGCTGACAGGCACTGAAATATAAAATCGTGCAAGAACAAAGCATATTTGTATGGCTAAAGATCAAGGATTCCACAGTGAGAAGCAACTACAAAGTACAAAAGGAGTCACAGAGGATAAGCCATGTACGCAAGACATATTTCTCATACATTAAGCAAAGAAATAAACATTTGCAAGTGCCAAGTAGTTGACAAGTAAAGTGAAGAAAGCATATGCAAGATGGAGCAACCAAGTCTCCAGAGGCCAAAGAGAGTAATAGCACCCAGTATAATTGAATCAAATAGCACTAAATAAAAGGATAGAATGGAGAAATCATAGCCTCCTAACATGAGTGCAAGACCAGAAAACAAGGCCTATTCATAACGCTCCAGACAAAGATAGCAATGTACCCTCACTCTGTTTAAAGTTCTGGAGAAGAGACCAGTCAGCAACGTCAACTACAAAGAAGAGGTCTTGGCCTAAGGCCTAAGTGATTAGAGCTGGTAAGGCTAATTGGCCAAGTGGGTGGTTATCTGATGTTGTTCTCCACACCTGGGTTTCGTTTTGCTGACGTGCTGCTAACTAGCTGAATGTCCAAGGTTGGAAGAGGATGCCAACCAATCAGAATGGCCTATGCGATGATGAACCATAAAATGTTGCAAAAGCCAACTTGATATCTGTTAAATAATGTTATTTGTATTATACGCAGTTAGAGGTTGTTTTAGGCATGCCTATCAGATAAAAGGCAGCCAATTATGCTATTAACACCTAAATAAGCTATAGGTATATATGTTCCCTTTAACCAATCCCTCCACCCGATAGGTTTTTACTATTTGCCACGTAGGATGATGTCATGGATGCCGTATATTAAGGTATAAAGCCTTTGCATAATAAAAATGTATTTTGAGAGTGAGTTTGCTGCTTGTTATGCTTGCCAGATTACCCTGCTTTATTGAACTAATAATAAAGTAGTACTTTGACATATTCTTTGAGTCTGTCTGGTTATTTGGGCCCATAACTATTGGTTATGTTAATCCCGTCCAGAACTTGATACACTCCAGGTGTTACTGCACAGTTCGGTAGCGGTGTGGATGGTTCAAGATCCAGACTCTCAGATTTTTGATGTCTTCTACGATCAGCCGGAAGACCGCAGAGGTTCCTGTGGAGAGCGAGAGAAAAATATACGTTTATCCAGAGACGGCTGGCCAGGTGTGCCTTTGAAGAAATTCCTGTCCAGTCCCTGCAGGCGCCCCGCGGACGAAAGGCGAGGTGGTCGATTGGGGAAGAGTCGATACTGAAGGGCTCGAGCTGAACAAACAGATGTAAGTAGAAGCATTGAAAGTGGTAAATAAAAGGGGAGGGATTATATTGCATGTGTATATAGTGGGAAAAGCAACAGGATTTGATTAAAGGAGAGGTACATTGATTCTTAATCTCAAGTAGAATAGAGGGGATTGCATCAAACTCCAGAACAGAGTAATATTTAAGGGATTCCTGTGGCTAAGAGTCAAAGAAGGGTGCATTGCACACTCCAGAATAGAGTACTACGGAGATGAGATTCTCTTTCTAGAGAAAGTAATGAAGATGATTGTAGAAATTAGTATGCACATTTTTGTTTGGGGTTGTGAAAATATCACTGTAAAAGAGTTGACGTGTTTTGTATTAGTTGTGATAATATAGGTTGTAGGTTGAAACTATGAAACAATAGTAATACATTTGATTATTAGATTCTAAAAAACAAGTGATTGGCACCAATCAATCAATCAATTAATTAATTAATCAGAGGGGGACAGGAGTTAAAAAAATAGAATCAAATAAGATTCTGAGGTTATCAATAATAAAAATAGGATAGTAAGTATCGAAAGACCCATAAATGAAAAAGTAAAAAGAATGTTATTGTGTAAGCTTGAGAATTGTTTGGAGAATTGTTTTGGGAAATAGGTGGCAATTGATGATGCTTGCCAGGTAATAGAACAAAAAAAGAACTGCTAAGTATTGACAGTCAAGAACAACTTCTCATCATGGGGGACACTCTCCTTCTATACCTGTACAAAACATTACCGAGATATACACCTAAGATTAGGAAATACCATGCTGAGTGGCTAAAAGGCACGGCAGACAAAATGGTCGTGCCTTGGCCTCAAGAAGGTTCACTATCAAGAATAGTATTGCAACACATGACAAAATACTTACATGCTGCATAGTCAAGGAAGAAGTTACAGAAAGGTTATCTGTTTTAGAGCTATGGAAGATGTATCAGAGCAAGAGAGAAGACCCGTCTGAGAAGGGGTGGGTGCTTAACTAGCTTATATAGATGGCTGTAAGGCCCTTGCCTCCTCTTTCTCCGCCTAAAAACGATAGTACAATTGAAGAAAAACAGGGACTTTATCCCCTAAAGGATTTAAAGGCAGCAGAGTGGCAATTTAATCCAACATACGTACCCCCGCTTATAGTAGTGAGGATAATATAGAAGAGAGCACAATTAAAGAGTGTCAATACATGTCCACAGGCGATAAACATAAAGAGCGTGGTGAAAGAAGGGACAAGCAGATAGAAATATAAGAAGATAAGAGACAAAAAGAGAGAAAGACAGAGCTAGTGGAGGGATAGTGGTACAGAATGAGTGGATGGGGGACAGACACTACATTAATTAGGCGGAAAGGGTATTGATAAAGTCGAAGAAAGAGAGGAACGGAAAAAGAAGGCAAAGGAACAAGAAAGGATATACAAAGAGGAGAATAAAAAAGAGAGGATGTGAAAGGGAGAACAAAGAAAGTATGAAGAACAGAAAAAAGAGAAAGGGAGAATAGAGGAGAATAAATGTGAAGAAATAGAAACAGAGATTGAAAGAACGTAGGTTGCAAAGAAGGCGAGAGGAAGAAGAGAAACGGTAGGTGAGAAGAAGGGAGGAAGAAATGACAAAGGGTTCATGAAGTAGACAACATTGTCAATAGATGTATAATACGAATTGAAGCACGAGAACAATGGGAAGAAGAGAGAGGTTCACAACAGCCTAATAGGGAACTGCAGGGGATACCGAGAATACAGACATGGGATGATGAGCATGAGGCAGAAGGCATAGGGAAAAGTATTGGGGATCAATGCAGGCAAATGAGAGAGAAAGATGGCTAAAGGACCAGAGTGAGCATTGCAGGATCTCCAGCGAAAGAAACAGGAGATCGATTGGATGATGTAATGATGGTCGAGCATAGAATGCTGTCCTTAACAGATTAGATCTTGATGACGAGGAAAGGAACGATAGTAATACCAGATAATGCGACTCTGGAAAGTCTTAAAGAATAGAAGTACTTTGGAGTAAACATTAACACTAGTCCAGGAGATATTCCATACAAAAAGGATATAAAAAACCAGATGGTCAATCTAACATCTCAGGCAAAGGTTCTATTACATCATTATGGTAAATTCTTGTGTAAACCAATTCTAATCTTTTACCTGCAAAAAGTAATACCTGTGGTCACCTATGGTGCACAGTCCAAAATGCCAGCGGAGCAACCAAAATGAGACTACGTGGAAGGAAAATTGTGGATATCTGTCCTAGGTCTTCCAGCATGTACACTAATTCAGCTAATAAGTTTGTATTGGGATTGACATCACTGCAAACTGTCATAGAATGGTAAACCTTGTAATTGTATAGAAAATATCTACTGCAGAACGACCATAAAGTCACTTTAATTCCAATGATAGCAGCTGCGATAACAGCCAATTCTGACAACTTTTTTAAACTTTGGAAAAAATGTTACTTGTCAATCCTGGACAAAGCTTATATACAGGAAAGGCATGTTAGGAAGAATTCTCATAATGTGCTAATTCCCTTCATCTAAGAGACCCCCAGCAACTTTGCTGGATTTTGGGGACTTGATTTTTTTACCTGGAGAGAGTGTGAGCCTTTTTTCCCACTCTCTCATGTATTTTGACCGTGATTTACTCTTGTGTTGTCTTTGGTTATGGAGTTTTAGACAACTCCATAGGCATCATCTCTTCAAATGTGTCACACATCACCCTCAGTGCAGTGGCACAGGGAAACCTTTTAAGGCTTTCCCAAGGTTTTAATACCTTCTCTGGGATAAACTACTGTTTCCCAGAGTAGGTAAAGTGAAATTGACTTTATTAATCTTTTCAAATTCCTAGACCCAGCGCACCCTATCTCACTATAGAGTGCTGGAGGGGTTACCTAGTATCCCCTGAGTCTAGAAACTCATGTAGCAGTCAAATGCTACCCTTTCCTCTCGAAATGGCTGGTGGCAATGGTTTTACAATGAACTACCATGATTTTTCCCGACCGCAAACACCGGTAGCGTTAAATCGTGGGAGCCATGTTTTTCAAGATGGCGTCTGAGCCCCCTCTGTTTAAACAAGTCCCGATCTTCTTTTTTACCATTTCTTCTTGGAAAAGTCCTTCTAGAGTTTATCTCTGTGCGCCAAACCAGGTTTGTTTCCTTTGTTCCGTCGCCTTTGGCAGGCTTCGGGACTGAAGACCGCCTCTGGTGCCCAAGTATCTGGGGAGGGCAGGAAGTGAGGGAGGTGCCCGAAACTCACTGTGCTTAGTCTCCTAGGAAACCCAAATGCACTCTGGCGTCATTGGCTGGCTGACTGTCCGGCAAAGACAGCCATCCTGCTGGGTGAGTGACATCTAGGCTGGAATGAATGGGAGAGAACGTGATTAAAAGGAGAGTCTCTTTGCTTGGAAAGTACAGTCGACCACTGGAACAAAAGAACCGAAGATGAGTTTGAAGAGGATGGCTGCTGCAACTCCTCGACCATAGGTTTGCCCGGTGAAGCCCTGCTGCAGGTCCGAATCGCTAAATTCATCTCGACAGAGAAGCCCTGCAAGGATGACTTCTCCCTTTTAAGTTGGTGGGACCAATCAACTTGACACTAAGCCACCTGGATACCATTCTCGGAGCTGGTTGTATTTTCCTCACAGTGTTGCAGGAAACCGAATAACCAGGGAGAGGGACACCAGTTTGTGTGCTTTACTACAGCTACCGGAATTGAAGATTTGCCAAGTGCCAGCTTTGCGACCAGTCCCAGTGCAGTGCAGGAGTCCCCTGATGTCCTCCCTCTCATCCCGACGACTGAGGCTCAGGAACAGCGAGATCTGCAGGAACTGCCAGGAACAGACGTCTTCAGCTGCTCCTTTTTCTTCATTTGTAAGGTACTGTGAAAAGAGACTGAGAGTACTTACCTCTCGCAGTGAAAGTGCTTGAAACTTTCCCAACTTGCAGGCCTAATCAGCTTGTAACCCAACATATGATTCTTTCTTTTACGAACTACTTCTGAGAACTTTGGCAAAGACTTTTCCGTTTAACTACCAGAACTGCTTTATCCTATACAAGACTTTAGGCCATTGACTTTGGCCTGACCTATTGCATTGAATTAACTCCTCTGGTGAACTCAAAGTATTTGCACCGTCTAAGAGTAACTGTAATATTCTTTTTATTAACCTATGCCTTTTTGCTCCTACTTCAAAGTACTGTGAATGCCATTTTGCTGCTCCTTCAAAGTAGTTTAAATGTCTCAGAAACCTACAATGTAAAGTACTGAAGTATATTTGTGTGTCATATAGATTGCCTCCTTCTAGTGAATGTTTTATAACTGACTGTGAAATAAATTAATAAGTGTTTTACCAAGAAACCTTGAGTGTAAGAGTTCATTTGAATACTGCTGATTGTAGACCTCTGTGTAACATCATTACAGCTCATATTCCACTCTTGAGATAAGCCTGGCTGCTCAACAATGCTACCAAAACTGTATAGTACATACTTATACCAAAGGTTGGTTTGCTTACACCTGTAGTTCTAGTTGTGTGAAGTAGTCCCAAAGGGTACTGCATACAGACTCTGACTAACAAGGCAGCTGATAGAGAATCTAGACCGTGCCAAATACAAACTATACCGATAGAATGGATCAGACTGTGGGACACATGCCAAAAATACAGAATTATGAAAACTGGCTGTTTTGTTCCTAAACTAATAAAACAAATTCCTAAATATCTGATAAAGTTTCCAGATCCATATTATTAAAATGCCTTGCTAAGAATTCGATTTGATTTGTGACCTACACGAGCACTGCTAGCATTGAGAGCAAACAAACCTGAACGAGAAAGTACATATCATTTTTGTAATGATGCTTCAACCTGTGAAAATCTAGAGCACCTTTTCACCGAATGTCCTGCCCTGTGACAATTAAGAAAAGAGCATTTTTATAAATGTTTTGGAGGTATAAGAACACTTGCGCAAACTGATATATGGGAAAAGATTTTTGTTGCAGAACATATTTCATTGACTAATGCCTCTGTCGGCTTTTTAAGGAACCTGAAACTTGTGTAGACTTGTGCGCTATATTGTAAAGAGTATTACACAATTCTAAAGACAAAGAAATATTTTTCTTTCTCTTTTTTCTTTTATCATATATATTTGTCTAAGTTTTAATGACTTTCTTAAATTGTACTGTAATGTATTTAACATGAAATTAATTAACATTAATGTAAATGAAATGCTTAGCAGAAATGTCAAAGTTTGTATTTTGAAAAGGTTGAAATGTTTTTAACCAAAACAAATAACGTATAATTGAATAGTCTACAAAATACCAGTTAAGGTATAATGATGTCAGATGAAGAAAGGGAAGACAACGAGAGGGCTCGGTGGGAAGGCGCATGCGTTTATTTGACAGATGTAGAAATACGAAGAGGGGTAAAGTGTTCAGACTTAGAGAACCGAAAGAAAAAACACAAGAACCAACACCATATTCTGAAAAACCACAAGCACGGTTGCGTAGTGCAGGGGATATATTCCTGCCTTATGTAAATAGATTAAGGTTGCTGCCAGGACGGAGACGAACGGCCAAAACTAGCCCCACCTGGAAGACAAGGAGCATAGGTTGAATGATTGTGGACCAAGATTCATACAATTTACATTATTAGAGAAAGGGGGAGGACGACCACAATATATACTGTGGCCACAAATGGATAAAGAGAATTTAAAATGCAAATTACCTAGTTTGACTGCAGGTGCAGGAAAATTGATTTATGAATTCGAAGGTATGACAGTGGGAATCGCGTTAGCAGTGGGTGACGTAAAAGGCCTACTAGCAGCTATTCTAGGGGAGAGAGCTGAAGACATTTGGAGACAAGTGGGATATGCGAGTGTAACAGCACAAAAAATGATACATGACGTAGCGCCATTTAATAATTGTAAAGTAGACATATGGAGAGCGCTCAGAGTACAATACCTTGACACATCAGACTTGGGTGTGATCATGACAAGGAAAATGGGTGAGGACGAAGATCCTGTTGATGTTATTCAGAAGATTCAAGAGGGTTAGTGTCTTGAGATGAGAGAACCGTGGGATAAAACAGTGGCACTATTTTATCATGTTCTATTTCAGGGACTGTCCGAGCCAGTGCAACTGCAGAAGAAGAAACAGGTAAGGATGGAAGCTAAGCCATGGCCAGAAATACAGTTGACTATAGTACATCCTTGTTGATTATTACAAGAGAAAAATATGAAAAACGCTACGAATAGAAAGCAGGAGGAAGCAAAATTGGGTCAGTAAAAGTTATCAAAGTTTGCCATAGAAGAGGCTGTATTGACAGGTGGTGAAGGTGTGGTCACACAAGAGTTACAGACAGTGCAGCCAAGCAATGCAGGGTACCCTATAGATCAAGGTGGGTATCATTTGTGGCCATGAGGTAGTGGAGATGGACCAAGAGGATGAGGCCGATTTCAAAACCCTTAAGGGGAAGAGGATTTAATGGAGGTTAACCACAGCAATGTTGGAACTGTGGGAGGAGAGGACATATAGCCCGTACATGTAGAAGCAGAGGGGGCATGCAGCATAACGGCATAACTGGCAAGCTTCAAGAGGTGGGATGTCCTATTCTCCACAGTATAATACAGAACCGCATTATGCTCTGATCCAACAAGCACAGGTGCAACATGAAAAGCTAATAAAGAAGTTCCACAAATACCCACGCCTAGGATAGGGAGTGTGACTTTGGTGGGAGGAAATCCTTTTACAGGCACAGGGATGAATTTATACCCACAATAAGAGAGCCCACATAGCGACTTGATGTGTTCAGTACTATCTGTGACACCAGACCCACAAGAGGAACCCAGGGTCAGGGTAACAATAAGAGGCAAAACATTTTCGTTCATAGTAGACACAGGAGTAACTCGTTCCTGTGTTTGAGAGGGAAAGTACCCAATGTCTGGGATTGCCAGGAATGTGCAGGGATTCTCTGGGGCTACGAGTTTGGTTAATTTTACTGGCGAATTACTACTTTCCATAGGAGAGCATGATGTGTCTATGCCACTATTGTATTCCCAGCAGGACTTGACTTGATGACAAAACTAAACCTAACTGTATCTTTCACTGACAAAGGGATAGTGTGTTCCACCCCAGGCATACACTACATAAACATAGGAGAATACATATTAGCCTTTCCAGGCCAAAAAGCATTACGTGGGGTTCCTTTAGACGCAGACGTATTTTGTTTAGAGTACACATTTTGTTGACATGACTTCTTAGAGTGGTAGGTAAATTGTTGAGAATAACTGACACATTTTTGGTTAGGCCAGAAATACCTATGGATGATTTGAGAAACCAGATGGTGTCTCCCTCGCTAGTCCCCAGGGATTTGTTATCCAGGTGGCCAGGACTTGGCCAACGCTATTGGATGCAGTTCCTGGGGGTGGACCAGTGAGGGAGGATCACCTGGATGGGGGTCCTTGAGGAGTGGGAGTGGGACGTCGATGGGTGAGACGCGGTATCCCCCTTCCTTTTACACCATTTTCCCATCCTCTCACTGAGGGCATTCTAAACCACTGCCCTGACCCCTTTCTAACTCTAACACTTTTGCACAACACAAAGGACAATGGACTAACACCAGAGCTGTTTACCTGACATGTCCCAATACAAGGGTCAGGCAAAGTCAGGCAATTGATCAGAATAACACACACCTGACGGCCTCTTCCCCAGAGAGATAAAAGGTGGAGCCAGAAACTACAGTCCGAACAAGGCGAGCACAGCAGACAGCACAATGACACGGTTACCACGTGGCAGTTCAAGAGAAGGAGAAAGGCGGAAGGAATCGAGGGGGTGGCGAGGAGAGAAGTGACCTTGCCCTTTTCATCCCAAACCCTCAGATCCATCGTGCAAGAGAGCTTAAGACTGCAAACAATAGCACAAGTGTCCTGCAGCAGATGTCAATGGTACACGGCGCAAGCCTATGCCGATAGGCAGGAGCGAGGAACCAAGTGATGAACCAAGTGGTTCATCACAACCAGTGAGTTGAGGGGAGAACCGAGAATAACCGGGCTGTGATGAGTGAGAATCGCAAAGTGGCAAGTTTAGAACCAAAGCTAATGAACTTTGAATGAACTGTTAAAAGTGTGAAGGGGAGGCTAGCTGCAGAGGGAAAGCTGCACCACATGGGTGCTAACCCAAGAGACTCTGGTCGAGCCCCTTATGAGAGAAACTACAAGTACCAGAAGGTTATAGGAGGGCTGGCAAAATAGGTCAAAGTGGTCATACATAGGGTCCAGCAAAATCCCTGTACAATCAAAAGACTTTGATCTACAAGCAGTGTGAGGAAAAGGGAAGTGAATCGCACAGCGAAAGTGAACATTGAGAACTCAAGGGAAAAGAAATCCCGCAAAAGGCAAGAGGTCTCCGAGCCCGACTGAGGGAGATCCAGGGGTGAAGTTGTCTCCCAAAGTTGATTGATAAAGGAACTGTGACATATTTTGGAATACGATTGAGAAGGGTCAGCACCCAGAAGAAGGGCACCCAAGGGTGAACCCCTCACCCAGCGAACATTGACAAAGAACTTTCATTTGTTGAAGGAACTTTTGTTTTGATGTTTGAACACGTCAGGTCCTCGAAGGCAAGAGACTTTCAAGTGAACCGAGACTTGGTCATCGACGGCCTTGATAACTGAAAGTTCGAAGGCTAAAAGCTGAACTATCATCTAATTTTAGAAAAGCCAGAGAGTGTGTCCTGAGACCTGTCATTGGAATTGAAGTCTCGTGCTGGACAAGCCAGAGACTGCACTGTGCTTCAAGCTCCCATCTTACCCAGTGTCCAAAACATGGGGAAGGGAGACCCAGGCTACTTCATCCTGACATATTATTTGAGAATACTTTTTTTTTTCTTGAGAACTAACCCACACCCCTTTTTGTATTAGTTGTGAGGTTTGACAATAGGTTTCTTAGTATAAACCTTTTTATTTTGACATGACGCCACTAGGACTGCCTTATATTCATTTGATGGTTGACGCTTGCTCCCATCTTAGATTTAGTTTTCGATATGGGATCGGCAGTAGTGAAGTTAAACTGTGATGGTAAATTTGAAGTAGTGACAAGTGCAAGATTGCCTTCACACTGTTCAGCACAGACCGCAGAATTAGTGGTGGTTATCGCTGCACTTCAGAGATATGAGGATGAGGAAGTGCTAGTGTATTGTGACTCTGCCTATGTGATGCCAACCATTCATGCAGTGTTGGCACATTGGAAAAGGAGGGGATTCCTTTGCACAGATGGCACACCAGTGCAACATATGCCGCTATTGGACAATCTTATTAAGGTACTAAAGCTCCCATTGGCTATCACAGTAGTGAAGTGTGCAGTCAATACTAAAAGGACAGACATGATTTCTCAAGGTAATGAAGCCACAGATGTAGAAACCAAAAGAGCAGCATATTTTCTAAATATTTCTAATTTTGAAGTGGAAGATGTTAATCAAATGTCAGAACGCTGCATGTTGATGAAGGAAGGTTTTAATATGATATCCATTCTACAGTTAATTGAGTTGCAAGGTCAAGCACCACAGGAAGAACGGGATTTATGGAAGAAACATGGGTGTTCTTTATCCCCCTCTGAGGCTTTATAGAGACAGAATAGCACTGGAAAGCCAGTTGTGCCTCTAGCAATATTGAAAGTTGCTCTGGATCAGCTTCACTATCCTGCGCATACAACCAGAGAGAATCTTGCTGACATGTTTGCAGAAGACTGGTTTTCACAAAATTTATTAGAGCACGTTGCACAGTTTATTGTGAACTGCATTGTTTACTTTACTTTACTTTATTACATTTGTAATGCGCACAATGAGCCCATAGGCATGATGGCACGGACACAAACAAAACAAACATAAATACATAAAAGGTACATATTGTGAGTAGAGAAATGCCAGAGGGAAAACAGTGATATAACAATAAGGATATAACAGTGACAACCGTTTCTCCATCACCCAGCCTATCTGACATTCATCATTAACACAATGGTTATATTATAAGGTGCACTATTCAGATATCTAACCAAGTACTATGCCATTTAGAGAATCAGATTGCAATTTGAGGCCCCTTTGGACAGGTATTTACAGCATTTGAGAAAGGAAGGAAGTGTGCTAGCCCCACAACCCACTAATATACAATCACTGTGGGTTGCGAGCACCAGTCGCTCAGATATATCCTACGAATGATGATTAGGTTCAGGTGTCTAACCACCCCTGGGCCTGTTCTCTGACGCAGCCAGGCTAAGACCTTGTTGCGCAGGGCTTCTTTGGACTCTTTTCCTTCACTTTTTCAGATGTTAGTTATTATAAAATTTCTTTGATCCATTACAAAATCATATGCGTTTGCGTTCTTTATTTTTTTTGTGACTTGTTTTGTTGCAAGTTCCTAGAGAGTGCTCCCTTCAATTTAGTGTTCAAAGTTATAGGCTGATTGCCCTCTTTGTTTATGAGATATGAGTCATCTCGCACTACCAAAGGTGAGGTTTCATGTGGGCCGACTGTGTTGTGGAGAATATTCTTATCCTTTAACATATTATTAGTTTGCCAGAAATTCAAAGCAGAACATACTTTGCGAACTGTGAGAGGAGCAATACCCAGACCTAAACGTCCCTTTCAGCATCTACATATAGATTATGTGGATATGTTGCAAGTATGCAATGGCTACAGATGTGGTAGTATATCCCTTTTCCAGATGGATTGTGGCAGTTCCATGTACACACCGGAGGCTGCATGAGCTGCCAAGTTTTTTCTATGTGAGGTGTTTCCTAGATGGGGTGTGCAAAGTCCTGCAGTCTGATAAAGGATGGTATTTTGTAAATGAATTGTTTGAACAGATAAGTCTTCTATTAGGCATAAAGCACACATTGTCATCTGCGTATCACCCACAGGTGAATGGTTTTTGTGAGAGATTGAACAGGCTCCTTAAAGAAAGCATTGCCAAGGTCAAAATGACCTTACAGAAAGGCATGGCTACATTGCCTACCTCTTGCTCTATTTGACCTGAGAAATCAGCCTGGCTCAGATCACCACCTGACTCCTCATGAGTTGGTGTCTGCACACTGTATGAGAGTACCCTTTGCCCCTCCCACTCAAATAAAAACTGATTCCCTTAGTGTAACAAAGACATTAGGGGATGAGGTGCATGATTATTTAACAAAAATGATCGCTAGTGTTTCTTTTATTCCTCAACAGGTCAAAAATCAAAGGGAAAGGTCGAAGAAGAGTGATAAAGACAGCCAAACAATTGATCCTATTGACTTACTAAAGCAACCTAGTTTGTTACCAGGGGGCTAAGTGTTTGTAAAATGTTTTGTGCGCACTTGGAATAAGCCCCACTTTGAAGGACCATACCTAGTAGAGGAAGTCACTCCTACTGTGGTGAAACTCAAGGGAAGAAGAGCTTGGCTACATTTGAATGATGTAAAGATCACCACAGGGGAGACCCTGACCCCTCCTGCACCCTCTGACAGTGAAGCAAGAGAACAAGGTCCACACATACAGACGAGATCAGCTACCAAGAGCCAAAACAAAGAAAAGAAAACAAAAACAATTTGAATTACGAACTATTCCCAAGTTCTAAAGGGAAATAAGTACATGGATGTTTGCAGCATTTGAAGAGTTATCTCAGTTAGTTGGAAATCCTAAAAACATTCCTATTATTTGCAGGATCATCAATGCCATCATATTACAATTTCTGTTATGAAATTGTGGTTCAGAAAAGCGACAGAAACTGAATGATTGAATTAAAAAAGAATAGGAATCTTCCATTATATAAGATACACGTTGCTCGTGAGAAGGCTGCCTACTGTACAGTATATAATTCGACACATGGACATTCTTGCAATACTTCTTGTAGTTACATTTTGCAAAATGTGCTCTCTTTACTTCCTTAAGCATGTAACATTTTGCCACATGATTTTTATAATGCAGATGGAGGGGTTGGCAATGAGACATTTATTTGTATTTTGATTCCCAACAAAAGCACAAGTGATATTTTTCCTGATATTTACAAACAAATTATTCGCCTATAAAGATGCTGGGAAAGATAATGAGGATATAAACTCATATCTTGATAATTCGACCCATTTAAAGGATAACAGGTGGTACAAGCACATGAAGGAAGTGGGGAGGAGCACATCTGACGAAAGCTGCTACATTTGTTCTCTCTTCCCTTATGCCATGTGCACAGCCAGAATATTAATTTCAAGGGAAATACCTATCCATGATGTAAAGTGTCTCAGCTGTCTAGCAGCATGCACAAGAAGAGGACAATTTGAAGGAAGATGGGCAATCCTCCTATGGATGTTGAACAAAACGTTTGCATGTGAAGATACACCGAGCAAGTACTACAAGTACTGTTTGCTGGGCTGACACGCTGACACGCCGAGTGGATCTCCCAGCGTCCTGAACTCTATCTCACTCTGCAGCGCTTCTACGCGGCTTTTACGCGGCCCCCCAGAGGATGTCTTATCAGGCTACATCGCGGCTTGCCTGTCCCTCGAAGAAACAAACAAAGGACAACCAATTGTTGATCCCTCCCCTGTGGTGGACACGCCCCAATCAGACCCTTCTTCTATCCGGGGGTCTGCGCACCTGCGCCATGCACCGAGCAAGTACTACAAGTACTGTTTGCTGGGCTGACACGCTGACACGCCGAGTGGATCTCCCAGCTTCCTGAACTCTATCTCACTCTGCAGCGCTTCTACGCGGCTTTTACACGGCTGCCCAGAGGACGTCTTTACAGGCTACACCCCGGCTTGCCTGTCCCTCAAAGAAACAAACAAAGGTGACTGTTTTGGCACGTTGTGCCTGAAGTGTGCATTCTGTGCTGGTACGTTGTGTGCATACTGCACGTTGTGCTCATTAGCACAGAGAACTCATTTTTAAAAAGCTCTTTTCTTTTCCCTTTTTTTGTGTTTATCTCTAAGGACAAGTGACTGTTGATCCCTCCCCCGTGGTGGACGCGCCCCAATCAGACCCTTCATCTATTCAGGGTTTGCGCACCCGCACCGCGCACCGACCAAGTACTACAAGTACTGTTTGCTGTTCGCGGCGCGTGGTGCGCTGAGTTGAGTCCAGGCGTTAGTATTGTTCCTTCGGTAAAAATGTAGAAGTTGTTCTCATTAACAATTATATGTTTACTTTTGGTGTCAATTGAGGTGTCTCCCTAATTTGCATTATTTGTGCGAGGCTCTAATGTATTCTTTGTTTTTTTGTATCACGCCTTACGCAATCATAGACGTGACCGTGGCCCACCTGTTGACACAGGTGTTAGGATTAATACACTGTCCATCTGCGCACTTCCAAATTGCTCCTGCACTAGTCGACTGGTAATCAATCCAGCCTTGTGACCTGTGTCTTGTGTCTGCCGGCAGGCTTGTTATAACTATGACATATAGGCTTACTACAAACATGCCGCCCAATATCCCATGCCTTTCCCAAGTGCGGTCGAGCCAATCGACTCAAAACAGTCATGTTGAGTTTGAAGCTAAACCCCTAGACTTCTATACCGCCCACTCACTAATTTCAACAGGCACATCGTTATCCACAAAAGCGAAATTCACCTTTGACAATCAGATAGATTAAGCCATTGTTTCAATCTCATCAATGTCAATCTCCCATCTAGGTAACAGCAACAAACCAGAAGGCCCACATGCACTCGATATATCCATCCCTCCAAGAACTCCAAGTGCAAGGGAAACCCACGTCCTCTATCTGACATCACAATGCTAGCTTCTACCAAAAACTGTCCACGTCTCTCTTCCTCCTGCATTGTCCTTTCCCCGATCACTTTTCCCTCACTATTGCAGGACCAAACTGGCATATCCATCCATGCCAGCCAATGTGAATCCCCGATTGCATGGAGGGCTCACCATCATTCCACTGATGACCCTTCGCACAGTAAAGTTACCCTGTCTCATCATCACTCTCAGGACTTTAAGAACTCCATGCTTCAATCATTTGTCTTACCCACACCCAGAATACCCAAAACAGTTCTTTCAGATTTATTTCTACAACACTCCACCATGATTCAACCGGCGTTGATTGCCATCAATACTAATATCACGAGCCTTTGCAAATTATGTGAATCGCTGGACACAAAAGTGTCTCACCAATCCAAACAGTTTGATGATCTGATGAAGTGGATGTTGGCACATTATAATTCTTCATTGTCCAAAAATGTGTCACCAATCACTGGGGGAAGGTTGATGAAGGAATCTCTAGAGGGGGCGGTAGGGTGCAAATCTGGCATTGCTAATGTATCCACTCCGACTGCTGTTGAAGTAATTCCTACGGAGGCATGCGCTTTGCCCTTGATCACTGGCATCATACGACCAATCACTCATATGAGTCACATTCAGTCTCCTGTTCATGGGCCTGTGCCTATAGTCCAACCGCCACAAGATTTTGTGCCTGAGGCGGCCCGGGTACTTAAGGTGCACTTCCCTGCGCGCATATCAGGACAGGGGTGTAGCCACCTAGACGCCCTTAAAGTAAGAAATCCAAAAGTTGTACCAAAAAAGCCTCTTGCAATAAAAAAACAAAGAATATGGCTAATCTCAAACAAACTAAAAAAACACTGAATTCATTTTTTAAAGCCTTGGGCAAATCAACTGCTCCACAAGACAAAGTGCCGGCTGTTCCTCAGCAAGTCCATCTCCCCTTACCATTTTCTTCGGCTCCATCAGTGCTGGTTGGCCTGCCTCCGGTCATTCCTTTACAAGCTGCGTCCCAAACAGTCTCACCTATCCCTCCCCCCGTGCAATCTTTGATGCCCCCGAGAATGGTCCAACAAGGCATTGTTGCACGGTCAGGTGCTCCCCTTTCCCCCCTGTCTCAGTTAGTTCTATCTATAGATCGTAATATTGAGGCGGACAAACAACTTGCTGCTTTAAAAGCACTAAACGTTGACCGCGTGGGGCTGTTTTCAAACGCCCACAATCCTGTTTTGATGGGTCCTTCTCTTACCAACACTCCCGATTACTTATCATCTGCAGTAATCAAACCTGTCCAGCCTCCAATTCCCCTTGCTGCGGCTTTGCTTAAACCTCGAGCTTCTGGGGTCAGCAGAATCAGGCAGATATTCCCAATGCACTACCCACACTAGATCAGCTTGAGAATTTTAAGCAAAAAGTAGATGAATATCTGGCGATAAGCTTAGCCAAAGCGCAAAATTCCTTCTTTTCTGCTGCAGCCAAGGATAGCAAGCAGCCTGCCCACATTACATTCCCTGCACAACCAGTTGCTCAAGAAGATATGTACCATGCTCAAGCTAGCACAAACATTGCCAACTCACATTTGCAGTGGGCTCCGGAGAAATCTAATACATCTTCAATCTCACGCCATCTGAACTCGCCGTGGGCAATTCTCTACCCTCATTCTAAAATGTAGAGAAGGAAAGTTTCCAAGTTACAATCTGAACCGGCAGAGTGTGCTGAATCTTTTTTCCGAGACGTTGCTGAGCTACGAAACCTGTCCTCTAATGATATAGACCAAATTGAATTTATCTCCGAACTCACATGCTCAATAGTCAGACTTTGGATCCCCTCTGGGCTGGTCTGAGATTCTATTTGGCAATGCAGAATGCAACTGTTCAGCATGGGATTTCTCGTAGCAGTGGAGCCAGAACAAGTCCATTCAAATCTTCAAAACTTCAGTCGAAAATCACATATCTATCAGGGAGCGCAGAGGCAAAATCATGGGTCCCAAAGTGAAGCCAGTCAACAGCAGTAACCATCAACACTCTGCGCCAAAGATACTATTCAGCTCTTAAGCTGGAACTCGAGGGGTCACTCCCATTTGCACTCCTCTATTGCCAATTTATCCAGCACTCACCATCTAATAGCCCTACAAGAAACCTGGCTCACTACATGTCCCATTTGGGATGGCTATGAGACTTCCCTCCTCCCTGCAATCCCGAGTAGTGGGCGTTCATCGTCCGGTCTCCTAGTGGGTGTGCATAGTGCCAGTGGCTTTAGCATTACACCTTGGGCCTCGGTAGGAGCTCAAATTCAGTTAGTATTAATCTTGGGTCACTCCCAAGAAGTGGCCCTAGTGAACGTCTATCACAACACTGCCACCATGTCCGATGATGTATTCTATAAAGGTCTGAATGAGACTTTGGATTTGATTATTTCCAGACATACCATCACCCATACCATTATTGCAGGAGATCTTAATTTGGATTGTCGAGACAGGCCTGGCATAACCTGGACAGCTCAGAAATGGGCAAACATCATGCATGATCGCAATATACACACGATAAATGGCACAGTTAAGGGGGATGTTCCTTCCAATTACACGTGGCAGCGTGGGAATAATACAAGCACACTTGATTACATCTACATGACCCCCTGATTGTTCCAAAATGTCCAACATTTGTCTATTAGTGATCACCCTAATAGTGATCACAGATTACTTGTTCCGCAGATCACATGGAAATTTGGAGAAGTTCCAACCAGACAGGTCTTACATGCTGTGGCAACCGTAAATTCAGCTAGAAGTCGTCTCCGATGGAACTCAGGCAAGATCATGTCTCTCACAAACATAGTAGAGCACAATGCTATGCAATATAATGGTGCTCAGTACCCTGAGCTTCTAAAACCTTTCATGCAAACTATTACTATCTTGCGGCATAACCGTGTCCGGCATTCACATATCTTCGACGCTGAAACCCAGCGTGTCAAAGCCGAATACAGAAAGCTCAGAAAAAAAATACTATCTGAGAATGACCCCTCAAGCTGCCAACTTTTAAAAACTGCCAAATGCTGTTATAAAAACTGGCTCAGGAGCAAAAAAGCAGCCCAATTTCAGCACGATAGTGTCTCCATGCAAGCTGCCATGTTAAATAAAAACTCAGCGATGATGTGGCAATTACTAAATGACCAAATCTATAATCTGCAGGGTGACGCGCAAATTAACGGCGTCCAAGAATCTGACTGGATCACCCATTTTTCCTCCTTATATGCTGATCCAGCCTTTGATGATATAATGTATATGCCCTCAGCTGACTCACCTTGGCAGCTTCAGTTGTCTGAACTAACAATTCGTACCATCATTATGCAAGCCAGTTCATCTAGAGCGAGAGGATCTGATGGTCTCTCTAACTTTATGCTTAAAACACATCCTGATGAATGGGCTCATATTCTTTATATCATCTTTAAGAACATCTTACTGACCCGCACGATTCCTCGCTCCTGGAAGACATCTATCATCATTCCTATATTCAAGAAGGGTGATCGTAGTCTTCCAGCCAACTATCGGCCTATTGCCCTACTAGATGCACCGGGTAAAGTCTTCTCAAAAATGATTCTTGCAGACTTCAATGACTGGACTCTACACTCACAGCTGTGAGACCCGCATCAGACGGGTTTTGTTGAAGGAATGGGAACATCGATCAATTTATTTGCCCTAAATTCGATTAAAATGCAATGCCATTTGCAGAAACAACAGGTATTCTTTGCGTTCGTTGACCTCAACGCTGCCTTCGACTCAGTGAGCCATGTCCTCCTACTAGCGCAGCTGCGTAGAGACCAATGTCCTACGACTTTAGTGGATGTAATTCACGCATTACATTCTGAAACATTGATTAGAGTCCGCCTCTCGTTAGATGTTGTGCTTTCGAAACAGATCAACACCTCACAAGACCTAAAACAAGGTTGGCTCCTGGCGTCGGCAATCTTTAATTTTTTTATTCAAGACGTTAGGCATGACCTGTCCACTGTGATTTCGGACTCACCTAAATTAAACAATCATCCAATTCAAACGCTTGTTTATGCTGACGATTTAGTCCTCATCTCCAGAACACAAGTAGGCTTGCAGCGATTGTTGAATACATTCTTTATCTATACTCAAAACAATGAATTGAAAATAAATACTTCTAAAACTCAAATCGTCGCATACCCTCCAAGACGAGGTGGCCCGCTATCTCATGTGTGGACCTTCATTCATGTTCCTATAAATATGGTGCTGCATTACACCTACCTTGGCATCGCATTTGAGAGTTCAATTTATCCAACAGGCCATATTACACGCCTAGAGGCAAGGCTAACATCATTTATTTCACAAGCCAGTATCCTTATGTATAAATATGGCATATTTTCCTTCTTGCCACCATGGCATTTCTGGACCATGAAAACAATCCCAGCGCTATTGTACGGTCTAGAAACCTTTCAGGATAATCCTTCCTTACAGTTTGCAAAATGGGAAGCAAAATATTGGCGACGAATCTTACACGTCCCAAATTGCATTCCAATTGCCTGGATAAGATACGAACTTGGCTTAGTTTCCTCGCAGGCTATTTACAACTGGCGCCAATGCTCCTTTTTTAGGAAATGCTTGCTGTCAACCACTCTGAAAGTCCTGCTAAAACACCTTTCATCATATATTTTTTCATTGAAGCAACCTTTTATCAAATCTTGGCTGATGAGTGTCTATCGCGTGCTAACCTCGGCAGATATCTCATTGTATTTATTACTGCAAAATCCAGATAAAGCTAAATCAAAATTGTATCATGCAGATTGGTCTCTCACTCGAGCAGCATGTCTTGTGTACCAAGATGCTGATGAGTATCGTTTCCCACATGAAAAATTACGCCCCTTACCAGCATACTTAATTTGTTGCCTTTCACATAAACTTTGCAACAGTATTTTAAGAGTGCGTTTCAATTTATGGGCTATTCGAGACCTACAGGCCAAAAGGAAACTCTTGAGCCCCTCCGAGAATATTTGCTGCTTTTGCATGTCGATGGACACTAGCGAAACCTTGGGGCACCTTATCACGGAATGTAAGGCCCTTCAGCCAATGCGAGAAATTCATTACGCAAGACATTGTAAATACTTATCCTTTGCTCTCCGAGATTTGGCCTGGTCTTTAATTCTAGGTTCTGTTTATTTACCTCTACAAATTGCCACTGTTAATTTTTTATCAAGTTTAAATCTGGAAACTCAGTGATATTATCATCAGTCCTGGTATTACCCTAGTTGAAGTATGTGATGCATCTTGTTCTAATGCTTGTGTCTTATGTTTTTGTCATACTTTGATGAGCATCTACATGGTGATAACTATGATTAGATATAGCTGACGTATTGCTATTCATATCTCGCACTATTTAAAGTTATGTGTTTTTCTGTATTTGATTTTATTGTACATAGGAAAGGGGAAAGAAGAAAAAAAACTGAAAAATGTAACTATTAACAAGTTTTGTTTTCTTTTAATTCAAAAATATTTTATTTGTTCTATTGTATTTTGTATTTGAAAGGTTGATTGATTTCAACTAAATCAAATAAATAAAAATATAATGTTTAAATAAAAACTAAGAAAATGTAAAAAGAACTAGATTGGAGAAGTAGAATGCTCCTATATGGATACAGTGGAATAACTGGAGAACAGATAAAGACTGTCAAATCAAAGAGTTTGGGTTGTGCAGGGGTTTGGGAAACCTCAGGAATGCCAGGATGTTGGAAGAGGCCTCGGCTATTGGAATGTGGACAAGTTGCCACCAATGCAAGATGGGAAGATGGGATGTTAGCATGCAGCGCACACTTATTAATGGCAGCACCAGTACACATAGTGCAAATGATGAATGATGAATGCCTAAAGGAATGGGCAAGTATTCAAAATTATTGACATGGGTTGAAAATGAAGCAGGACCCGTGTCCATATTACCTAGGAAGAATGCGACAATGTGTTTCAGAAACAGGGGACTGATCATAGTTGGGGGAAATAAAGCATGCAAGCAAATAATTGATGTCCCAGGATTTAATGGTGAAACTGCTATGTTAATGGACCATTATCAGGCCTGTGGATTGAGAGCTTATTTGCAGCTACCTAAGAATTGGGGAGGAATATGCTCTATAGTAATCATCCATGTTTCTGCATTGGTGATTCCCCATAGTGATCTCCATATCACTGACTTTCCAAAAATGGATGGACACCAAAGGAAGTAGAGGTCACTCAACCTCGTCCGACAAAAGAGAGAAAACAATTTTTCGGCAAAACCAGTAGCAGCATATGATTACATTCCAGATTAGCACACATTGTTCAGTAAAACATCAGTGATATTTACAGCTATATTCATGCCAGGAATTCAAACTGCTGTGAACGCCAAATGGTTACAAATCACTAGGTGGGAACTGCTGTATCAGGTAATATTATCCCCATACATATGGTTGCCGTAAATAATATTGCCAGGAAAAGGTCGTGGCAATATTATATGGGTGACCATATATATGGGACAGGGGCAAAAAAAAAAAATTACAAATAATTGGGGATTGCGGGGGTGTCCCCCGCATGTTCCATGCAATAATGTCGCCACAAAAAACGGCAATTTTTCAGCGATATTTTTGCATTGCGATATTTTTGTGGCAAAATTAAATGGAACCGGAACTGCTACAGACAATCAACACAATGATAAAAGGATTTAATGCAATTAGAGAAGAATTGACACTCCAGAACAGGTATGTCTTGGACTTGATTACATCAATAGAAAGAGGTGTTTGCGCCAATATCGGTCTTCTTGCTGTACTTACACACCTTCCCATGATGAAGTAAATAGGATCCTGACAGAAGCAATAACTATGCTGCTTACCCTGCTTTCAAACATGATGGACGAAGTAGATGAGACCTAAGATGAAGATTGGTTTTTGTCTTTGTTTTAATGGGTTCCTACTTGGATGGCAAATGCCTTCAACCTACTGGGAGCAATACTGGTTTTGGTGTTGCTAGGATTCTGCCTTATAAGAATAATCATAGGACAGTGCCAGAAGACAGCAAGAAAAGCTGTTGGGATGAAGATAATGATCGATGTGAATACTGTAACTGATGAGCACACACAGACTGAATGCACCACCTGTGAGCACCGGAAAGGAAGTCTTCTGGCATCTCCATGAATGAAGTTTTATCATCCCAAGGATCATAAGAAATATGTGGGACATTGGGTATTCTGTCAACCAATTGAAGAATGTTGCCATGTGACCTGCAGTGTGGATGAACATGTAAAGAATGCAGGTGACCTGAGAGGGGTGACAAAGATATGGATTCTGAAGAGGGGGAATGTAGAGAAGGAGAGTACATGTCACTCATGGAGCCCACCCCCTTACCGCCATCATACTGGAAGAGCAGCAAGAAAACACTGTGCATGACAGCTAGTATCATCCCAATACTGCATCGAAGATATGAAAGACGTTATGTGCTCAGACAACCGTACCAAATGTACCCTCAAACTGAAGTGGCAGAAAGAAGTCTGCAGACACCATCAGATGTAGAAGAACTATAAGCAAAGTCTGAGAGGGGTGAAGTGACATCATGAAGAATAGACATGAGGATTCACTGAAACAATATTTTCGAATACTTGCAGAATGAAGATGTAACTGAAGTAACAAAATGAACATACATGCAAAAGCGAAGAAATCATATATACTAAGAAGATAAGTAAGAAGAGGTGCAGTCAATATAAATGCAGAAACGCAAGGTAGATGACAAATATATAAACTTGCCACAGGAGAAAATATAATTCGGGTAAAGCAGCCATTTTGAGAAGATGGACATCAGTTTAGTGTAATAGTAAGCTGAAAATTCCAAGGCGAGAGACCAAGGCTGCATAGCTGACAAGCACTAAAATATAAAATCGTGCAAGAACAAAGAATATTTGTATGGCTAATGATCAAGGATGCCACAGTGAAAAGCAACTGCAAAGTACAAAAGGAGTCAAAAAGGATAAGCCGTGTACCTAAGACATATTTCTTTTGGATTAAGAAAAGAAATCATCATTTGCAAGTGCCAAGTATTGGACAATTAAAAGGGAAGAACACATTTGCAAGATGGAGCCACCTAGTCTCCAGAGGCCAAAAAGAGTACTAGCACCCAGTATATTTAAATCAAATAACACTAAATAAAAGTACAGAATGGAGAAATCATAGTGGTCTCCTCACACATGGTGCAAGAACTGAAAACAAAACATATTTATAACGCTACAGACGAAGGTAGCAATGTACCCTCACTTAAAAGTTCAGGAGAATAGAACAGTCAGCAAGGTCAACTACAAAGAAGAGGCCTTGGTTTGAGGCCTAACTGATGAGAGATGGTAAGGCTAATTGACCAAGTGCCTGTTGTCTGACGTTGTTCCCCGCACTTGGGTTTCGTTTTGCTTACGTGCTGCTAAGAAGCTGAATGTCTAAGGTCCGAAGAGGATGCTAACCAATCAGGATGGCCTATGCGACGATGAACCATACCTTGTTGCAGAAGCCAATCCGCTGCTGTTATTCTACTATTATACCTAGTTAGAGGTTGTTCTAGCTGTGCCTATCAGATAAATGGAAGCCAATGGTGATATTACCACCTAAATAAGCTATAGGTATACATGTTCTCTTATCCAATCTCTCCACCCGATACTATTTGCCATGTAGGATGACATCATAGATGACCCATACTAAGGTATAACCTCTTTGCATAGTGTAAATGTATTTTTAGAGTTAGTAAGCTGCGACTTGTTATGCTTGTCAGATTTCCCTGCTTTATTGAACTGATAATAAAGTAGTACTTTGCCATATTTTTGAGTCTGTCCAGTTATTTGAGCCCGTAATTATTGGCTATGGTAATCCTATGCAGCACTTGATACGCTCCATGTGCTAGTGCACAATCTAAAGGGGTCTTCAGAGGAAAATCTCTCTGCTTGACAAAATTAGGAGTTGTATGCAAATCAGTGGGCTTTGTCATATACATTCATGTGAATGTGAAATGTTGGCACTGTTGTGTTTGTAAAAACAATTGTCTAAAGGTGTTTTCTAATGCACACTTGTGTATTGTATGTGTTCAATTTCTGACCTGGCAATAGGGGTCAAAAATAACAAAAAAGGAATAACCATTTTTATAAAAAGGTTTTGAAAAAAAGTTTTGTACACATTTATCTATGGTGCTTTGATTGAAATAAAAGTGTATTTTGTATACAGAACCAAGTAGTGGTATAGTGTGTTATAAGAAACCGGATTTCACCTGAAATGTATAAATATTAGGGTAGTATTGTGTTTGACTTCTTTGATGGATAAAATTGTATAAGGTGTTCCCCTAGACATTGGCATCAATATGGTTTTGCAATTGACCAGACTTTTAGGGAATATGTTTTTTTTGACATGTATTGTATTGATCATCCATTCTAACACCATGACATGTTAAGAGACTAGGAGTGTCACGGTTTTATTACACAGCACACTCCAGCCCAGGACTACTTCCCCGACACTGAATGTGGTGTACAATAAAGCACTTTTTATTTTTAATAAACCACAGGTTCTTTTATTTGAGTAGGCCTCCAACCCGTCTTGCACTCAACCTTCACAAACACCCCGTGTCACAATGGACTAGTATCCAGGCCGGTGTGTATCAATAAGATATTTTTAATTTATTATTTAATGAAAAAGGAAAAAATATTCAAAGTACAACACCCACTACTATGTGGCACACAAATGCAATGATTCCTTCAGAACAACTAGTTTCAGATATCCTATCACAGTTTGCATAGAACCCCAAACGGATCCCTAAACATCAGCTAACTTAATTCCTTTGAATGGAAGGCAGTGGTACGGAGTAAGGGTAGAGAGACAAAAATCGAATTTGGAATAAAGTCCACCACCCCAAAATGGGAAACCAGTTTGAGGTTTTCAATAGGACAGAGCAAATTAGTAGTTTGTGGGATAATGCACACAATACATGGGCAAATTCGATTTTCAGTTACACAGAGACTTATTCTGTTGAGGCTATACTTTAATGACTATAGTTAATAAAGACACTCAACAAGATTGTTGATTTCGAATGGCAACAATTTTTAATGTGAATTTCAATGGGGAAATTAATTGATTTGTTTCAAAATGATACTAAAAGCCGGATTCATAGAATCTTTTTTAAAATGGCGCAAGCCCATTGGAAAAGGCTCCATGAATCGGGCTCTAAGTACTTATACAGACAACTGAAAGATTTATCAAAGGAATACGCTAACATACACAGTCTAATACAGATTCTTCTATGGAGAGGTGAATAAGTTATACTGGCAATTTGGGACTTTAAATGGGATCTTCAATGGGGTTTCGATGGGATTTTCAATGGGATTTTCAATGGGGTTATCTGCTACTTACATAGTAAGCCTTGGTTTGGGTTTCTGGATCTCAGGACACTATGGACTGCTAGGCAAGTGGACTGGTCTCTGCACTCTCCTTGAGATGGTGCCGCTACCTCCTCTCCATTCTCCTTCTCCTGTCTCCCTGGATTCTTGTGTATCCCTCTTCCTACTAGAGTCCCCCCTTGTATAGCCCAAATGACATCATTTACTTTACAATCTAGGGGGAGCTCTAGAATTACTCCTACCCTGGTATAGGACAGTCTACCATTCCTCTCTCCGCCCCCTGGCATCATTGGTTCAAGGGGAGGGAGCACCATCTGTCTGTTTGGCATTTATTACAGTTCTTTGTTTCTCAGGTCAATTTTGTATCAAAACTGAGTTATCTTTCCTAACTCCATATTTATACTAGCCACTGCCATAAGAAATAGATATGTGGTTTCAGTTAGTCATATGGAATTAGGTAAGCCGATCACCAAATCTGTACGAGGTAGCATGTCCCTTTGGTGCATTTTGGTCCTTTTCATAAAATATATAACATTTATAACTCTGCAAATGATTAAGCATGTTCATAATCTAATTGTCCATCTTTCCATCAAATCTCATGCTTGTCACATTTTTAAATCAGCCAGAAACTAGTCTTTACTGGCTATGTCAGTCCACAAAGTCCTAGGAACATGCACTTAGTCTCTAAACAACCGCCTGGAAATCACATGGAAAAATAGCAGAAAACATAATTACTTCTTATTCTGAGTGCTGCGAAAAATGCCTAAAATGAATGAATCCTTTAATGTCAATTTGGAGGATCTGTCACATATGGGAAGGTGGTTCTTCATCCCCCACAGCCAACTGTCTTGCCCTGACTCAGCAGGGGCCTAAAGATCTTTATTACACCCTTTGAAGTTTGTCAGTTTGTCCTTGGGAGTGGGTGCAGGAGGAACTCACACTTCCTGGTCAAGCTGCATCCACTCTTGCTTTCTCTGTCCTACCTGCTAGTACTGCCTTCAAGTCTGGCAGAACAGGGAATTACAATGCCCTCAGTCACATCACATGTCAATGCGGAATAGTTCACTTATAGGTGCAACTTCCAGTGGGAGTCAAGGCTTCCAATTGAGTGTTTTGCCTGAGCCCAAAAACTGGTTTTACTGGTATTCTGAGCCTTTTCCTAAGTGATTGAAGTCTTTTGGGGGAAAACATAATATACATGGCTTTAGTCAAAACCCCACCCACAACATATTTCACTACATTTTCTGTGCGAGCAAAGTTTTTGTTCCACAGTGGCTTTTAAAAGTCATTTTTCTTTATTTCACACACGTGCAAGCCATTTTTCATCTAACGTTTGAAATGCTGTTCTGTAGGTCATGGGATTCTTTCATTTGTCCTTTTTGAGTGAGTTTGCATTTTCTGTTGGTCCATTGACACGGAGGGGTAGGCCCCCTGCACAGTGTTCTTTAATTTGACATGGAATAAAAGCAAAAGCAAAGCCATTTTTCTAATTTGCAGTGTTTTAGGGAAAACAAAAGCTGTGATGGGTTGCAATGTTGAAATCCTTGCCTCTCATGTGAATTAACAGTAAGACAAGACCATTTTTGGATGTAGTGCATACCTTTTTGGTATTCAGATGAAGGAAAAGCAAACGCATGGCCGTTTTGAATGCAGTGCGTAACTTCTTGTTATTCAGATGAAAGAAAAGCAAACGCAGAGCCGTTCTCAGTGAAATGTTCAAATGCCTGCACATGTGCCAGGGTAAGCAAAGCACAGCCGTTTTTCGTGGCAATGTTTAAATGCGTTTTTTTTAGGTGACAAGGATTTCTGCTTAGCGCCTGTAAATGCACCCCACAGGAGTTGCCTTCAACTCTGCATTATGTATGGATCAGCAAGAAAAATTTGTAGTTAAATGATCCAATCACTACCCGGTGCTGCTTCGCCAGATTATATTGTTCTTATTTCAGGATAATTCCATTACTATTGCTTGCACCATTATTGACACAGAAATTGATTACTTCAATGCCCTGTTTCTTGGTTCATCTAAAAAGATTCTTCAAACGCGTCAGGATATCCTGAATGTGGCAAGTACGGCAGTCTTTAATACTCTTGTCGTGCCCATATTACACTGGTTTCCGGTGCATGCCGGAGTACATTTTAAGGTACTCTTTCTAGTACACAAATCCCTTTACAAACCAGTCCCAGATTATTTTAAGAACAAATTCAAATGATATTTTTCCACCTGCCTCCTCCACTCACAGAACAAATGTTGTCTTGCAGTTATCCCTCCCTACAAACACAAGCAAGCTAAGGGATGTTCATTTGAGACCCAAGCCACTAGGTTATGGAATGCTTTGCCTGTGGAGGACCAGGAAATGGTATATTTGATTACTTTTAGGCACAGTATCAAGAAGCTCCTGTTTTAATCTTAAATGTGTCCTGTTTTTGTTGCCGATGCTGGAGAGCGCTTTGTTGCCCATTGAGCTGTTTGTGCTCTATAAATAATCTTTAGCTACATAGATAGTAGCTAACGCTGGGTGCTGACGACCACAGTTATTGGATACTCTGCTCTGAAGGTGCACCTCAATCACGTCCATCTTCATTCGCCCACAACCATAAATCAACCAGGAGCCTAATACTGTACACAGTTTGTGCAGTGTAACTCTGTACATGTTTTGTGCATGTGGAAAGGTTTGATAGCATGCTTAAATGTATAATGTTTAAAATGTCTGAAAATCTTAGTCCTCTTCTGGGTGAACTCCTTTGGTTTCTGAAAAGTGAACAATACACTCTGAACAGGTACATTCGGTAAGCATGCCTAAGATTAATTAAACATTATTTGTTACACTGTGTTGGTTGGCAAACGGTAATGCTCCACCTAGCTGTACCATTAGGTTACTGTATTTCCACCACAAATTGCACTGTTGCAAGTGAGGTGGGCTAACAATCACATATAAAAATGTCTTCTGCCCATTCCCTTTGCTTCAAGCCTTTTTTATCTGCAGAATCTATGGCATAAGTGTGTCTTTTGCCAACATCACATGGCTTATTGTGTATCCTAGTTTGATAACCTTCTCCATCTCCTCCGCATCTTCCTTGCCAGAATTCAGTGCCTCACCACCGCTTGCATATAAACGTTTGATAGTGGTTGGTGATTTTGTTTGCTCACTTTGGCATCAATGCTTCGATCACTGAACAAACTAACTCCTATCAATGACCATATCCAATAAAATGAAATATATGTTCCCACTCATGGCTTTATTCTTTGTCAAAAGCAACTATGTGAATATGTAAGGGTTCTAGTCTCAGGATCCAATGATGCTATTGCCTCGCTTTGATTTTCACTACCCCAATATATAATTCTGCATAATGGTAATAACTACATTGAGTATAGCAGAGAGAATTGCACCCAAAAGATGGGATTTGACTGCACAAAAGCAGTTTGATTCCGAAAGCTCTCTTTTCATTTTGAGTCTCTCCATTTCATCAAGGTCAGATGGGGCAGCCATCGACCTATTCTGAGGACAGGATTCTTCGGCAATAGTAATTTCGTCCTAGAAACCACTGGATATGCAGCATAGGCTTAGGCTTATACTGAATGCCATGTGCCTCATCCAATAATGTGTCTATTATTGAGCCAACTCCTCCCTGATTTGTCAACTTGTACAGTCAGTCTAGCTCTCTGGGTGCAGCCTACCACATCCTCCAATTGGCTCAAATGACCTTTGAGTGACCCATGTGAGGTGCTATGAATGAGACTCGGACACAAGGGATCATGGTTTTGGTCAAATACTTTTATTAAAATAAAAGGGGTTGGGAAAATGCCTCTCTGTCTCTGCTCTAAGAGGTATTTCCCTACCTAAAATCAACCTGTCAATGTCAGAATGTCCAAAGCAAAATTGTCCTGTGTCCAAAGTACTATTTGGCCATCACATTTTAACAAAATAAACTCTAAGGTGAAAAGGGTAATGTCTTTGGCCTTAAGTGGCTTGTAAATGTTCATATAAGAAAATATGTAACTGCAACACAAATGTTCCAGAAGGATAGAATTCCTTATTCCAGAGGGTGGTACCCTTCCCCTGGATTTCTCTTCTCTCTGTTGTATATTCAAAGATAACATGTCCTTAAATTGTTCCTCAATACAACTGATACACAAAACAACTTCGCTATTTGCCTTTATCTTGTTAGATACCTGGTGTACTCCCCTGCCAGGTGTTTGCTCCTGTTCTGTTTGGTTTCACACAGTCTTTTGCTAGTCCTGATACATCCTTCTCAGGACTACATTAGGTGATGTATTTCTTGCACATTGTTCAGTTTGTCCTTGCCTGGTGTATTTCCCTACCAGAACTTTCTTGTGGAACACACTTGCAATTGCCTAGGATACTCTCCTGAAAGGACTTTCTTAAACACACATGCAACTACCTGGTATACTCTCCAGACATGACTTTCTTAAACACACTTGCAACTGCCTGGTATACTCTCCTGCCAGGTCTTTCTTAAATGCACACCCCTGCAACTTTACTTTGCCTGGTGTCTCGCCTAGCAGGGCTTTTCACGTGTGGGCTCTTCACATTTTTCCAAACATAATATCTTCTTGTATTTTCTTTATCTAATGCTGTCTCTGGCCGATACGCTATCCTGACAGGGCTTTCTTTATATGTGCATTGCATAAACTCACAGAGTTTAATGTCTCTTACTTTCCTTCTGTTTTCCCTTTTCAGCAAAATGCTCATTGGCTTCTTCTCTTTCAATCACTTTATTTGTTTCTTTCACAGTTACTTGCATGTGGAATGGATGCCAATACACACTGGTGTACCTGTTTCCCTTTCGAGGGCTCTCCAGCTCTTGCTGATTTACTTCCTTCTTCCTTGCGGCAAGCCGGCGGCGGTAGTTCAGCGTCTCTTCCCGTCTCACCACCTTTGTTCTGTGGGATATATTGACTCACTCAACAGCAGTTCTCCACATCACCAAGCTGCAGTTGCGCAGAAACAACAAAATGGTTGGGCTGGCTCCTGTGAGCGCCATGGATCGAAACTGCTTTTTGCAACAACAACAAAAATGGCTGCACCATCCTGCCAAGCCCACATCAGGCAGGATAGAACAAAGGGGGCACATTGAAGGAGATTGCCAGTGTGTGCTGACATAGATAAAAGGAAGAAAGTGGAAAAAGCAGTGTTGCTTGCTGCAAAAGCCTAAATCCCCATTGAAAAGAAACCCATTTCACCTTTAAGTAAAAAAATGCAGCCTGAACGCTAATTCCCTCTGTTCCTTAAAGCCACTGTGATTAATAAGGACTACCAAGCCCTGTGTGTCTCACTGTGCCTCAGCAAAACCAGGCATGATTCTGAATTGACAAGCCCATTCAAACCAACTGTAAAAAAACAACCAGGAACGTTACTTTGATTTACATGGGAAACACGGTTATTTTCACTGCAAAAGTATCCACAACTCAGCTGTTCAGAGACAGCCTCTAACTAGCTGAGCCATGTCTGTTTCAATGTATCTGTGCTTTAGACCAACTCTGGCATTTCAAGAGAAAAACTGTAGCTGCAAGACAGTGTGGGAATCTGCGGGAGATGGAAAGTTGCATTTTAGAAGGAAAGCCAGCTTTACCATGTGTAAATAAATGGGCCTTTACAAATTAAAGAAAAACAAATGCCTGTGTGTTGGAACAGTACACTGGTGAATGAAAGCCTGCCAGTCTTTAGCAATTTGAAGGGGTTTGTTGCTGATGAGACTACATAACGTGGGTTGTTTTATGTAACCGGCTTGCAGTAATTCTGGATCTAAGATCAGGAATTAAAGGTTAAAACTATGGTGGCTGGAGTTGCAAGTTGAAAAACAGGTTTTCTGCTTGGAGGGGTGGCACCAAAAGGAGGGCTCTCTCTCAGCAGATACTGACAACCCCCTGATAATTACTAGGTTGAACAGACTTTCGTCTCTGCTGGGACCCTGACAATGAAGCTCCCAGGGAAGGAAGTCTGAAGTGTGAAGGGGCAATATAACTTCAATCAAGGGAGAAACCCCCACCATGCTCTGAAGGAAATGGCAGTTGGCAGCAGTTGATGGACAAATAAAAACTGACCGAGGAACAAAGGGTCTGCCATTTGTTCCCAAAGACTGTTTCAGGAATGAACTTTAAAGACTTCTATCTCTGCAGCAAGACTTAAAAAAATTGTTTAAAAGTGATTTTTTTGTGTTTTCTTTTGAAACATGGTAGAACTCACTGACACCTTGGGGACAGAAAGGGCAAAGTATTGAGTATAAATCGAAAAGTATCAATGCTGCAAACATACATTTTGTACATACATCCCTTGGGATAATTTGCATCTGTGTATAAAGTTATGGAATTTTACGCCAAATCTTTCAAAATGTATCAGAAGGGCGAAACAAGGTCCCACTGACTGGAGGATTGGAATGATATATGCTGCACAAAAGATGTAACCTGTGTATATAATTTGCTAAGAGATTGCAATTGTATAAATGTATGTTGTTGGTAAAATTGGATTTTAAGTAAAGTAATTGTGGGAGTTTTTGGACATTGTAAAATTCACTTCATAAATCTGACATAATTCCCTTGGAAATCCAACCAGTTAAGAGAAAGGCGGAGACTAGCACCTCTGCCCAATCCAAGTAGTTTAGGGGCGTGCTTAGTTAAACCTGCCCAGCCTATGCTTTGATGATGTCATTATGCACTATAAATAAGGGTACCTGACAGGACTCTAGACAGACACTCTTCCGTATTGGCTGTGCTGCGTTCCTGTTCCCATCATCTTCCAGATCCAGACTCCAACCACAAGGCCAAGCATTGCTGATTCTACTCCAAGGCCCACTGCAAAACCCAAGCAGTGCCGATCCCATTCCCAGCAAGGCCTCAAATCTAAGAACCCACTAAACCTCCCATTAACAAGGGGAACGCTGTGGTACCTTTGGTATCCTGATCCAGCCTGGCTTGCTGCCACTCACTGCATGCTGCTGCAATCCTGCTACCCTGATGACCTTTAGTATCCAGTAAGCATAACTGCCCGTCCAGTGCCTGCCAGCCGGCGACCAGAACCACACAGCTGTTTGCCAGGTGCCCTGCCGTGTAGCGACCAGACCCGATTGACTGTCCAAAAAGTCGAACACTGAAAAGTGGATTGTGAGTATGTCATCAACCCGTAGAAATCGATAGTATACCTGGCCTTGTCCTTATTCCCCTCTATAAGTCATCCTATCCTTATCCTAATAACTTGTCCAACTTTCAGAATTCCCTGTGCATTTTGTCATTAATTTTAGGGCAAGTCAGCTCTGATTGATTTGCAGGTTGAGACTTCCATACAAAACTTGAGAAAAGGTCTTCAGTTTTTTTCCTAGATGGATGAGTGGAGGTGTAAGGCATTGGGTATGGATGGAGTATCCTGAAGAGAAGATGGGGAATAGTTTGATGGTGCCCTACCATTCTCCGGAGGTGGTCTCCACCCTTGTGATTCTCCCTCATATAGCCGACCCCTAGGATCAGGATCAGGTAGCGGCTGCCGTCCCCATGCCACATGGGGAGAGGTCACAGGCAGGAAAGGTGATCCGAAACTATCGGATTCATCACACCCAGCTGATTTTTCAAGGCCTGGCTATGTTCTTGTCAGAGACTGAGGTCAATGCAAAGCCTGCAGACCCATAAGTAAGATGGGTAGCGTGGGTAAGAGCAGAGCTTGTTCTTCTTCACAAAGTGTGCTGTGTCTGCAAAAGATGGAAATGATTATCTCTCTCTACGTTGTCCATACATTACATTCCCAGGTCAAAGGGAGATGTTTGAGGAGGCAAAGAGGGCATTTGTACTCAATGATAGAAAAGACTTGTTCAATGCAAGAGTTAACGTAAATGTCTGGCTCAATGAATGATGTGGAAATGCATGCCCCTCCCTCTCCTGCCCTCCAGTCCAGCGTTTCTAGCCACGCCAAGAGGGGCACATTGAATTCTAGACTTGTCAGAACCTCGCATTGCTGATCTCTTCCTTAACAATTGAATGGACATTATCTACATGGCTGTGACACCATGGTCTAGGAAGGCATGTGTTTCTTTTCCCTGAACACCATACTCCAGTTTTCTGCCTTTTGGAGGACTTAGGCCACCAAGACACAACCACTGTTTGACCTCGTTACTGGCAGAAGCAGAAAGGCGCCGTGCATGTCCGTGCAGTAAGCAACAGGTGGGCCCTCGTATTGCTCTTTTTTGGCTGTTTCAGCACCACATTGATACAGACTGGGCAGACATCTGCAGCCCAGGTCGACAGTGACAAACCCTTTTGTCGGCTCACCTGTAGAGAGGTGCACAGCCACCATGTGCCGCCCACCTACACAAGGCCACCTACCTGCATGCTGCCTGTCCCTGCTGTGATCTTGTGCTGTGGGAACTTGTACGACTGCTGCATAAGCAGCTTCCTTAACTCTACCACTCTGGCTTGCGCATAGCAGTAGGTTGATGTCCCAGTGAACACAGAACACAGAAAACAGCATGGATGTGTACCGTCTATAACAGAAATAACATCGGTGGTAGCCAATAGAGGACTTGAAAGTTGGGGAACTAGCAAGATATCAGAAATAACAAAGCAACATAAATAACAACCTCAGGCCAAAAGAGGAGCAAAAGCAGCATCTGTGCCCATGGGCACAAAGGAACAAATATAAAATAACTTGATAGGAGCCTACCTTGCCCCTTGCACTGCCCTGAGCCCTGATCCCTGCTTGAAGCCACAACAGGCCTACCTCACCACTAAGCCACCGGGAGCCTTCCTCGCCCTGTGTGTTGCCCTGATCCCTGCTTGAAGCCACAACAGGCCAACTGCAGCACTATGCCAGGGGGAGCCTACCTCGCCCTGTGTGCTGCCCTGATCCCTGCTTGAAGCCACAACAGACCTACCGCACCACTATGCCACCAGGAGCCTACCTCGCCCAGTGTGCTGCCCTGATCCCTGCTTGAAGCCACAACAGACCTACCGCACCACTATGCCACCGGGAGCCTACCTCGTCCCGTGTGCTGCTCTGATCCCTGCTTGAAGCCACAACAGACCTACCGCACCACTATGCCACCGGGAGCCTACCTCGCCCCGTGTGCTGCCCTGATCCCTGCTTGAAGCCACAACAGACCTACCTCACCACTATGCCACCTGGAGCCTACCTCTCCCTGTTTGCTGCCCTGATCCCTGCTTGAAGCCACACAGGCCTACCGCACGGCTATGCCACCGAGAGCCTACCTGGCCCCGTGCGCTGCCTTGATCTCTGCTTGAAGCCACACAGGCCTAACACACTGCTATGCCAACGCAGCCTTACTTGCCCGTGTGCTGCCCTGATCCTTTCTTGAAGCCACACAGGCCTACCGCACCACTATGCCACCGAGAGCCTACCTCGCCCCGTGCGCTGCCTTGATCTCTGCTTGAAGCCACACAGGCCTAATGCACTGCTATGCCAACGGAGCCTACCTTGCCCGTGTGCTGCCCTGATCCTTTCTTGAAGCCACACAGGCCTACCGCACCACTATGCCACTGGGAGCCTACCTCGCCCCGTGTGCTGCCCTGATCCCTGCTTGAATCCACAACAGACATACCACACCACTATGCCACCGGGAGTCTACCTCGGCCTGTGTGCTGCCCTGATCCCTGCTTGAAGCCACAACAGGCCAACTGCACCACTATGCCACTGGGAGCCTACCTTGCCCCGTGTACAGCCCTGATCCCTGCTTGAAGCCACACAGGCCTACCTCACCACTATGCCACCAGGAGCCTACCTCGCCCCATGTATTGCCCTGATCCCTGCCTGAAGCCACACAGGCCTACCGCACAACTATGCCACCGGGAGACTACCTCACCCCATGTGTTGCCCTGATCCCTGCTTGAAGCCACACAGGTCTACCGCACCACTATGCCACTGGGAGACTCCCTCGCCTGTGTGCTGCCCTGATCACTGCTTGAAGCCACAACAGGCCTACCACGCCACTATGCCACCCGTAGACTACCTCACCCCGTGTGTTGCCCTGATCCCTGCTTGAAGCCACACAGGTCTACCGCACCACTATGCCACTGGGAGACTACCACGCCTTGTGTGCTGCCCTGATCCCTGCTTCAAGCCACACAAGCCTACCACACCACTATGCCACCGGTCCCTACCTCACCACTATGCCACCAGGAGCCTACCTCGCCCCGTGTGCTGCCCTGATCCCTGCTTGAAGCCACACAGGCTAGCCTACCTCGCCCCGTGGGCTGCCCTGATCCCAGCTTGAAGCCACAACAGGCTTACCGCACCACTATGCCACCGGGAGCCTACCTCGCCCCGTGTGTTGCCCTTATCCCTGCTTGAAGCCATACAGGCCTACCTCACCACTATGCCACCAGGCCCTAACTCACCACTATGCTACCAGGAGCCTACCTTGCCCCGTGTGCTGCCCTGATCCCTGCTTGAAGCCACACAGGCCTACTGCATGGCTATGCCACCGAGAGCCTACCTCGCCCCGTGTGCTGCCTTGATCTCTGCTTGAAGCCACACAGGCCTAACGCACTGCTATGCCAACGGAGCCTTCCTCGCACGTGTGCTGCCCTGATCCTTTCTTGAAGCCACACAGGCCTACCGCACCACTATGCCACTGGGAGCCTACCTCGCCCCGTGTGCTTCCCTGATCCCTTCTTGAAGCCCCAACAGGCATACTGCACCATTATGCCAACGGGAGTCTACCTCGGCCTGTGTGCTGCCCTGATCCCTGCTTGAAGCCACAACAGGCCTACCGCACCACTATGCCACCCGGAGACTACCTCACCCCATGTGTGCCCTGATCCCTGCTTGAAGCCACACAGGTCTACCGCACCACTATGCCACTGGGAGACTACCTCGCCTGTGTGCTGCCCTGATCCCTGCTTGAAGCCACAACAGGCCTACCGCACCACTATGCCACCCGTAGACTACCTCACCCCGTGTGTTGCCCTGATCCCTGCTTGAAGCCACACAGGTCTACCGCACCACTATGCCACTGGGAGATTACCACACCTCGTGTGCTGCCTTGATCCCTGCTTCAAGCCACACAGGCCTACCGCACCACTATGCCACCGGTCCCTACCTCACCACTATGCCACCGGGAGCCTACCTCGCCCCGTGTGCTGCCCTGATCCCTGCTTGAAGCCACACAGGCTAGCCTACCTCGCCCCGTGGGCTGCCCTGATCTCTGCTTGAAGCCACAACAGGCCTACCGCACCACTATGCCACCGGGAGCCTACCTCGCCCCGTGTGTTGCCCTTATCCCTGCTTGAAGCCATACAGGCCTACCTCACCACTATGCCACCAGGCCCTACCTCACCACTATGCCACCAGGAGCCTACCTCGCCCCGTGTACTGCCCTGATCCCTGCTTGAAGCCACACTGGCCTACCGCATGGCTATGCCACCGAGAGCCTACCTCGCCCTGTGCGCTGCATTGATCTCTGCATGAAGCGACACAGGCCTAACGCACTGCTATGCCAACAGAGCCTACCTCGCCCGTGTGCTGCCCTGATCCTTTCTTGAAGCCACATAGGCCTACCGCACCACTATGCCCCTGGGAGCCTACCTCGCACATGTGCTTCCCTGATCCTTGCTTGAAGCCACAACAGGCCTACCGCACCACTATGCCACCCGGAGATTACCTCACCCTGTGTGTTGCCCTGATCCCTGCTTGAAGCCACACAGGTCTACCGCACCACTATGCCACTGGGAGACTACCTCGCCCGTGTGCTGCCCTGATCCCTGCTTGAAGCCACAACAGGCCTACCGCACCACTATGCCACCCATAGACTACCTCACCTCGTGTGTTGGCCTCATCCCTGCTTGAAGCCACACAGGTCTACCGCACCACTATGCCACCGAGAGCCTACCTCGCCCCGTGCGCTGCCTTGATCTCTGCTTGAAGCCACACAGGCCTAATGCACTGCTATGCCAACGGAGCCTACCTTGCCCGTGTGCTGCCCTGATCCTTTCTTGAAGCCACACAGGCCTACCGCACCACTATGCCACTGGGAGCCTACCTCTCCCCGTGTGCTGCCCTGATCCCTGCTTGAAGCCACAACAGACATACCACACCACTATGCCACCGGGAGTCTACCTCGGCCTGTGTGCTGCCCTGATCCCTGCTTGAAGCCACAACAGGCCAACCGCACCACTATGCCACTGGGAGCCTACCTTGCCCCGTGTACAGCCCTGATCCCTGCTTGAAGCCACACAGGCCTACCTCACCACTATGCCACCAGGAGCCTACCTCGCCCCATGTATTGCCCTGATCCCTGCCTGAAGCCACACAGGCCTACCGCACCACTATGCCACCGGGAGACTACCTCACCCCATGTGTTGCCCTGATCCCTGCTTGAAGCCACACAGGTCTACCGCACCACTATGCCACTGGGAGACTACCTCGCACGTGTGCTGCCATGATCACTGCTTGAAGCCACAACAGGCCTACCGCACCACTATGCCACCCGTAGACTACCTCACCCCGTGTGTTGCCCTGATCCCTGCTTGAAGCCACACAGGTCTACCGCACCACTATGCCTCTGGGAGACTACCACGCCTTGTGTGCTGCCCTGATCCCTGCTTCAAGCCACACAGGCCTACCACACCACTATGCCACCGGTCCCTACCTCACCACTATGCCACCAGGAGCCTACCTCACCCCGTGTGCTGCCCTGATCCCTGCTTGAAGCCACACAGGCTAGCCTACCTCGCCCCGTGGGCTGCCCTGATCCCAGCTTGAAGCCACAACAGGCTTACCGCACCACTATGCCACCGGGAGCCTACCTCGCCCTGTGTGTTGCCCTTATCCCTGCTTGAAGCCATACAGGCCTACCTCACCACTATGCCACCAGGCCCTAACTCACCACTATGCTACCAGGAGCCTACCTCGCCCCGTGTGCTGCCCTGATCCCTGCTTGAAGCCACACAGGCCTACTGCATGGCTATGCCACCGAGAGCCTACCTCGCCCCGTGCGCTGCCTTGATCTCTGCTTGAAGCCACACAGGCCTAACGCACTGCTATGCCAACGGAGCCTTCCTCGCCCGTGTGCTGCCCTGATCCTTTCTTGAAGCCACACAGGCCTACCGCACCACTATGCCACTGGGAGCCTACCTCGCCCCGTGTGCTGCCCTGATCCCTGCTTGAAGCCCCAACAGGCATACCGCACCACTATGCCACCGGTAGTCTACCTCGGCCTGTGTGCTGCCCTGATCCCTGCTTGAAGCCACAACAGGCCTACCGCACCACTATGCCACCCGGAGACTACCTCACCCCATATGTGCCCTGATCCCTGCTTGAAGCCACACAGGTCTACCGCACCACTATGCCACTGGGAGACTACCTCGCCTGTGTGCTGCCCTGATCCCTGCTTGAAGACACAACAGGCCTACCGCACCACTATGCCACCCGTAGACTACCTCACCCCGTGTGTTGCCCTGATCCCTGCTTGAAGCCACACAGGTCTACCGCACCACTATGCCACTGGGAGATTACCACACCTCGTGTGCTGCCCTGATCCCTGCTTCAAGCCACACAGGCCTACTGCACCACTATGCCACCGGTCCCTACCTCACCACTATGCCACCGGGAGCCTACCTCGCCCCGTGTGCTGCCCTGATCCCTGCTTGAAGCCACACAGGCTAGCCTACCTCGCCCCGTGGGCTGTCCTGATCCCTGCTTGAAGCCACAACAGGCCTACCGCACCACTATGCCACCGGAAGCCTACCTCGCCCCGTGTGTTGCCCTTATCCCTGCTTGAAGCCATACAGGCCTACCTCACCACTATGCCACCAGGCCCTACCTCACCACTATGCCACCAGGAGCCTACCTCGCCCCGTGTACTGCCCTGATCCCTGCTTGAAGCCACACTGGCCTACCGCATGGCTATGCCACCGAGAGCCTACCTCGCCCTGTGCGCTGCCTTGATCTCTGCATGAAGCCACACAGGCCTAACGCACTGCTACGCCAACAGAGCCTACCTCGCCCGTGTGCTGCCCTGATCCTTTCTTGAAGCCACATAGGCCTACCGCACCACTATGCCCCTGGGAGCCTACCTCGCACTTGTGCTTCCCTGATCCTTGCTTGAAGCCACAACAGGCCTATCGCACCACTATGCCACCCGGAGATTACCTCACCATGTGTGTTGCCCTGATCCCTGCTTGAAGCCACACAGGTCTACCGCACCACTATGCCACTGGGAGACTACCTCGCCCGTGTGCTGCCCTGATCCCTGCTTGAAGCCACAACAGGCCTACCGCACCACTATGCCACCCATAGACTACCTCACCTCGTGTGTTGCCCTGATCCCTGCTTGAAGCCACACAGGTCTACCGCACCACTATGCCACTGGGCCCTACCTCACCACTATGCCACCGGGAGCCTACCACGCCCCGTATGCTGCCCTGATCCCTGCTTGAAGCCACACAGGCTAGCCTACCTCGCCCCATGGGATGCCCTGATCCCTGCTTGAAGCCACAACAGGCCTACCGCACCACTGTGCCACTGGGAGCCTTCCTCGCCCCGTGTGCTGCCCTGATCCCTGCTTGAAGCCACAACGGGCCTAACGCACCACTATGCCACCGGGAGCCTACCTCGCCCCGTGTGCTGCCCTGGTCCCTGCTTGAAGCCACACAGGCCTACCGCAGCACTATGCCACCGGGAGCCTACCTCGTCCCGTGTGCTGCCCTGGTCCCTGCTTGAAGCCACAAAGGCCTACCGCAGCACTATGCCACCGGGAGCCTACCTCGCCCCGTGTGCTGCCCTGGTCCCTGCTTGAAGCCACACAGGCCTACCCCACCACTATGCCACCGGGAGCCTACCTCACCCCGTGCACTGCCTTGATCCCTGCTTGAAGCCACACAGGCCTACCGCACCACTATGCCACCAGGAGCCTACCTCGCCCCGTGCCCTGGTCCCTGCTTGAAGCCACACAGGCCTACCGCACCACTATGCCACCAGGAACCTACCTTGCCCAGTGCACTGCCCTGAGCCCTGATCCCTCCCTGAAGCCACAACAGGCCTACCACACCACTATGCCACCAGGAGTTTACCTCGCCCCGTGCGCTGCCTTGAGCCCTGATCCCTGCTTGAAGCCACACAGGCCTACCGCACCACTATGCCACCAGGACCCTACCTCGCCCCGTGCACTGCCTTGAACACGAGACCCTGCATAAGACCAGAGTGAATTCACTTCCTCACCTCATGCGCACAGACTCCCTGAGTCCCACCGACAGCTTAACAAAATGGGACAGCTGTGCGACATGGAGGAAGGGACCAAACAGAGAACCAGAGCATGTGCAAAATGCTGCCCTCTGCTCTTGACAGCAACCACTCTAATCTGTACAGGTGGCGGAGTAGTCATGGTGTGGCGGGAGTAGCAGTGGTGTGGAGGAGGGAGTAGCAGTGGAGTAGAGATGGGAGTAGTTATGGTGTGGAGATGGGAGCAGTCATGGGGCAGGACAAAGACTGATATGCAAATGGATATTTCCCATCTGTGAAAGGCACAGTGAGTAAAAGCAGTGGCTGCGAACTCTCAAGTGGTTAATAACCACTGAACAGGTTATCATGTCTGTTCTTGCGAGAGAGGGGCGCCCGCTACCTTTGTAAAACTATTTTTTAAGGAACCTGGGATTGGTAACCCTGGGTCTCCTGGGGGCAACCAGACGTGGTCTCCCTCTCACTGTGCTTAGAGAGGCATCAGCTTCACCTCACTGATGATCCCCAACAAGGGTGAAATACGTGTATGGGGTTGCTGGTGGTACTCTCGTTCAGATTGGAGTTGCCATTGTATTTCGGTGCTGGACTGCCCCTGGGCAGGACAAAGACTGATATGCAAATGGATATTTCCCATCTGTGAAAGGCACAGTGAGTAAAAGCAGTGGCTGCGAACTCTCAAGTGGTTAATAACCACTGAACAGGTTATCATGTCTGTTCTTGCGAGAGAGGGGCGCCCGCTACCTTTGTAAAACTATGGTGTGGAAGTAGTCATGATGTGGAGACAAAGTAATAGTGGTTTGGAGATGGGAGTAGTAGTGGTGTGGAGGTGGGAATAGTAGTGGTGTGGAGATGGGAATAGTAGTGGTGTGGAGGTGGGAAGAGTAGTGGGGTGGAGGTGGGAGTAGTAGTGTGGAGAGGCAGGAGTACTAGTAGCAGGAAGAAAGATCAGAGGGGGGTGGTAGATCACAGAGAGAGTAACTAGGTAACTGAGAGAGAGAGAGAGAGAGAGAGAGGGACACATAATCAAAAGAGAGGGAAGAAAGGAAGGGAGGAGAGTTGCAAAGCACGGAGAGAGAGATTCGAACAGTAGGGTAAGGATTAGAAGAGAGAGAAAGAGAGACAGAGGGAGAGAGATGCGCAATAGGCTCGTTGATTGATAGTGAGTTCTAGAGGCAATGTGTGACAAAGGTCACAATGAATCATTGTGTTTTTTAAAAAGAAAATGAAGGCAACAGTTAGCCTACTATATATTCTCGAAATAAGGTCCAGCTGAGATACTGCATGGCTTCGCTGCGTAGTTGTGTTCTGTGTGTTGGGCCCTGCAGGTATGCCTGTTTTTGCAGGTGCGCCTCCTCTCTCATCTCCCTTTATCAGCGTGCGATAAGCCTCTGTGTTTATTCGTGCAGGAGCCTCTCTCGCCACCTGTGGATTTAGGGGGCGAGAGGCTGTCATAAATAATCTGTGCATCCCTCCTGGGCAGAGTTGACCATCCCCCACCCCCCCACAGAGGGATCAGAGTCAGAGAGGGTTAGGCCTGAAGCCTGTCTGCTGATTCTGTACACTGCTGACACTGTAACTTTCCTACCTGCCACCACCTGCCACCTGCTCTTGCTCTCTCCCTGCTCAGAGGCGGTGTGGTTTATATAAGTGCCGGATAAGTCCCTTGTTCTGACAGCGGTGAGCTCAGATTGATGACAGATCAGCGTAGCTACTTTACTGTCTGGGCCGTGGCTCTTTAACAAGGTGTGACAGGACACCATGGCAGTCTCCTGCCGTGATTAAAGGGGCCCCAGAACTCACATGTTGTGATGCCTGTTTGGGCGGGACCTCGAGTGACCTTGCTATGTCATGGAATGGTTCTGTACTAAGTGATTAAGGGGACTTTTTGAGTTGACCGTAACCTTAAGTGGGAGCACGTAAGCCCAAATATGAGTGCACTGGTCACTGTATTGTATTGTAGTTGTCATTTATATAGCGCCTTTTACCATTATTATAGTCTCAATACGCTAGTGGTGGGAATGCTCTCCGGGATAGAAGTCCAGAGCGTTGGAGATCATGGAGTAGGATTAGAATGAGTGTATGCATTTGGTCATGATAAGGCTTAGCAGGGCTGGCCACGCTCTGGTAGAAAGCAACCCATGAGGTCAGGCAAGTGTATAGGTGCTGAGAGGGGTCCGGAGATGGCGTGAGTGCTAGACACTCGCTTTGTGGTCAGTGTGCCCGAATTTGTCGTAGGTTTTCACTGCATACTGATGTCAGAGGTGTTGTTGCGTAGTCTGGTGTAAGTAGGCGGAACAGTGATGCGACCAGCGAGACCGAATTTGTCATAGGCGTTGCTGTATTCTGATGTGTGTGGGTAGCCATGCCTGCGGCCAGTGTCCTCCGGAGTAGTGCGTTATACGCACAAAGAAGCACTGATTGAGATTTGTTTTATGTGCACCCAATCAGATAGTGTCATTCTCTGTCGATTCTTGTCACTGTGACAAAAATGGTTAGCGACAGGGTATGCTTCACAAATTGCCACTAGTGGAGTACAGGCTATACTTTTAGCTCTTCCAGGCGGAGAGCATGGAAAATCTTCCCAGATAGTGTGGGAACCCTTAATCTTCACAATAGCTACCTTTACCATCAGAGGCCAACCCTATAGTTCACCCAGGTGCGATACCTGCCCACCCCTCACGTCCTTCCACTGCGATTCCGAGCAAATTTCCGATTGCGTTCTGAATCAATATACGAGAAACCCCCACCTGCTCTTCTGGCGTGAGATGTGGTCATAGCACACAATTCTTCCCAGGACAATGGCTGGCCAGACATCACAATCTATCCGAGTGTGGTGGTGCTGTCATTCTTTCTCAACAACTTTGACTGCGATTTGCCTGTTTTCTTCGTATATGACATGTGCAGTGACTGGTCAATCCTGTGACATATCATGATGTGAAAACAAGATGATGGCCAGTGTCCAGCTAGTGCTGCTCGAGGGAGCCAAGGTCATGAATGGTGTCTGATAGTGTGTGAGCTCAGGCCGTAAAGATACCATCGCGCCGCCTGGTGCTGATAGGACAGGACCTCTGTGATAACGGCCGGCGCTGCCTGGTGGTCAGTGTTCGTATGCTCGGATTGGGAATTGGGAGGTTTAGGGACGGGTTTCAGGATAGTGTGCAAAATAGCCAGGTTTTGCGCACTTCTGAAGGAAAGGTAGTCTTCACTCCTGTGGGTGTGCAGAGGAAGAGTGTTCCAGATGGTGCGAAAGAATGGTGCTTGAGGGAACATAGGTCCTGCTTGGTGTTTGATAGTGTGTGAGGCCCGGGCCACCATCATGATTTCGGCCGGCGCCGCCTAGTGCTGTGAGGTTGGGCTGCCACGATAACGGCAGGTGCCACCTGTTGGTGAATGTCTGTCTGCTCGAATTGGGAATTGGAAGGTTAAGGACAGGTTTGAGGATAAACTGTGACTAGGGAGTCCAGCTACACTTCATTGATGAAGCCCAACAAGGTTAAACCATGTCTGCGACTTGTTCCTGTTCACAAGTGATGTGCTTTAGAGGTTTGGATTGCACTGCTTCCATTGATGGCAGGAACAAGCCAAATAGTCATATGGCTGCCCCAACGCGCACATTGCTAAACAGCATTGCTAAACAGCAATGGAATCATAACTGCCAAGAATAATTACCAGTGGTTACGATTAATTGAATATTTAGAGTAAAATAGTTTGCAGCTTTTTTTCTGAAATTAATCTTTTGGGCCATGAGTGCAGTCGTCTAAATGTGCTTTATTTAAAGATGTGTAGACCACACAATTATTGCACCAGTACACTTGGAAAAAATACAAATGAAATGAAACCCTGTTGTGCCCGCAAGAAGTACAAGGAGGCGCAAAACCATCTAAAGCGCTATACCCCAGCTTAGCTCAGAAGCAGTACCTTCACAAATGCAAAATAGGTCAGACTGAATAGTATATCTCCTTGGTCTCTAATGATGGGATGGGCCGAGGGCAGCTGCACTCTTTATAGATGTGAATCAGTAGCAGAAGCCTGAAGGGAGCTCTTTATATAGTGGAAAGAATCTCGCCTAGGTCAGAGCTCCCTTAGCTCCTCCCATGCCCAATGTCCCGGAGAGCAAACGGGCCTCTGCCTGCAATTACATTTCCTTGTCTGATCACCGACCCCCCCTCCCCCTCCCTGCAGGAGAGTCTACGGTTCAGGCCGTCCTTTCGATACCAATTTACCCACATGTGGGTGCGGTGTACTAGTCTCACTTGAGACTCGCAAAGGATTTCCTGGGTGGGACTGAAATTACCTGCTCTCAGTCTTGAAGAGAGAAATTCTTGCCAGCATGTCCTTCTTCTCAGCCAATGAGTGTGAGGCAAGGTTTGGCAACGAAAAGTCGGTGAAGTTAGAATTGGCTATAACTTTATTTCTCCTCATAATACAATATTCTTCTGTTCAGAATATTGATTCATGTCTAGATTTGTCTAGCATCCTAATGGTAGGATGATAGGACATGGCCAACAGGTGTAAAAGAGTGTTGGAAATTCCAATGGAATGTAACACAGGGGTTTATGATTTGGAGTTCAATTGCCTTGCTGACTCGACTATTGTAATTAGCAGCCTACTTGACCCAACTCGGTCTTCGATTAGGAATTGGGTCGGAGGTCGATTAGGAATTGGGTCGGAGGTGCAAATCGATATCTCTATGATGCTTGACTGTTGTGACAGACTTGAGGGATTGACAGAGGACCAGAGATTCAGATAACGGTTTACAAGGAAAGCCTTTTACTTAGTCAAGATGCAGGGTGGGTTGGAGAAAGGGAACACAATGTTGGTTAGTCTCTTTAGAAGAGTGTGAGGGTTCAGGATTAACAGACGCAAGTGCAATGTATGTTTATGGAGTCCAGCGTTAAACTCCTCGTCGGACTGGTGTCCTAATCCCAAAGATCATAGGCCTTGCTCGAGGTTAGGGCGAGCTTTCCGGACCTAGTGTTTGAGTCACTTGCAGTTCTCAAGGTTGTGACGTATCCGAAGTTTGCTGTCCTGGATAGTGGTCGCCTGGTTTGCTGATGTGTGTACTTCCTCCCCATCCAGGTTCACAGTTCAGCTTAGGTGTAGGGGGACCTCTCCATAGACTCTGGTAAGCCCCTAGTGCCCCAAGAACCCGTTTGGTTTAGTTATTGTCTCTCACTTACTTTCCCCAACTCGCTTCTCTCCTCTGCCCTTTTTAGGTTGAGTTCAAACACTGTTTGTGATGGCAAGTCTTTTTCACTTGTGTCCCAAATTCCCAATGAACCCCTTCATCCAGTTTCATGTGATCCCTTCTGGCTCAGTCTCTCTGCGAGCACTCCTGGCTCACATTCTGAATGAGCAAGTGCTATTTAGTTTCTTTAGTGGGCTTGCCAGTCCCATCAGCATCCAGACGAGTGCTCCTGGATAGCCTGGATCAGTCTTCTAATTTCAGCCTCAGTTGGAGTCTTATAGGTTTTGCCTAAGCACTTTCTTGGGCCAGGTCATCAAGGAGTTTCCCTTTTCTAAGTACTGTGCCCTTTCTCCACCCCATCACAGACCCCACTGGTGTTGACACATACGTCTTAGCACCCTATCTAGCCATTGGCCCTTCCATCTAGGCCAATGAGTGTTTTCTGGTTGCAATCTTTCTGTCCCATTCATCGTCTCATTTCTGACCCTCCTCCATCCCAATCCACTCCTTGCTTCTGTTGTTCACCTCCTTCCTCTCAACACCATTCTCCTCCAACTTCACCTTTCATTCTCCTTCTTCCTCCTCGTCTGTCAATCCTAAAACCCCAAAAAGGCTGGGCTTTTTTGAAATTTTAAATGAAATTGAATGATGGTAAATCAACCTCTGGAAAATGTGTGGGGCTAAACCACACACATTAACTAACAATGGCTCCATGGATCCGCACTGTCCTTTTATTGGGCCCTGTAGCTGGTGGTAGCAATTCACATACTAATCAGAAAGTAATTCAAACAGGCCCACATGGGGTCTGGCTGCAGAGGCTAACAAAGGATACAGAAAACCCTAACAACCTTTCATATACAACTGTGTCAACCTGATGCCAGCTCCCGGCCTCAGTATCGATTGACGGTGAAACTCATGTCTGGGACTGTGTGTTTACAGTAATCATCCCTGCAGGGGAACCCGTTTCATAAGGTACGAGTATGTGGGTTAGCAGAGCCAGAAAGTCTGGTATCACTGCAGCTTCAAGGTAGACCTGCCGCTTTAATCAAGAACCATGGACAGATCCATTAACCAGAGAGACCCTTTGATCCACAACAGACAGGAAGATGGGTGGGACTTAGTATTACATGTTTTCGCTGCTTTACCTTTTGTGTTGCAAAGCACTCTGGTTATGATCTCACACATGCAGGAGATTGGTGGAAGGGACCCAGGATTGGTTCATTAAGGTAGGCTTAGCATACACCAATCCCTGTTGTTCATTTGGCTTGAAACGAGGGCTGAGACCCTCTTTGGCAGATCATCTGAATATTTTGCAACGAGAAGCAGGAAAAACTCATCATTGGACCCTGGCTGAAGGTACAGTCTGCCTTACACATCTTCTGCCAGTGAAGGAAGGCCAGGACCTCCCAGAGGGAAGCAGGATCCCTCTCCTAAACATCTCCCAGGGAACAGAGGGAGATACTGAATCCAAGGGACACTCCAGCAGCTCCAGAACCAGTACCCAGCCAGCACACAGCGTGCCCTGCTTAGCTCTGCAGGAAGCTTCCCAGGTTGGAAGTGCCAGAGAGTCTCTGAACCCTAAATCAAAGACAAGGCAGCTGCCAGCAAGACACTCCTCAGCTCTGGGCCGTCTGCCTTGAAGGACGACATAGGTCCACTGAAGAAGCTAGGAAAAGTGCATCGACAAGCATCCACCTATGTTCGCCTTAAAGGACATTTTCAAGCCAGTTAAGCCCCTCAAGCTGCAACTGATTGCATCGCTAAATGTTGTTACACTGCAGTCGCTGAAGCCATCCAAGACACCTCGACCAGTGCTTCAGAACCGCCGACCAGCATTCAGACAATGATTCCCGACCCCAATCCACCGTGCAGGCCTGCCTTAAGCCGTCCATCCAGCTTCGCTCGCCCAACTGGCTGCCGCCTGATACCCACAGCTGTCTCCCGACTTGAACTCTGTCGCAGAAGCTGTAAAGCACCCTGAAACTGGCTCGACCCTGTCGAGCACCAAGAACTCCTAAAAACACCAGGTACATTGTGGTTCTGTCAACCTAGTCCTTCTCCAAACACCCCTAGAGACATTTTAAGACCCATTGCTCACTTTGTGCTGAAGCCAAGTATCCTTGAACTGTTGTGATAATTTACCATACCAACCACCCTCGTGTCAGTATCCAGGGTGCATCCATTTTCCTCCTTTGAAACTGACTGTCCTCTGCATTCCTTTACAGGGTGGGTTGTATTTCGTAGTTTTGCTAGAACTGTCTGTTGTGATAATAGTAAAGTAGATATTTGTATACACCCTTAACTGGAGAGTCCCTTTTATCATTGGATAATAATTGTATTTGGTGGTTAAGACCACTGGTGCCCCGGAAGTTGATTTGTCACATTGGCGGCAGTCGGTTGGATCTAGTTGGAGCCTTGTGCAAAGTTTAGTCACCCAATGATAAAAGTACTGTTGCAGGCATTGTCTTGAACACTGCTCGGTATTTGTAATAATCATGGATCTTGACATAGAGACTGTGAAAGACATGACCAAGGACGTCCTGCACGTCCAATGTCAAGAGAAAGGACCTCCCCACAGCACCAAGGTTAATAAACCTGAGTTGCTGACCAGCCTCCAAGTTTGGGCAGAAGCAAGGGTGGTTGGGGAGAAGATCCCAGGGGACGAGTTAGACCCCATTTACCCGAACTAAGAAGACCTTCCAGAAGGGGTAGTGGAAGATGACAAGGACAACAGCATGAGCAGTGTCTCTGGCCAACTATCCCGCCGGGATGCAAGCGTGGTTTCTCAGCACTCTAGAGTCGCAATGAGGTCAGGGGCTAGTGCAGCATCCCGTAGGTCCCAGGCCTTGGCAAGGTCTCCAAGTAGCCCTATAATTGTTTTGGCTGTTAACGAGGTGGTGGCTAGAAAGCTCCTTCTGGAGACGAGGAGACTAGTGCTAGAGGAACAGAAAAAGCAGGAAAAAGTCATCATAGATCTGTGCAAGCTGGCGCTCACAGAGAAGCGGGAGGCTAAGAGATCCACCTCTAGTGAAAGCAGCGGTAGTGACTCAAACCAGGGTGCCCGAATAAGCCCCGGCGGCAAATCCCAAAGACTTAGTGCAGGCTTACGAAGTGGAGAAGGATATTTTTGATGGGTCATAAGCACTTGAGCTTGATTTTCAGCAATAGGAGGTGGATGAGTTACTGTGGGGTGCAGCCCTGATCAGCCGTTTACCAACACCAGGGACTGATGCAATTCTTCAGTTATTTCCAAAGGGAAAGGCCCTTTTATGAGAGCATGAAGGCAGCCCTCCACAGGAAGTTCTATAAAACCCCAGAACAGTATCGCAAGAGATTCAGCGAGCTCAGAAAGAAAAGTGAGCAGACATTTGAAGCATTCACACACTTGACATTGAAATATCTGAGCGTATTGGTGTCTGGTAACAAAGTTAACACATTTAAAGGGATTACAATTTGATTGTGTGAGAGCATGTACTGAAAAATGTGAGGTTGACCTACACCAGCATCTTATTGACAAGACTATTACAGACCATAGCGAGCTTGCAAAGGCTCTCGACAGGTTTGTAACTACTCAAGTCCAGAAAAAGGCTCAGGCGAGCACAGCTAAACCAGAAGAGTAATCTTCAGACAAAAAAGTTGACAAGGATAGGAAGGACAAAGGTCCAACCCAATCCTCTTCGAAGTTATGTCCCCAAAAGAATGAAAGGAAATCCCAAAACTTTAGTTGCATACACACTGAAAAGAAGAGCAGAGGCAAAGTGGTGCCTACGTTCTCACCACACAAACGTTGTTTCGTGTGTAAGGAGCTGGACAAAAGGAAAGGGGATACTGTTTGCAAGGGCTTACCCAAGCAAGCCATAGTGAATCTTGGAATTGTGGAAGAGGGCATCATTAGTATGGGCCTCCTAGAGGAGGACTTCCTAATAGGCCAGGGAGTGGCCGAATGTGGATTAGTTACACTGAGAGGGAATAGTACTGGGTCCACAAAAGAGATCCCAGTTCCCAACAATACTCAACTCTATGTAGAACATTTGTATATCAACGGACACAGAACTCCTACGGTCTGAGACATTGTGGCTGGTCTCACTGCTGTCACCCAGCAGTGGGTACAACCGGGCCAGTATATTGATGGGCCTGATTGTAGCATCAGTGGGTTTGAAGGAAAGAGTCAGTGGTCCCTTGGCGATAGTAGAATTCAGCTGGTGTAAAAGAAGCTGTAAACGACTCCATCCCTGACCCATGTCTGTTGGGTAATGATCTTCCTCATCCCGATATAGTCGCAGCAGCAATGAGTTCGAGGACTCAAGAGGCCGCCAGATTGAAGACTCTCAGTGCCTTAGGGCCTGGAGCACTTCCACAGGGCTTGTTGGAGGGACCAGCTTGACCAGTAGCCCCTAGTCCAGTTCCACAGACTGCTGTGTTTCCTACTCCTGTGGGAGATGGGTCAGTAGCCAGCGAGGACCCTACTTTGGTAGCAGGAGACTCAGTGATTTCAGAGTTGCCTGACACAGCGCTGTAATCGGAGGTGGGGGACCAGGTGAGCTCAGATCTGAAGGGCCTGCCCAAGCTGGATGAGTTTGCATCAGGTGAGAGTCCAGATAAGACTGACTTCTTTAAAGCCCAGAAAGAGTGTCCCACTCTGGCAGGCCTGAAGAAGCAGGTGGAGGATCAGGCTAAGGGCGAGGCCCCTGGCCTGTTCAAAATGTTCTGGGAGGATGGACTGCTGTACTGTGAGTCAAAAGACTCTGAGGGCGAGGGCACCAGAAGTTTGGTGATTCCCCTATGCCACAGAAAGTTCCTTGTAGATTTGTCTCACCAAATTCCTTTAGCAGGTCACTTGGGAGTAGGGACCACATTTCACCAAAATGCCTGGGGTAGCGGAAGTGACATCACACAACCCTTGATTTCTGCTGACATCACAAGAGTGATGTAATTTGCCTCACCTCCAAGTGACATCACGGGAACTGATGGCACACAACGGTTCACCCCTTCTTGACGAAACAGAAAATCACAAGGCATTGTTCCTCAGTACACTACGAAGAATATGGTTACGATATCACTGTAATATGATATACACTTCATACAAGAAAGGGTCATCATATGACATAATATCAGTGTGTATAGGCCCATATTACCAAATTACTGTAAATCTAAGTAGACCTCCAACACATCAACCTGGGCTGTTGTACATCACTCAGGTTCAACTGTAAACATACAGATGATCTCGAAGAGGCCTAAACCCCAAAGCGAAGACATCCAGTGCCTACCAAGTGTCTGGCCACAGACTGGAAACAGCAACTGGCCAACACAAATCCAATCAGAAGACAATCAGATGCTGCATCACTTCATGCTTTTACACTTGGACAATACACGCAGGGATTTTCTTGTCAATAGGGCACTTTGAACCATTGCACAGCAACTCACTCCTGCCAGTCACCCAGAGCCTGAATATCCCCCGACCATTTTCACCATGGGCACCCTACCATCCACTGTGAGTCGCTAAGGGCTCTCAGTTAACAGCTTTAAATGTCTGGCACCCACTCCCTCCCTTCAATACCTTACACCTCCAATGCCTTGCTTCAACCCCTTCATGTTTACACAGTGCCATCCTCCAGCAACTTAAGTCTCCAGCATTCTCCAAAACCATCAAGCTCTAGCAAACTAGCAACTTAAGTCTCTAGTACCCTCCTTCCACACCCCAACAGTGTGAGTCTCAATTACCCTTCTCACACATCCTATATCTGCCTTCAATGCATTTCAATTGTCTTATAACACATTACGCCTCAAACACTCTCTCCCAGCATCTGTTAGTCAGTAGTACAACATCTTAAGTGTCCAGGGCACCAGCCTACATAATATTGAGCCTCAAGCACACACCTCAAACCCAGAGCTTTGCCAGTGGTTTTGAATGATTTGAAACCTTTCAGCCATCACCTTTCTGTTTTGCTTATTTGGTAAGTAGTCCACAGGTTTCTTTTGTTAGATGGGAGATAGAGGGGAAGGATGTGTTGCAGGTCACAGTAATTGCGGGTACTTTTAATTTTAAAAGGTAAACAGTAGCAACAGCTCCATGACATCACCCCTAGAAAAGGCTTATGTTATTATTTTCTTTGGTCCTTAATATGTTGCTTAATACCAGCCTCCTCCAACTTCTAAGCACTGGAACAGGAATTTAGCCCATGTTCCACTGCATCCTCTAGTTCCCAAAGCAAGTGCATTGTCCTTGATCTATCCTTCCAAATATATTATTTTTTGTTTGAGGAAGGGACAGATGCTTTACTTCAAAGGCGGAGGGAAACTTCATCTAAATTAATTATCCCACCTTGCGTCTATCTACAGTGTGCCGGTGATGCAGGTCTGGCAGATATGGGTGGTTACATGTCTTTCCATCGAAAGATGTACATCGAGGTGATGTTACATCGAATCTTTTTTATGGAAAGATGTTTCATCAGTTGCCATACATAAAGTGTGAAGTGTTTATGCATCGAAACCCACTCATCGAATAGAGTTTCGTTCAATAAACACTTTACATTTTTTGCATGGAAAGTCACTGAAAACTAACGTAACAGGGAGCTGTCCAGTACTGAAGTAGAGTACAAAAAGTACCAATCTAATCCAGCACTGGGCAGCTCACTCTAACTTGTGTAGTGTCAGAGAGTGCACTTGACACTTTTATTTGATTTTTTAATGCCCCCCCCAAACTCCCAATAAAATAAAAGTCCACAGTCACTAATACTACACAAATCAGAGGGCGCTGACCAGTGCTGAAATCACTTCAATACAGTTACGATGTGTTTCAGCACTTGACAGCTTCCTCTAACTTGTGTGGTGTTTATTTATTGAAATGCTTTTCCATCGAAATTCAATGAAAAACGATTCAATGAATATTAATTTCGATGGAAAGGTATTTCAATCAATACATTTCGATGGAAAAGGAGTCTATGGATGTTTTTTTCGATGGAAAGACTGTATACCGATCTGGGTCAGGTCACACAGTGCCCAGGCAGGATTGGTGGCAGAAGCCACTGGGGCACACCCCTCTCATCACAAGCCCAGTGGCTCACTGGATGTGCAAAGCAGACGAGAAACACTGATAAGATGTGCGTTCATGCTGTTCTGTCCCTGAGTATTGCAGGCTGCTCTTACCCATTCTCAGGTAGCTAGACCTAGCCCCCATTCCCTTCCAGTTTCTACACTACTGGGTATGAGCTGCACAGACAACCCCGCCTCTGAACCCAAACATTCAGGCATTCTTCACTAATGGACTGCCTGTGACAAATCAACTTCTGGGGTACCAGTGGTCCAGGGATGAATATCGGTTTCTAAACCATCAATCGGCCCCACACCTCTAGTAAACCAGAAGGGATCCAAGCAGATTGGAACACAAGTCAATTATAAACCTCCTTGTCAAATTTTGGTAATGTGGATGGAACGGTAGGCTTATCTCCACAAGGTCGCGGATCGTTGGTTAGTTGCAACACTGTGAAAATACAATTATTACCCAATGATAAAAGGGACTGTCCAGTCAAGGTTGTATACAAATATCTGATTTATTATTACTACAACAGATAGTTCTAGCACACTACAAAATACACCCTACCCTGTAAGGGAACAGAGAGGACAAACAGTTTCACGAAAGGAAAGGGTAGCACTCTGGATACTGACAGGAGGGTAGTTGGTAAAGTAATCAGTCTTACTGTTCAAGGTTGTTTGGTTTCAGCACCAAGAATCAAAGGGTCATAACTGTCTCTAGGGGCCTTCGGAGAAGGGCCGGGGGCAGAACTACAATGTACCTGCTGCTTAAGAAGCGTAAGAAGTTCTTGATGCTTCACAGTGTTGAGGCGGTTCCAGGGCGCTTTGCAGCTACTGAGACAGAGTTTGAGGTGGGAGACAGCTGCGGGTATCAGGCGGCAGACAGTTCTGCAAGCGAGGCTGGACGGATGGAGTTAGGCTGGCATACACGGCGGCTCGGGGTCAAGAATCATTGTCACTGTGCTGGTTGGTGGATCCGGAACACTGGTCGAGGCGTCTCGGACGGCACTGTTGACTGCGGCGTGACAACAGTCAGCGGTGCAACTGGTTGCAGTTCGAGGACTCAACTGTGACGAAAATGTCCTTAAAAGATGGACACTGGTTGATGCTTGTAGGGGCACTCCTCCTGGCTTCTTAGCAGGCTTGTGTCATTCTTTCAAGGCAGACGGGCCAAAGTTTAGGAGAGTGTTTGCAGGCAACAACCTTGTCCTTAATTCAGATACTCTCTGGCACTTTCCACCTAGGAAGCTTGCTGGCAGAACCTAGCAGGGCATGCTGTGTTCTGGCTGGGTACCGGTTCTGGAGCTGCTGGACGGGTCCTCTGAGTCCAGTATCTCCCTCTGTTCACTGGGAGATGTTTAGGGGAGGGATCTTGCTTCCCTCTTGGAAATCCTGGCCTTCCTTCACTGGCAGAAGATGTAAGGTAGACTGTAGCTTCAGCCCGGGTCCAAATGAGTCCTTATTCTTACTCCTTTCAAAGTCGTCGGATGATCTGCTAAGTTAGGAGTTCAGCCTTCTTTTAAAGCCAAATGGGCCCCAGTGATTGGTGCAGGCTAAGCCTACCTCAATGACCCAATCCTGGGTCCCCACCTAGAATCTTCTGTCGTGCATGAGGTCAGGAACAGAGTGCTCTAGAACAGGTAAGGTAAGGGGTGACAGCATACACCTAAGCCCCACCCATCTTCCTGTCTGTTGTAGATCAATGTGTCTCTCTGCTTAACTGAGACCTCTTTGACGCTTGATTAAAGCTCAGGTCTCCCTTGATGTTTGTGATGAGAGCAGACTTCCTGTCCCCCTTAAATCACATACTTCTCCCCTCTGAAAGGGGTCCGCTTTCCAGGGGTACCTAGGGTAACTGATGGACCCAGACATGCCATTCAGTGCCTTTCATACAGAGGGGTGGGAACTAGCTTCAAGTTGACACATTGCATACCAAAGTGGTGTTAGCCCAGCTTAACTGTTGTCTGTCTGGCAACCAAGCCCCTTCCAACATTGCCTCAATTATCTCTCATTAGTATGCACTGCACCAGCCGAACTAAACAATCGGAAAGCAGATCAATGGAGCCTTTGATATTTTAATTAGGCTGCCCATGGCCAGAGGAAGCTGTTCCTCCCTCTTCTTGAGATGCTTTGATGTACCCGTGGCTGTCACATTCCATCTGAACATGACAGGGGAGGACAGCGCCTGTAGGCTGTGATCTCCCGGAGTACCCATGACTATGTGTTTCGTGCGGTGAGTAGAGGAAATGTGTGCGGAATGGCTTCACACATTTTCGGAAGTTGATCTCCCATCATTCATTTTCATTATCAAAAAAAGCAAAAAAGCCCAGGCGAGTGCACACTCCCTAAGTGGATGGTCGAATTCCTCACATCGCCAATTTGTTAGTGATGGCGGCTTCATGGTTTTTCTTGCATCCCTGTTATTTCTTTAGCTAACGAGATATAGATTCCAGGTGAAAAATGTGTGGTACACAGCTATCTGCCCTTGGCACTGCCTCTTTGTCCAGTGGGCCAGCGGTAGCAAGGACAGGTTTAGGGGTAGCGGAGGGGGAGCCAGGGGTAGCAGTTGGTACCACTGGCAACTCCTAAATGACGTCCCTGCTTTGGAGTGAGTAAGACATCAGACCGGTCATCTGCGTACTTTTACTGGCTGCAGTTCGGGGTAAAGGTGAAAGAAGTAGTCCGGTACTGCCCCACTTGTCAAGCTTCTGGCAAGTCAGATGGTGTCACAAAGGCCCCCTTAATTCCACTACCCATGGTTGGGCGACCTTTTGACAGAATAGGCATGGACATTGTGGGTCTTTTGCATTCTCAAACCATCTCAGGGAATAGATGCATCTTGGTGGTGGTAGACCATGCCACTAGGTACCCTGAGGCATTTCCTCTGAGGAGGATCAAAGCAGCTGTGGTTGTGAAGGCTCTGATTGGGATATTTTTCTGTGTTGGATTCCCCAAGGAAGACATTTCTGACAGGGGAGCAAACTTCATACCAGCATATATTAAGGCTATGTGGGAAGAGTGTGGAGCCACCTACCGGTTCTCTACATCCTTCCATCCACAAACAAACAGGCTTGTGTATATATTTATTTATTTTTGAGCATTTGTATGGCGCCTATAAATCAAAAAGTGTTTCCAGGCAACACAAGACAAAAAGAGGGGGCTGGGGGGCAGAGGAGAAAATAACAGTAAACGGTCCTACTAGGCCTTGTGACATTCAGATCGTGTAAGGGCAATAACAAGAAGTGCAGGATGGGGTGGAGGGAGAAGTACAGGGGGGAAGGGCAGGGGGCTGGACAAGTGCAAGGGAGGCCCAAGAGGGCAAGTGTGCATGGAAGAAGGGAAAGGTGGGTAAAATAGTGAGGGGGAGGAGACTGGTCGAAGGCGGGCCTGGCCTCGGTAAGGCTCATGAGGGATCCAGGCAACCAGACAGAGGCAGGTGGAACTAGCAGGGAAGTTAGAGGGGGAAGGGGAAGGAGGATGAGGAGAAAAGGAAGGTCTTGAGAAGCTGCCGGAAATTAAGGAGGTCCGGCTCAAGACGGAGAGGGGCAGAGAGGCCATTCCAGATCTACTCCCCACTCTCTGCTTGGAGAAATTTCTGACCTACAGAGAGTTAGAGCTGGCAGACCGAAGAGCTCTAGCAGGGAGCTATTTGGAGAGAGTGAGTTGGATGTAATGAGGTCAGAGGCCCCAGAAATCCTTGTGGATGATGCAGAGGGTCTTGAATTTGATCCCTGCAATCACAGGGAGCCAGTGGTGAGATTTTAGGACTGGAGAGATGCAGTCCCTGGGCTTGAGGCCAAGGATAAGTCTTGCAGTCCTGTTTTGGATTAGTTCAAGTGGGCGGAGGGAGGAAAGAGGCAGATTAAGGAGGAGGCTGTTACAGTAGTCCAGCCTGGAGAGAACCATAGCCCTGGAGACATTGCATTTCTGGGTGAAGGTGAGGAAAGGGAGAATGCCTCTGCGGTGAAGCTAAAAGTGAGATTTCTTACAAGGTCAGCAAGGTGGGGTGAGAAGGAGAGGGAGGAGTTGAAGAACGGTTTGACAAGAAACTGAAAGGCATGATAGGTGGATTGGAAGAGAACCTGAGAAGAAAATGGTAAATTCTCCTGCCATGCCTTCTGTTCGCCCACAGAACGGTGTAGGAATGAGCCCCTTTGGGATTCTGTTTGGACACCCTATATGGGGTCCCCTCAGTCTAGTGAAAGAGGGATGGGAGTGCAACCCTCATCCCCTATGCGAGATGTGGTGGACTATGTACTTGGCCTTCGGTCTAGAATGGCAAAGTACATGGAACACTGGCACAACCAGAAGGCCACAGTGACAGTCTATTCTCCAGGACAGTTTGTGAGGATTATGGAGCCTGTCAAATCTAGTGCAGTTCAGGATAATTGGACTAGACCTTACTGTGTGCTGGAAAAAGTCAGTGAGGTGAATTACCTCGTTGATGTGTAAGGGCCTACACAGATGTTCAGGGTCTTTCACGTCAACCGGCTAAAATCCCATTATAGCCAGGATGACTTTGTCATGGCATTAGTGGCTGATGGAGAGACTGATGAGGAGACCAATCCCCTACAAGAACTCCTGCACACTGAAGCCACAGATGGGTCAGTTGAAGGTGTCAACCTTGCAACAGACCTGTCAGAAAAGCAACTGACAGATTGTCTCTGTTTACTGGGACAGTTTGCCGGTCTGTTTTCACTGACACCAGGTCAAGCAGATTGGTTCACCCATGGTGTGGACACTGGAGACAGTAAGCTGGTGAAGAGTAGGATTCACCGGATTTCTGATAAGGTCAGGGACACCATCAAGGAGGATGTTTCCAAGATGCTGTCCCTAGGTGTGGGGAATGAGAGGAATGAGAGGAATCTGTGGATCGAGATGCAGTATTTGTCTTCCTCTAACAGCAAAGACCTGTCGGCCAGATTAAAAGCTAGAGGTTACCCCTCGCATATTGTCTGCAGATCAATGAAAAGGGCAAGAAACACCAACAGACAGGACTGTCTGGCAACACGACCATGAGTGAAGGAAGACAAGATAACGTGTGTTTCCACTTTCTCACCTATTAGCAATGATCTTCGCAGGAGCATACTTAAACACTGGAGTATGATTAATACCGAGGAGTTTGTCATTAATATACCACACTTTGCATTTAGGAGCATGCCTTATTTAAGAGATAAATTGGTCCACACATATAGAATACCCAGAGATGGGAGCAATAATACTCAACAAACGCTCTGGAATTTACCAACTGTGGTAGCCCACTTTAAGTGTGGTAACTGTTCAGTATGTCATCTCACTACAAATTTGAATAGTGTTGACCTAAAAGGCAGAATCTGGAATCTAAAATCCTTCACTAATTACAATTCAAAATGGGTGGTGTACGCCATAAGATGTCCATGTGGGCTGCTGTATATTGGAAAGACCAAGAGGCCCATACGGCAGAGAATCTGCGAACATAGGTCTTGTGTCAAAAATGGTGTAGCAGATAAACCCTTAGTATCACACTATAAGTCTGCCCACCATAGCCCAGATGACATTCATTGGTTCATTATTGAAGCTATTCTTCCCCAACCACAAGGTGATAATAGGGATCTCAAACTGAGGCAGGCAGAACAAAAATGGATTTATTCCCTTAACACTGTAAAAGAAGGTCTAAATATCTCAATAGAATGGGCATTATTTATCCATCATAAATGAGTATAAAACTGCACCATAGAGCTGTTTCATATGGGGCTTAGATCTCAGATACAACAGATGTGGGACATCCGTCCAGTTCAAAGATGGCGGCCTTTCTTACAGTGTAAGCATGCCTTCTTCAAAAGAAATGCAACATATCTTGCTCGCATTTCACATAAAACTGGCATTTCTGAAATACACGTTTGTATTTCTATGTTTTATTACCCCAAGTTCAATAGATGAACACATTTTTTTTGGGAATATACAGACTTTCCCTTTCCTAAAATGGCGGGCACAGATGCGTCGTCAGAAGTCAGGCATGCGAAGTATAGGCGTGGCCTGATCCCACGTCATTACAGACACGCTATTTGAAACCGCATGGCAGAAAGTCAGCGCATCATGTGATCTTTGTAGTCAGGTGACACGCTGCTAGCGGAAGTGTACTGCAGGCTAAGTCGTCGGCCATTGTAAGGTCAGATACAAACAAGCAGTATTTTTCAGCTGTTGTGTATTTACAGTACAAAGTTCTTATGCCATCCCACGGATGTAATTTCAGGTCCGGAGAGGACTAGGTTCCCAAACGACAGATGCCACATAGACATTTTGGATACAATACGTGGAAACGCGTACCGCATGCTGCGCCACATATAATAAAAAGAGAGCGACCATAATAGGTGAGCACTTTTTGGCTGACCAAGTGGGGTTCTAGAGATGGGGGGCAGTAACTGCAATTTTAACACAAGGTAACTAGCGGTCCTGTTTCCCCAGTATCTACAAAAGAGGTGACTGAATACATTAAGCCACTCTGAGTGGACACACGTAAAGAAGGGAAAACATCAGGTCATGGTGGGACTGAAAAGGGTAAGGATGCATGATAGTATCTGTCAAAGCAGGGGTGGTATTACAACATTTACAACCATCATGAGGGGTACATGGAAGAAATTTAAGTAGTACGTGCCTCTAATATTGAAATTACTGAAATTGAGTAAACCAAGGGAAATGGTCCCCCATAAATATCAATGACGATAGAAAAAAATGATTCCTTCTGTTTAAAACTATTTTTTTTTTTAAAACCTCAGCCTGATGAGGCCCAATGTAAACAATGCTTTGTTACAACTTATGATTCATCATTTCATTAATCACAAGGATTCTTGTACATATAAAAGGGGTCTAATACCCGCATGAACACACATGTATTTAGACAGTCAACACTTTTTCATCAAGTCTTAGTGAGTCCATGAAGTCTACTACTGCGCAGCTCAATTTAATGCAATGACCAGCGCTAGCATAGGACCATGAATCTCGATTGCTTGCTGCAGCAGGAATAAATTCACCTAAGTGCTGCATCCATTTTAGTACAATCCGCTTGCACTTGGTTAAAAGAGGTTCAGTTGTTTCTATTTCACTGTTACAAAAGCGACACATGTTATCATTTCCTTCGCTTATATGTCGACGCCACAGCATTCCTTTTGTTTTTAAGGCGTTTAGGCGAAATCTCAGAAATTGATCCCGATGATGACGAGAAGGGCAGTTTGTTAGGTAGAAACATGGCTCATTTAACTTGTGAGCTCCAATTCCTGAGTCGAGAGTGGTCGACATTTGTAGACGATGGTCAGTGTTCTTGGTCCAGCACCAAAGTTCAAACTTCTTTTTTGTAACTTGTGGACGCATAATCAGGTCATTCAAGTTTAGATTGGCGGTAGCTAGAGTTGAGATCATCCTCTGCTTCCACTCCTCTAAGAGCTTCGATGTTCCCAGTCCCAGGCTTGGAAAAGAAATTTGAAATGCTGGAACCACAGGGGTCAGACTCATCTTACGCAGTGCCATTAATGATTTCCACAGTACACACGTGTAGAGTGAATTTAGGGACAGTTCGTATCTTATCTGGATCATTGAAATGTATGGAGGCAACCTCAAGACTCGCCGCCAAAAGATCCCTTGCAGCTTCTGCCAGAATGAGAAATCGATATTCCACCCGGATTCTGACCCAAAGGTGATTGCTGGGACGACCTTTAGAGCGTAGAAGGTTAAAACAGGAGCAAGGGTGAATTTGCCGTAGTTTTTATTCAGCAGCTGATCTTGAATGGTGAGTTGTATCATTCTGTTTTCTACTTCTAGTTTCCAGTGATGTTCATGTAGGGAGGTGTTGAATGTAATCCCCAGGTAGCTAATGGAATTGACCACCCCAAGATGTTTCCCTTCAACTTTCCACGTAAAGTCTTTCCGTTTCTTGGATTCTCGTTGACCAATTATGACAATCTTTGTCTTTTCAATATTCAAGGCCAAGTCATTGATGTTCAGATACTCTTGTAGGTTCGCCAATTGCCGTTGGAGACCTATTTGAGTACGATCCAGAAGAACGACGTTGTCGGTGTAGATAATGCATCCGATTTCGTTATGATTTAATTTTGCTGGAAAACATCGTACATTTCTTCGAAACTCTGGTAGATCACAAATTAATAATTTGAAGAGTTCAGCTGCCAACGGACACCCTTGTTTCACTCCTTTGCTCGTATGTATTTGCCTCGATAGAGCGCCTTGGTCGTTCAATCTAATGCGGACAGCGGTTTGTGAATGTAAAGCGATTATTGGTTCGATTAAATTGCGGGGACAAGTCCAGTTGTTCAATTTTTTCCACAATTTATCACGATTGATGCTGTCAAAGGCACCCGCAAGTCAATAAAAGCCAGATAAAGATGCGTCTTTGCTTTAAGGGTTTCCAATTTTAATATGTTTAGTAATAATAAGTTTATTTCCACGCCAACACCTCTGGTGAATCCAGTTTGTCTGATATCAAAGATGTGGTTGGACACAGACCATGCTGCTAACTTTTGGCACAGAAAAGAAGCAAACATTTTTCCTATGGTGTCCAACAGGGCAATCGGTTGATAGTTGGTTGGATCAGCCCGATTGCCCTTTTTGTAAATTGGCACAATAATTGCTTCTCGCCAGGAGTCTGGGATCGACGTCGATGGAGACAGTCGCCGAAACAACGATTCAATAAAGGTTGCCCATTGTGCCTCGTTTTCCTTGAGCATCATGTTTGTTATTAGGTCCGGGCCTGCGGCATGCAAACTTTTTAAGGCTCGGATTGCTGCCTTTAAGTCATCTTTATTAATGCATAGCTCCCATGAAGTCAGCTCGAATTTTGGAACTGTCAGTGTGTCTGAAGCTGGATCACTGAAGATGTTTGAGAAATGTTGTTCCCATTTTCCGGCGTCAATTACTTTTGACATCATAGAAGATTGACGGACATAACCTGTGTTCAGGATTACCCAGATTTCACAGGAGTTCTTAATTATCAGCTCCTTCATTAAGACGTCAGCTTGGTCTTGCTCGATTATTATTCTTTGAGATTTTAGCCAGTTGCGATATACCTGACGACGCTGGCGAATTTTATTTTTAATAATCGAGTTATTGCAATTCACGTGTTTTGATTTTTTTAGGCACGAATGTCACGTCTCATGGCCTTTTTTGCTCGCAGCACTATCATGGACGATATATGTTTATGCTTTGTGCTCGATTTGTGGTCCAAGGCTTTTACTGTGACAAAGTCATATAATAAAGGAGCATAGTTTACCGACAGGGCTGTGTCATGGATACATTTTTGACCCATTTTCTCGATCTTGGGTCCGTCAATCCGGAGACGATTCCCTCGTGCATTGTCAAAAATTGAGGTTTTATGTTGTTTACATTCAGTGCAAGTTAGACGAAGAAGATTATGATCACTGGAAGACATATCACTTATTACCAAGCTTGTCTCTCCTTCAAATAAGTTATAAGAGACCCAAAAATAATCAATTATTGAATGTGCTTTATGGTTTGACCAAGTTATGTGAGGTGGCTGATCTCTGAATACTTTTCCGTTTACCATCTTGCAATTGCGATTTCCAAGAGCGAGACTCCACTGATGGCTCTGTGTAGATAACTCGTCATCAGGTAGCAATTTGTAGTTTCCAGAGCGAGAATCATAGTTGAACCACGTACAATTTAGGTCGCCGGCACATATAATTGATAGGTTCTTGTAATTCAGGAGAGCCTTGTCAATGTTTGATGTGACCGTGTTTATGAAGGTCCTTGTACTTATTTTGTTTGAGTTCCAGTATCCATTTAAAACAAGCAAGTGTTTTCTTGCAGAACGACTTTCGTCAGCAGTTTGTAGCACGGCTCCTTGAACAAAAGGATTCGGATTGAATGAATCCACAAGGGTCCACCACGGATTTATTTTAATCAGCATCAGTAAACTAGAAGATGGTTGCCCCAAGGTGCTTTTGATGGCTGGATTTAATAAGGATACGTAGCCATCTCCGATTGGTGGGTTGCTTAACCATGTCTCCTGGAGACAGATAATGAATACTTTTTCCAGTTGGAGGTCACAGTTGTTAAATAAGTGGGTAAATCCCCTGGTGTTCCATGATATGAATTCCCGTTTGCATTCAGATGCACTGACTGGTGGCTAAAGCTGGGATGCTGCATCATGGCGATTAGCACTTTTTGGCAACTGAGTGGAATTTTGTCTTATGTTATTTGGAATTGACATTGCTTTGCGTAGATCTGCACATCTTTGTTCGTGGCTTCCTTGGAAACTGCTCCTTGGACTTGATGAAGGCATATTAGACCCGGCGCACAATGGTTCGACAGATATGTCGAACCCAAAGACTAGCAAAGACTAGCAAGTCTTCTGCGGCATTTAGGATAGTGTAATAGGACTTGGTCACAGCATTTCTCGGTGGCGTACTCCACAATTCGAATATCTCCGACCTAATAATGCGAAGCGAAGGAATGCAAGTAAAACGTTTCATCACATTAAAGAGATACAAGTTTAGATCGCAATCTTCGTGATGTATATTTTGTAATCGCAATTTACAGTGCAGGTTTCCTGAGCCAATATTTGAAGAAGATTGGACTCGTGAGATGAAACGGGGTTGTGTGTGGGACTGGAATCTTGTATGCTTGGGGTTCAATAATGCAGGTTTTCTAGATCCTTGAACAGGCTCCTTCGTTCTGCGATCCAGATTTTTGTCCCGCCGTACTTTTGGTTTGGGATTTGACAGAGACTCAACACCAGAAGCTTTGGGAAACCTATGCGATTGACCAATTGGTTTGTCGTTGGGAGAGGCGCCTGAGTAAGTTGAAAGGTCACAGAGATTGATCTCAGACACTGATAACTTGCTCGCAAAACTTTCTTGATCTGATTCAAGGCATTGTCTTTTTTTTGCAGGGACCACTGTATTTGGATGTTTTGGTGCCAAGTTTTCATCAGAGGGAGCATCAGGGTGGTCGCGAGGAATTAGCAACTCTGGCCGGGAGATTAGGCCTGGCTTATTCGAAGGCATGATGTATCTGATGTATTTTCTTTGTTTTGTTTTCTGTTGACGATTTTTAGGATCTTTCGTTCGTGCTGATGGTTCATCGTGGGATGCCTTTTTAGGTGGTGTGTTTTGTACCGGCTTAGTGGCGACCTCAATTGATTTTGCAGGACCATCAAAAATGCCAAAAGAAGCTGGTGGTTTCAAGGAAGTGGTGCGTGGGACTTTACATTTTGTTTGTTGCTTTGATGTAGAATTTGGGATGGCATCCTGAAGATCTACGTCCAGGTTTATTGTTCCAGCTTGGTCGACTGAACCACAGGTGTCTTTGCCAGGAACCTCAATCACAGGGAAATAGTGGTTACTTGTAATATGTTTGATCGGCCATGTGGAATCATGGAATCTGTCACAGAGGCCATTAATTTGGGAAAGGGCATTTTGTTGGTGTTCACTGCCGGCATTGGTAGAACCTTCACTGGCTCTGTTGGAATTGAAATGATATTATGCCTCCTATCGCAGTATTTGAATGTGTATTGGCCTACGCCAAGTTGTCTAAAATATCATGTAAATAGACTCCGCGGCAAGGTTTTGACCTCAACGAAAAGTTATGTAAGTCGCCATCTTGGATTTAGCCGCCATTTTAGGTTCTCTTGTAAAGTGGAAGTCACCCTGAACATCAAAATGGAGGCCGACTGACATTCTGATTGAGATTCTGGCCGTTGTGACCTCCACACACACGAAATAATTAATAAGCCTGCAGGCCACTTGTCGGGGTCGCGAACTGAGACCTTGTCCTATCCCTGACCTATGTGTAAATGAACAACTGTATCAGCGGAACTGATCAAAATGCATGCATTATGGGATTGACCTGGCAAGGAACCCTAGGCCTGGTCCCAAGAATGGTTAACCCGCGAGGGGGTTGGCCAAGGGCTGAATAAAGGATATAAAAGCCCAAGTATTCCAATGTACGGTCTCTCTACTAATGCATCGAACCCTCGTTGAAGTTCGTTACGTTACTCTGAGAGCCGAATAGCTATCCGTTTGTCAATTGACTTTGGTAACTGTTGTAGCTTTTAAATAAAGCACTTTGTATGTCCTTTGCAACCTGTGTTGGTGTGTTTCCTTTCGGCTTCCCAGCCTCATATCAATTTTTATGTTTTCACAGTTGGCGCCCGAATAGGGACCCTCAAGATTGATGGCGGATCATTGAAGGTTGACACAGACTATCGAACCGGGATCGGACGGTGTGATTCTGCGTGCCCGACCGAACGAGACGCGATACCTCGGCAGCGCTGCACGATCCGATCCTTGGACGATAGTCGTGTGGTCTGACACGGCATCTTGACGAGGGTCCATTTTTGAGGCGGGCAGATTTGTCGAAACCACCAAACACAAGGTAAAATTCGTTAGGTAAGTTCTTTAATAAACCGTACGGTCCTCCTTAGGTTTGGTCAGGTGCAGTCGTGACCCAGCTCTTAATTTAACCCTGACAATTTGAATTTGGCGTATTGTATCTGCAGACACAATTATTGACCAGGTAACACCAATTTTTTGTGAAATGCCTGGGAAATTGTCTAGCTGCTTTAGGGCTGTGTTCCGCAGCGATCGACAATCTTTGGAATTTAGCCGCCCGGCACCACAGGAGGGGTCGCCGGCATGTACTATGTACTGTAAGTATGGCATTGGTAGTATAGTATTTAATGATATTTGGCACAGACAGACCAGACATGCCTCCGAATTTCAGTGGCCAATCAACGGCAGTTTTGAGATCCCCGTATTGAATACCTAGAATCAGTCTTGCTAAAAAAGAAGGCTAGACCTGCAGCCTTTGATGTTTTACAGAATTGGAAAAAAGAAGCGCTACAGCAGCTTAAAAGTAGGGATAAACATGCACACCGTCATAAAACAAATGCCGAAAAAGCGTTGTTATATGATAAAGAAAAACATTCAGAATCAGTTAAAAATATGGATAGGGCTTTTTCACTCGGAATCCAGAAAATTGACCCCTCCAAAGATTTCCACGTTTCCGAAGAATTTATTGAAAAATTGTTAAACGAACGCAGGCCTGGTGCCTCTGCGCCACCTCCGTACGATCCTATTTTGGGCGCTCTCCCCATTCCTGCTGTTGTTCCTGCTGTTATTCCTGCTCCCCCTGTACAACCTATTGTTCCTATTCCTCTAGTTGTTGTTCCTCCACCTATCGCACCGCCCCTTCCTCCTGCGCCGATAGTTGTACCTTTATTAAATTTACCTGCACCTCCGCTCCCGAGTGGCCCCGTATTGACTAAAGATGATCAAGGTGCAGGATCAAAGATCGTCACTCGTAATACTGCTTCTGCAGATAAGAAACAGGAATTGTTTGCATGGGCTAAGCACTGTATGGAGAAAGGTGATCAAGTTAATGTTTTTTCCACATTATCTAATTTGAACAGTTTTCCCGAGAAAAATGTTTTTATCGAAGGTTTGGGGACTCATTGTAACGCTCACCTGATTCCCGTAGAGGCGCCGGTCTTGACTGGGCGTATACCGTATCTTCAAAGGTGATGTGTAACACACGGCTGGCTCTTTGGGCTGGACCTCTGTGCACTGTATGTCTGACTCGAAGGGTAAGATGTCTGCAGATAGAAAATATGGGATTAAGGAACTGGGTTATTGAAGGTCTCTCTCTTCTTCCCTTTCTCTTCTCCTGTAGAACCCCAAAGGTTAACGCTCTCACCTTAGGTAAGTGAACGCCGTGCTCTCCACCTGCCTCGAGGCAGGGTGCTGTAACCAGTTTCTTCACTGGATAAGGGGAGCAGGCCTCTTGACTTCAGAGGACTGCTGTCCGTCGTTTACTGCACGAACGGTAAGTTTCGAGTAATTCTAATGTCTTTAAAGTCTTTAGTAATGATGTTTCTTGTTTTGCAGGGTTCCGGCGATGGCGGATGACGGGCTGAAGTGAGTTGAAGATGGAGCCCGTGTGATGAATAGAAGCGCCTGGAAGCACGTAAGTAAGCGCTTGTTGCCTGCTTCACGATGCGCTCTAACTGTCTTTTTATTTTGCAGGTACAAGTTCGGAGCGGCTGCAGGGTGCCGGAATACCCACTGGGTTAGATGTGGAAAGGAGTAATGGCACGTGAGTATTAAAGTTCCCCAATGTCTTTAAACGCACCTTGTTTTGTCTTTCAGATGCGGGATGCAGCGCCGAAGGCCTCCGGAGCGTGCGAAGAGTTGGTAAGCTTTTGTCTTTCAGATGCCGGAATGCAGTGTGAAGACCTCCGGAGCGCACGAAGAGTAGGTAAGCCTTTGTCTTTCAGATGCCGGAATGCAGCGCGAGGCGTTGGTGACAGCCGATGGACCAGGTAAGTGAAGAGCTGAAGACCGTACTGCTAACCTGTTCTTTCTTGTCTTTATAGGTGTTGCTGAAGACTGGATTCAGGATGGTAAGCCTTTTTCCTTAGGCCCAGGATCAGATGCAGAAGACACGATGAGCGTTCTGCTGCAGAGGATGCAGAATAACGCAAAGCAAGATTCATCCATCGGGTGTGGTTTAAATAGCCTCCTGTAGTGCTTAGGTGTCTCCTACCACAGCCACGCCTAGGTAAGAAAAGAGTTCCTGCTTTCCAGAAGAGTTCCAGTGTTCTGAATCTAGGGAGTGGCTCCTGCCCCACCCAACAGGAAAAGTAGTTCCAAACAGAAGAGGATCAGAGGCTCAACTGGCAGGCAAGTAAGCAGCATGGTCTGCTGCAGGTAAGTCCACCCAAGCATTATGAGCCCGGCGCTTCCAGCGCTGGGACTGGGCATATTTATGAGCCTGGTGCCACTGGCGCCAGGACTGGGTCCAAAAGGTCCCAATTGGGACTGGTTGGCACTCGGAACCTGGGTTATGGATCTGCTTCCAAGGGAGTTGGGAAAACCCTGACCTTTTGGAAGCAGAGATCATGACACTCATTTATGTGTGATGTGGGGTAGATTACAAAATTCGGATCTTCCACAAGGGGTGAGAGATCTAAATGCTTTGGCACTTTCGAGAGACACAGAGCAGAAAGTATATGGTCATGTTGAAAAATTGTTTGAGCATAGGAAGGACTTTGAAAAGTCACGAGATGAGGATGACGAAGACAATAGTATGTATGTACAGAAACGGTTCCTTCCGTGTCGTAGATCGGCACCTGAGGAAGTACGAATTTGTACCAAAGATGCGATTCGATGGATCTCGGATTCATCGATTCCGCCAGATGAAGTATATGACACGTATAGTCAGTATACAGTAGAAATGCAAAGAAAGGTAATTCAGGTAATGGTACAGTACCTGCAAGAAGAATGTGTAAGAAAGAAGGTTAGTTGCCCCATAGAATTATTGGGGATTTGTAAAAGGGCTTTTTCGCCCGACACTTCTTCGGCTGCCTTAGCGCTCGACCTGGCTCTGTTGCTTTGTAAGCCGCTGGAGGTACCTATATCTCAGTTGCCTATGAGAGAGGTTCCTCCGACCTTTGTCCCAAAAGTTGAGATTCCCGCCAACGCTGGGACTGGTGCCCCCGCTGTGGATATCCCTGCACATTATGTATCACAATTCGTTCACGTCCCGTTTTCACGACAGGAAGTGAACACTATTAGACAATCAGTTCCCGATATCAGGAAAAACCCGACGGGGTTTTACAAAGAAATAGAGTCCGTCTTGCAGTCCTCTGTGTTCACCTTAAGTGATATTGACTTGCTATTTCCTGTACTCCTACCCGTAGATGTATGGAAACAGGTTCGGACAATAGACGATGTGCCAGGGTTGGGAGATACGTGGGCTAATATGATTAGGATTGATGGGGAAAGTCAGCAGGTGAGAAACCACCACAGGTAATACTTACTTTGCCTGATAGAATTGTCGCAAAATTAAAAACTATAATTCCAGAGAAAAGAATTATTTGGGACAAGCTTACGGCCTGTGTTCAAGGGAAAACTGAAGGCGCCACCGAATTCTTTAACAGATTCGAGCAGGTATTTTTTGACTTCAGTGGACAGGATTTGGGTACAGAGTCTGGGAAAAGGTTGTTTGTGGACAAATTCGCACGTGGATTGTAGCCTGACATCCAGTCACAGATTATGTCCTCTGAGAGCGCTTGGCAGGCAAAATCTCAATCTGAGGTTTTGCACATGGCTCAGTATTATGAGAACCGTGTTAATAATGAGAAGGACAAAATTGAAAAGAGGAAAGGAGATTTGAAAACCAAAGTATTATTACAGCAAATTGTTAGAAACTCCAGAGGAGGCACGACACAGACCAGAGGTCAGTATGTCCCAAAAGGAAATGCTCCTTTGGGTCCTGTGAATATTAATCAATGTGCTTATTGCCGCCAGGAAGGTCATGGGCGAGCACAGTGCCCCGTCCTTCGACAAAGGTCAAACAGTGCGCTTGGGAGTATGGGTAGACAACCTAGGGGCCGCCCTGGAGCAGGGGGCCCTGATAGAGGTCAGTTTTTACAAGATCCTCAGCAACCTTTTTCGCGGGAAAATCAGACCTCGAGTGTGGACTCGAGGAACATATTTGATCACCCTTCTGCTGCCTACCTCTCTGAAGAGCTTCCTTCTGACGATACTCTATTTCATTAGGACTGCCCGAAGCAGGGTTTGGAACCTTCACCTATTCCCGTTAATCAGAAAGGCCCCTACGTTGAATTGTTAGTAGGGAATAGGAAACACCAGTTTTTGATAGACACTGGAGCACAGAAGTGCTCCATTGATCATTCCCGGGTTCCAAACATTCCACTGTCAGGGCAAACAAATGTTTCCATAGGGTTTTCTGGTATACCAATTGTCTGTCCGGTTTCTTCACCGGTGTCTGTTTCTTTGGGTCCCTTTACGGACCATTGCCCTTTTCTTCTCACTTCGAACTGTGGAGAGAATTTGCTGGGGTTGAATTTGTTAAAGAAATTGAATGCAGTAATTCATTGTTTCTCTGATGGAGTACGGCTGACGGTTTCACCACAGCAACTTCCTAATTCTCAGTTCCTGATTCGACCTTTATCTCCTGAGTTTAGCATTGTCCCGGAATGTTTATGGGCGGTTGACGACAATGATGTTGGGGTATTACAGATTGAGCCCGTTAAAATAGTTTTGAAACATGGAGTGAAACTACCACGCATTCCGCAGTATAAAATATCAGTTGAGGGCGAGCGTGCTTTGAAATGCATTGTCTCCGATTTTGTGCATCGTGGGGTGATCGAGGAGATTACAGGTAGTTTGTGTAACAGTCCGATCTTGCCTGTATATAAGAAAGGCGACAATGCAATTCCATACCGGTTCATAATTGATCTTCGTGCTATTAACAGAGTTGTCGCCCCACAATTTCCAATCGTGCCTGATGTGACGACGATATTGACAATGATCCCTGCTACGGCGACGCACTTCAGCGTTGTGGATTTGAAAAACGCTTTCTTTAGCATCCCTATACATAAGGAAAGTAGATATTTGTTTGCGTTCACCTTGGGGGGACGCTCATTTACATTCACAAGGGCACCTCAAGGGTATACTGAAAGTCCAAGCATTTATAGTAGAGCTTTGAAAGAGCAGCTCGACACCCTTGAATTGCCACCTACTTGTACACTGCTTCAATATGTTGATGATTTGCTTTTGGCTGCAGACTCTGAAAGTGCTTGTAAAGAAGGCACTATACTGTTGCTTGTTCATCTAGCAAAAAATGGTCATAAAGCTTCGCTCAAAAAATGTCAATATTGTTGTCAGGAGGTCGCCTATTTAGGGTACCTCCTGTCAAAGGAGGGAAGGAGATTGACACCTGAAAGAATAAAACACATTTCTGGCATGTCTGTTCCAAATACACAGAAGGAAGTCAGAGCCTTAATAGGTATGGCTTCTTACTGTAGGTTGTGGATCCCGAACTTTTCACTAGTGATAAAACCGATGTTGGCTTTGACGAAGAAGGGCATTTCTCTGCCACTGCCATGGGAATCGGAACATCAACGATCATTTGAGATTCTCAAAACCGCGTTATGCTCTGCACCGGTTCTGGGTACTCCAAATTATGACAAGGCCTTTGTCTTGTTTGTGCATGAATGTGATGGATGTGCTTTGGCTGTGTTAACACAGGAACACGGAAGGAAGAATAGGCCGTGCGGCTACTATTCCTCCGCCCTTGATCCTGTCGCATGCGCTTTGCCAAGATGTTTGCGAGCTGTCGCTGCTGCTGCCGCGTCTGTAAAACAGAGTGAGGGAATGGTCCTAGGCCATGATTTGATTTTGATGGTACCTCACTCTGTAGATATCCTATTGAACAAAACCCAAACGCAACACCTCACCTCTGCGCGGTTAACAAGGTATGAATTAATTCTGTTTGCCCCTCACATTCAAATTAAGAGGTGTTGTGTTCTTAATCCGGCTGAACTCTTACCTTTCCCGCAAAACACTGTTTGCGGTGACGAAGAATTACATGATTGCCTGTATACCACTGAACAAGAAACGAAGGGCAGGATAGATCTTATAGATACTCCTTTGGACAATGCAGAAGGGGAGCTGTTTTGTGATGGCTCCTGCTTCAAACTTTCAGATGGTACATCTACAGCTGCTTATGCATTTACTACATTGAATAAAGTTGTTGAAACTAAGAGAATTTCGCATAACTCCGCACAGGCCGCAGAGATTATAGCATTGACCCGAGCTTGTGAACTCTCCCAACGGCGTATAGTAAATATATATACTGATAGCCAGTACGCCTTTGGGGTGGCTCACAACTTTGGGAGGCTCTGGTCGGAAAGAGGGTTCCTGACCTCACATGGGACCAAGATCCAGCATGGCCCCTTGATAGTGCAATTACTCTCGGCACTCTCACTCCCTAGGCAGTTAGCGATCATGAAATTTGCAGCAAATCGTAAGGTCATAGATGATGTGGGAAAAGGGAACGCTTTTGCGGACCTGATAGCCAGGCAAACGGCCACAGACCTTAGCACGGACATGTATGCTTTGAGGGAAATGAAAGATGCTTATATAATGGATGAAGGTATCTAAAAGATGGGCCGAAGGAATGGGGAAACTAGATGGTGATGGGTGTTGGGTGGATACATCTGAAGGAAAAAGGTTGCTCCCTGATTCATACGTACTGGCAATGGTTACGATGGCACACGGTCCTACACATGTGTGTGCTCAGCAGATCACGAAAATGTTAGAACAAGTTTGGGTGAATAACAAGATTCCGGAGACTGCCAAACATCATGTCCGAAATTGCATGATCTGCTTACAGCACAATGTGGGTAAGGGGGACAGTAACTCCAAGGGGAAGCTTTGGGCCCCCTTCTGTTCCCTTCGAGGTCATTTACTTTGATTTTATTGAGATGGAACGGTGTAACAATCTGAAATATGTTCTTGTAATTATTTGTGCCTTCAGTAAATGGGTCGAGGCTTTCCCCGTTAAAGATGCTACCGCCATGACCACTGCAAAGATTATAGTAAAAGAATTCTTTCCTCGATTTGGGCTCCCAAGGGTAATTTGGTCGGACAATGGTCCTCATTTTGTTGCAGCAGTAATTTTGCAGATATGCACAGCCTTACGTATTGAGAATCGATTTCACTCAGCTAGACATCCTCAAAGTGCTGGGTTGGTGGAAAGACACAATGGTATCTTAAAGAATAAGCTTGCAAAAACATGTGCCGATACCAAACTGAAATGGCCAGATGCCTTACCCATTGTATTATTGGCTATGCGTACCACACCTCAAACTAAGACTGGGCTTTCTCCATTTGAGGTAGTGATGGGGAGACCTGCTAATATTTGGGGTCTCCCAAAACCTAAAGCCCTGAGAGAGGTGGAAAATGTATTGCTTGTAGACTACTGTAACCAGTTAACTAAAAACCTGTATTTCATTTATCACCAGGTGTTTTCAGCTTTACCTGTACGGTTCACGGGCCCGGGACACGATATACAGCCTGGAAGTTGGGTCCTAGTGAAGGCCTAGGAAAGGTCTTCCTGTCTCGCTCCTCGTTGGAAGGGACCGTACCAGGTGCTGTTGGTCACTCGGACAGCAGTGCGGGTGGCTGGAAAGAAACACTGGATCCACGCGACGCATGTCAAGAAACTTCCTCACCCGACGCCACACGTTATAGAAGAAGCAGAACCCCTCGCTGATGCTACAATCTCTGATCCTGGAGTAGCAAACAGCGCTGTGAGTGCGCCGGAGAATTTCTCTGAGCCCGAGGAGCTTGGGGAACAGTACATTTCGTCTCCGCACTCTCTTGAAAAATCACTTCCGGAAAACACTGTTTCAAGCTCTGCGACTTCCGTCGCCTCCGATACGTCGCTTCCCTCAGGAAGTGACGACGCCTTATTTGCGGATCAAACAATCTTGGGTACCACCAGGTACAACCTTCGACAAAGAAAATAGAACTGCGGCACGGGTTTTCCGTGCATTTGGAAAAGGGAAGTGATTGGAAGTTTTCTTTTGTATAAGAAAGTTTCTGTTGAACAAAAGGGATTCTGCTGGCTAGGGTTGGGAAGGACTAAGAAATCGCGCGACCGTAGCGTCGCCAGCAACGAACATTGGGGTCGTCGATTGAGGAACTACAATGCCTGCCACCTCCACTGCTGCTCCCCGCACTGGACTTGTGAATAAGGGGGTGACCAACTTGGACAATGAACAATGTGCCTGGGCCCCAAAAACGTACTGCTGTGTTTTGATAACGATAATTGTTATTTTCGTAATTACTGCTGTAGGACTTTGGTACTTTGAAGAAATCTATCCTCTAAAACCTTTACTACCGACCGAGATTGTACCAACTGCTTTGACTCCCTCTGTACACCTTCACACTCTGTCCCCTAGAGACTCCCAACATAGACAAAAATATCATAATAACACTCTAATGATAGTGATGAATGCAACGCATGCCATTTTTAATAAGAGTAATTGTTGGATTTGTACTCATTTACCGCAACATGGGAACAAGGGACTGGGATGGTATATTCACCCTTTACCTTTAACGACTGCTTGCTATGCCTCTCTTAGAGAACTATTCTTTGGCCGTTGGAATGATAGCATCTCGGGGAACTTAGATGGAACTAATCTGAATGATTTTGAGAAACGTGAATTAACTCCCCTGGGATGCTCGCTTTTTGCGAATAGAAGTAAACCTAATGTCGCTTCTATTAGGCCGTCTGATAAACTGTCTCTTCCTTTTCAAACTTTAATTTCCTTTAAAATGGCTCCGATAGGCAATAAGGACGCTGTACCTCCTTCTTACTCTATAAATCATAGCCCTGACTCGGTCCCCTTTTGTGTACAAAGAAATGGCACTCGGCCAATGGGAGATTTTGAAAGTTGTAAGAACATTGTAAATTTGACTGGAGAAAACAGGCCTCTGTATGTAGGGGGGCCTGTTTATTTTGTTTGTGGTAGTTTAGCATTTCCCTGGTTGCCCAAGGATTGGCAGGGAACCTGTTATTTAGGAATCCTGTTACCCGGGGTATTTGTAGCTAGTACATTGGAGGTTTCTAAGGCTCGCCCACGGCGGGACAAGAACGGAGATACCCCTGGGCAAGTATTGGGAGATATAGCAAAATCAGTTGTGCCCTTTTGGGGACAAATAATAAACTCTGAGAACATTAGGGGATTAGCAAGGGTACTGGAGAGAACGATCAACCGGACCACGGACATACTCTACAATATGACATTAGAACAAAAAGCAATAAGATTGGTAGCACTCCAAAATCGGATGGCATTAGATGTGCTTGCTGTGTTTTCGTACCAGATTCCTCGCCGACAATTTTTAAAGCAATACAGAACTTTCATATCCTTAGTTCTGAAGTACATATCCTTGTGCGAGATTGGAATCTTAGCACCTGGTTCTGGGATTCTTTGCGATCTTGGGGTTGGAAGGTGCTTTCTGTTATTCTAGCTATTTTGGGGATCCTGGTATTCCTTTGTTGCTGTTTTCAATGTCTTCCGAGTATATGTGGAATGCTAGGGGGATGTTGTGCCCAAGCAGTGAGCACAATAGGGCATAGAATATATGCCCCAGATACAGCATCTAAAGAGTTTGTGTTACAAGAGGTTCTGATGAACGACCTAATGGCTATAGATATTACAGACAATGATTCGGGATGTATGGATGACAACACATGGAGTTATTTGCAAAAGTATTAGAAATGATATTAGCACTTGGCATAGGCCAAAAGGAGGGTCTGTTGGAATTGAAATGATATTATGCCTCCTATCGCAGTATTTGAATGTGTATTGGCCTACGCCAAGTTGTCTAAAATATAATGTAAATAGACTCCGCGGCAAGGTTTTGACCTCAACGAAAAGTTATGTAAGTCGCCATCTTGGATTTAGCCGCCATTTTAGGTTCTCTTGTAAAGTGGAAGTCACCCTGAACATCAAAATGGAGGCCGACTGACATTCTGAGTGAGATTCTGGCCGTTGTGACTTCCACACACACGAAATAATTAATATGCCTGCAGGCCACTTGTCGGGGTCGCGAACTGAGACATTGTCCTATCCCTGACCTATGTGTAAATGAACAACTGTATTAGCGGAACTGATCAAAATGCATACATTATGGGATTGACCTGGCAAGGAACCCTAGGCCTGGTCCCAAGAATGGTTAACCCGCGAGGGGGTTGGCCAAGGGCTGAATAAAGGATATAAAAGCCCAAGTATTCCAATGTACGGTCTCTCTACTAATGCATCGAACCCTCGTTGAAGTTCATTACGTTACTCTGAGAGCCGAATAGCTATCCGTTTGTCAATTGACTTTGGTAACTGTTGTAGTTTTTAAATAAAGCACTTTGTATGTCCTTTGTAACCTGTGTTGGTGTGTTTCCTTTGGGCTTCCCAGCCTCATATCAATTTTTATGTTTTCACAGCTCCAAGTTTGAGCCCATCATTGAGGTGAATGACGCATCCACTTAACAGCTTCAAGCAGGCCGTCTGACAAAGTGTAATTTTGACAATGATGTTGTGCGGCGAGATGACTCAGCCGCTCTTGCCATCGCGTTTTCAGTTCAGCCTCGTGGGATAGCTGCGTCTGTAAGAAATTGGTCACGAATTCAAATTTGTCCATCTTTTCTTTTAAGCTGACTATTATAGAAGTCTGATCTTTAAAGGCTTCGTGCAGCTATTTGTACATCTTTATAAACGGTAGCAGTGCAGTTGAGGAAGACGGCAAAACGTTATTGTAGATTTGCATCGCTGCAGCGGACGAGAGACTGGGTTTCGGGTTAGACCCAAATTTTTCGGCCATGCTTGTCTGTGAGGGGTTTGCGGACTCAGAATGGAAGTCACTGAGTCCTGAGGTGTTCACAACTGGCGGAGCAAGGATATCACGAGACGGCTGAGCAACTTTGGTGCGTGAGCTAGCAATCCTCGGTGTACTAGAGATGTCTTTTTGATTTAATTGCACACATAAATTCGTGTGAGTTACATTCGTGCTGGGAGCAACAGAGCCTCGGGGGTTTTCTCCATCAGTTAGAGTCACAACAGTTCGAAAACGGTACATTTTTGCATTACGTGAACTGTCACTTACACGAAGAGACACATTTTCCGAGCCAGCATCATGCAAGCGATTATTTCGCTGGTCAAAATCCGTTAGGAAGTTAGAATGAGTACATAACTGAGGAAGTTTTGGCGTGCATCGCAGGTTGTGAGCCTCTATGGAAATCAGCTGTGTTGGAATTATGGCACTTCTCTGCTTCTTTAGTGACCTTTCACTTACACAGCCTTCCGGATTTGGAAGGTTGTTAGTTTCATTCTCACCAAGTTCGACTTTGTGGTGATTCGTTGAGTCAGTTACTGAAGCACAGCCAGCTATAACTTTGTTGTTTGTGCAATTGACAGCAAGTGTATTTTGTCTTGAGAAGTTCACGCTCTTATTGTTGTCGTCTTCTTGAGAGGCTTCCATCAACTCTGCGTCCGTACATTCAAATGGAGAAAAAAATGCATCTGCCGTTTCAGAGTTGATCAGTTTTTGATCTGTTTGTTGAAGGTTGATTAGCAGAGGCGATCCTAACGGATTTAAGGTTAGACAAACGTAAGTGAGTCAACGTTAGTAAGCGTCGTAGAGGCGGGATTTCGGAGTTTGCGGTGGCATCTTCATGCAAGGTAAGCACTTCAAGCTCGGCAGACTCTTCTGAGATGATGTCGACATCTGCGCGAGCGGGTTGATTTGGATCTCCATTTCCCGCTGATTGAAGACTGTAAGCTTCCAGGAGCATTGGTGCCTGAGCCTGAGCGAGCGAGTTGTCGCCACCGCCATGTGATGGAGCTTTATTCATTCCTCCCCTTCTTTCTCCCCTGTCATCTACTGGCATGCATAATAAGTAAGTGGGGGCGAGTCGGCAACGCTCATTTCTAATGGTGGGACGGGCAATGAGACAGACGATAAGTCAAGCGAGGGTTCTGGCGAGATAATTGATTCAGTTAGCTGGCGAGCACGTTTAGCAATGCTTACCTTGGTGGCTTCTAAAACTGAGTCGGCCTTTAAGGCGGTCCACGGGTTTTGCATCCGACGTTGTTGGATGGTTTTTCTTCATGTGTGAGGCCCGCCATTTCCTGTTTGGGCAGTCATTGTGGCCAGAACGCTGTCAGTCGCGGACTGACGCAGACTGACTCTGCGCACGACTCCGCGCGTGAAGATTTATTGGCCTAGCCCACTAGGTTCCTTAAAGCAGCAGTTCACAGTTAGAGTTCTCAGGGGAAAACACGTTGCTGCAGCTCCTCTCGAGGCAAAATCACAATGGACTGACGCAGACTGACTCTGCGCACAACTCCAACTATACAAAGGTGAAGACGTGATCGATGCCTCAGGAGTTTTTTGTGACATGTCAAAAATCATGTGAACCATGGTATTAAGATTTGTTCTGTGTTTGTTTTTTAGAAATGTCGGAAAGATGGCAATATCTTGTGATGTTTTACGATGAATGTGAACCAATGAAAATAAGAATAAGTGCCCTGAGGACAGCACCAATAAGGAATGCAATTTAAATTAATTATTGTGCATTTTTCAGAAACTAGTATTGGTTCTAGAAACACATTGTTTGAAGTGTAGGCACACTGTTTTTGCCCTCTCATTCAAGGGGGTGTCACTAGGTAGGATCTCAGTGGAGTCATCAAGTGGCTCATGGCTAAGATATAAAAGAGGGTTAATTAGAGGTGCTTCTCTGCCATATGAGTTACATATGTGTTACATGTATAAGTGCATATGTTTATGCAAAAATGAACTATGACTGTATCATTGTCTTTTTAAATATATGTATTTTTGATTTTTGTAATTCTGATAAATATTAAAATATGTGTATATTTTTTGATAACCCATGGTTACCTGCCCTCATTTATGGTAAAAGGGTATGACATGACTATCTCAAGAGGCATTTGAGAACTCACTAGTAACAGAAAGGAAGGAAGCTGGTTTGTGGGATATTGTGTCTTTTCTTCCTATAGGGAGGGCATCTCACTAAAGTACATAATGGCTTGATGTTATAATAATGTGTCTATTCCACAAGTTGAATATGTTAATGTGGGTAAAAACTAGTCCCAAATCTTTTGGTATAGAGAGAAATAAAAGCCCTTCACAAACCCGGGACACTCATAGAGCTAAAAACTCCTTTAACTCCCAAAAGTGTAGAGAAGGGAAGTTTATGAATAATAACGGTCTAAATTCTAAAAGATTTTTTCCCCCCTCTTCAATCAAGTCTGATGACTAACCTGCATGATGTTTCCTTAGAAAATGTTATGGGGAACAGAGGTAAAGTTAAGAGTGAAGAAGAAATCAGAACAACTAACTTTGTTACGATGGACTTTAAGTCCCATGATTCCCTAAGTACTGGGATGATGAAGAGGGCTGAAGGGGAACAATACTGCAGGAGTGGTCAACTAGTTAATGCAGATGACCCACACCAGAGGGAGACTGGGAGGTTTAAAAAGCCCCCTGAGGTGCAGGCATTAGGAAAAGGAGAAGGAGAAGAGCTGAGTGAGCAGCAGTGCAGACTTTGTATACAGCCAAGGCCGGGACTGGAGGAGAGATAATACGTGGGGACTGCTGTAAAGCTAAAGACAGTGGCTGGTCCGGGAATGGTCTATGACTCCAGTTGTCCCAATTGCAGAGGTCGTGCAGAGGGAAGCATGCAGAAGGGATGCTTCCCCTTTGAAGTCCTGTGGTGCAGAGGCTGCACAGCGGGAATCGAAAGCACTGAGGGAGGTTTTCCCACTCGAGAGGTCTTCGGGCGCTGGCGTACACCAAAGACTCTCATAGAGGTCTACGGTGGCTCGTGTGCACAAGAGACTCTCAGAAGCAGAGGCGAGGTCTCCGGTGGCTCGTGTGCACCAGAGACTTTCAGGAGTGAAGGAAGCTCGAACAACAAGTGGCACGAGCAAAGATGGACCAGGAGAAGCTGTTCGCCGGGTCGCGAGGATTCGCTGCAGCTGAAGACCTGCGAAAGTAGAGAGGATCCGTAGCAAGCGACTTACCCGGTGAGATCACAAGTTGCAAGTGACTCGGGAATGCTCTGAGAAGGCTTACGTGTTCCAGGCAGACAGTTTCACTCACATATAAGGGAAAGAAGAGTTAATAGTCCTTTTGAATACCCAACTATCAAAAAGCAGCAAAAGTTGTATTCCGTGAAACCAAGTGACTGAACACACATTGCCAAAGCCAAGCAAGGAACATGAAAAACTTTTTCCTTATCAGAATTTGGTTACTTGTATAGTGGCGGAACGAAAGTGGCAAAAAGGCTGCAAGGAGTGTTAAAGAGCACCAAAGTGAATCTGGTTTCCCTGAGAAATTGCTATAAGTGTAATGCTGCAAGATAATGACAATTTTGAAGTTGTAATAAAGCTGTTATAAGTTGAATGTTACCACTAAAGCACATTCTCATTTGTGAAATGCTGTTCGGGCAGGGGAGTATACCCAGATGGCAAACCTTTGAAGAAGTAGGCCTTAGTTTACTTTAGGCTGGTAAATCCTTGTCAGTGTAGAGATAGTGAGGCATTTATCCTAACTTTTAATAAAATGGCACATTTTGAAAACCTCTTACAAAGATTTGCACCTCACATTTCTGTCCCCTCACAGTACATTCGACCTCATGGCACGGTATTGGCAGGTCGGCGTGACAGATGAGCGAGAGGGAGGTCAGCATTCTCAACCCCAGAAGGACATTATCAGTTAACTGAGATGCCCTTCGGATTGAAGAATGCCCCGGCCACTTTTCAGCAGATGGTTAACCAGGATTTGTCTGGCCTGGAAAACGTCTGTGTCGCCTATTTATATGACATTATGTTGTTCAGCCACACCTGGGAGGATCACTTATCCCACCTGAAACAAGAGTTTCAGGTGCTGCAGAATGCAGGTCTAACTATCAAGGCCAGGAAGTTCCAGATAGCTCAGGGTCCCGTGATTTACCTAGGCCACCTGGTTGGTGGAGGTAAGAAACAACCTCTCGAAGTTAAAGTACAGGCTGTAAAGGATTGGGATATCCCCACCACACAGACACAGTTAACAGCCTTTCTAGGTCTCACCAGATACTACCGGTCCTTAATCAAGTGGTATGGGACCATTGCCATGCCCCTGAATAATGTAACTTCCAAGAAAATGCCAAAGAAGGTAACTTAGATCCCTGCCTATCAAACCACCTTTCAGGATTTAAAGGATGGATTGTGCAGGGCCCCAGTTCTGAAAGTGCCAGACTATGATCAGGAGTTCATTATCCAGACAGAAGCCTGTGATTTTGGGATTGGAGCAGTGTTAGCACAGCTGAACTCTCAAGGAGTAGAGCAACCTGCCACCTACATTAGCAGGATATTGACAAAAAGGGAAAGGAATTGGGCCATTGTTTAAAAAGAGGACTATGCAGCCATGTGGGCCCTAAAGAAACTGAAACCCTACATCTTTGGGTCACACTTTACGAACCAGACAGACAACCAGCCTCTTTCGATGGTCAGTGGTCATGCAAGGGGAGAACCCTAAGCTTTTTCATTGGGCCATATCCCTACAGGGATTAGATATGGACATCCAGCAGAAGCCAGGTTCCCAGCATGGAAATGCAGATGGCCTCAGCTCATACTTTTGCCTTGATGACGAAAGGACCCTCCGTAAGGTAGTGCCCCCCAGCCTCACATGTTGAGGCTGGGGGGCATGTGAGGAATTCGACCAGCCGCACGGTCGGAGAGCGCTCACCTAGGCTTTTTTGATATTTAAAATTGAATTGAATGATCGTAGATCAACCTCTAGATAATCTGTGGGGCTAATCTGCACACATTTTCCTATGCTCACTGCACTAAATACACATAGACCTGTGTACTCTGGGTGGACACAGCCTACAGGCGCAGTCCCCCTGTCATATTTAGTTGGGATCTGACAGGAAGAGTGCACAGTGCATCTCCAGAAGGGGGGGGGGCAAACCCTCCCCCTGCTATGGCCAGCCTAATTAACTAACAAAGGCTCCATGGATCCGCCCTGTCCTTTTGTTGGGCCCTGTAGCTGATGGAAGCAATTTGCATACTAATCAGAAAGTAATTTAAACAGGCCCCCATGTGGCCTGGCTACAAAGGCTAACAAAGGAGACAGGAAACCCCAACAACTTTTCATATGCAACTGTGTCAACCTGATGCCAGCTCTCACCCCCAGCATCGATTGACAGTGAAATGTCATGTCTGGGACTGTGTGTTTACAGTAGTCATCCCCGCAGGGGGACCCGATTCAAAAGGTACGAGTATGTGGTTTAGCAGAGTCAGAATGTCTGGTCTTGCCACAGCTTCAAGGGAGACCTGCCGCTTTAATCAGGAACCACAGAGAGATCCATTAACCCGAGGGACCCTTTGATCCACAACAGGCAGGAAGATGGGTGGGACTTTTCACCCCTTTACCTTTTCTGTTTCAAAGCACTTTGGTTATGACCTCACGCATACGGGATATTGTTGGTGAGGACCCAGGATTGGTTCATTAATGTAGGCATAGCCTACACCAATCCCTGTGGTCCATTTGGCTTTAAAAGAGGGTCAAGCCCCTTTTTGGCAGATCATCTGCAGACTTTGCAAGGAGTAGCAAGAAGAACTCATCATTGGACCCTGGCTGAAGGTACAGTCTGCCTTACATCTTCTGCCACTGAAGGAAGGGCAGGACCTCCAAGCGGTAAGCAAGATTCGTCGGCTAAACATCTCCCAGGGAACAAATGGAGATACTGAACCCAGAGCACCCTCAAGCAGCTCCAGAATGGTACAAAGCCAGCACACAGCATGCCCTACTCGATATCCCAGGCGGCAAGTGCCAGAGAGTCTCTGAACCCTAAATCAAGGACAAGGCAGCCGCCTGCAATATACTCCTCGGCTTTGGGCTGTCCGCCTTCAAGGGCGACACGAGCCCAGTGAAGAGGTTAGGAGAAGTGCATCAACAAGCATCTATTGACTTCCGTCTTGAAGGACATTTTTGAGCAAGTCGAGCCCCTTGAGCGGCAACCGACTGCACCACTGACAGTTGTTACGCCGCATTTGCTAAAGCCGTCTGAGAAGCCTCGACCAGGGCTTCAGAACCGCCGACCAGCACTGAGACAATGATTCCTGTCCCTGAACCACCGTATAGGCCAGCCTCCAGCCATTCGGCCAGCTTTGCTCACTGAACTGCCTGCCGCCTGATACCTGCAGCTCTCTCGCATTTTGAACTCTGTTGCAGAAGCTGCAAAGCGTCCTGAAACTGACTCTACTCTGTCGAGCACCAAGAACACCAATAGGCACCCAGTACATTGTGGTTCTGTCCCCCTGGTCTTTCCCGGAAGGCCTCTAGAGACATTTTAAGATCCATTTCTGCCTTTGTGCTGAAGCCAAGTATCCTTGAACTGTTGTGATTATTTACCATACCAACCACACTCCTGTCAGTATCCAGAGTGCATCCCTTTTCCTTCTTTGAAACTCTCGGTCCTCCGCATTTATTTACAGGGTGCAGCACTGGTTCAAATCCCAGTCCCACACTTAGAGAATGGTCTCCTTTATTAAAGATTGATTCATTTATTTAAAATGTCCCTCAAAAGCCTCCCCTCCTCTTCTATAATCTTTCCCACCTCCGGCACCACCATGTCCCTTCTCGTGCCTCTTTACTTCACTCTGCTACTTGTTCGCTCAGCTTACTCTCATGCTGTCTCCACATCGCCAAACTCCCTGAGCTCAGGTGTGCTCTCTTTTATACTTGTGACTCTTGACAATTTTACAAATAATTGATGTCCTGGGAACACCTATGCGCTTTCATTATCGTTGGCTTGCGGTTGGGTGCACACCTAAAGTCCCGCCACCAACCCGTATTCCGCTACGGTTTGGTGACTCATTAAGCGGCCCACGGCTTCATGGACCAAGACTCTATGAAGTGGAGGCACCATTTTGTCATGGTGGTGGTCTAATTCTGCTATGGCGCCATCTCCTCTACATGTATCGCACTGTTGGAGTCCAATCATCTCTTTGCAGATGCTCGAGGTTACTGCGGATCTACCTGAATCTTTATTTTTCTGCTAGGGTTGAGGTCCGTCCTGCAGACCGCACCACACGTCTATCATTTATCATGTTCTCTCAAAGCTACATGGTGTGCAAGAGCAGGAATCATGACTCGTACCCACACGGGAAATTCCACATTATCCAGCTACCGGTCGGGATGGGGCTTTGACGTTAGGCGTGGCTCCTGTCAATGGGAGGAGCCATGTGAGATCATCTTTATAATATGTGAGGGCTAGGAAACATAGAAAGGGTGGCCTTTTTCAGAGTCCACATGTTTCTTCTTACCCCGTGTCCCGACCTTCGAAACGGGACTTTGTCACTATATATGTACTTAGCACCAAATGCTCTTAGAGAGGGAAGAGCAGAAGCAGAGAGGGAAGAGTACACGTTTCTACTGTTTCTGCATGTGCACAGTTGAAGGGATATGTAATATTTCCATATGAATTGTAGCCAATTCACATTTCAGCTGCTGGTGTGTCTTTGGACTGTGCGCAGCAGCATACATGTATCAACTACGCGGATGCAAGCAATCGTCAGCTGAGGTGTAATAACTAACACCACTGTTTAGCCATAGAGCATATGTGGAAAGTGTGTATGTTCAACAGAGTACACTTTCCTCTGGAAAAAAACCCCTTCACTTTGCGAAAATGGAAACAATCTCATGACGGTACACTCTTTCAAGTGCCAATACTTTTTTTTTAAAGTCTGCAGTTTGGTCGTGCACTTTTGGTCGACCTGAAGCCAACCAGTTTTCTATTGGGGGTGAGGGTGCCACCCTTGCCCCATCTCCCTACCCTACGCCCCCGCTTAAGCATATACATGTATATGCAATTGGTCGATTTGACCAAAAGTGCATGACAAAACCGAAGACTTTCAAAAGAAAGTCTTTTAAAACACAGGATACCCGAACGTACTTAGTGAAATCCAGTCATTGGGGGTCACTAGTTTTTAGATGACACCCCCAACTTGGATCACCTCTTTGACACTGGTGAGTCCCTCAATCGTCCTATATAGAATGACGTCAGAGCCAGCAGTGACGTTTGTGATATGTTCCACGGTAATTCGTGATTTACTCGTTAGGCTTTTGGTTACATCTTAATATTCAATTCAATAATCCATTACTTTTGATTGTTTTGTAATGTGGCGCCATATCTGCTACCTTCTTTTGAATGTGTAACATCCAGTGATATGTATCCCTTCATATTGCTCAGCCCCATGTCAACTGTCACTCACACTCCCTCACTACTCAGTTAAACCCTGAACATGAACACTATAGTTAAACTTTCCGACTGCCCAATACTGTCCAGCTACAATGTTTCCCTGCAAGTTGCCAGGTGTTGTCTTGCTTTGCAATCTGCGGCCATGATAACATTGGACGATTCTCCACAGGATGCGCGCTTCCTAAAATGGAAAGGAAATTACCCAGAGTTCCCATAATGTATGCATCACTCTATGCTCCAGAGCACTTTGTTTCACATCTAGTGAGAGTGTATGGTGATAGTGATTTCCCCGCCCCTGGCAGGCAAAAGGTGGCGCGGGCTCACTGCCTGAAAGTGGGAGTAAAGTCTTTACCACTGGGGTTCACATGAAGGACATTGCAAAGAGTCATAATGAATTACTCATTCCAAACGAAGACACATATATCAGGGCTTTAATTCACTTGTTTCCTTAAAGCTTACACTCTTTATTCCTTTATAATTAATCGGTGTGAGCTTGAATCTTTTTGAATACACCTACCTTGTACATTTCTCAATTGTACAGTTTTAACAACCAGTGACATTGAATATTGTTTTTAAGCTGCAGTGGTATTAGTGCAGTTCATATTAAAATGAGTATGTAGTGATGTATCTTACAATGAAGCTACCAGCACTCTTGTTATCCCTCCACCCGCCCCCGGATGAGCGTACTAGTTTGAGAAGTTCATTTGGCATGCTGGTTCTACTGGATTCCTTCCTCCCCAACTTCCTCATCTTAGAGACATTCTCTTTTGGGCTATCAAGGGATGCAGTGAAGCTCTGCGTCGTTCCATGCCCTGACACCGGATGTGATGTTGGGGGGGGGGCATATAGTGAATCACCTCTCCTCATTACCTTATTTCCCTTTATTCGCACAATCAGTATGATTCTGGAACGCCACCTAGATTTTCCAACCCTTTAAAAGCCTTGAGCTTCAAGCCTTGCTTGGACCTGCAGGAGGAAAATGTCCGTGTTTGCCCCCCACCGGGTGTGCCTGCAATGCCTTGGGTTTGACCACAACACGGAGGATTGCTGTTCCTGTCAGTCCATGCATTCAAATACCCTCAGAGGGCATGCCGCAAAAAAGTTGTTTCACTATTTCCACAAGTGTGGGAAGTAGACCCCTTCCAAGTCTGGGGTTTCGTGTAGAAGAAGGCCCAATTTGATTAACCACTGGAGGAATGCTCTCCATTAAGGAAGAACAAGAAGAAGAGATGTCGGGAGAGGTCCCATTCTCCAAGTGTCTCTTTCTGGCATCCTTCTTCCTTTCCCTCCAGGAAGCAATGTTATCACTCTCATTCCAGGGATAGCTCTGAGGCGTCTGGGCAGAAGGTTCCTTTCCCCACTAAGATGTCAGCTCTAGAAGCATAAGATGCTATTCCACAGAAGGTGCTTAACATCTTTACCAAGGCCATGGTTGCAAAACAGGCCCATCCATCATTGAGAAACCTGCAGAGATGCCTTCTTAGACTGCAACTGCATGCCTGCTGGCTTGGTTCCTGACTTCGTTGGTGGACATTGCTCTGCCCCAGCCCTGAATGGCTCTACCTTAGGGTGCTGAAGCCTCAGCGTCTTCTCCTTCCATCTCAGCAATGGTTGGTGCCGGATCTCACTGCAATACCCCCCCCCTTTCAAGGGGAAATATCTTTTAAAGGTGACAGAAATGTTTTATGAGGTGGGGGCTGCTATACCCTATGGTCTGGAACCATCCTACTTCTGTGAGGCAGAGGACTTCCCTAAGGAGTTCTCTTAGGAGGTGGCAGTCTAATGGACTTATCTGCAGGCCTGCAAGATTCCAGCGGCCTCGACATGTCTCCGTAGCTGGATGTTCTTCCTGTCCTAGTCCCTGCCAAACATCCCTTCTCTTTTCAGAGATCCATTGCAGAGACTCTGGGTGTGTCTGCTCACACTAAACCGCAAGTCCACTGTGAATTGATTGACATTTTTTAAGAGAATCATCCGAGGGAAATCCTTTTGTCTTTCAACCATGGGTAGCTGCACCTGTTTTGGTAGCCTGGGAGCTGCCAGGTTTGGTCATGTATTAGACCATGACCTTTCCAAAAAGAATTGTCTGGTGGCCTTGGAACCCGGATTACTCTTTGTGCTCCCTTTGCCAGAGAGCTTAACCCGCCCAGCTGGTTGAAAAACCACCTCTTTGCCCTCCTTGCCTCCTGCTAGTGAGAGCAAGAATCTGGGTGCCATGGGCTCCACGGTCATCATATCTCACAGCCTTTCCTTGAGAGTGGCCTGTGGCGTGTGATCTCTTTTTGCAGATGAAAACTTGCCGACAGAAGAGATGAAAGAGAGTTTGAACTCTATAGTTGGAGACGGAGGAAAGCTGCTTGCCAGATCTTGCAGTCTGGTCTTGACACTGCCGGCTGCTTGGAGCATGGAACAAGCACTGGGTCTGTCCTGCGGCAGCATTCTTGCATCAGGACCACAGGGATTTGTCTGATGTCCCAACTAAACTACTAGACATACTGTTTGATGGGAGCAACCTGTTTGGAGAAAAAGCAGACAAGCTACTGCAGATGTTCCAAGCCTCTAAGGCCATGGTTAGGTCCTTAGGGTTGGACGTTGAACAACCTTCTTTCTATCCTCAAAAGAGTCCCTTTTGAGCCTTCACCTCTTTGCCCACTGCTGCAGGCGTCAGGTGCCTTCTAGTAAGCAGTCACGTCACCGTCCCCTGCACCAAGGGAGAGGCAAAGGGGAGATTTTGTTGCCTCTGCTGTGCCCACAGCAACCCCAAGTGCCAAGCTGCCATGAAGAGGACTCCAGTGGGTGGGAGGCTGGCTATACCTGTTTGTTAAGGAGTGGCAACAGGCCACCACTTACACTTGGGTCTTGCAGGGAATAACTGCAGGTTACTGCTTCCCTTTTCTTCATCGCCCCCAACCATTCTCCTTCCAGAATTTCACTGTCTTGGGACCATGCTATGTTGGAGGTGGTCCATCAGCTTCCTAGGAAGGGAGCAATAGAATTGGCACTCTGTCCAAAATGAGTTAAGGTCTAGTACTCCCTTTACTTTCGGGTTCTGTAGAATGATGGGGCTTTGTCCCATAATGGATTTGAGACTCTTGTACTTATATCTGTGTGTGGATACGTTCAAGATGGTTTTATTGGCCAAGATCCTCCAGGAACTGGTTTCTGTGTCTGGGCCTTCAGGAGTCCTACTTCCATGTGCTGATTCATCTCAAACAGAGAAAGTATGTGTGGTTCATGGATGGGAAAGGCAACTACCAATTCCTAGTTTTACTTTTCAGTCTTCTCAGCACCGAGGAGCCTTTCCAAACTATTGGCAATGGTTCGGCTCTTCTCAGGAGGGTGATGATTCACATCTCCTCCTGGTTGCATGATTGGCTCATTCGAGCCAGGATCCCAGACCTCCTGCTTGGCACATTAGTGCATCACATGCAGCCTTCTGCACTATTTGGATTTCTCCCTGAACTTCAAGAAGTCCAATGTTTTGCCATGCAGGTCCCCCCATTTTACCGTAGTGCTATAGGACATGTGGGTACAGCTTTCCCTTCTTCCCAAGGACCAAGTAGTGTTAATCCTCTAGACGGTGCATGTCTTTCATTTGAGAGGCCTCCACCATTTTGTGTGTGATGGTCATCATGGCCTCCTCCTTCTTTGTGGTGCCGGAGTTTCAGTTACGCATGAGGTTCTTTCTATTGGCTGCTTCAGAGTTGATGGTCTCAGTTACAAGGCAACATGTCAGACCTATTGCTTCGGCAACCCTGGCCCCAGCCGATAGTGGTCGTGTGTGCCTTTTTTTAGGGTGTGGCATTCATCTGTCAAATGTTATGGTGTGTAGCCTTTGGTCTCTACGGATGCTCAGCAACATATCAATTTACTGGAGCTGAGGGTGATTACGCTGACCCAGATTGCCTTACTCCCGTCTGTGCGAGGAACATGTGTGATGATAGTGACAAACAACACAGTGGCCATGCAATACCTCAACAAGGGCAGTGGTGTGGGGTTGTTGCCTCTGTGCATAGAAGTAATGCGACTGTCGTTCGGGGTACTGGAGCAAGATGTGTCACTAAAAGTGGTTGATCTTTCTAGGAAAGATGTCCTAGTGGATGCTCTGAAGAGACAGACTTCAGCCTCCCATGAGTGGAAGCTCTACCAGGCAGTTCTGGAGACGATCCTCACCTTCTAGGGGACTCAACAAGTAGGCCTATTTGCTTCCAGTGTGAACAGGAAGTAGGAGTTATCCTGCTCCAAGGAATTTCCTCTGCTAGGAGTTGAATGGAACTTCAAATTCCTCTATGCATTCCTGCTGATGTCTGACATTTGGATGGTTTTCAGGAGACTGTGAAAGTTTAGGTCCACAATGATTCTGACCACCATAGACTGGGCATGGTGGACATGTCCATCTACCCTCTCTGTCGGTTTATGGTGATAATGAACCTCCTCTCCCACTCGAAAAAGCGGGACCTCCATCCGAGACTCAGAAGCCCGAACCTTCATGTTTGGATGCTGAGAGTCTAAGGAATAAAGAGGGGGATTTGTCTGACAATGTCCCGCATATGCTCCTTTCTGCTCTGAGGCTTGCCACCAAGTCTGTATATGCCCGAAGGTGACTTAAGATTTCAACTTGCTGTCAAAGGAGGGATCTGGGACTTCTTATCTGTCCAACATGAAGGGGTACCTGGCTGCAATTTCAGTTTTCAAAAGCACCCCTGAACAAGGCTCTTTCTGCAGTATCCTGACTATTATGCCATTTTTGCAAGGTCTGTGTAACCAGTTTCCCAACAGTAGTTAAACGTCCCTGCGTGGGATTCAAATTTAGTGTTTGCTTTTCTCACAGGAGCTCTATTTGAACACCTGCAGTCATGTCCTTTAAAACAGTTCACCTTTAAGACTTTTAAGGTGAGGTTCCTTGGGGGGCATCACTTCCGTGACATGGGTGAGTGAGCTCCATCTCTGTCTATTGAACACTTTCTCCTCTCCTCCCACCTCACCCTCCCTACCCCTCAGGCCAAGCCACCTCCATCACTGCCACCCACCTTCTTGGTCATCTGACCCATGAAGCGCGTGTCAGTTGAGGCTTTCGATGCCACTTTCTCTCCCCCTCATCTCCCTTTGGCTGGCTCTCACCCTGACACAGCCCTCTCCACTCTGCTATATCTGATACTCTTGATATCCTTGCCCTTGTCATGAGAATCAGCCTGAGGTCCAAAGCCAAGTGCAACTCCTGGTACGACTGTGACCTCGTCACCCTAAAACGCAAGTGCAGGGTGGCCGAGAGGAAATGGTTTGCTTCATGTACACCCTCTGACAAACTGGCCTGCCGCCTGCTCCAAAGGCAATACCGGCTCTCTGTCCTTACCAAGAAGAGAGCCCATATGCAAGCCCACGTCTTTGCGGCATCCAACAATTTGGTTGAACTCTTTAGAATCTGCAAGGAACTGGCCAATCCTGCCGCAGTCTCTACCTCTCCTGTCCGTTCCCAGGCCCTCTGCACGGCACTGGCTTCTCACTTCATTTCTAAAACTCAGGACATCCTGTCCTCACATTCCTCCTATGGCCTCCCTCCCTCTACTCCCTGCTCTTCCTCTGGCCCTTCTGCAGCCAACCCACCTCCCTCCTTCTCTGCCTTTTCCCTTTTATCTGCAGACAAGGTTTCTAGACAAGTCCAATCTATGAAAGTCTTGTTGAAACAGGTTCCCCCCTGTTCCTCCAAAACTATCAAGGACCACATCGACTCCCTGGCTCCTGCCCTTGCTGATTTCTGCAATCACTCCTTCGCCATTGGAGTCTTCCCATCCCCCTGAAGCACTCCCTTGTGCACCCCTTCTTAAGAAATGATCTGCCGACCTCTCCTGCCCGGCTAACTATCGCCCAATCTCCATCACTCCCTTCCTGGGCAAGCTCCTGGAGAAACTGGCAATCTCCTAGCTTAATCTCCACACTGAATCTGTTGGTTGTCTTCATGACCATCAGTCTGGCTTTAGAGCTGCCAGAAGCACGGAAACTGCTCTCCTGAACATCTGTGAAGACCTGCTCCCCAACCTTGATTCTAACACCCCTTGTGTCCTCATCTTGCTTGATCTGTCTTCTGCCTTTGACACTGTCAGCCATGCCATCCTGCTCAACCGTCTCCGTGATAACCTCGGTATCACTGGTCAGGCTCTGGCTTGGCTGACATCTTTCCTCTCTGACCGACCTGCCCAGGTCCAACTTGGGTCCTTCCTCTCCGCTATCTTTTTCTCTACCTGTGGTGTCCCCCAGGGATCTAACCTCTCTCCCTGGCTGTTCAACCAATACCTGGCAGTCCTTGCCCACCACATCGCTGCTCTCTGCCCCAACTTTCAGTGCTATGCGGATGATACCCAGCTCTTTTTCAGGCTACCCTCAGCCTCCTCTCCTTCCCTCATCTCTGACTGTCTGTCTGCCATCCAGGAGTGGTGTGCCGCCAATGACCTCTGCCTTAGTGCCAGTAAGACTGAGATTCTACTCATCGGCACACCCACTCCCTCCTGCCCTGCAGCTCACTGGCCGGCCTCTCTTGGCCCTCTTCTTGCTCCCACCTGCAAGGCTAAAAACCTCGGGGTCATCTTCGACTCCACACTCTCCTTCTCTCCTCACATCTCTGATGTCTCTAAGAAGCCACACTACCAGCTGCACCTCCTCAGAGGTATTCTTCCTTTCCTCTCCTTCCCCCAGAAGCTCACTGTCTCCAGAGCCCTGGTTCTCTCTAGGCTGGACTATTGTAATAGCATCTAAAGCAAAACCAATAGATCTGAACCATTGATACTTAACAGAACAAATATCCTACGCCTTTTCGGAGCGATTCCACAACTACAACAAATAACAACAAAAAAGATTGATTTAATAACTTTTAAAGACGACAAGCATCTTGACAAAATTGTGGCTGAACTCTCTGACCCAAATGACCAAGAACTGATCGTATCAAAACGCGCCCAGCTCCTTAAACTGGGCTTTATTTGCTGGGCATCTACATCAACAAGAAAACATCAACCTAAAAACCAGATGAATAAGCGCATCGAGGATCACTCAGGAAATCCCACTTCTCGGACTGATGTCGGACAAGCAGAAGAATCGGACAGAACAGACCGACCATTCAAAAGAATCTACGACTTAGAATATTCATTCACAGAAACCGTATCTTCAAGCATTTCACTTTACTCCCAATCATAACAATCAATGAATCCAGATATCATGTGGTCACTTTGCTCATGGAACACTAGAGGAAACTTGCACTTGTTCACCCATCCCTCAACTGATTTAGAAAACGTCCAAATCATTTGCCTTCAAGAGACTTGGATCAGTGAAACGCCAGCGTGCAATAGCTTTCTCACCTTTCCCAACCCTGCAATAGTTAAAAAACAAGGAATACCAGCATCAGGCCTACTTACTCTAATCAAAATAAACCCTCAATGGAAAGTACTGATTAACGAAAACATCAATCCCTGGATCCAATTAACAATAATAACGACGATGCAGAAGAATCAAACCCAAAAAACTGATGAAATAAGAATTGCTATTTTGAACCTGTATTGGAACCCCGCTGCAATAACAACCGAAGCATTAATTGACGGTGTATTCATTACAATTGACAAACTAGTCGGAACTCATTACCATCTAGAGCTCATACTTTGCGGGGATTTGAACATCAACCTATTTACCCAGAATGGTACTCCCCGAACTTACGATCAACTTTCACCAAAAGCAACAAGGTGGATGAATGAAATACTCACTCAAGATCTCATCCTCCTAAACCACACAAGGAACAACTCCACCTCCTATGTGCCAACATGGTCCAGAGGATCCTCATCTGCAATCATCGATTATATATTCATCTCAGAAACTTTACATGATTCAGTGAAGTTAGCTCATACGACAGTCTCCAACAACAGCGATCACAACAAGTTAACAGTCCACTCACATCTCATTACCAAACAAGATTCAACCCCAAAAGTAACTCCACTAGAACTTGATGGAACATCTTCTAGACTCTGTATTCCTCAAGCAGCAATAGCCTTTCTACCGACGAAACTTCTCGCCTCAAACAAGACAGATTTTGAAAAACTGAACTACGAGTGGATTCTTTTTCCTTTCCAGCAAACAGTCAAAAATCGACCAGAAAAAACTCACCTTCATGCATACAATCAGGGAATAGCAGAAAAGAAAAAGGCCCTGGCGAAATCGTTAAGACAGTTGAAGAAAACAAAAACAGCAGAACATATCTCACAGATTTCAAAATTGAAGCAATCATACAACAACTGGAAAATATCGCAACAAAAAATCCTATTGCAAACAGATGCAGAAACTATAATGAAGACATACAATTCAAACAACACAAGAGAACTTTGGAATCTCCTGAATGTCAATTCCCAAAAACAGCACAAGTTAACAGCCAATGTCCCGCAACAAACGTGGATTACACATTTTTCGACCATCTACGCGGACAGACCGTCTCAACTTGAAGAAGAACCAACTAACAAAAAAGCAACATGGACAGTAAGTGCCACATATGACGACTTGTTATGTATGATCAAAAATCTAAACACATCAAGAGCGCCTGGCCCCGATGGACTTTCAAATGCCGTACTGAAGCAAGATCCTCCGGCATGGGCAAACTTCATGTGCCAGATAATAGACATCATAAACACTCTCCACCAAATTCCAACTTCTTGGAGATCAGCAACAATTGTTCCGATCTACAAACAAGTACCCCGCGACCAACCACAGAATTTCCGCCCAATTGCCCTATTGGGCCCACTCGGGAAACTCTTTGCAACAACACTTCAGAGACAACTAACTTTTTGGGTTACAAACAACGGCAGGATTTCAACACGGCAAACAGGCTTTACGCCCAATGTTGGTACTAACATCAACCTACTTCTACTCCATCTCATCAACCATGAAGCCATCAACAATAAGACCACAATATATGCTGCATTCATCGACCTGAAGATGGCCTTTGACGCCATATCACGACAGAAGCTATGGGCAAAACTCAAAACATGGAACTGCCACCCGAACATCTTGGAACCAATCATCCTACTCTACTCATAAACCTCAATAAAAGTGCGACTAACCAAGCAAGATATGACCACCAAACCGATAACCACATCAAACGGACTAAAGCAAGGATGCCCACTTGCAGCAACTCTTTACAACCTGTTTACATCAGGCATTGAACACCACTTGATCAGCAGCCAAACTAATCCACTAAAAATAAATTGAACTCCGGTTCCTGTTATGGCATACGCGGATGACATCATCTTGCTCGACAAAACTCCCTTTGGATTACAAGCTGCCTTGACATTACTGAATAACTGCATGAACAATAACAAGCTAACAATCAACATCTCAAAAACAAAGACTATGATTCTTACTAAACCACAAGCAAAAACAACACATCAATCACAAGTCAACATCAATGGAATCCGATTAGAAAATGTTACAACATTCAAATACCTTGGCATATTAATCAACCAATCCTAGAAGGAACAAACAATGGCTGGATATGATAGAACAAAAGGCACAAACTCTGGCACGCCAAGGATGCATACTGCATAGGAAATATGGAAAATTCTCATTCAGACCAATCATTGCCTATTACAGATCAAAATACATCCCGATCATAACATACGGAACAGAAGCACTGATCAATACTGACAAAGTAAACTGGATGAAACTTGAATCAACTTTCTGGCGCAAGATTCTCCATCTCCCACACTCGTATCCAATACCGAGAATACGATATGAACTAGCAACACAATCAATTGGATCCATTGTAGCTTGGAAAAGATTATACTTCTATCGCAAACTACTTTCTGATGAGAAAACTGCTGCAATTCAAATCCTGAAAACCCAGCCAAACACCTTTAACAACATGGTGTTAGAAAAATGTAAAAGCTCTATCATCAAAGAAATGGAACAGCAAGAGATATCTGAAGAACTCTTAATCATGCGCCCCCAACATGCCAAAACCAAACTCATGCAGAATGATTGGATCAAAACCATTCAACTGAACAACAGCTACAAACAGACCCTCCAATGTAGCAAAGACAACTGAAAAATACATGACCCAGAGCCGTATTTGCTATCATTCCCAGACCAAACCATCAGAACAACATTTTTAAGAATTCGTTTGAACATTCTACCAACAAACTCTTACCTTGCCATAACAAGACAGATTGATAAATCACAAAACTACTGTCGCTTCTGCAAAACACAAACTACACTGGAAACCGTATTTCATTTGGTTATGGAATGTCAGTCCCTCGCAACTCAACGCAAGCAATTTGGCTCCTACTTTGATGTTGCATCACAACAAATGAACACAGAAGAAAGATGGGATGTTATCCTCAGCGGAAAGAACTATAAATACATATATACAATTTCCCTCATCCTATCCAGCATTCTTGAACTCAACCGAAGACAAACCTGAAGCACAACAAAGGTCTTCTTTTGATTTTTTTCTTTTTTTTTCTTTCTTTTCTTTTCTTTTCTCCCTTATCTCATTTCCTATAATTCAACACATCTAATTCACAATGATGGAAAAGTTTGATACCAAACTAAATCATCAAAAAAACAAAAATTAAAAAAAAATAGCATCTATCTAAATCTGCCTGCCTCTACTCTCCACCCTCTGCAACTTATCCAGAACAGGACTGCAAGACTTGTCCTTGGCCTCAAGCCCAGGGATCGTATCTCTCCAGGACTGAAATCTCTGCACTGGCTCCCAGTGGCTGCGAGGATTAAGTTAAAAGCCCTCTGCATTGTCCGCAAGGCCTTCTGGGGTCTGGGGCAGAAATACCTTCAACTCTCTCTTCCTAAATATCTTCCTTCTCAAGCTCTTCGCTCGTCCGCCTCCAACTCCCTTGGGGTCAGTCGCTCCTCCAAACAACAAGTTGGTGGTAGATCTCTCTCTTCAGCAGGGGCATCCCTCTGGAACAGCCTTCCAGCATCCCTGAAACATGAGGAGAACCATCTCTGGTTCTGGAAGCACCTCAAAACCTTCCTCTTTGCTTCTGCTTTCTCTCCCCGCTTCCCTGCGGAATTCCTGACAGAAACTGCACTGGTTACCTGGCCACCTGTTGTGATGTTATTACTATAGTTTCAGCACATCCTACTGAAACCGTGATGTAATGAATTCTGTAACCATGACGGCATGTTCATGTATGGTTCCAGAATGTTGATGGAACCATACACGAAGATTGCCTGAAGAGACAAGGTCGGCCTCCACGGGGGCTTCTCCAATAAAACCTGACAATATATATATAACAACAATATAGTATTTATATTTACACTTCGTAACAATTGGCGACGAGGATCTCATAGGGAGGAAGCCCCCAGAAGCAGTAATCGACATGACAAGTGCTGACTCGACCAGCTACATCGAAAAATGGTGAGGCAGCAGAACCCACGGAAATGTTTTGACTGATGTAAGGCAAGTTGGCACAAGTAGCGGCGCTAACAGCGAGTGGAAAAGCAGCGAGCGAAAAAAAAAAAAGTAAAGGAAAAGTGGCAATAATTAAAAAACAAGCAGAAGTATTGTGCTTACGTTAGCTTAGCATCGTTTGAATGTTGCGCGAGGCCGACAGTAGAAAACGCTAGAGGAAAGCACCTACGTGCGTAGGGTGCGTGCCGCCATCTTGAGGGATAAAACAATTTCGTCACACCGGCAAACGCTACGCGAAAGGCCGTCGATGTGCGTATCATAACAAAGATACGACTGATGAAGTATACGCTGGCCTGCGTGCGTTACTGAAAGTGAATGACAGTAACAGCTGTCTATACTGAGTAAACGTGAACGCGCCCCAAGTGGATGCAACAGTGCAACAGCTGATTGAAATGAGACAATGTGATACACGTTTGAATCAAAACACGTGCATAGTATTGTGGGAACGTTAGGATTGCCAGAATTACAGATGAACTGCAGTAAAGACATTAATTAAAATAAAAGTTGGCACTATGGAAATAAGTTTCAAGGGTGAAAGTTGATACAATTTCAAGTCAAACTGAAACTGGAAATATATAAAAATATTGAAGTAAAAAGGAGGATACAGTGACAGCCACACTAGTATACGAAGATCTGTGTGGTTAGGAATGACGCAGAACATAGCAGCTCCAATGAAATTTTTGGCACTGCCGGGGGATCCAGTGTGTCCCTGGGAACAGTGGCAGGACAATTTTCAAGTATACTTAAGGGCGATAGGAGGTACAAAGTTTAATGATGATTTAAAGGAAGCCACGTTACTTAACTGCATAGGTACAGAGGCACTCAGGATCTTCAGGAACTTACCAGAATTGGATCACACAGATGTAGTTCTGGGTGGTGAATCGTCAAGCGGAGCCAGAAAATATGATGTGGCAATAATTAAACTGAACAAGCACTTTGGAAATAAAACCAACATTGTGTTGGAACGTTATAGATTTTTTTCAAGAAAACAAAATAAAGGTGAAAGCATCGATGCCTACATAGCTGCGTTGAGAGGTCTATTGGCTACGTGTATATTCACAGGAGTGGCGGAGGAATATTTGAGAGATCAACTGGTTCTTCATGTGGCAGATTCTCGCATACAACAGCGTCTGTGGCAAGCAAAAAAACCCACATTGGAACAAGCAATTGAAATAGCAAGGTCCATAGAGCTTGGTGAGAAATGCATGAAGGAGGTTCAGAACAAGATGGAGAATGCAGAAATAAAGTCAGTTAGAGAAACAATCGATGGACAATATGGTAGTGAAGAGGATTTGATTGCCATTGTCAAAAGAATAGTCAGGTCTGACAATGATGCTGGACCTAGACAAGGAAGAGACAATGCATACAGAATGAACAACAAGTGTTTCAAATGTGGTGGATTCAGACACATAAATGTAGAGAAAGACTGTCCTGCTGTATCGGCTGAATGTTATAAGTGTGGACTAATAGGTCATTTTGGTAAAGTGTGTCGCAACAATAGAGGCAGAGGCAGATTCAATTTCCGCCATGTGAGGAATAATGGTAGATATGGTAGAGGAAGGACTGCTACCACGACAAGCATAAAGGCTTTGGAAGAAATTGGTGGTCCCAGTAGTCTATTAGCCATCAACGACAGATTTGAAGAGGAAGTACAGATACTTGCATTCACACCAAATGGGAGTGGTTTGGGCCCGTGGGTGCCAATGGAAATAAATGGGATTACGTTGCAAATCATGGTGGACACAGGTTCTCCATATACTATGGTGGATGTGGACACATATGAGAAAATACTAAAAAAAAATTTGGAAGAATTGAAAATGACCAAGATTAAAGCGACGGGATATGGTAAGACTCCCATCAATATAGTAGGGTATGACTGGGTACATTTAAATTTCGAAGGAAGGAAGACATACTGTAAATTGTATGTTGCTGAAAATGGATTTTCCATAGTTGGATGGTGGGAACAAGCATCATTGAAGATACGGATACATCCAGGCGAGAGTGTGCCTATTCTTTGCATAAATGGAGATAGCTGTAGTACATCGGAAAATTTAGCCAAAAGTTTTCCCAAGGTCTTCAGTAATGACATTGGAATTCTTAAAGGTTTCAAGCATCGGATCATACTTAAAAGAGGAGCAAATCCTGTGGTACATAAGGTAAGAAACATACCTATAGGTACCAGAGAAGCATTGAAAAGAGAATTAGATAAATTGAGCATGCAGGACATCATTGAACCCATTGAAAGTTCTGAATGGCTATCCCCTATTGTTATTGTTAAAAAACCAGACGGATCGATAAGAATGTGTGTTGACCTGAGAGATCTCAATGCTAAATCTGGGTAGACCGTCATCCACTACCAAATATAGGAGAAATGTTGACCACGATAAAGCCAGCGAAATTTTTCACGACACTCGACTTATCATCGGCATATCACCAGGTAATGTTAGATGAAGAATCCAGACACTTAACCTCATTTATAACACCATTGGGAGCATTCAGATACAAAAGGATGCCGTTTGGATTGGCTTCTGCGGCTGCAGTATTTCAGAGATTGATGCATCATTTATTTGATGGTCTTCAAGGGGTTCATTATTTTCAGGACGATATCTTGATATCCGCAATGTCTGAGGAAGAACATGATGCTAAGTTGTTAGGTGTGCTACAAGTTATACAACAAAAGGGCATGACACTAAAAATTGAAAAATGCAAGATAAAAAAAAACAAAGTAACTTATTTAGGACATCGCATAAATGCCGATGGTATAAAACCCAAAGAGTCATTAGTTGACACTATTCTTAAGATTCCTGATCCATTAAATAAAGACCAACTCCGAAGTTTTTTAGGATTAACAGAATACTATTCAAAGTTTGTGGATCACTACTCTGATAGACAGAACAATTGAGAAATCGGATGTGCAAAGGTATGAGATTTCATTGGTCTGACAGATGCAAGAAGGAGTTTGAAACAATGAAGTCATTAATAAACAGAGCACCTGCACTAAAAATGTTTGACTCAAGTGCCAAGACCAGAATATCAGTAGATGCCAGCAACATGGGCTTAGGGGGTGTATTAGAGCAGATTAAAGATGGTGAGGTAGTTCCCATTGCTTTTGCATCCAGGACATTGAGAGGAACGAGAAGAATTATTCGACTATTGAGAAGGAGGCTTTGGGAGTTAAATGGATTCTAGAACATTTCAAGAGTCTCATTTGGGGCATACCAGTTGAAATAAGAACTGATCATAAGCCACTGGTACATGTATTAAATTCAAAGAATCCCCACATGACTTCTCCACGCATAAGGAGGTGGACGTTAATTATCATGCAATACAATATCAAAATAATATACACCCCTGGGAAGACCAATGTAGTGGCTGATTGCTTTTCTCGTCTACCATGCAACTGTGATACAATTGAATGTGATAACAAAGGAGAACTTACAGATGATCAAAACATGGAATGTATAATAGCACATATACAACCAGGGTTTTCAAAAGAGGACTGGATTGAGGCAAGAGAACAAGATATTGAACAAATATTGTTAAGAAAAGCTATTGAAAATGGGTGGACAGATACTGGAGAAAATATCAAGTCTTGGGAAAAGATAAAAGATGAATTATCAAGTGATAATACATGTGTTTATAGAGGCGAGCGAATAATACCTCCAGTTAAGATGAGAGAGAAAATTATGAAATTAGCACATGAGGGCCACGTAGGAAGAAACTTAACGAAAAGAAGAGTAAGAGAAGCTTATTGGTGGCCCAACATGTGGGATGAATTGGAAACTATGGTTAGGGATTGCTCAGCATGTGCAGTAAGTGATAAGAGCAAAACAACGCACATCACACCATTACAACCAGTAGAGATTCCAGGTACGGTGTGGACTAAACTGGCAATAGATATAGCAGGACCATATGAAACTTTAGGACCGCAAAAAATCTATTTCATTGTACTGGTTGACTATATGTCTAAATGGGTGGAATGTGGAATTGTTGAAGAATCAATGTCAGCAAGGAAAGTTACTAAGTTTTTGGAGGACATCTTTAACAGAGAAGGGGAGCCTCTAGAAATAATATCTGACAATGGAGCTCAATTTATGTCACAAGAAATCCAGAAATTTCTTAAAGAAAGGGCCATCAAACATAAAACAACGGCTTTGTACCATCCTATGGGTAACGGATTGGTGGAGAGGATGAATCGTTTCATAAAAGGTATCATTCAATTAGCCATTGTCAACAACATACCATGGAGAGAAACTCTAAAGGAGGCGCTTAACACGTATAAAGTTACCCCTCATTCAACGACTGAAGAAGAACCTTTCACTTTGATGAGAGGGAGAATAGCTACAAACAGATTCAGACCTGCGTGGATAACAAAGAAAAAAAACAAAGAAATAAATTTGGATGACATAGTTAACAGAGTAAAAAGAAAACAAGAAGAATACAAAAATTATTACGACAGACAGAAACATGTTCAAGGAAGTAAGTTTCAAAAAGGAGATTGGGTTAGAGTAAGAGAACCCAAAAGAGTGATGAAAGGAGAGTCAAAATTTCGTCATCCTCAGAAAATAATGGAGTGCTCTGGAAAATCAGTGATTCTAGAAGATGGAAAGAAATGGTCATGTAATGATGTTGTTTTGGCAAAGGAGGAGGAAGTTGTAAAATTCAAAGAAGAACAAGTGGCAAAGGGAGAAATGTTTAAAGATAAGTTCAATGACTTGAGATATATGAACAAAGCAACCGCTCAGGAGAGTGTAACAAAAAATGAAATACATGAAAAAAATTTAGAGAATGTTCAGTCATCTACAAGAGTTAGAAAAAGAGTGTGGAATCATAATCAAGACTATGTATATTATTAAAGAGAAATTGTGACTTAGAACTACAACAACACAAAGAAGCAAGAACATCAAAAGATATAACTTTACAAAAGTATCCTTTTCTTAAATGGGCGAAATGTTCACACATATATATATATAGATATAGTTATAAATGTTAGTGGTAACACATTTTAAAATGTTAAACTTAGTTGTTCAGTTTAATATAGAAGGGAAGATGTTGTGATGTTATTACTATAGTTTCAGCACATCCTACTGAAACCGTGATGTAATGAATTCTGTAACCATGACGGCATGTTCGTGTATGGTTCTAGAATGTTGATGGAACCATACACGAAGATTGCTTGAAGAGACGAGGTCGGCCTCCACGGGGGCTTCTCCAATAAAACCTGACAATATATATATAACAACAATATAGTATTTATATTTACACTTCGTAACACCACCCTTTCTGATCTCAGGCCCAGGCCCCGCCAGTTGACTACCTGCACTGCCTCCCTGGCAACCCCTGCACCTGGGGACTGTTTTCTGTATCCCTACAGTCCCCCTACCAGCATTTATGTCTGCACTTACCTTGCACTTGCCACCAGCTGACCGTTTTAGTATCTTATTTATTCTACTATTTCATGTACTGCATTTTCCCCTCTCCCTTCCCCCGTGCACTTTTCCCTTTCCCCCTTCCCATGCACTTGTGTTATCTGAATGGCACATGGCCTAGTAGGATTGTTGTCTGTCTTCCCTTGTTCCCCCTTCCTTGCCTCGTCACGCCTTGAAACACTTGTGTATAGGCGCGTTATGAATGCCATATCATATCATATTAAAACCCCATACTTTGTGTTCTCCAATGAGATGGTGACTTTGAGAGTGAGAATGTCCTTCCTTCCCATTGTTGTGTCAGAATTTCATCTCTCTCAGAAGATCCATCTGTTTTCCCTGCAAGACTGTGGAGGGATTCCACTGGCTAGATCCTGTGAGGGCCCACAGCTAGTATTTCTCTTGGACGAGGGACATCAGGAGAAATGACCAGCTCTTGGTACATTACTCTTGTTACTTTGTGGGCAGGGCTTTTACTAAGCAGACCCTGTCCAGGTGAATCCTCCTGTGCATCTCCAAATGTTACAATATGCCTGGCAAGGTTGTGCCTGATGGTCTCAGTGTTTATTGCACTAGATGCCTGGCAACCACACCGGCCTTGCAGAGTGGGGGGGCTCTCATTGGACATCTGTTAAGCAGCTATGTGAGCTTTGCTGCACACAGTTAATAAGTATTACTGTCTGGATCCCTTGTCAGGGCAGGATGCTCACTTTGGCCCAACGGTTTTTGAAGTTCTTTTTTGGAGTACGTGGTGGTTTCTCACTCTCCTCCCTCCTCCAGATTTTTGTAATGGCACGAGGCTCTATCTAAGAGGAGAATCTGTGGGAGGAAGGAATCCATTAGAAGAACAAAATACTTTCCTCTTTGTAATGTCCTTTCTTGAGGATGAATCCTTCCTCCCACAGATTATTCATCGCCGTCCCACTCTGCCCCTGTTGGAGGATAGCTCATACACCTCATCTGTTTTATGACCACTCATTTCTGCTTTTTCCCCTATCGCTCAGCAGCTGAGGTAATTGGATGTGTGGCTCAATAAATACTGGCCGGACTTTACATGCAACGCAGAGATGTGCTATGTCCTCTAGTGGCTGAAAAAGATTCTGAAGATAGCTGGCACTGGAAAAACTATATCTAGGATGAGGCATCTATGAGAGGAAGAAATCCATTAGAAGAACAAATAATGTACCCCTCTATAATGTTCTTTCTGATGAATTAGTCCTTGCTCTCACAGATTCTTGATGACTGTCGCGCTCTGCCGCTGCTGGCGGATAGCTCATACACCTCATCTGTTCTGCGATCCCTCAGCTACTGAGTGCTAGGGAAAAAGGCAGAACTGGGGTCTTTAGGTGAAGTCACTCTATATATACTGGTCTAGACTTCACGCGCAACATCTGGGTGTGCAACGACGCCGAGAGGAACGCAGAGCTGAGCTGTGCCCTCAGGCATCTGAAAAAGTCTCTGAAGACAACTGGCACTGGAGCGAATATATCTAAGATGAGGAATCTGTAGGAGGAACAACTAATTCATCAGAAAGAACTTTCCTGAGAAGTAAGTAATGTGTTCTTTTGTGCCAAAAAACAATTATCTTTACTGTTATGTCTATGTGATGAGAGGAAAATACACCCTACATTACTAGGTTCACAGGAGGAACACAATTTCACTTTTCAACAAAATGTTCAGGAAAATGCATGAATGTTATTCCCAATTGTTTAGTCTTCTGCTGTTGGATGTGGAATAAGAAAGTGTAAATGCTTAATTACAAAGTATGGCGAGGAAATCAATATTGCAATCACTTGGGAGCAAATTAACATGGACGATAGAGCACTAATGAAAGGCGCGCATTCTCTGATCAGAGTTTGGCCCTGGTAGCAATGTTTTGAGAGACCGTTACAGTGGTATTGCAGAGTATCTGGTGAGTTGGCGACTGAAAGTACATGGAGTGGGTGGTGTCCATTCGACCGCATTCCTTTTGGGAAACGATTAAGTAGATCCCAATGGTCATGTGGGACAACTATCGACAAGGGTAGGTTGAGCTTGAATATATGGTGGCCTAGTATATGATGGATGTGTAGGTTGAGTATTGATTGAAAAGTAACGTGCGTCGCAATGCTATGGATGAGGGTTTGAGAAGTTGTCTGGCTCCACTGAAAGGCATCAGAGAGTTTTAGCACCATAGGTTAAATGTGTTACTGTGCGAACAGGCTCCTAGAATGCTAAGGAGCATTGTCAAAGATTTAATATGTAATATGATAATGTTTTAGACTAAGGTTACATGCACATGCTTTGTCCTACCCGCCGTAGGGGCTAGGAATATAGAGACTGTTTGGCATATTTGAAAATAGTGTATATTTATTAACTAATAGTCTGGGATACTCTAATGAGGATATCTGTCTTGTTAACGACTAGCTGGGATAGCACTGCTGGATCGGGACGACGTGTTTGGAGGCAGCCCTTTTGGCACTGGCCGTATCAATGCAGCTCCTTCAGCGCAGATCCCTTTTGGATCTGCCCTGCTGGCTATATATCAAAGCAAACATCAATATCTAGGAGCGTAGGTCCCTAAGCTCTGCTAGTTGTGGCCAACAGGGCTTGCTTAAAAGGGACCTCTGCCCAAGGTGCTGCCCAGAACGGCCGGTGCTGAAAGCACTGCTCCGGAATGTCCAGCTTCGCTTCTGGCTAGCCAGAAGCCTAAGAAATGGGGATAGAAGCTATGTGCCAGAGCGCAGAGTGAAATCCTCTAGTGCTACGAAAGATTTCTCTTCTGGCAACTTTCCCTTCATATTCCATGGACCCCCAAACTGTCTGCTTATGTTTTTGAACCTGTCCTGATTTTTTACAGAGAAGTGAAGACCTTCAGCTTCACTCCCCTGGCCTTTTGCTCATTTTGTCATGGGGAACTGATCAGTCCTTCAGACTGTCAGTACTGGTAAACTATGATTACCTCTCTTTTTACCTTGTTGGTATATTTTTAACACTGCACAGAGCATCTTACAATGCAGTGCATTGGGGATACTTCTGTAACACCCTAGTGTTTTACACTTGGGATTTCTGGTTACTTGTATATGTGCCTAAAGACAAGCTGATGGCAGCCATTACATCTGTGTTATTTCTAGTGTGCACATTCGTGTTTACTGCGTATGGCTACTAAAAGTGGCTAGTGCCCTAAAATGGCCGCATTTTTTCGTTTGTTCTTTGGTCATATCGTTGTTGGGGCATATTCCTGCCTTCTCAGGTCAGGAAATCCCATATAAGGTTGCTGCTGCTTTTGCGGTCTTGTGATGCCTTTGTGTGTGCTTGGCTCAGGAAGGGGTGGGACTGTCTGGTTCCACTCCACATCCGTGGTGCCTGAAAGTCTGGGTGTGTGGCATGAGTGAAACCCACAGTGATCCTTGATTGGACCACTGCTGGCTGTTTGAATTGTGCATTTCCTTACCATTGGGGGTTTTGGACATGCTTCCAGCCGGGATTTAGGATATGAAGAGAACTTCTGCAGCCATTTCTACAGATCAGCGTTTGAGCCAAGTATCCTGTGTAGACGAGCAGCTGACTAAAGATCCATGGACGACTCCTGAAGAGGCCCAGCATCCCTTACTGTGTTTGGCCCGGTGAAGCCCTGCTGGCCTACCTGATCTGCAAAGCTCCTGAACGGTGCTTCTACCCTTGGACTGGTGGGGCCCACCAGTCTCGAAGCGTTCCTGAGGAACCAGCCATCCTGAGCCATCTGAAGGTTCCCTGGACCACCAGGTGGACTGACCAGCTCTCCCGTGGGCTACCTTGGTAGAATCGTCGTAATTCCACGTTCGTCGCTGGATCTTCGTGGTAGCCAACTTGTTGTATAATTCACTTCCTGTCCAATTTCAGCCTCCCATCTTCAAGGGATCCTGCTTTGGAAGGTCTTCTTAAACCGTGACTGGGAGGATGTCTGCTGCTGCCTGTGTGAGGTAGCTGTCGCTGGAACGCACCTATCCCTGTCTGGTGAAGTGTCCTGAAGAGGTCTGCATCAGTGCCGTCTGCATTTTTTCTTCGCAAAGGGTTTTACCTACCTGTCACTTTGTTGAAAAGCTTCTGGAACAGTTCACCACCACAAGAACTCTTCCTACATCAGTCCCCTCTCATAACGAGAAGAGTTGTGACTTTTGGGCACATGGCCCATACATCCTAGGGATTGGACTTATAAAGTGAGGGCATCATTATTGTGTGCTTCACTGTGTGGACCCCTGACCCCACTAACACTCTCCTGACACTAAACCTTGACCACTTCCCACACTTACCTTGATTGGGCTTGGCTAACCTGTGAGTTCCCATTTTTCACAATAACAAGTGTGACCTCCTAAAATCTGTCCACCAGGCCAGATTCTAGAAATCAATTTTAACAACAAGTTTGTGAAACACTGGACCTCACTCTTACACTTACAAGTGTCTCCCACACTGACTCATGTTAAAACCTCAGCACACCTACCTCTGAGGAAAGGGAGAGAGTGATATATGATATGATAGGTTATTTATAGCGCGCGTAATACCCGGAGGTTTCTAAGCAGGGACTGAGGATCGAACCTGCGGTGCTCTATGTCGTCTTGCTTCCAAGGCGAACACGTTGCCCCTGAGCTATCCTCCCAAGAGTGCACGTTGGCTCTTGGCAGGTGCCGTGTCAATGTACATGTATTGACCACAAAGATCTTGGATGAGGAACAGAGCTCTGGGTTGTTACGGGTGTATGCAGGGAACAGGGCCACAACAGTATTTATCAGATCAGAGGGACCTATTCCCCTGACACAGTAATGATAATGATGTGGTATTAATATAGCGCTTTCACCAAGGTATTTCCATAAGACATCACCTCATGGAAGTTGGCACTCATAAATTAATCTGAGCCACACAGACTGCAGCACCGAGCACTCAACCCACTGAGCTATCTAACGGCAGTAACAGCATGTAAAATGTTGGCGTGGGTGAGGTCCAGGCTGAGTGGTATTTGGGATTAGAGAGGGATGATGTTCAGGGGTGAAAGCATTGATAGAGGATGGGGTTCAGTGATGTAAGATGCTTAGAGGGGAAAGCCGTTAGGCCATAGATGGAGCAGAGGTGTTAGACAGGTCAGGGGAGGATCACATCTCGAGCAGAATGCGCGGTCGTAGCAGGTCAAGCCAAGGGTCGAGGGCTGTATTGGAGAGGTTAGGGCCGTGGGGATAAGAGCAATATTACAGAGGTCAGAGGGGGACACGAACTAAAGCAGGATTAGAGATGCCAGAGGGGTCTCATCCAGAAGGTTAGAGCATGGGAGACACCCGAGGGGGTCCCGTCCAGTAGAGAGGCCCGAGTGGGTCAGGCTCGGGGGTGGGAGAACAGAGCAGTATGGGGGTGGTCTGAGCGGGCCTGGCCCTGGGTACGAGAGCAGTATTCGGGGAGAAGTGCAAGGGGTCAGAGGTGACAGATCATGGGCCTAAAAGCACTAAAGAGTTGAAGGAGGACAGCCACAGTAATAGAGGCGGGTTCACAGGGGGTCATGACCCGGAGGGAGAATGCAGTATTGTAGGTTTAGAGGAGTCAAGTGCACGGATATGTCCGCGTTAGGGGGGTGCAGGCCTAGAGGATTTGAGGGAGCCCTTATAGTTGGGCTTTGGAGAGGTCAGCGTCATCAAGGGCCAGGGCGGGAGCAGGCGTGTCGCAGCAACTGAGAGAAGAGGTCAAAGGAGGTAACGGGGGCAGCTAGGCCTGGCCCTGAGCAGTACTCGAAGGTCCGGTACAGCATGCCATGAGGTGGCGCATTCAAGTTTAAATATAACATGAATACATTCTGTGTGTTCATAGACAATAAAAGGTGGTCTTATCAGTGGAATCGGCCGAGAGAACTTTATCTTGCTGACAGTTTTCAGCGGAGTTCGCTTCAAGCTCCATCTTATAGTGCGGATTTGACTTGCCCGCCCCACTTTTTAAATACCTCCATTACAGTGGCCGACTCCCCAGGTAGGAAGAGGCGCCTTGGCGCCTCGGCGCGCCAGTCCTGACCTAGATCTCTGACAGTCGCCATCTGCAGCCGCGCGCCAACCGCCCGCCAGATGCAGAATTATGACGCGGGCTGAGGCCTCGAGCTGTCGGATTGCTCTCCTCCGATCCCCTTGATGAGTCTTAGTGACTCGGAGATCATTTAGAACATCCAAAGCTGTCCAGAGCCCTGCTCAGCCCCTTCCCTCCCTCCACCCTACAGGTAACACCGCAGCCCCTTCCTACCTTGAAATCCGTTCTCCATTTTGTCTCTGCACGTTTCCCAGTGTTTCATACGATCCGCTCTCCTCACTCAAATGACTGCCACACACATTTCTGCTGTTTTATTTTACATCACATCACATCACTGTCTCGCTTCCTTCTGAGGCTCTGGCCAATTTCTCTATCTCTCCCCTGTCTCAGAGACCTGCCTTATTCCTTTATCGCCTCAGAGGCTGTGAGGAACGGTCTCAGAGAATCTAGACTATAGTGGGAGAGTTATTGCAGGCTTAGCACTCTCTAGCTGAACTCTCACCGTGCCTCATTTAGCTGCTGTCAAACGGTTCCCTCTGAAACGCTCCTTGAAGTATCATTGCCTCACTGTTAGGTAGTGCAGGCCTGCCTCCAAGCATAATGTATGTGTCATTTCACTTCTATGTCGACAGAGACGTCATTTCACCAAAATGCCAGGGGTAGCGGACGTGACATCACAAGAAGTGATGCCCTGTGACCCCAACCCGAAGTGACATCGCGTGAAGCAATGGAACACGACCTTTCACCTCTTGACAAAACCGCAAGTGGCATCACATAGCATTGTTCCTGAGTAGGCTACAAATAATTTGGTTATGATATCACTATAATGTGATGTACATTTCATACAAGAATGGTTCACCATATGTATCGTTAGGATCAGTGTGTATAGGCCCATATTACCAAATGACTGTGAATGCAAGCGGACGCCCAAGGCCAAATGAGAATGATATGCTATTATATAGCACTTACGCATACGCGCATTATATAGAACAAATATACATACATCATCCAACCTGTGACGGTACTCATTTATCGACCTCAGAAGGATAAAAGACTGAGTTGGTGTGTTTAAACAGACTAAACCAGTGACTCACCCCCTGAAGTGTGCCTGAAATAAACCTTTAACGAGTCTAGCAATTATTGTATAGCATTCCAGAAAGACAAGTTATTTGTTATTCCTATTCTTTCTTATTTAGGGTCACTGCTCAGTGTTACACTTTTGGTATTCCCTGTTGTTTTTAAAGGGTCTGATCAAGAAAGTCAGCCACTCCAGAAACAAAGAGCCACATGGCACTGGCCACAGATCATGAGCTTACAACTAAAAAAAATAAAAACAAATAAAATAAAAGTAGTTTTTTTGGGGGTAGTAAGGGAGACCACAGGGGTAGCAAGGGAGACCTCAGGGGTTGTAGCTGCGACCCCTGTCAACCACCAATTGACGTCCCTGTATGTCGAGACCACAGGCTTCCTATTATGCATTCAACTTCTTTACTTACAACCAGCAGCAAAGACGGAAAAATCTTAACAAAACACTAGGAACATTTTTAAACAGTATTACCATGAACAGAAAGATCACACAAGACCCCAACCTAAGATGGCAATCCTGGCATGTCAGCCATTCAGGCACTTCTCCAGGGACGTCATGTGGGGGTCGCCGTGGTCGCAACTGCGACCCCTGAGGTTTCCCTTGCAACCCCTGTGGTCTCCCCTGCTACCCCTAAAAAAAATGGTGAACTAATGTCACAGGCAGCTCCCGGGGAAATCGGAACATGGACTTGCACTTCCTGGAATTCCAACGCCACTGGAAAGTAGACAAAGCACTGACTTTGATTTGGAGAACAACAGGAACAGGGTTATTGTTCCTCTCACTCCGTTCACAGAGTTCCCTCTAACAGATGGGAAGCCTGGCTGACCGTGAATGGACCTTGGCACCATACGATCGACACACGTGAGATACCAATGAATCTTTAAAGGAAGAAGCACTTTGGAATAGCTGAGGGTGAGAACATCGGCGGGTTTGATCCAAGACTACTGACGAGAGGTCCAGATTTGGTGAATGGCCCCTGTGTTTGTACTATAAGTAGTGAATCAGTTGGACAAATTTCCACGTGAAAACTACATCAATTGGGAGGCGACTTCAGGGCTGGAATGTGAAACATTCAAGAATGAAGACAGTTGAACACAAAAGAAATGCACTTTATTACACACCGACTTGTAGTCATTTTTTAGAATGTATTTTTGTATTTGTATGTTCTGATGAGGTGCACTAATTGGGAACAGTCTGAATAACTAGTTGCACGAAACTCGAGTCGACAAGACCAGAGGTTCCACTCCATTTTGGAGTTTGGACTCTACTTGGGTCACATAGAAATACTACAGTAAATGTATATATTGAAAGAAATGTGTTAATATATACTCTTTTTAGAATACTCATTGATGCACTTCAGAAGACTACAAACATGGTTTAGTGTCTTAGGGTCTATTGGTATAGACTGGTTTGTTCTGTTTTTGGAACACACAATAGATATTGCACTGGTATGAATGGATTTGGGGTTGAATGTGAATGCAAGATTACGAGATGAATGTTGAGATAGAATGGTTTTCGGTTGGTGTGGCGTTAATTGAATATTTCAGATTTTAACAATTGTTCAACTTATAAATGTTGTAATTGTATACAACGTCTTATGTGTTGCAAGTTATGAACATATAAATAAGAAAATAAATTTAATGAATTCAATAATGCCTTGTCTATAAATCCTTTTGCATAAAATAGCCATTTTGTTGTAGGTCTTTTTCTCATTAGTTATATAATATAAATGGTTAGAGGGCGGTACTTGTCCTTTTGACAATTGTACCTTTTGCATCACCCCTAAAAAAAAAGAACATTTTAAAAAGAATCTTTCTTTTTTAATTTTTTTTTTTTTTACATTGAAGCTCCTGTACAGTGCCATGTGACTCTTTGTTTCTGGAGTGGCTGGAATGTATGTTGAGGCCTCTTTAAAAAACAGGCTGTTCCACACTTTGAGCAGTGACCCTAAAGAAGAAAGAATATGAATAACAAATAATTTGTCTTTCTGGAATTCTACCCAATAATTGCTAGACTAATTAAAGGGGTGAAAGGTCGTGTTTGATCCCTTCCCGTGATGTCACTTTGGTTTGTGGTCAAATAACATCACTTCCTGTGATGTCATCAGAGGTCAAGGGTCATTATGTACGCTACCCCTGGCATTTTAGTGAAATGACATCCCTGGTCTTCTCCTCTTATAAAGGTCCTTAACACTAGTCCATCATCCTCTTCTTTGCTTCTCGACCAGCAGATAAGTGTTCCCTATCTACTGTCAAGCTACGTGCTGATTTAAATGGTTGTTGGTAATCATTACTGTACATAATGTATTTGCATAAGTGTTTCATAGTTTTATGACAGTGTGTTGCTCCCGTTCTGCTATGTGCAAGCGTTTGGCGTATTACATTTTTTTCGCAGCGCTTTCATTTTCGCTGCGTTCACTTTGCTCGCTGCGTGTATTTTGCAAATAGCAAGCATTTCGTTTGTAAGAGCCCGTGAAGCCTTATCGGCCTCCCAGACTGCTCGTCTATTCCTCGCTCTGTGAGAACACCCGGGCAAGGAAACGTTGACATTTTGTTTCAATTTCTTTGCCGAGCAAGTCCCAGCGGGAGGCGTTCCACAAGGAGTACGTTGCAGGCGCAAGTGCTCCATCGTGCAGACCATTCCTTCAGGCTATATTCTTTCACAGCGCAGGCATTGTGAGGTGTTACTTTGTTTCTGTAGTTTGCAGTTTTGCTCCGACTTGGTTGGCAAGAAGCCTGCTCGGCTTGAGGGCGTGTCACAGGCTCCTGAAGGGATTTATGGTTTTGGCTTGCTCTGCCTTTATACTCTCACCTGTGTGGTTGCTTTACTGAGGTGAAGAGTAACCTCTGCCCAAGGTTTTGGGGCTGACTGTGTGTGAGTCAAAATATCCCCCCCCCTCTCTCATCTGTTCCTGTTATAACTGGTAAAACCTTGACAGAAACTATGTCAGTTTTTAGAGGGGAGTAGCGGCAGGCAGAGGTAAATGAAGCGGGTATCCTTATTAGTCAAGGCAGTTTCTTGGAGGGGAATGAGGTTCCAGCTAAACAAGGGGCTACAGGACGCAGGCTGGAAGGGGTTGATGAGCACCTATGGAGAGTGGCCAGGAGACAGTTAGTAATGCATTCTGGGTTCTTAACAATATGTTAGCTGGCGCTTTTGATGACTTGGTGAAGGATATAGCTGATTTTCATGGTAATGGTCTTGCTGGCCCATCTGAGGTGCCAGCAGAGGTTCCCAGGCCTTGTAAGTGTTCACAAAAGGTTAAACATGTAGAGAAGGGGTCTCAGGCCAGGAAAAGATGTAGGATCAGAGTAGAAGTTTCCCTTGTGGCTTCTTCCTCCAAATCCTCCTCGTCTTCTGAGGATGCAGATTCCCCTCCTAAGAGGCAGAAGGTAAAGAAGGACGTATCCCAGGAAGGGAAGAAAGTGCTCTGAGACATTTTGGGGGAGCCTTTCTTTGATCCCGATGACATTCAACGTCCTCGTTCGGCAGAGTGGAGGCCATCAGAGGCTGTGTCCTCCTGCATGAAGCATTGGGTAAGGAAGCCCATGGAGAAATAAGCTAAGGGAAGTGTTCCCACGCCTGTCTCTCCCGGATAAGGTGGCTGCGACCGCTGAAGTTGTCCATTCTATGGTTGTTTTTCTGTCAAAAAAGGGTAAAGACCCTAGGAAAGGCATAGACAAAGCCCTGAGGTGCTGCCAGGACAAACTATTGGATATATGCATCTTGCTCAGATTTTCGATATGCTGGATGAAAGTGCACGATATGACACCCGACTCGATGTCAATATCCTCAGGGGCTGGGTCCAGCGTTCTGTGTGCCTGCTCGGCAACACCAACTCTGCTCTGTCACTGGAGCAGTGTAAAGCTTTACCGATGCGCTTAGATCCCAAATTACCTGACATGGCCGTGGCGGAGGCTGGGCCTAAGGCCCAGTGGCTGCTCTTCGGGGAGAGATCTGTCAAGGAGCTCTCTTCATTTCTGCACACGTTCACGGCTTTAGATAAAGCGCAGAATAACATTAAAAAAAAACCTGACCCCAGGTGTTTTTGTGAAGGCCGGAAGGGTCAGAGCCCTTTCCTGTGGCCGTCCGTTCCAGCTCTTCCCGCTCTTCCCGGCTCTTCCCACCCACAGTTTTCACCCAGAGGAGGGAGCTCCGGGTTCAGCTCTAGAGGCGCTGCCGGCACCTTTGTTCCACAGCGAGGGACACAGTGGAGAGGCCGCTCCTACAGGGAAGCAGGACATGCACAAATCTCTTCAGGTGAGCATTTTTCATTTAAGTGTTTCTTCCCAGGGAGAGCTTGTGGGGAGATTAGCTTGTTTTGCTCAGAATTGGGCTCAACTCTCGGCAGATGCTTGGGTGCTACAGTGTGGGGGTTCCACATAAAGTTTTACAGTCCCCCCTTTCAGATGGTGCGTCCTCGGCCGCTAGTGTTCAGTCAGGAGAGGCAAGTTTGTGTTGATGCAGAGGTACACAATTTCCTTCAGAAGGGAGCAGTGGTGCCCACATGGATGATCGATTCCCTTTTTCTCAGCTTCATCGTTTTGGTGCCCAAATAGGATGGGGGCTTCATATTGGTAATCAGCCACTGAGCCCTCAATTCTTTAGTGGTGTATCGCCACTTCAAGATGGAAGGGATTAATCTGCTGAGGGATTCTCTACTGCAGGGAGATTGGAGGGCACGATCGACTTGAAGGATGCTTATTTGGTGGTTCCGGTTTAACCCCCTCATCAGCAGTATATGCAGTTTCAGTGGCAGGATCGGTTTTGGCAGTGTGCGTCTCTCCCGTTCGGCCTCTCCTCAACCCCTTAATGCTTCACTGACCTGCTGCGACTGGTGATGGCTTTTCTATGGTCCAGGGGGATAAGGATAGTCATGTACCTGGACAACATGCTCACCCTAGCGCAGGAGGAGAGTCTCCTCCTCGCCCCACTTCGGTTGACGGTGTCCCTCCTTCAGGATCTGGGGTTTGTGATTAACTAAGAAAAGTCTGTCCTCATGCCCAACACAATGTGTGCATTTTCTGGGATTCGTTATAGATTCTCAGCTGTGCCAGCTCTGGTTGCCCCAGTAGAGGATGCAGAGGATTCAATCCCAGATCAAGTCTGTGTTACAGAAAGGGGTGTTGTCTCTTCGACTCCTTTCCAGGGTCATAGGTATGCTATTGGCATCCATTCAGGCCATCTTTCCAGCCCAGCTCCATTACAGGACTCTTCAGAGGCTGAAGACTCAGCATCTTCAGTCAGGGGCTGCCTATTCTCAGGTGGTGCGTTTGTCACAAGATGCAACGGTAGAGCTTTGTGGGTAGCTGCAGCACATGCAAGCGTGTAGCGGGCGAGCTATATTTGGCTTCACTCCAGATATGGGATATGGTGTTAGAGTTGGATGCCAGTCTGTCCAGTTGGGGATCGCAAAAGCAAGAGGTTTCTACGGGGGGAGGGGCAAGTGGTCCGCCCTAGAGCAATCTTTCCATTTCAATTGCCTCAAATTCATAGCAGGGTCCTTTGCAGTGAAGAGTTTCGCCAACGACAAGATGAATTGTTGCATGCTTCTAAGGATGGACAATGTGTCAGCCGTCTGCTGCATCAACAAATTGGGGGGGAATCGATCCAAGGGATTAACGGACATAGCACAACATTTCGGACACTTCTGCCTCAATCGCGGGATTATGTTGCAGGCAGAATATCTACCAGACCTCTCCAACACAGTGGCGGATTGGAAGTCCAGGTTTCTTCAGGACAGCAGTGAGTGAAAGCCGAACAGTGAAGTGTTTGCACTCCTGTCACATGTTTGTGGTCTGTTTGTCACAGCTCTGTGCACCTCTTGCCTCAATTGCCCGGTCACTTGCTTCTTCAGATGGCCCGCCGGATCCGAACGCTGTGACAATAGACGCTCTCCTTCAGGACTGGGGTCACCTTCAAGGGTACACTTTTCCTCCATTCTCCCTCATTCCGAGAGTTTTGCTCCAAGTGCGCAGACAAGTAACACCATTGGTCCTTATGACCCCTTTTTGGCCAAACCAGATATGGTTTCCAACCCTTATGGAATTCACTGTGGACATTCCCAGGCTCCTTCTGTCCTTTCTGCTGATTATCACAGATCTGGAGGGCAGGGAGGGTGGGTGTCACGAGTTGGTCTTGCAGGGGCAACTACAGTTCATTGCATGGAAGATATCTGTGAGTCCTGGGCATTACCAGGCCTTTTGGGAGATGCGTGAGAGGTCTTCAGAGACTCTTGGGCTAGATCCACTCAGGTTTCCTATTCATCTGTGTGCTTGCATTGGGTGATCTGGTGCGTGGAGAGTGAGCTCGATCCATTTTCTGCCGCTCCAGTAGAGGTAGTTAACTTCCTGGTATCTCTCTTTAAAGAAGGGGAGGCTTATAGGACAATAAATTATTTCCGCTCAGCCATATCGGCGGGTCATATTTTGGTTAAAGGAGAACTGGTGGGTCAGCATTTCCTAGTGCGAAGAGCCTTGCGGTCCATCAGGATTGAGATTCCTCCTAAACTGAGTTTTCTGTTTTCTGGGATGTGAATGTAGTCTTCTGTTTGTTCCAATCATGGCCAGTTAATGATGATCTTTCGCTTCACCAATTATCTGCAAAAAGAACTATATTGCTATTAGAAGGGTTTCTAATGTTAAAGCATTCGATGAAGATAATAAGGTGTTTTCCCCAGAAGGTGTAAAAAATGTTGTTTCATGCAGGACAGAGGGCCTCATTCCAAGTCAGGCAGTCCTGTAAAGACATGTCGGTATCCGTGGATAGAGGCACTTTACTGGACCGCCCAACTACGGGTTTGCCGATGGGGAACCTGGATAACCTCCAGCTAAATGCTAGAGGTAAGCCAGGTACCCTGTGGCCAAAAAAGCCCTCACTACCGCCAACCGCCATTGCCGGTAATGGCAATGATGGAAAATCCCCCTATGGAGTCCTATGGGACTCCATGAATGGGCATTTACACCATACCACAAGCACTTGTAATCTGGCAGCAATGCGCCAGACCGAGTGCCAGTAAAGGTAAGCACTAAATACTGGTATCCTGGTGGCTCTACTGCCAGGATACCACCATACTCGGAATGAGGCCCAAAGTGTTTATCTACCTCAATTTCTTATCCTTCTTTTCCGGAGGATCAGAAATTGTGTGCGGTTCATTGTCTGCAATCATATTTCAGGGTTACTAGTGGATCACGGTCTCCTTACACCTCTCAGTTGCTCGTCTCCTTTAGAAGACCTTTTGCTGCAGTTTCCTCAGCCACCTTAGCTTGCTGGGTGCGTTGGGTTATGAAGGAGGCTGGGATAGACATGTCCATATTTGGAGCTCTTCCTCCTAGAGGAGCTATGGCCTCTAAATCGGCTCTGCTTGGGGGGAGGTTGGAAGATATCCTAAGGGCGGCTGACTGGTCCAAGGCATCTACGTTTAAATCTTTCTATCATAGAACAGTTCAGCATGTAGCTAATGTGGTGTTGCAACAGCTTTGAACTTACATAATAGGAAGCCTCTGGTCTCCCCCCACACTAACGTGAGTGGGGGTTTAGATTATATTAAGAGACACAGAGGCGAGTTTTATCCCTCCCACCCTTTCCCTTTATTTATACTGTGTTCTCTTCCTCCAGCGGTCGTGTGAGTGCGAGACAGAGGCAACGCATCAGGAATGAGGGTGGAAAAATGATAAGTTCCGGTGGAATTCCATTTCTGGCTGGGTGGCACTCCTGGTTTGGGGTTCGGCATCAGTATCTGCTCTCCTATCACAGCTTCAGAAGAGGATGATGGACTAGTGTTATGGACCTTTATAGGGGAGATGACGTTGATTCGCTGACAGACCAGGACTGCCATCTTGGGTTAGGGTCTTGTGTGTGATTTTTCTGTTCATGGTAATACTGTTTTAAAAATGTTTCTAGTGTTTTGTTAAACATTTTCAGTCTTTGCTGCTGGTTGTAAGTGAAGAAGATGAATGCATAATTCTCGCCTGCATGTGTCTCTTAATAGAATCTAAACCCCCACTCACATTAGTGTGGGGGGTTAGCCATTGGACAATCTGCACTTCGGCAGTGAGTTTAGCAGTGCCTTAAATTAGCCGGTCCTAGCCGGCTCTCAGGGCTGGCACTTTATTTCATTTTTTTAATATTGAGCACTGGGCCACCTCAGAAATGAAGGAGGGTACCGGTACTCAACTATACGGCGACGGAGCAGTAAAAATGTAAGCATTTCATCATCTGTGGTGTGATAGCTCCTGCAGTCTTTGCTGTGGGAAGCTGCGCTCGCTTCCCATCCTCTGACCCCATCCCTTCCTCAGACCTTACAGCCCCATCCTGCAGTCAAACATCATTAGGGTGTCAGACAAGTTAAAACAAGCATTGGCAATGCCAACAGCTTGGGCTTTTGTGTAAGCATGGGAAAGGCACTTTCCAGGCACTGCCGTAGTGAAATTTACTGGCTATTGATGGTAGCAGGTGCAAAATGGTACGAGTACCTGGGCATCTAATACCAGTGCCTGGCAAATGCCTAATACTTATACACAAGCCAAAACGGTTGGCTTTGTCAATACTTGTTTTTAACCGAACTTCAGTGAAGGACACAATTAATGCTTATAAATCGATTAGTTGATGGCAGACCTGGATAAGACATTTTTATTACACCAGTAACGCGGTTGAAGCTCCAATTAAGTGATTAACTCACACTGGAAAGCACTTTGAGTGCAAAGTTTGATGGCAAGACTTGATTAAAGCAATCTCAAAGAAGAGTTCCCATGAGGTGTTTTGGGTAGGAGGGGCAGAAACTGGGTAGGAATGGCCATTGGGATGAGCATGGCCATGGGCAGTCAATGGGTGGGCATATACCGAAAAAACACCTACACTCTTTGTGCCTCCTCATATGCCATTTCTCCCTATCTGTACCCTAATGCAATAGATTTGGCTAAAGTGCCACCTAATAGCCCCAAACTAACAAAAGTAGAGCCAGACAGGGCATTACAGGATGGCTTCTACCATCAAACGGGAGACTCCCCTACTCACTCCTCCCGCAATGTCCCTGCAGCCCAATGTAACAGATCCTTAACACGTTGCCCGAAGCAAGATTTTTGCAAACGTGCTCAATGTCTTGTTAATGCACGCATTAAACAATCACTTGCTAGGTGTCTCGGGTCTGGGGGTTTCTAATTGCTGCTGTGTCTCAAACTGTGGACGTTTCTCCCCCTTGCTATGTGTCTTAAGTCTTGTTATTTCTACTAGCAGCTTTGTTCTAATTTAGACGTTTCCCATTCAAACCTAGGTGCACCCCCCCCCACTGACCCTTTAAACTCCAGGTACTGTGGCCCAGTTGGGCCCTCGTGATCGGGCCCCACCCTATGCTCCTTCACTACTCTAGCGGCACCTTCCATACGTGTGTCATCTCTCTATTAAGGGTGCATCCGACCCACAAAATAGACACCATGCCCAGAAGCTTAGCCAGGATTGCCTAACAAGTGGGGCCTGAAGCTCCCTCCAGTGACATTAACATCTGTAAATGCCCACACAGCACTGCTGAGGTGGGCATTTACATATTTTGGGTGGTCCTTGCCTGCTCAGGCCCTACCCGGTCTACGCCTTTGACCATGCCCCACACTGCCCAAATCAGCCACCTCAGCCCCACTTAGCATCACCCATGCTCCACCCCAGATCCCAGTCCATGCCCCCTCGCTATAGCTCCCAAACCTCCCATCTGGCTCCTAACCCAGTCTTACCACTATTCCCTTCCTCCCCCCTCCCTGTCTGTTGACCTCCACCCATGATGCCCTCCACTGGCCTCCCCAGCCCTCATCCAGCCGCCACCACTCCCCGCACCATTTCCACCCCTTCAAGAATCCCCCCCAAGCTCATGTCGTCCCGCACAAACCACCAAACCTCTTGCATTCTCATCAACGCCAGGCCAGTTTCTAAAAACAAATTTAACACCTTTGACCTTATCTCGGATGAACACCCAGACATCCTTTTCGTCACAGAGACCGTGTTTTCTGACGATTACTAGCCCATTGCACACAAGCCCCCCCCCCCGGCTACAACATGACTGTTATGCATAGATCAAGAAGAGGTGGGGAACTGGCACTCCTGCACAAGCACCGGTTTCCTCTGCTTATCAAGGAAACCTTAGCCAACACCACAAAATATGAATTCCAACTCTCGCCCTACACCTCCCACAGCTTCCTATTAATTTATAGAACCACTGCCTACAACAAAGAATTTTCAGACAAACTCAGCAAAGCTCTGTCAACTACCTTCAACCTACATCCAGCACTCTGGTTTGACAACCCCTCAAAACCCATGACCCGCTTTCTCACAGATAACCTAGAAGCCTTCAACCTGACACAGCGCATTTCACTGCCCACCCACACTGCAGGCAACACCCTTAATCTGGTTTTCAGCACCACAACCATCACATCTACTTTGCCTCCACACCCTCTAAGATGGACAGATTACTCAGCAATCCTCTCCTTACCATCTCCACCAAGGGCCCCCTCCAAAGACCACGCCCGGCCACCACCAAGCCCTGCACCGCTCACCCCGCTCCGGAACAAAGTCGTTATCACCCCATAACTAGCTAACTCCCTCCTCAACTCACTCCCAACACTCTCCCCTCAGGAAGGCTTCCCACCCATCAAACTCTTCAACCACTGGCTCTCCAGCCCCCTCAAGCCCCTCACCCCATCAAAACAGACATCTCAGAGATCAGGCTCCACACCCAGGTGGTACACCACCAACCTCAAATCTCTGAAAACCCTCAAGCACTGTCTGGGACGCACCTGGAGAACCAACCCAACCCCTTCCCCCTGAAAAAAACCCTGGCAAGAATAACAAGGGCCAAGTGCCTACAGATGGGAAATCATAAAAACCAAAAAAGCATTCTACAGAAACAGAATCTTGAACTCTTGCAACTCCAGCAAGGAACTGTATAGAATCATGTCTGAATTCAAATGGCCAGGCTGCTCAAAAACCCCCCTCCACCCAACTCCCAATCCCTATGCGATGCCTTATCAGAACATTTTCATAACATCGCTATCATTTTGCCATCATCTCTAAAATACAAATAATATTTGTTGCCCGCCCACCTCTCATCCCCTGTCTCAACCCGCTTCTGAAGCAAACATTTGCCTCTTTCTCATCAATCTCTACACCGGAAGTTCCTCTTGCTCCTAGCACATAGCCGCCCGTCAGGATTTCCTAAGGAGCCTTGACTGCCCTCTCTCCTCAAAAACTTCCTAACCTCAACCTGGGCAGGCAGTATTGCACGCTCAATCCTTAACCAATCTCCTACATCTGGAATCTTCCCGGAAGACTTAAAAACCTCCTAAATCAAACCCTTCCTCAAAAAAACCATGCTCGATCTACTCCTTGCGCTGAACTACCTGCCCATTTCCAACACCCGCTTCATGGCCAAACACGTGGCTCACACAGCATGCAAGCAACTCAGTCATTTCACTGCAGCCAGCAACCTCCGTGACCCCGCCCAATCTGGCTTCAGACGCCTTCGGGGAACTGAGCCCTCCGTAGTGTCCATTTGGGATGATCTAAAAAGAACAGTGGACACGGAAGGATGCGCTGTACTCATTCTCCATGACCTCTCTTCCGCCTTCCATATCATTCACCACACCATTCTCCTAGACAGGCTCCTCTCCTTAGGAATCAAAGACCCTGCCCTCACTTGTATCTCCTCCTTCATCTCTAATCGCTCGAAAATCATGCTCCTCCACCCTTTTCACTTCTGCATCCTGGCCAGTGGCAAAAGGGGTCCCACAGAGAGCATACCTATCTCCCCACCTCTTCAATATCTATCTGAGCCCACTTCTCTCACTCATCCGCTCTGCAATTTCACCTGCTACAACTATGCAGACGATACCCAGATTATTCATAAAATCCCAAAATCTTAGCGTGGATGGGGGTCAAGGTGTTGGTGTCCCACCTGGCCCTGAACCTTATATGCACTCTCATTGCTGTGTGCCCCACGCCCCTGCTAAGGACTTCAAACCACACCATCTTCCCCAGGAGGGTGAAGCCCGCAGGGGTAAGGGTGTGGAGTGGTGGCGTCCCGCTGGGTGTTTGCGGAACCGCAGGGGGTGTGTGCCTTCAACCCATGCACTCTTTCATCGACGTCCTGAACTGCTTGATCTGGAAATGTTGAGGCCGTTCTCACCCTGTGGCGCTGTGCTGGGTCAGCGTCTCACTTTTCACTCCTCACTCTGCATTGCGAGACCAGTAAATAAGGCTACAAGGTAACAATTGCTATCGGTTGCCCCAGTGCATTGTATACATTGAGACCAGTGGTACCTGCCATGACCCAACATTATACATTTCTCTGTAATGTGCAATATTTTTTGCCTGCTGCCAGGTGCACATATCTGGCGCTGTGCAAACAGCTTACATGCAATGGCGGGGCGGGTGAGGAGTGAGGCTTGAGACAGACACATAGAAAGGGGCACTGAGAGGGTCATGAAAAGCGAGACATGAAAAATGGGAGGCACACATGGAACGTGAGTTCAATGGAGTACTTCACAAATAGAGAGGGGTACAGTGAATGCGATTAATAGAATTGAGGTTGGGTCCCGTCAGGGCTCAGCCGCCGCCCACTTCACCAAGGGGGTACCTGGGCTTTTCTTTTTTCTCATTTCAAGCACTGACGCTCAGGTGCCTTCTGTTTCCAGATTTCATGGGGGCGCTAGAACAAAGTGGGTTTCGGCCTTGTCCTGTACGCCATGAGAGGCGGGGGCTGGTAAATGCAAGGTTCACAGCACAATGGCAATACAGTTATGGAAAGAAAAACGTACGGTTCAAAACATAGTTTGCTTTAAAAAAAAAAACGGCTCAAAAAGTAGAATGGTTTACTAGCACCCAAACGACAATGTTAGTGTTAAAGGATATTTGTACCGCGCACTATCACCCCCGGAGTGGTCCCCTGGCAAGTTCACGTTGAAATCTGGAGCAAGGTACGGTGCGAAAACCTCAAGTGTGCTAAACTCTATGTAGCCAATTTTCAAAAAAAGAGCATACAAAATAGCAGAGGGTGTGCTTTTTTGAGATGGCCCAGATTTGGAAAGGCGCTGGTCACCTTTGCAACAATGGTGACCTGTGCATTTCCAAGGGCTCTGCTGCAGCGCAAATGATGTGCTGGCTGGTCCCATTGCATGCATTAGTGCTGGAGCACGCGGCCGACACCAATACATGCCAGGCTTTCTGCACCCCATTGGTGCTAGAAGCATATTTTAAAGCAACAGGTCCTTAAAGGCTACGCCATGAAAGGTTCAGAAACGACAATGTCATGCTTTGTGCATCCACACTTCACCTGTTCCAAAAAGGGGCAGGAAGGTGATTGCTTAGGCACATTTTAAAGTACATCCCATTTGTGAATGCACTTTAGAATGTTAATGTTAAAGGTAATTATACCGCGCACTGTCACCACTGACGTGCTCTGGCGGATCTGAAAAGGAGAGTGTGAAGAAAGGGGATCGTGGGAAAAGGAAAGTGAGTGTTGTGATATCCTGGTGGCAGCGTCAGTTCGGCTTGCACCGTTCGCTGTGCTTAAGTGCGTTCGGGTCTGTACGAATTCCCATGTGCTGTTGTGCTAGGGTATGTGTTATGTGTTGTTAGTCTGAATGCACAGAAACACCCCCACAATTTCGCATTTGCACAAAAGGGGAAAACCGCAGGAGCTGAATGTGCACACCATTCAGATTTTGGGCATTGCAATACTTGCCTCAAGACAGTTTTGAGAGCCTAGTCCTATGTTTCAGAAAAGGTTCCTGCAGTGGAGTGGAAATAGAAAGCGGACTGGGATGGAAAGGGTGACTGGGTGTTAGGCACCTTCGGGCTCGCTAGCTATTCATGCATAGCCGAGCCCAATAACGACAGGAGCCATTCCATGGTTCAACTTCCCTTTATTCCGTAATTCCATAACTGACCCAACTCCCCCCCTCGTCCCTCCCCTTCCTTCCTCTTCCCGCTCCGGTGTGTTTCCTCCCTTCAAGGGGCCGCGTCCCTTTATTCAAGTACAACACCTCCCCCGTGCTTAACATGAAAGCTGGGGTTCACATTTCTTCAATGAATCTCAACGGTCTCCTCACTGTTCTGTGTGGTCGCGTCTTCTTCTGGTGTGTAGTCTTCCCATTGGGGAAGGCACGTTCGAGGTCTGTATCTCACCATTAGTTCCGCTGGTGTTTTCCCCCGTTGCATCATGTGGTGTGTTTCTGTAGCTCCTGAGCATGCCACAGATGGCTTGCGAGTGTGACACTTGCTCAGCTAGGGTTTTCTGCCTCATTAGTTTTATAGTGGCCATGAAACGTTCCACCATTCCGTTGGCTTGAGGCCAGAGTGGGGGTCATCTTTTGGTGGTGGAAGCCGAGATGGTCAGCGAATTTGGCAAACTCACGTCCTTGGAACGGAGACCGTTGTCTGTTTTGACGATGTTGGGGATGCCCCATTTATTGAAGAGTTCATCTGTGATGGGTGCTGTCTCGCAGAATGATGTTGACAGTGTTTGTTTGATGAATGGAAATCTTGAATATACGTCGATGGTTACAAGCAGGTTGCCACCTTCCTCCAGGGGTCCATAGAAGTCCATTGCAACCTTTTGCCAGAGTCTCCCTGGAAATGTCGGCTGCATGGGGTTTGGAGGTGACTTCTTTGCTGCTAGTTGGCAGGGTCTACAGTGTGCTAACATGTCTTCCACTACAATGTCCATATAAGGGAACCAAATTGGTTCCTTAGGATCTTTTTTGTATTGTCAATCCCTCTTTGGCCCTCGTGCGCCAACGCTACTAGTGTCTTCCGTGGGTCTTTCGGGGCCACTGGCCTGTTTCCTCGTAGAAGTATGTCTTGGTTGGTGGCCACTAGCTCCGAGTGTATCTTGGCTAGACGATCTAAGTCTTTCTTGTCTGCCCCCTCTCTTCCGTGTCTTCTTTCATGTAATTCCCTCCATTTGTTTGTGCGGGTGAGATGTATGGCGGTCCTGATTGTAGGGTCGGCTCTGCTCTGGGCCGCAAAGACTGCTGTCGAGATGGTCGGTGGCATGGCGTTGGAGGATAGGTTTGAGATTTATTCTTCTGCCTCATGGACTAGAGAGTTGTCACTTCCCTCCAATGGGTGTCTTGACAAGTAGTCAGCCGGGTTGGCTTCTCACCCCGGTTTGTGGATGATTGCGTAGTCATATTCTTGTAGTCTTATCCCCCAGCATTCTATTTGGGGGGGGTGATTTTTGTTTTGGGGTTCCCAAATAATGAGAGTAGCGCCTGGTGGTCCGTGACCAGGGTGAACCTCCGGCCAATTATGAAGTGGTGGAACTTTTCGCAGGCCCATACGGCCACAAGGCTTTCTCGTTCTGCTTGGGAGTAAGCTTTTTCGGTGTGGGATAGAGCACGGCTGGCATAGGCCACTACTGCATATTGTGCGTTGTCTTTGGTGTCTGTTTGGGCTAGGATGGCTCCCAGGCCCACAGGGCTGGCGTCTACCATGATGACGGTGTGCCACTCCGGGTGGAAGTATGCCAGCTGACGACAGTTGGCGAGGTTCTCTTTGATGGTCAAAAAAGCCTCCTGGCATTGTGAGTCCCAGTTGAAGAGCTTGTCCTTTCTGAGGAGGGCTCGGAGCGGGTCGGTGACCGTGCATAGTTTTGGAGGTAGCTTGCGCAGTATCCTGCCATCCCTAGGAACGATCATAGTTCTGCTGTCGTCGTGGGGGCTTGAAGATCAGTGATCGCTTTTATCTTGTCCGGGTCAGCCCTTCTGCCTTTGTCCGAGAATATGTGCCCAAAAAATTTGAGGCTGGTTTTGTTGATGTCGCACTTGGGTCCATTAAGTGTTAGGCAAGCATCTTGAAGTATCTTGCAGACTGCCACGAGTGCCTTGTCATGTTGTTCTTGGCATTTCCCAAAGATCAGGATGTCATCACTGTAGTTTATGGCGTTTACATCAGCTGATATTAGGCGTCTGATTGTCTCTTGGAATATTTCTGCGGCGGACAATATGCCAAAGTTGAGGTGTTTATATCTGAATAGTCCTTCATGTGTTGCAAAGATGGTGATTGGCCTGGAAGCTGGGTCTATGACGAGCTTGTGGTAGCCCTGATTGAGGTCTAATTTTGAGAAATGGGTTGCTTGGTTCAGGCTGATGAGCATGTCCTCCAGGCTCGGTCCGGGATGCCTCTCTCTTTGGATGGCGGTGTTGGGGATGCACATATTGACACATATGCGTAAGCGCCCATTGTCTTTGGCACTATTACGATGGGCGATACCCATGGTGTCAGTCCTTCTGCTTTTTCAATGATGTCATTGAGGAGTAAGAGTTGGAGTTCTGTTGATACTTGGGCTTGAAGGTGAAAGCCCACTTTGCAGGGGTGTTGTGGCACTGGTGTGACTGTGGGGTCAATGTGCAGTTGAATGACGGAGTCTTTAAGCATTCGTACCCCTTCAAATAGTTTGGGGAATTGGTTTTGAGGGCCTCTTTGGTGAGGGGACCGCAGGTTATGGCCATAATGTCGCCGCTAACTGATGGGTGTCCTTTGATGACTTCAGTTTGTTCGTATTGCAGGTCAATGAGTGCCAGAGCCCTGGCAGTTCTATAGCTGAGGAGGCAGCGTCCTATGGAGGGACTCCGTATGACGTGTATTATGGTGGTTGTTGTGATGTTTCTGTGAGTCAAATCACATTGAAACTGTCCTTTGGACGTCATGGGTAGTGCGGCTCCCAATGGAAGATGTGGGTCCTTGATTGTCGCAGGGGGTAGAGGTCTGCTATCTCGTGGTATAGTTCCTCGTTCATGACGTTCACCGTCGCTCCCGTGTCGACAACAAATTTGTTCCTGGTGTTCCCCATTTGTATTGTGACCTTGGGGGCGGGTGCGTCTTCACTGTCGGCGCTGAGGAGCCAGACATATTCCCTGTCATATCCATCTTGCAGGTACTGGGGGTGATGTATCTCTTCTTGAATATACCTCGGTGGGGAGTTGTTGTATGGGTCATAGTCCAGGGGAAATTGTGGGGTGTGGGTTTCTAGTTCTTGTGGTGGCGGGTGTTCCCTTGCGGAAGGTCTCTCCGGGGTGACCATTTGTATTTGGTCATAGTGGTGGAAGTCATACAGCTCGTGAGCCTTCCTGTCGGGTTCGATTTGTAGACCTTCTAATGCTCTCACAGTGTTGGGGCATTGGTGGGGGTTTGCGGGGTATGTCGATCCCCTTTTGCTGGGTCGTTGGCCGGGTTGGTCTTTGTGTTGTTCCGGAAGGCAATTGGTATTCTGTGGGCGGCTCGGGCCCATGTCGGGGAGTTGTTCCATACACATGGCTTGAAAGTGATTTTCCTGGCCACAGCGCATGCATCGTTGCCCGATAGCGGGGCATGGCCCTCTGTGTGGATACTCGAATCCACAGCGGTAGCACTGCCAGTCATTTTATGTCTGCTGCATAGCCGTTCTGGGAGTTTATCAACTCTAAAAGTTCGAGTATAGGGAGTATGGGGTAATGGCCGCGATGATGTCCCCTTTTTTTGGGTTTTCAATGGCTGCGGCTTGGACATCTATTCTTTTGTACACCCTGGCCAAGTCTAGCACTTCTTTGAGGGATTCCTCAATAACGAATTCCCCTATGGATTTGTGGGGAAGCTGGGCGCACTGATTGAAGGTATAGCGTTCATAGTCACGATTTGGTGTTATAACCAGTTTTTCGTTGATGGCTTCAAGGAGGCGTGGATAGGTGGCACGGTATTGCAGGGGAATTGTGCATATTATGTTCTTAATTTCCCTCCCTGCTACATTTGTGAAGATGCTGATCTTGTTGGGAGGATCTTGGGTGCCAATGGCATCTACGAAGTCTTCGAATTCCTCGACCCATTCCTCCCATCGTTGACGCTGGTCATGATGCGGGTTGAGGGTGAATGGGCTTGGTCTCCTCATGAGGCTGGCATGTGAAGTGAGGCTGGCAGTGGCAGGCTGGGGAGATCCTGCATCTGCCGCTGCTTGTGCTTGGTCAGTCATGGTTGCACCCTAGGTGGTGCTTCACAGGGCCTGGTGGCTCTGTGGTAGTTTGGGGCTGTTAGCGGTATTCAAATGGGGCTCCAACATTTGCTTGTCCCAGTGTGAGGTGCTAATATGTTGAACGTTCAAATATTAGTGGCCCTGCAGTATTTGGCGGTGGTGAATTGAGTCCCAGGCCTTGTAGTGGGGAAAGGCTTGTGTGCACCTTTCAATTTGCCGGTGTGCCTGCCCCTTTCTTGTATCCTCGTATTTCTTAGCCACGTTAGGAAGTGTGGCTTATTATTGGGCTGCTTTGGTGTGGCAAAGTCATTCTCATTACTATTTCTTTTACTACGTGGCACTGTGACGCGTGATAATACGCTCTGGCGTGTCAATGTCGCCCTCTTTCCTTGCACTCAGGCGTGATGGAGAGAATCACGCTATTTATTTATTTTTGGATGCGTGGGTCAGAGGAGCGTTTGTGTGGGGTGTCTGCTGTGTCTTGCTGCGGTGCGTGTCCTTGGCAGGGGCATGGAGTCTATACCTGGAACTGTGCTTGTGTTTGCCGCTGCTTTCCCCCGTTGGTGCTCCTTACTTGCAGTTGGCCCCGCGATCCGGCGGCGGTCCTCTTCGGTTTTTGGGCTTTTGGTCCAGTGTTGGAGTCGCGCCAACTGCTGGGCTCACGGTCTCGCAACGTCCTGTTCCTGCTGCTGGGCTCACGGTCCGGCGGCGACCTCTCTTCTTGCTGCTGGGCTCCTGGTCTGGTGACACCCTGCTCCTGCTGCTGGGTTCACGGTCCGGCGGCAACCTCTCTTCTTGCTGCTGGGCTCGTGGTCCGGCAACGTCCTGTTCCTGCTGCTGGGCTCATGGTCCGGCGGCATCTCGCTGCTGCTGCAGGGTCCTCGTTCCTGCGGCATCAAGTCACACTGCTGGGCTTGTCTCTGCGGGTGGTAGGCCCCTCTGCTGCGGTCGGGTGACCGTGTCACACTACCTTGCAACCAAGGTTACCGAAATCTTCGTGTTCCTGCTGGGCTAGTGGGCCCCCCCGCTGCACGCCTGGGACGGCGGCTTAGTCGCCAGTTGTTAGGCACCTTCGGGCTCGCTAGCTATTCATGCATAGCCGAGCCCAATAACGACAGGAGCCATTCCATGGTTCAACCTCCCTTTATTCCGTAATTCCATAACTGACCCAACTCCCCCCTCGTCCCTCCCCTACCGCCCTCTTCCCGTTCTGGTGTGTTTCCTCCCTTAAAGGGGCTGCATCGCTTTATTCAGGTACAACAATGGGCCGCTCAGAGGCTGGATTCAGTAAGGGATATCAGGACTCAGGGTCAAGTTGTGCCTTGTCCCTTTGGCAATGTTTTATGAGAGTTCAGACTTCCACAGGAACTTGCGAGAGGGCAGGGAGCACTGTGAGGACAGGTGGTTCAGACGATCGGGTCATGAGGTGGTAGAGTCTCTGGAGGATGTCCCTGGTACTGCAAATTTGGGGGCAGTGTCACAGACAAGCGGGTCAATAGAGGGCTCGTACACTGATGTTGTATCAGAATGGGGTTATTTGAATACAAGTAGATGGAGTACGGGAAACACACAATGGATGAGTCCCTGTAAAAAGAGTTGGGTTCAGGGGAAACCAAATATGTGGGACAGTTTTTGAGAGATGCATAGCTACTCTACTGAGGGGACTGTGGTCCTGGGTGTAAAAGTATATCAGGTGACATAAGCCCTTCTGCCCATATGTATTAAATAGTCACTGACACATATTCTAGTTAGGAGTTCCAGTAAATCCACTTGGTGGCTGCTAGTGTGCGGTGGCCCTCCTGGGTGACAGTAGCTTTACTTGCTGTGACAGACTTTTGATCCCTCCCCTGTCCTGGATAGATTTTCAGGTTGCTTTCACTGTATGCCCCCCCCCCAGCCAAGGGCATTATTATAAACCACATATCATACCACATGCCATCTACAGGCCTGGGGCTCGTGGAAGCCTGCCACAGGCTCAGGTTCCTCAAGAGCCCTCCTGGCTGAGGTTACCCACTGTCGCTGAGGTTTTAGTTGCCATCTTGTCAGTCCCACCAATCCCTGGATTACGGCTCCTGGCTAGCCTGGCCATGTCCACTCCCTGGCTGCGATCAGGTCTGCTTTACAGCCTGTGAGTTACATGCATCCCATCCGTCACGTGGCTCTAGTTGCATGGAGGACTCCACCAAAGTCTAGAAATACCCTGGTAAGCCTGGGGCTCTGCTCTTACTTCTGTCCGTCTTTGGGCTGAGGTCACTCAATATCTACAGCCATCCTCCCCTTTCTGCTCCCCAGCTTCGTCTCTATCACGTGAAACCCATCCCCACCTTCACTTTCTCCAAGGCCACTTTCCTTCTTCCTGATCTCTGTTGCCTCCACTGCCTTTCTTGCCATCTACTACTCCCCTCCTTTTACCCTGTGACTCGTTCTCCTCTCAAGCCTTCATTGCCCTCTTCTCTCCTTCCCTCACTCTCCTCCTTACTCTCGCGGCACAACTCTTTGCTATCTCTTGATCTCCAAACGACCACACTCTCTCTCAAAACTGGCCCTCTTTTATACACAGGATTGATTGGGATTTGGGATTGTACTTGCTCTAGTGGGACACCTCTGTACTACTTTCATTCTGGCTGTCTGATTGAGTCAGGGGTACTTGCCCTGCTCCCACCCAGGTGCAAAGGATGATACCTGATTGACTCCTCATTGGCCTTCAGTCCGCGAACCAAGGGATTAAATAAGCGTCTGCCATTTTGGAGCAATGTGGCCCATTCATGACTACCGCCTGACTCCATTGTGGTGCCTCCCAAGTGTGCTTGTCTCTCGTCTACCCTGTTATTACTCGTTAACAGTCCATGAACCCCCCCTTGTTTGCAGACTGACGTGAGTCGTTATTCTGATTATGTGCATGGTCACCTTGTCTGCTTTGATGAACCTTAGGGTGGCAACTGTGAACACCAATCGTGAGCATTAAGGGAGCGGAGCCCTCTAACACTGCGCAAGTCCATTCCTCCCGCTATATCATATTGTGATTTCCCTGCATTAAACATGAGGTCACGACTGGGGGCGGGGCCCTGGGTGATCTCTGTACACTCTGGGGATAGAGTAAAAGCACAAGTCCATCCCACACCCGGAAGCTAGGGTTTCACCCATCCCACGTCCCGACCTCAACAATGGGTCCCTGTCACTGGTGGCACCACATGAAATAACCAGGGGAGTCTGTTTGCTGCATGGTTCAGGTAGTGGAGAGGATGGCTAAAAAACTCAGATGTCTGATCTTGCATTGCGTTGGCTAAAGGCACTACTGAAACAGCATGGTAGGATGCTACCCAGGAGGGGAGCCTTGTGAGTGCCACAGGACTCCGAATCAGGACAGATTTTGGGGCCTGTCACAGGATGAACTTTGTGTCTAAGTGTGTCAGTAGAGGGATTTGGACTGTACAAATTACTACCTCTGCCCTTTTATGCACGTTGGTCAATTAGTTTAATACATTTCAATGGGCGCTTCTTCCCTCCACATTATCAGTATCTCAACCCTTTTCTGTACTCATCACCTTTTCTCCATAAAATGACCTGCTCCCCTCTGTCCCTTCTTCTGTCCATATCTTTTCACTCCCTCCATAAATTACTAAATTAACCCCTGGTGCACTGATCTCATTCCCTCACTTCTGTGCACCTTTCTGTCTCATGCCACATTTATCAAGCCCCTTCTTATTCCTGCCCCCAGCATTTCCCCATTCTGCACTCAGCCAACATTGCCCTTCCACCACCAACGGTCAGCATACTCAGGTTGGCGTGAACCGCACTGGTACTGTTACAGCCAAATTTTGCAGCACTCACACAGCGGCACACAACATTTCATGCACCCTATTGACAGCCATCCTTCAATACTATCCCTCCCCAATGGCCAGAAGGCCCTATATCACATCCCAAGTGGCCTGCACCCTAAAACAGACCTATCCTCTCACCGCGACTGTGCTGTCTACGTGTGTAGCAGCCATGCTTGTAGACAGTGGGCTCCACACTACTCAGCCCCCTTTAGATTGGTCCAAGATCTATTGGGGAGAGGAGGAGGCTCTGGGTGTTGGTACTATCAAGGTCCCCCTAACTGAACCAGGTACCAATTTAGCACTTTTTGAAGCCAGTACATTATCTGTACTAGCACCGCCAACACTGTCTCTTCTACCAGACTACTCATTCACACATCCGCTTTCCCTCCAAGACTCAGTCCTCTCACCCATCTGCTTCCAACCCCAATGTCAAACTTCTAACTTCTCTACCTTGACTACTATGTCTAACCGCAAGCATGTGTTTAACACATGGAAGATTGGCCTCCATCTCACCCCCAACTGTTTCAAAAGGGGGGCTCATTACGAGTTCCCCGGTATCCCGCCGATAATTCTGGTGAGATACCGGGGAACTACCGTACCGTCTCTGCCGCCCGATATTCCAGTGTTACCAGGATATTATGGGTGTCCGAGATGCCAGTAACTCCCGATTCCCATGGAGTTGCATAGGATTCCATGGGATGGGGTTGCTCAAATCACTAGCACTGGTGATACCAGTGCTGGTATTTGCAATAATTATCTGCTGGTAGGGGCCTGGTCTACCCGCGGATCAGGCCTGCCGGTAGATCACAGCCTCTACCGGCAGGCTTGGAGTTGGCCGGTTCATAAAGGTGCCGTTATACGTTGTTACCAGCACCTTATTTCTAGACCAGCAAACTCCTAATGAGCCTGCCTTCTACTCCTTAGCAAAGTGGGCTGTTACAGAAGCCTCCCAATGGGTTCCATTCATCACTCCTACAAACAGCTAAAAAAACATAACTATGATTTTGCCCTATGGCCTCATAGCTCCACCATCTTCTCCTCCAGAGGTCTGGCAGTCTGGCTCACTGTGTAAAATAAGGAGTGCTAGTCGTGGCTGTGAAGCAATGCTGGCTTCGCTACATCTGGTACAGTTAGTCATGGTTGCTCAGAGTGCTGGATTGGTAAGTGATAGTGATAGTTAAGTTACTCATGGCTACGGTGAGTGTTGGCTAAGTTTGTTCCTCACACCAGTGTTCAAATTTGTTCAGGTCCTCGCACACTTGCCTTACACAGGCAATGTCCCACCCAACCTTTGCCTTCTCTAGCCCCATCTCAAATTCAACTTCGTCTTGTCCTTCTCTTCCACCTGATTCTGGTCCTTTTATCGCTTGGCATCCTTCCACCTCACCCTGTCTCTTAACACAAGATCTGCCGTCTCCCTGCGACCCTCTCAGAGGCCCTCAAAGATCACCCTTCTAGCTTGAGCCTCACTTTCTTCACCATCACCACTGCTCCAAAGGGTGCCACAAAAGTGACTGCACACAGCAGAGCCCTATATGTTCACTCTGACTGCTATTTTCATCTTGTACTCTAAAAAGGCTTCAGGTAAGCTCATTTTTTACTTCTTTAGGCCAGAAATAGCCAACTGAGGCTTATCAATAGTAGACAAGCAGTCATAGTCCTCAGCAGGTTCACGAAAATAACAAATACCAGTGCCTTCTTTACGGCATCAAGCAGTTCCTCAAACTGGCTGGTGACCAATGGTCCTCCCCTTACATGTCTCCACTAGTCCATGCCTAGACTCCCTGTATCCAGAATTTTAAACCTACCAATTCAAGAATATGGTGTGTGTTGTAGATTCTATTCTGAGACTAAAAGCAAGGTGGGAGATTTGTGCTTGGTAAACCACTTAAATAGGAAGTAGCTGGATGTGTAAAGTTGTAGAGAATGCAGACATGCTTTTCCGCTGTACCTGGAGGAAAAGAGTGTGATGTTCATAAAAGTGTCCCTGCCTAGAGGCACTGAGATATAGCTCATGGCTCTAAGACTTGGCTAGTAACCCTGAGAGCGATTACACTCTCATTCCCTCCCATCCCTTCTTACTCATCACAGTTCGTACTTGAGTGTAGGTGATCCGCCTTCGAGACAGATCATCACAATATACAAATGTTCTGATACTTTTGCCCTAGTCTCTTACTGGAACTATGAAAGCGTTTCCTGCGCTCTCACGCCATCTTTGTTTCTGTCTCATGTAAGGAACTCATGGGGGCAACACTGAAGACAGACACAAGTGATCACAGTTCAAAGGTGTTTATTGAACTTTATAATGGGTGAGATAAACGCCTAATCTAAACATAAAAATAAAATGTGAGCAAGCTACAACCATCAAATAATAATAAGGCAGACCTAGTGGCATCTTGTCAAATACATGATTTGAACTGTAACCTGTTGTTTTTAGAGCTAGAGTGATATGGTTGTAAGGCTTGAGGTTTAGTGTACATTTTTTGGGATTATTTGGAGTGTTTTTAGGTTTTCTGAGGACAAAGCGATATAGTGGGAATTGCAGTACTCCAATATGGAAAGTATTAGGGCATTGATGACGGTGAAGTTCCAAGAAGGGGAGTATCTTCCTGTGGGTGTGTAGGAGGTAGTTTATTTTTAGTGAGGCCTTTTATATGCAGTTTAAGGGATAAGTCAGTGTCTATTAGCTTTCCCATGCATGGTGCTTGTAAAGTAGTAGGTGAAGGGGGATTCCTAGGTCAATGGGCTATGCAAAAAGCAAGGCAGTGGATGTGCTGGGTGCCTAACACCACGCACCATGACCTCTGTCATGCTGTGGTTGAGGTATAACTTGTTTTGGGACATCCATTTTCGCATGGCTGTAATGCATTGTTGGATTCGACGTCTGGTGAAATGCAGAAGGCAAGCTGTGTGTCGTCTGTGTATCCTTGAAATGTGGGTGTGAATTGCTCTTTATTGTACGTGGGGGGCTATATATAGTCATTGCCAAGCCACAGGGATGAGGTGAATCCCCAAGGTACTCCCTGAGTAATTTCCCTAGGTATTGGTAGGAAATCTCTGACTTTTATTGTGGAGGTGTGGTTTTGGAGAAAATACTCAAACCATTTTAGGGCAGAGTCGTGTCTGCTCAGGTGGAAATGTAGGTGTCTAAGAAGTGTGGGGTGATTGGTGGTGTCAAACGTTTAAAAAAGGTCTGGAAGGATCAGTGTTGGTAGGAGTTGTTTTATCTAGTGTGAACAGGATGTGTTCTCACATGTATAAAAGTGGGGTTTCAGTGCTTCAGTGGGGTCTGAAACCGGAATGATTGTTGTGGAATCGGTTGCGCGTTTCTGATAATTGGGGGAGTTGGTTGCATGGTAGTTTGCATGGTAGTTTCTCCATGATTTTTGCTATGAATAGTAGATTGGAGATTGGTCTTTAGTTGTCTGGGTTCTTTTAATCAAGAATAGTCTGTTTCAGGAGTGATCTTACTAATGCTTTATTTTAGCTCTGTGGGATACAACCCAGTTACAAATGAGGCATTGCAGAGTTGTGCTATGCGGGAGGCATCTAGGGATCCATTTTCTTTAATTATGGAGGCTTGGCAAGGGTGGGGTGCGAGGGAAGGGTGCCTTCAGGTTCATTATCATCTTTTCTATTTCCTATGCTGAAGTAGGCCTGAAGGCTTTGAATGCAGGTGTGCTGATGCTTGGGTTTAGCAGTGGGGTTGTTGAAGGGTTGTTAGGTTGAAATTGTCTATAGTGTTCTGCTTTTTTTAAGTCTTTGCCTGCAAAGCTAGAGCTATATTGTAAGCCAAGTCTTGGGTATGAGTCGGGAGGGGTGTTCAAGGTTTCAGGGTTGGGTTTTTGACAGTATATTTTGAAGACTTAAGCTGTTTGGGATTGAGCTCTGGTGATAATGGATTGATAGAAGAATTATTTTTTTCTCTTGCACATCGAACTATATCCTCTGGAGAGGATTTTTAAATTAATTTTCTGATTTGGTTTTTCTCCATTTGCATTTATGGAGTATTAGATCAGAGTCAACCCACTTGTTGGATCTTTTTCTGGTGGTTTGGGTCGGTATCCACAGAAAAAGTTGCAAAGAAAACATTGAATTTCGAAACAACCTCCTTTTTTTGCGATCATTTCGCCATTTTTGGGGATATAAAAAATAGGGGTGGGTTGGGGTAAGGGAAATAGTTATGTTGGGGGAACAGGGGCGTGGGGTCTCCCCCTACACTTTGACAACAAAAAAGAACACAGTAATTTTCGAAATTTGCTATTTTCACGTATATCCGTTTGGTTTGACATATTATTATGGGTGCGAGGGTATCAAGTGTTGTGGTAATTTCATGGTAAATGTTTTGCAAGCTGTCTATGGAGGTGATGAGGGGTCTGCACGCAGTTGCAGAGTTTTTCGTTGTTGAAGGTTTTTCTGATGTTTTGGGGAGTGATATTTTGCATTGACCGGAAATACATTTTCTGGGCTGTGTTTTGTTTTGTTGCGAGATGGAGGGAGTGTTAATTGACCAGGTGGCAGTGAGGAGGTAATGGCCAGTCCATGCTAGTGAAGTAGAAGTTGATTTGGGAAGACGGTGATTTGAAGAAAAGATATTGTCAATGGAATGCCCTTTCTGGTGTCTGGGGCCTTGAGAAAGGAGGTTCATGTTTTGGGCAGATATTCTGCTGTGGATATGCCACCACCTTTTTCCTGCACTGCCGAACTTGTAATGAGGTTCATACACAAAGAAATGGGGAGAGTCCCATAAGCAGCAGTGGAATGGGACATTAAACTGAAAAAATAACGTTGGAGTCCACTCTGCTGGGAACGTAGTTCAAAATTATTTGTGATCATTCAAATATTGTGTGTATCATTTGCGATATCACTTCAAATATGATTTAAGCCATCTAAACTTCTAAGAGCAATCAATGTGATCAAATCATGTATACTCAAACATTTGATTTATTTGGGTTAAAAAAGAAATTATGAAGTTATAAAGCAAAGAAATGTTTTTTGTTGAAGTACATGTGTAAAAAGTCAAAGAAACACATGTCGAGACAAACATTTGAACAAACTTACAATAAGGAGTGAGACAATGAATAAAGAATCATCATAACAAATTAAATCAACACATTTTGAACTAGAGAGAAAAAGAAAATGAATAAAGAACTCTCATTACAAATAATAAAGAAGCACGTTTCCAAGGTGTTCCCTAATGTGCACATTTCCCTAATTTTTGAATTGGCTTATTGATCAAGAGCAAGAACTTGTAATGAGGCACAATGTACCTCAACTCAGACAAGGTTTATGCGCTTCGAGACTGATATGATAGTGAAATGGCACAGTATAAAAACCCATTAATATTAATGTCACGTTACTACAATCAGTCCAATTCCAATATTAGTATGTCTTACTTGTTAAAAGTGATAGCCTTAACTCCTTCCGAATAAAAAAAAGTATTTCTTTTCAGCTAGAACTATCTATAAGCTGAAAATGGTCTGATTGACTGAGACTCGGACTCCCTTTATCTGGAAAGCAATTGGGCCTCGGGAAACATGTGGTGGTAATTCTGTTGCTGCCACTTTTTGTTGCTGTTGCCGGTAATTGAATTGCCACCATGTTTCCTGCAGCGGCGAATAATACATTTGGAGTTAGAGTGGAGTATACCACCAGCATCAAGTCTGAGGCAAATTCGCCCCTTTCCCTCCAGAAATCAGTGGATTTACCATGCAGTCAATCCACCAAAAATCCCCTTGGAGTCCTAAAGACTCGGAAATGGCAAATTACCACCACTTGTACTCCTGTGGTAAACCCACAGGACGAAGTGGCAGTAATGGTATTCGAGTTTGGTGGTATTTCAGCAGGTCCGATTTCATTTTTCATTTCATGGATGTACACATTCATATTTTTAAATTAGTTCAAAGTGAGAGATGAATACCAAATAAAGCAAATTTAAACTTCACCAAACACATGCCCCTGGTGTGGCTGGCAGAAGCTCGGTGGCATCGCCCGTGGCGTTCGCCGTAGGTAACCCCGGCTCATCTAGCAAGGCCCGGGAAGCTTTAATGCTATTAGAAGGCCTTGTGACTGCTGTTGTCTGTTACTGAGTGGTGGAGTGTGTGTTAAATTGGATTAAAGAAGTGGGTTCAGGTCGATGACAGTGGAAGAGAGGACATGAACCAGCTGCGCTATAGGTGGATGATGTAGTATTAACGCTGGACAGGTAAACAATCACATATACGGCCTATGGGCGCCCACAGACAATGCTTGCAATCTCTAATCGTGGCTTTTTCAGTTTGAGAAGTGACACATTCTCCAATTGGTTTTGATATCATGTTTTCTCTCTTCCATCTGCAGGTAGGGGTAAGGTTTTAAACCCCACATCACCCCCCCATACCCCCAATGTTGATGCTTGGACCCTCTACAGTGCATGCATGAGCAGCCCTTTAAAATCAGCATCTGGACCCTGACTGACTGCATTTTCCCTAGCTTCCATCTGCAGGAAGAGTTACGATTGTAACAACCGCTCAGCCTCCATTTTGATGCTTGGGCCCATCGTCGACCTCCAGTCTTAGCAGCTCCTTGCTTATGCCTCCTGTTCCTGCTCCATTGAGAGTGAAAAGAGGGCTGAATTGTTAATCTCCATTTGTATATGTTTTCTGTTAGAGTATTTCCCAGTTAATTTGGTACTTCAAGCAGCATCCTTTGGGCGTCCAATCGCCCAGGCGTTCAGAGCAAAGTGCAGACATTTCCAAGGATAAGAGTAGATATCACTCTCTATACCATTCTTTGCCCCCTGTTAGCCTCTGTTTGCCTCAGGGTGACACAAACATGACACAAGCAAGCACACAACAGCAAACATCATAGAAATCCCAACTCCAACATACAGTTACACTGAGACAACTATGTACATGCACACACATGCATTCTCCTCAACTACCACTCTGCACCGCACAAGAAATCAATGACTTCCTCACCACACAAACCCCTGACATGCTGCTTCTCCCTTAGACATGGATGAAACCACACCACATGCCTATCAACCCTATTATGATCTCACCACACTATCTCAACCACCACAGTGACTGCCCACTCATAGCAGGTGGTGGCATTGCCATCAGTAACAAAGACTCACACTTAACGACCTAACCCACCGAACATACACATCCTAGACCCTTTCTCTCAGTTGAGCCCCTGCATTACACCCACAGTCCACATTCACCCACCTCACTTTCCGACCACCAACACACAATCCCAATTTTCACACTGAATGTATGAGTTCACCACAACTCACCCTACTCCACCATCTAAATTGGCAATTTGAATGCAGGCTGGTCCCACCCTGACAGAAACCCCGTACTGAACAGTAAGCCTGATTACGAATATGCCGATATCCTGGTGGTAGAGCCGCCAGGATACCGGCATCTGGTACTTACCTTTACTGGCACTCGGTCCGGCAGCATTGTCGCTGGATTACAGGTGCCGGCAGGTATAGTGTAAATCCCCATTCATGGAGTCCATTGCCGGTGGTGGTAACAAGGGCTTTTTTGGCTAGTAGGGTGCCTGGCTTACCTCCAGCATTTCTCTGGAGGTACCCCAGGTGCCCCACTGGCAATACCGTAGTCAGGAAGGCCAGTAAAGTGCCGGTATCCACCAATACAGGCACCTATTGTACCAGACCACCCAACTCGGAATGAGGCCCAGTATATTCACTCCACTCACTGCTTATAACATGACCCAAAACATCACCTAACCTACACATGGGTGGCAACACACGGGACCAGATTTCAAGCATAAATCCCACTTTGTGCAAAATCGAATCTGGGTATCATGGGCTGGCCATCTTGCTATTCCCTTCACACTCAATATGCCACAAAGCCAGACAAATTAAAACATATTAGAGACACAGCCCTAGCGCCACTCATATCACACACACACACACACACACACACACCCAACCCCTGCCCCCATACTCCTCACCAATTAAAACACCACCATCATCCAGGCATTTGACAAAATATCCCCACATAAAACACAAAAACAACACAACCACCACCAGCCATGGTTCAGTGATTATCCTCCTTTCCATCAAACAGGAAGCTACACGCCTTGAAAGTGCCTGGCAAAGAATCCATACCCCTCCACCAGGACACCCCATAAACACTGCCAATCCAAATACAAGATGACAGTGCTCAATGCCAAAGGTGTCCGCTAACTCCGAGAACTCCAATCCACCAACAATCACACTAAAAAACGTCAACATTGTCAAATCACTGTGCCAACAACCATCCACCCTTATCAAGCCCCTATCCACCTCAGTATGCAGCTCCTTCATGGATGACTTCAAATCTAAAATACACAACATCAGACAAGCCCTCCCCTCTGCTGTCCCACTTCCACCCCTTAATCCCAAACCTTCCAACATATGGGACAAATTCCATGCCATCATTGAGATCCCTTCATCAGCATCAAGGCAGCATTCAGTAGCATTCCAAGTAATGAGCGCAGTGTTTAGCTTAAATATACGGTCACCCAAAGCACTGCATTCTTTGGTGATTAGGATGACAATATATTTAAGCAAACAGTAATATCCCGGCTGGATAGTTCCCTGCACCGGTGTATTACGGTTTGCAGTACTTTCCCGGTGCGAATAAGTCCCTGCGCACTGTTACCCGCGGCCAACAGAGCACGCCTATAAATCGGACCTGCACCGAATGTGCCATGCCAAAACAGTCGGGCCAAAATGACTGTGCTCGAATGTCCAGCTTCGGGTGCTGAGACCACCTATTGAACGACAAAGAGTCACCTAGTGGCAAATTAGCAGATAGGGTCTCTGAAGGCAGTGGCCAGTGTGCACCAGAGATATATTGCGGTGAACAGTGTGGCAACATGTGTTAGTGAGATATCTGTTGGGATCACGGAATGTTGAAAAAAACGTGTTTATCAAGACACACCACAGATATTCTAAACTAGGTATGGAAACATTGAATAACAAAGAGAAATAAGTATTGCTAAACCAATGAAGAGAAGAGGTTAGCTATGAAGAAGTAAAGAACTTCTGACCAATTGAAAAATACACATGATTCAAGAAATATGAGATAATATACATGCAGCAAAAGCCAACAGTTAATTGACTTTTGTTGAAGTATTGGTCTGCCTCGAAGAAGCTCACTAGTGACAACAATATATACTTGTAGACCACTAAGCGAAACACGTGTTGGCATGGACTTGTGGAATTAAATACTTCAGTTACAGTTGATATTTATATTTGAGCATGTCAAATAAGAAGTATTAGGTTTTTTGTACTTGAGTAATGAAAATACAAGTAATACACAAACCTAAGCACTGTTAACAAGGAAATATGAATTATCCTTGGAGGAATTTGAAATAGATGATTTAATAATGTATGTTATATATTGTGAATTAAATACTGATAAGATAGGGTTTATAGTGATAATACCGAATAAAAAAATCTCGAAAACAAAAATCTCGAAAAAAAAGGCCGAAAAAAAAAATATCGAATTTTTTTTTATGACGTTTTTTTCTCGAAATGCTGGGGTTCCCCCCTAACCCCCTTTTTTCTATTTTTTTTTTATTTTAACCCTTTTTTTTACTTACCTGACCCCAAAAACACATATAAATAAATAAATAAATAAATAATTCAATATATTTTTTTTCAAGATTTTGTTTTCGAGATTTTTGTCATTCGGTATTATGTTTTCGGCCTTTTGACCGACCACCATAAGATAGGTGTTAGAAATGTGAATTAGTGAGCGCAAATAGGGTATTGTCTAGATCTGATGGAAATATCTGTTCCAGGTGATTAAAAGGAGTGATCTGTACAAATGTCACACTAAAGTATAATACGACTTTTTTTGTAACTACTCCAGCTCCCTGGAGGTGTACTTAAAACTGGCAGAGCTCACAATAGTCTCTAGTTTTTTTTATCAGATGGTGAAGGCCATAATACTGCTTTATTAGTAGAATAAATATATTCAATTCCAATCATAGCCACTTTGGGCACCTTTTAATCCGGCAATCTCACTCGCCTTTTTTTTGCTACTTAGCTGTATATGTACTATTCATTGAATACCCTTTTAAAATCACTGAATTTCTTTATTTGACATATATTTTTAAAAAAAACCTTAGGTGACATTAGGAAAGCAGTTGCCCACATAGCCCTAAAACCTTAAACTTCCTGCACTTGCTATACACCAACATAACACATTAGCAAGTTCCAGAACTGCTAGTCAATCAGATGCCTAAGGAGAATCAAACCCAGGCCTTGTGGGTTTCCTTAAACCTAATTACAAGCAACGAGCAATCGTGCCAGAAAACCTTCCCTCAAGAAAACATTCTCAAGTAATTTGATCAAATTCCTAACGGTGACATCCCTGAGTATACCAACTTCAGGCCATTTAGACAGTAGATACATTAAGACCACTACATAACTTTCCTGGAACCAGAAACATTCAATGGTCCTAGTAAATCTATTGCCACTGATTTCCCTCTGAGACGTTTCCTCTTGCCCGGTGTTTCCTTGGCCCCACACCATTTTCCATAGCTGCAGGCGTGCAGGGTGGTGGTCTGCTCTCTGGTGAGCCTTATATTAATATATTTGTATCACCCGGAGTGCAGACCCGATTTCCCCAGAGCTATTTCCTCCTTCCACGGTGTTCCTCCCACCTCCCGATCCGCCCCCCTCCCCCCGATTGCTTCCTCCATCGGTGCTCAGCACCAACGTGATCCTGATATGATCCTGTAAACAGCATAGGTTCCCCAAACAGGGCAGCCCCCTGCCCAGGCAGTCCCCGGTTAAGGGCTCTAGGCAAAGGGCAGCACCCACGAAAGCAGCACCAGTTTGTGTCTGTAGGTGTCAGCAGGGGAAGCAAGGAGCCAGCAGCCAGCAGCCATCAACCATCAGTGACAAACAAGGCAAGCAAACGGTGAGCAGGGAGAACAGCTATCGCTGCTCCTCATCAAACTGCCCCACCATCCTAACTATCTGTATCACTCTTTTACTCATGTTAACGCTAATATAATTTCTTTGCTACACATAGCACACTGCCCAATGTTATCCATAGCTAAACCCTAGGCATGTTTGGAGGAAAGTCAATCTTAGATCTGTTTTCACTGACTGCTACAGTTTGAAATTGTAGCTCTTTTTCCCACTATCAAGGAAAGTCAATTCTAGGTGTATTTTACAGGTAACTGGAACACTAGGATACCGTATCACTACCTGGGGGAAAGCTCAGGCACACCCGCTACCCATAGCCCCACAGCAACACTAGAAGGCTATAAAACTCTTCCAACATAACCAAGGACCCTCCCATTGACAATCCCAAAACTATGCAGGTGTTGCATGCGGGCTGCAGCCCCTGCCACCTGAACTTCAAACAATACTTCCAAACCAACAGATCCCAAATGAAAACAGAACAGAACGACGCGAAAGAAAAACAGGAGAAGGAACAAATCAAATGGATCCACTCCACATCATCCTTCCACTAGACAAGGTCAAGAGTATGGAACACTCCCACAAGCAGGGTGGGAAACAGGTAAAGGGATTTTTCACTTTGTGAAGTTTTTCTAACTCTGTACCTTGAACCACAAGCAAACACAATAATTAAGAAAGGCTTCTTCCTCCTAGACACAATAAAAAGGATTCTACCATTCCTCTCCTTCACCCACAAAACACTTAGCATCAACTCCCTCATCATGTCAGGAGTAGACTATAACAACAGCCTATACCTCGGAATGCCGGAATACCTGCTGAAGAAACTGCAACGTATCCAAAATGCAGCGGCCAGACTTCTCAAATTATCACAAAGGGACCACATCACTCCAGCGCGGAAAATGGTACATTGGCTGCCAATCAAACAATGAATCGCATTCAAAACTATGTGCATAACGCACCGAGCAATGCATGGCCAAGGAGCAAAATTCCTACAAAAGAAAATCACCATAAATCAACCAACAAGAACACTAAGATCCAGCAATGACATCTGCCTCGAATCGAAACCTTCCACAAGAAAAAAACTTGGGAGATCTTCATTCTCCCACCTGGCAGCAAAAATGTGGAATTCCCTCATGAAAGAAATACACCACATGAAGAATCACCTAAAGTTCAAAAAACGGATCAAATCCTAGCTCTTCACTTCAGAATCAGAAGGAAACATATGAAAAACACTGGCACCTCTCTATTACAAAGCGTATCCACACAAAACACACACATGAGGAGAAATACCAGGATGGAAGAGTGCCCAGGGTACACCAACGCCTGTCTAAAACCCTAACGGAGACTCCTGTGACGGGACAGGTACCTAGTCATAAAAGAGAAAGAAATTACCAACCAGGCAACCACCAGAACCAAGGGAGTCCCCCTAGAGTATGAGGGAGAGGACCCCGCTCTAGTAACCAAGAGGTCATGGCAATCGCACCTAGAATAATCCTAGAACCGACCCTATGTACATTGCCTAGTCTGCACCTAGGGTCTGGAGGAGAGATACCAATTACTTACTCTGTGGTGGAAGGGGATCACACGTCTAGGAAACCAAGGAGGTGAAGGGAGGCACACCCTACAATAATCTTAGGACAATCCCTATGTACACCTCCATCGCCAACTCGCCCTACAGACCACCAGACAGTTAAGGAGAGGATTTGGAGGAGGCCCACCACTAACTTTCCCGTAGAAGGAGGGGATCGCACATCAAGGAACCCTAGGAGCTTATGGCAGGTACGCCCTTTGGATAATCTAAGAACCATCCCTATGTACACCCCAAATCCACACCTGGAGGTGGAGGTGGCATCATGAATGTGCCCCACAGACCACTAGGCAGTTAATGAGACAGGCCACAACTATGCATAGACCTTGGATAGTGTTAGGAACTCATGGTGGCAACAGTAAAGACAGACACAAGTGATCACAGTTCAAGGGTGTTTATTAAACTGTATACATGGTTTGGAAAAACACCTAATCTAAACCTACATCTAAAATGAGAGCAAGCTATGGCTATTAAATAATAATAAGGCAGTCCTAGTGGCATCTTGTCAAATAAAAGGGCCTATACTAAAAAATAAATTGCCAATCCTTACAGCTAAGTTAACGAAAAGTGTGGGATAGTGTACATAAGAAAAGAAAGAAGTGTTCAAAAATGTTAAGTCCGGATGATATAGCCGGGGGTCTCCCTTCCCCACGTTTTTAGCACAGGACAAGGCAGGACCTTTGAGCACAGCACACTCCTGGGCTTCGCCAGCACGAGGTAACAGTTTCTTTCAACAATGCCAGGACATTCTGGGCCAAGTCTCATTCCTGCAAATTTTCTTGCCATAGAAGGCCTGATGAACCATAAACAATAAACAAAACAAAACTTCCTTTGGTAATCTTTCACGTTGGGCGATTGCTCGTCGCCCCTTGGATCCCCTTGAGTCGGGCTCCGATCCTTCTTGTGACGTTTGCCTCCCTCAATCGGGTTCACATTTGCCAGTTTCCTAGTTCAATCAGTTTTCTCCCCAGGCTTTCTCTAAAGTCCCCAGTCAGGCTTTCTCTAAAAACCCCCACTCAGGCTTTCTCTAAGTTCATTCAACACAATGTTCTCACAGCGTCCCCCTTGTCCGGGTGCAAACGCCGGTTTCACTATTTCCTGTTTGTCAAAGGCTTTCAACTGTACAGGGATTTTACTTCTACTTTTTACCTTTGTATGACCACTTTGACTTTAAATGCCAGTTACACTGACATTTCTCAGGTCCTCCTGGTAATTGTAGTTCACAGCAGTTTCATTTCTTTCTTCTTACCATGGCCCCTCTCTAGGCCCCTTTGTTTCACATAGGTTAGACATGGTAATTCCAATTACTGGACAACTTTGCTATCAATCACTTCTCTCTGGGTTTCTTGCATGGTGTCACTGCGCACGCGTAGCCCTTGGGGCTCTCCTTATCACTTTGAATAGATACAGTGCTCTTAGTTTTGCTCACGGTTTCACAGAACATGTCGAGACTCTCAAGCATATCAACGTTTCTATGCCCTGCGCAAACTGGTCTCTGCGATCGGTTTCAATCACTGGTTGTGTACGATCTTTCTCGTCCTTTTCCCCTTTTGGTCAATGATTAAGATACAGCTGTGCCTGGCTCTTTCCAACACCTTCGTTCACCCGAAAGAGGCGGCTGTTAACCTTGTGCCTGGGAAGGGGGTTTCTGTTCTATGGCGTCAAGGACAGCACCACAGCTACAAACGCTTCTCGGCGCTTTGACTATCAGCGCAGGAGGGTCCCGTGTACCATTGACACCTGTCACACCACACGCCAGCTGGACTTCCCGGTCTTATGCTTTCCCTTTCAGAGGCCTTGCAGATCTGAGTTGTAAAGGGCAAGGGCAATTCCCAGTGTGTCGTCCCTCTAGGTCTCTCCGCCTTTCTCCTCTACTTGAAGTGCCAGTCTGGAATAGCTGCTTCCTCATGCGTTCGACCTTGCTCGATGTGTGCTTCCGTGCTCTGCCTTTTATCCCTGTGGGAAGGGAAAGGGCCGTCAGGTGTGCGTAGTTATTATTAATTGCCTCACTTTGCCTGACCCTTGTGTTGGGACATGTCAGGTAAACAGCCCTGGTGTTGGTCTGTTGTCTGTCACTGTGTAGGAAAGTGTTCGTGTTGGAAAATGGGGAGGGGGCGGCAGAACTTCTGAGTATCTTACGAGGTAGGATGGGGAAAAGGTGTTATTAGAAAGGGGGTACTGCATCTCACCCGTCAAGTGTCCCACTTCCACTCCCTGAGGACCCCTCATCCAGGTGATCCTCCCACACTGGACCACCCCAAGGAACTGGATCCAATAGCGATGGCCGTGTCCTGGCCAACTGGATGACAAATCCCTGGTGACTAGCAAGTGAGACACCGTCAGGTTTCTCACAAGACTGATGCACCAGGGAACAACTCAATGCACAACACAGGCAAGAACGCGTAATGCAGATGTCTGAAGCAAGGAGTTAGGATTGAATAACCCACTAACCAAGACGCTAAAATCACAGCTCTCTGCATACTCCTCTCAACTGTGAAAACAAACACAAACATCTTTCGCACAACAATCCGCACACACTTCACTACACTGCAACAACAAAACAAATCACACTTAAACACGCACAACAGCACACGATGGACTACTGACTCAGAAACCACACTCATGCTCAGTGAACGGTGTTAACTGAACTGAAGCTGCCAACAGCACACTGCAACTCTTTCTATCTTTTCCTGCTTTGTCCTACTAACTCATCCTACCCTCTTGCCATTCCGATCCACCTGAGCGCCAGGGGTCCACTCTGGTGGTGATAGTGTGCAGTATAAATGTCCTTTAATATTACAATTAACATTTAGGGGGCTGACTCATTCATTTCCAACATTCTTCCGCCAGGAATTCTGTTTGGCTCTCCATTGACTCAAACCTGATTGATGTTCAGAAGAACATGGCAAAACCACCCGTTACTTTCTATGGACCTTAGGCTCACTGAATCATCCCCCTGACTTTCTCTAGCTATTATTTCTAACCAGTCGACAATAATGTTTCATTCAGTGAAATGTAACTGGTTTTGTATTCTTAAAATTACATAAATATTTTGTGTTAACCTGGGAAGGATCCTCCCTGCTGAGAAAGCTATATACTCAGCAGGCATACGAATATGGATCTCAAGATGGTGAAAGTCTTTGTGCGCATGCTACAAATGTTTTACCAACATAACCAACAAGTTCCAACCTAAGTTCACATCATGATGGTTCTCCGAGGGTAAAATTAGGCATTTATTGAGCATTCTGTGAAACTCAAAGAAGGCTCCCAATCCTGAAGGATGGCTACCGATGCGAAGGATGGCCCTCTCATTATATGTTGAGAAGGCTTTTGACACAGTGGAATGGGGATACTTACTCAGGCGCATATCAAGATCAGAATCATGAACAACTTTATCAATAAAGTCAAACTGTTGTATAACTCTTTGATTCAAATAACCTGCTGAGGATTCTAGCAAGAAACATTCAGTACCAACATCACTTTCTGTGATTTCTCTGGAGTTCATGGCAGTTCTGAAAATGAATGACACAATGACCGATAAAAATAAGATAATGCTTTACGCCAATAACATCCTGGTGGCCTTGTCCAAGCACACAAACTGCAATTGAAATGTGACAAAGAAATACTAAATGAAATGAGGAACAAGTGAAATTCTACCATTGACGTAATATACCTTTGCAATCGCCTTTGGCCTAAATAATTTGAATGGATGCACAAAAATCTAAAGTGCCAGGGGGAAAAAGGAACGATCCGTGTAAACGATAATACTCTAATGGAAAATATTACTTACAACATAGCCAAATTGGACTTGTTGCACCTTTCCTTTGAAAGAGGGTTGCAAAGGTGAACACAACTAATTGTTTAGTATGTTGACAATTCTAAGACTAGTATATTTGCAGTTTTGATGTCATATCTGGGAAGGGATGAAACCCAATCATCAAAACCGTCTGCTACAATAGTTGTGGGTCTGAGACTCCCCTCACTGAGAACATACCTCATGTCTATCACCAGATCAATGGGGCAGCCTTGGTGAGATGCAGAAAATAAATTGGGCCTATGCTCCCAATTAACACTTGTGAGGTGATGTGCATTGGCCTCCCAGCCAATCAGGCACCTTTGAATGCAGGTCTTATCTCATGGTATCAGACCAATATGTGATCCCCCCTAATGAGCGGGGCACCACCATCGTCCCTTCCAGGATCCTCCTTCCATTCTCCCCAAATAGCCTCAGCACTTATACACATCCTCTACCCGTTCTCCTATTCTACTTGTCTTTTTCCTTCCTCTTCTTCCCACCGTACTTTCCTGCTCACCTCCTTATAACTCTTATAAGTTAACTCCTCACCAACGGCTGCCTGGAAAGGAAGACAGGACTAGAAGTAGTGCCCTTACCTTATCCTCGGCAACCATCTTCTTTTGTGTTTTTATAAACTTGAGAAACAGCCTCTGAGCTATTTCACAACTTATCAAAGCTATTGACCCTCCAAACTAAATGCTGGGGTGCTATTAGCTATTGACTGCATTAGTGGACTGGCATTACCTCTCCAGGTTGTTACCAGAAAATAACCGCCCCCTCACCCTGGGGGAAGGGGGGTTATTGCTTAAGTACATACAGTTGCAGCAATTTAGGACAATGCATGACTTCTGATAGATGTCAAATCGTCTGGCTTGTTTGGAAGAGAAAAGAGGTTTAGAACCAATTGTGTTAATAGATGAAGACTACATTAAACGTCTTCACAACTTGAACATGCCTTCCATCTAGAAAACTACAAATACATGCTGCTTCATCACTCTCTGAAAGAGAGCATGCCAATTGGGTGCTGGTTCTTAACAATCATTAGTAGCTAAGAATAGCACCAGGGTTCGCGAGGGCAGGCCATCGAGGCAATACCAGCCTCCTGACACCAGACCAGGCAGAATTTCTGTTTATTTAATGAGTCTAGCATTACAAGCCATAAATCACTGTACCTGTCCATTTAACCTTGGACACTGGATAGATTCTTCTCATAAATGTCCTTTTGAGTGACTTCCTCCAGCTATTCAGCTCTTCTCCTTCCTTGAGACCAACTCTCTTGGGATGCATACTTTCATAACCCTAAAGGGCTTAGCAATTAATCTCCTTCATTGATTGGTAAGATTATTGATACTCTTGAGATCATTCAGCTGGCCCTGCCTGGGTCCTTTGCTAAATGCACGGCCTGTGACAGTGGCAGGCAGTTCAAGCAGCGCACACGCCGAAGTCTTTGCTGTTGCTAACCTTTAGGGCTGGAGAGCTTGTCCCACAGAAGGTCTTGTGAAATATCGTATGCATTTGCTCAAATGATATGATATGATAGGTTATTTATAACGTGCTTAATACCCAGAGGTTTCTAAGCGCTGACCCGGGGATTGACCTTGTGTTGCTCCGTGTCGTCTTGCTTCCAAGGTGAGCATGTTGCCGTTGAGCTATCCTCCTGAGACAATGTATTAATCCCTCAGATGATTCTGCAGATCAGGAGGGTACAGGCAGAATTTATCATGGTGGTCCTTTCTGGATACTCATTGTGTTGAGAGGTCTTGCAAGGGGCTGTTCAGTGGTCCTATAGACAAGGTGAGGTACAATCCTATCTACATCACTAATAATCTTTACAAGGAGGTGTTGGAAGAAGTTCCTCTCTTGGTTTTATTTCAGAATGATGACATTTTTGAAGAATTATGCAAATTGGGTTTTTGGCCAACTTTATTTTTTTGAATGTTTCTGTTCCAAAATGGGTAGCCCCCATAACCCCATTTGTTCCTCTCGCTACATCCTTCACTTGTTCTCTTTCTCTGATCCTTGCCTGTACTGTTCCTCTTTGTAACCTTGTCTTCGCCTCCCTTCTCCTAACCCGGTCTGTGAAAGGTCTTCTTTGAAATCTTGCTTGAAAACACGCCTTTCACTCCCCTCCCATTAGCAGATTTTGACTTGCTTGTTGGCCCTGTGCCAAGGGCCATCTTTTCTGAGGTTTCAATGTATGCATGTTTCATGATGCTGATATGAGAGTTTTGCTTGTATGTTTTCTTCCTCACCTAACGGTGAGGAGCAGCTTGATCCGCAAGGCCTTAAGGCAGGCGTCAACATTTACCTTGAAATGTGGCCTTCTTTGCAATTACAGAGTCATTGTTACCTGCTTAGCATCTGGGCAGGATCTTTGTCCTTCTGCATCTAGTAGGTGGTTGCATTCCTCTATCGAGAAAAGGTTCTTCTGGATTCAAGTCCTCTGGTGCTTCCGGGCAAATCTACAGAGAAACGGGGGTAGCTTCCTTCTGATCGGAAGTACGGAAAGTACTGGTAACAGATACATGCAAGGCCACTACTTGAGAACACCATCAAGAGATCATTTCTCGCTAGGGAAATGCTGGGATTCTTCATTGAGTATGTGAATTTTAGGATCCACCTCTTGATGTTGGTCATTAGGTTCCTAAAATGTGCTTTCTATTTTGTTGCACTGCTTTACTCCGGTGCATTGTTTTTATGCACCAATGACTGGTCAGCTTGGGCAGTCTCTCATATGGATCTTTGTTACTTCAAATCATTCTCTTCCTCCCCACAGCCCTAGAGATCCTCCTGCACTCCCTGACTCGGTGATCATCACCCGCATTGTACGGGCTTGGCAGAGTGGCATGAATTTTGCTTCAAAATAAAGATGCATGGTGGACACTTTAATTCTGCTATACCTTTCTGGAGATGCGGACCTATCACATACGAGTAAGCGCCGTAACATGGAAGAGTAGGACTTGGTGCAATGAAGATAACCAGTAAGGATTCGAGCATTATCTTAAGCCTGAACAACCAAACTAATGATGCAGAGCGGTCAGCATTGATGCCACTTCACTGAAGTCATTGACCCACAAAGGGGGAGTCACACAACTGAACTTTGATTCTATGCCGTCACACAACTTTTGACCCTTATGAAAACTGTAGGACGTAGGTATTTACGCTAAAAAGCGAGTCAAACTAGTGAATAACTTCAAAGTATGAAAGTAAGGCTTTGAATGTGCAAGGGAGATCATAGGGGTTGCAGTCCCAACCCCTACTGTCCTTGAAATCACGCCCAGGCCACAGAATCCCTGGCAGTCAGTTCCTTAGTGGTTATAGTAGGAGGGCGTGGCTCATGAAAGGACCGCTGTCTCCGTTTCCATGGTGATAGAGACTGAAGAGATGGATCCCCTGAAAGCGTTTCGTAGGGAAACCGTATGATATGATATGACATTTGTAACACGCCTATACACAAGTGTTTCAAGGCGCGACGAGGCGGGGGGGGAACACGGGGTGACAGACAACGATCCTACTAGGCCAGGTGTCATTCAGACCGCGCAAGTGCAACGGTAGAGGGGACTGGGAAACGTGCAGGGGGAAGGGGAGAGGGGGAAAGTGCTGTACATGGTTAGTAGAATACAAGATAAATAATAGGGCCAGCTGGTGGCAAGTACAAGGAAAGTGCAGTAAAGGTTAGTAGAATACAAGATAAATAATAGGGCCAGCTGGTGGCAAGTGCAAGTTAAGTGCCGGGAGAAGGGGCTGTGGGATACAGAGACAGTCCCGTGGTGCAGGTAGGCAGTGCAAGGGAAGAGTGGCTGGGCCAAGGACCGAGATCGGTGAGTTGTCCAGTAGCAGATTCGGTGCAGGTTCAGTGGTTTTAGCAGGGGAGAGAGGGAGAGAAAGCGGAGGCAAAGAGGAAGGTTTTGAGGTGCTTTCAGAACCGGAGATGGTTCTCCTCAACTTTCTGGGAGGCAGGAAGGCTGTTCCAAAGGGAGGGGTTGGATTCACAATTTTTACTCAATGGAACCCTTGGTCCACAAGCATAGGAGTCTATAGAGTATGTATGTGCTTATCCTTAGGGTTGGACAAAAATTACCACGGGTGCAGCGTAATTGATATATTTTGCCTTAAGCTTTGCTTTGCCCATTTTATGAATAAAAGATATTCTGCGCATCAATACGGTGACACGCGAACCCTAAAAAATATTGTTTCTACTGTGAAATATTTGAAATTTCCCGGTGATTTCAACCACAAAATGATCACGAAATTGATCGTATTTCACAATGGCCTTTTTTTTCGCTTTGGGTGCAGTTTGCTGAGGTAGCCCAGCTAGATGAATTTCCAACAAAATGTCTGCAGAGTGAATTCACACGGATTCCCTCACAGCTGGTTATAATAACAGAAATCCCTTGTACGGGTTTCTTACCTTGAGAAAACTGGTCATTTGAGGTCTGAACTAACACTATCACCGTTAATAACATATTTTTAGAACATGATTGCCTCATGTTCCGTGCGCAATACATATGCCTAAATCTAGGTTACTCCAAAACTGCAGCCTTAGAAGGTTCAATGTGAAAACAGCCCCTGGGAAAAAGTCGCCAGGTAGGCCATGTTTTTCACCGCACCCTTAAAAGCCTTCCCCCACATATTCTAGTACAGGTATTAAATACTATTCCAAATCCAGTCCAGGAATATTTTGGGAAAGTGCTTGATTTTCGTGGGAGTACAATGTTGGGGAAATGTCGCCCACTGGCGACCTTTGCCCAGGCGGCTTTTGTTTGTTTGTTTATTTATTATGCGCGCCAGACCCGAAGGTATCGGGGCGCAAGAAGGTAAGAAGGCATACAGCTTGGTTACATAGGTTGAGGTACAGCTCAAGTATACAGACAAAGAAATGAATACAGGTCAAAAATATAAACTTTATCACTGGATACCCCTTGGAGTAGTATCACTTGCTTAACACAGGGAAACGTCAAGGAATCTGCTACTGGAGTGTGTGACTACATTATCTACTCACCACAAAGCCAACCTCGGCGCAATCTATGCATAGCGGCAAGCAAGCAGGGCCAGCTCGGCGCAATCCACAGCCAAGTCACCATTCAGCCAAGCACAAGACGCCATGCACATTAGGAGAAGGGCACAGCGCTGCAAAGCCACAGCAATGAGCAGCGGTGCGCTATGGGCCTCATTACGACCAAGGCGGTAAGTTACCGCCTGGGCCGTGACTTTACCACCATGGCGTAAACTACGTTTACGCCATGGTGGTTGGCGGACTTACCGCCCCATTCCGACCTAGGCGGGGCGGTAAGTCCCCAATCCCCATTTACCCTTCCCCATTCCCATTTTTGCCCCATAGGGCATAATGGGAGTGGGGAAGGCGTTAATTACGCCACCGTAAATTACGGTGGCGTAATTAACTCCATGGTCCCTTAGCGCCATGGATTTTAACACCTGCTAAAAGCAGGTGTTAAAAGCACCATGGCGCTAGGGGACCTCGTAATTGGCGGTAAGGGGTCGGCGCAGCTAACGCTGGCGTTAACCCCTTACCGCCAGGGTCGTAATGAGGCCCATTTATCATTGCAAGATACATGGAGATAGCAGGAGATAATGTGCACATGTTTACAATCCACATGAACAACGGGAACCGCAACACAATGAAGAGTATTTAAGAAATCGGTGTGCATACAACTCTGGATATTGTTGTAAGGAAAACTGGTAACAACATTAAAATGTCTTGGAACAATAGCACTGATTCATTTGTATGGCATGCACATTCTGGCAGTGTCAGGGAGTGTTTCAGAACCCCTCCTCCCCCCAGCAGCAAACATTAAAGGCAGTTCAGGGTCATGTTGAAGGGGGTCTTTATGTGACAGCTGCTCTGGGGCAGATGTAGGGGGCGGTGGGGGGGATTACCTAGGCTAAATCCTTGAACAAACAGTCAAAGAACAATTAATTACTAATTTGCTAATTACCCATCCCTGTGTCCCCCCTCCCCACCTCCTTTATCCCCTCACAACCTGGCAATGCTGCAGACAGCCTCAAAAATTATCCCTCTTAGCTTACATTGGTTCACTCCTGATAATTAGGGGAGTAGATTTACTGCCCTCCGGCCCTTCGCCCCATGGATCAAGGATCCATGCCCAAGCATCACTAGTGTGGCCACAGCAGGGTGATGTGGGCTTAATCTCCATATGCACGGCGGTTCAGGCTGCATTATGCAGCAGTAAGTAAAGGGATCATGTCTCATTCACCAGAACACTGCACTACTACACAGTGCATCAAAGGCGCAACTGCACAAGTGTATGAGCCATGGGTTGCTCCATGTAACACTGGGCTTATTGCAGAGTGGACGCTCCTGCTTAATTGTAGCGCAAAATATTTTTTCTTATAGAAGCACTGACATTACTAAATTGTGGGTTCCCCGTACAACGGGCCTCCTCTAAAAGTAGCAAACGGGGAACTCTTCGAAGGGTTGTTTTTACTTTTTGTGAGGGCTGCGAGAATGCAAAGATTGTCGTGGAGCTGAAACGTTAACATTTGGTTAGCTATCTGTGCACAGGAGAGCCTTCATCTTTGATTTAAAGTCCAAAAATAACAATTGCTGGATTCTATGCTGTTTGTGTTGTTGTGAAACTGACTGTCCCCACATACTCCTTTTCATTATCTAGCATACATTGCTTACCTAATCTTGTAGATGTGTATTGGGGATACCTAAATACCGATAAAGCTTATTATTTTGGTGGCAGTATAGAAAGTGGGGTGCTGTTTTTGATGTCCCCCCATAAACTAAAAGAGTGGTGCCTTATCTCCACGACAATAGCTCCCGAGGGTAGTCGAGGCCTTTCAAGGGGGTCTAAGTTTGCTCAGCTTGGTGTGGTCCTTCCCCGGGTACTGGGCACCGTCCCTTGAGAGAGTGCTCCCCGAACAAAGTCCTTTCCACTACAAAATAAACCTTATGTTATGTTATGTGGCATTTATATAGCGCTCTATATTTATTCATTGCATTTATTTGCAGTGCACATAACCCGTAGGTATCCAGGTGCTAATATCATTGGTATGATCTCAAAGCGCTTGTGGGTTGATCACCCTTGGCGACTGTAGTCCAGGTCAGTCGAGAGAGTAGGGTGGCATAGGGTGCTTGGGTGCACTCAATATGTGAGCATCTGATGCGATTGCCTGATGGTAGTTGCATCCTAGCATTAGGTGCGGTGGTATTGAGAGATCAGTTGAAAGTGTGCAGTCTGGTGGTTGGTCTCCCAGACTGCATTCTGGCGTCCTTAGGCCTGTGTAGGATTTTTATGTGTGCAGCCAGGCCGATTTCTTTCGTGGGGTATAGCTGCATTCTAGCCCAAACCGCAGTCTCAAGGATGCAGCGCCCACTTCATTTCTTTCCCAAAATCACAGTCCTAGGTGTATAGCGCCCATCTCACTATTGGTAATTCACACAAGGGGAACATGCTGGGGCCACTTCTTCTTGCTCCTAAGGATATGGTGCGCATCTCACTATTCATGGAGACAGTGCCCATTCCACTCTTCTCCAGGAATATAGTTCCCTGCTTAGTGTCCAGCACTGCCAATGCTTTTAAAGGTGTTGGCTTTCCAGCATCTCTAGCTTTTGAGCTCTAAAAGGTCCAAGCTTTGCTATGGTCCCCAGTTCCTTCAGCTCGCTCAGATCCCAAACCTCTTACCGGCATCTCTGGTTCCGTAAGCCGCTCTGCACACCTAGAGTCTGGCCATGATGCTTGTGTCTGGGTTACTACCTTACTCCTGATTGCGTGCCATTACCTGACTTCCTCTGATCTTATGTATCTGATCTTATGTAGACATCTCTTCTTATGTCCCATTCTGTCAGGTTCACTCATTGGTTGGGTTCATGTTCTGATTGTCTGGGCCCTCAGGGTAGGCTCTGTCTCTTGAGTGCTTTATTTACCCCACCATATGCAGGTTTGCAGCATCCTGAGGCTTCAAAAGCCCTGGCAGCCATGTTTGTTTCGGCTTGATCTTGCCTTCGGCTATCGTCTCTGCTTGGCGAGTCTTGGCTCTCCATCCGCTTTGCTTTCTTTTGCCACGCTGCTGTAGATTCTCTACTTCAACAGGTGAGATCCCGCAGGTATCCCAAATGGTGTGCAGGATCCCAGTGACATGTCTTACATGCTGGATATAACTCCCTCTCAGTTCCGGTTCTCGATCTGTCGGGCTTCTGTGTCTGTCACCCTGAAGGGCACTGAAAGCCAGTAGGCTTGGAGAGGGCCCATCCACACCCGAAGAGAGTATTTTTTCAGCACATGCACAGAGTACATAATAGAGACCCCACTCAGCATAGGGTACGAGGCCTAGCACGGGGATCCCTGCAGTCAGTCTTGTCCCAGAAGCTGGGTGTGGGAGTTGGATGGCCCCCGGCCCATGTCCCTTCCTGATGTGCCTGCATATTTTAAATAAGTACCACTATCGATCACCCCATGCCTGCACTGCTTAATTCTGGCCAGTTTATTTCCGTTTGTCCCACAGGACTTCAAGAACCAGCAGCATAAGCGTGGAAACAGCCATCCAGCAAGGTGACCAAAAGAAAGACAGCAAAGAGCAGACAAGACACAGATATAACTGCACAGCAGCCTAACGAAGCCAAGCTACTAAGCGACCCATGCCAGCACAACTCCATTGTTAGCGAGTTCATGGAGCACTCAAGCAATGTTCACAAGCTCACCCAGAGAGACAATGTACTCACCTTCATGGAGTGGTTGCATCCTCTAACCGGCATCTCAACCTTGGTTGAAAGCCCTAACATGAACTGGGACATTGAATGCAGTGGCTGCCATTGCTTGAAACCGGCGGACTGATGCACAAGATGGTGGTGGTGCTTAACACCCCTTTTGTATGTTTCTTGCTTGTAACACCTCCTCTGTGAAAAGGACAGGCAGCGGTTGGCCCTTTGAACTAGCTAAGGCAGAGAGCCAATGGAGGGGAAAGGAGGAGGTTAAAAGAGGGCACAGGAAACAGGAAGGTGTGGGTTATTCGGGTGAGGTCTAGGGAGGAGAAGGAGGACCAAGAGACCAAACAGAGGAAGGACAGTGTAGAGGAGTATGGAGGAGAATTGTTGAAGGAGTGCGCCTTGTGAGGAATTGGTTGGTGGGAGAAAGTGTTACTTGGCTTTGAGTATGGTGACAACGTCAGTGCCTGGAAGACACCAACTCTTACGTTATACTGTATTGCGGAACGTAGGTCAGCAACCACCTAGATTGTTCCCAGAAGGACTTTAGAGAAGGCATGTGCCATCTGGCCACCAAATCCTGACAGACAGCTTCTTAGATAGTAGGGGTTATTGATTCTGGGGTTTGAGGCACGCCTTTGTTAGGGAGGGAACTGCCTGCCCTAGACGAGAAACCCGAAAGTCTGAGACTGTTAGGTGCACGAATCATTATGACACCAGTAGCCTCCACTCTCGACGATGAAACTATATCAACCAGAGCTATGGCCTTTTTAGCCCTCGTCAGGCAACCATACCACCTTATCTATCACTGCCACTATTAACACCACCAATACACTCTTCCTTCAGTTAGCAAACCTGTGCATTACAGCTGACCATTGCCGTACAGCAATTTCAAGGTCACCAGGAGTGGTGCCAAGGTGGCTGCCCTCCTCCTGCTGCCACCAAGCATATGCGCGCATACACAATCTCACGCGTGCACACACACACACACACACAAACACATTCTCACACACGCGCCCACTCTCACATATACACTCCTCTTTTCTTCTCTCTACCCTCACACCCTAATCCGCCCCTTTTCACAGACTTTCCCTATGCAGTAGGAAGTGGATTGCTTCACTTATTTATGTCTGTTCCCACCCAGTGCCTGCTCAAAGGTTGCTGCTCTTCCATAAGAGCCAAGGTGTTGCATATCTCCCCACCGTGATCTACCAAACCTCAAACATATACCTTAAAAGTTCCAAGGAAGAAGTCTGCAGCCCTTGCTGATCACCTCTACAATGTTAGTCTGCCCACCTTCAGAAGGGTCCACAGGGGAATTAATGCATGCTTCGATTTGATCTTGGGGTGGTGTATTTGTACTTGTGTTTTGTTTATTTGTATAGCGTGCCTGGTCCAAAGGCATCTATGCGCATTTCTTACATGTTATGGTTACATAAGTATACAGATGAAGTATAAGCATCACATTTTAACATATCCAGTTTACATGTACACGATTTTCACATATCCATTTACATACATTATATATTTTTACATATCCAAATTACATGCACTCAATTTTTATATATCCATTTACATACAGTATATATTTACAGTGGGGATCCACATGCAGGCGTAGGACAATAGCAAAAAACAAGCAAACGTTGTTGTGAGCATTGTGTCTGGTATTGGTTAGGGAGGTCCTGAATGGAGTGTGGATTCAGATTGGGTGGTCCTGTGCTGCAGGTTTTGCTTCTAAATGAATGGAACGAGGATTCAGATCTGAGAGGGTTCGGTAGCGAGTTCCATAGCCTGGCGGAGAGCACCGGGAAACTGCAGCCCCCTGCTTTATGCAGCTTTAACCTAGGTAACTGAAGGCAGTGTACTTGGGCTGCTCTATGAGGGAGATCGGAGGAGATAGTTGTGAAACAGTTGGACAGGTATTTCAGTGCTTGGTTGGTGAGACATTTATGCGTGAGTGACAGAGATTTGAGGGTGATTCTTTGGGTAATTGAAAGCCAATGTAAGTTTCTTCTAGTGTCGGAAATATGATGCTTTCTCTGAATGTTTAGGGCTGCCCTAATGGCGTTGTTTTGTGCAACTTGTTGCTTATTTAGGTTCCGTTGACTGGTCCCTAGATAGAGGGCATTGCAGTAGTCGAGTTTCGCCATGATGAGGGTTCTAGCTAGGGTAATGCAGTTGGCGGAGGTAAGGAACGGTCGACAGGCAGTGATAAGTTTACAGGTATAGGCTGTTGATGATATTATGGCCTTGGTTTGTCTTGTTAAGGATAGTGTAGAGCCAGATATATACCTAAGGTTTTTGTGTCATTGGATACCTTTATGGTGTTGCCATTAATGATGAAGGAGTTGAAGGCAGGATCTAGTCTGTTGAGTCTTGGTTGGGATCCCAGGAGGAGTAACTCTGTTTTGTTGTTGTTAAGCCAGAGCCCGTGTTGTGCCATCCAGGCCTGGATGACCAAATAGGTCTCGTTTAGTGCTTTGGAGTCAATCTTGTGGTCTCCAGTGATAGGGATAAGTGTTTGGGTGTCATTTGCGTAGTTAGTGTTGATTATACCCAAATAGTAAGAATATCGAAGAGGGGCTTGGTAAACACATTATATAGTGTTGGTGATACGCAAGATGCTTTGGGGATCCCATACAGAAGAGGAGAGGGTTCAGCGGAGGCCTGAGGGGATAAAACCCTCATGGATCTGTTCTCTAGGAACGATCTGATCCAAGTCGTGGCTTTGTCAGAGAAGTGGGCTGTAGTTTTGAAATGTTGGCAGAGTATTTGATCCTTAACCAGATCAAACGCCGCTGATAGGTCGAACAGTAAGAGGAGGGCCATTTTGCTGTTTTCTTTAAGGTCTTCAATTTGGGTTTTGAAGTCAATTAGTGCTGTTTCGGTCTCATGCCTAGGTCAGAAGCCAGATTATCTGAGGCCAAGGAGGTTATTAGCTTCTAAATATTCCGGGATCTGCAAATAAGCCGTTCTGTCCAAGATTTTGAGTAAGAAAGGAACGGTAGTGATTGGCTTGTAATTGGTAGGGGTACTTGGGTCTAATGATGTTTTTTTTAGTAGGGGGAGGACCCAAGCATCCTTCAGGTTGTCCGGCACGGCACCTGTGTTGAAAGAGGTATTTATTAGGGCAGTGATGAAAGGTGCTAGATCATTAGCAGCCTCCTTAATGATGGGAGCTGGACAAGTGTCACCCTGGCAGTTAGAGGGTTTAAGTTTGAGAATTATATTTTCTACCTCTTTGATAGAAAGTTGTGAGAAGTGAAAAGGTTTGTGAGTGTGTTGAGGGGGGTTAGGCACTCTAGTGGGAGTCCTATTCTGTGAGTCAATGTCATGCATCCAACATGGAAACTATGGCAACGCTGGAAACACCGGTAACACTTTCCTTTTCCCCTTTCTTACAGCCGCGGTCTAGTCTTCCACCAACATGGCCGTCAGTATAAGAAGGGGGCGGATACTTCGTTCATTGCATTGTAGCCATCTAACGGTGTGTTCAACTTTCGTTGCTGTGTGCTTTTCGTGCTTGTCCCTTGTATTTGACCCTTCCAGACTTGCTATTCCTTTTGTGGAATACTTTCACTGCTATGCTCTCTAGCGTTCTGTTTCCTTTCCTGGCTTCTTTCCTTGGGGTCTTTCGAAGCTGCGTTCTTTCACTACGTAGATTCCCATTTCTTCTGTGTGCACTGAGCTAAGCTTTGTGGGCTTCTTAGTATTCCTTTTCTTCCGCGGCTACCGCATCTTTGGTAAACGCTCTGTATACTTTTCTCTGTACTGTTCCAATTTTGTTTGGAATTTGTTTTGCCTACCTTTCGTTTTGCGTGTCCTGTGCATACTTCTTTCACCCTCTGTGTCTGCTTACTTCCATTCCGCTTCACTCAAGTCTTCTGGAGGCATTCCCTTTTCCTAGGAACTGACTAGGTCTCCCCTTATTGTCATTTCCGTTTTCCATCTTGATAATGCTTATTCCTTTTTACTTCTATATTCCATTTGTTAATATTCCCGGCTCATTTAGTACGCTCAGGACTATATATGCGATCCACTCTCATCCCGGAAGTATACCCCTAACTGTCAAAGTCTACTCGTCCATCAACACATTGTTATTGGAAATTCATACCTTGTGCATCAATGGAGATTCTTCCAAGGATAAGAAGAGAAGGAAATACAAACATTCATCTAGGGATTTTTTAGTCTTCAAGGCTTTTCCCCTGAATTTGGGGTTGGCTCCCTGGGGGTCCCCGGATTCAGGGTTTACTTCTGATCACGGTGGCCTCCGAGGGAGGTCGCCCATATCTTCATCAAAAGAAGGAAAGGAACCTTAAAGAGCTCAAAAGATCCAGGAGAAAAAAGGATTCAGAGGCCAAGTACAGCCCAGTGGAAGATCCAGGTGAGGAGGAAGGTCGAGAGGGTTCTACACACTTGACAGAATACAACGCCAAACAACTTCCATGGCCTCTTTGGAACAGTTTCAAGAGATGTACAAGGCCCTTCAAGGGCTAACCGTAGAGGTACAAAGCCTTTGTGCTGAAAATGTGACTTTACGATGGCAGGGGGCAGTTTGTGATGAACATCGAGGGGATCTCCCACCTACCCCTCTTTCCTTTGGCAAATTCGATGGAAATCCTAAGCAATTAAAAGAATTTCTCGACGCCTGTTCTGTGCACTTCTCCTTCAGGCCAAAATCCTTTGAGTCAGGTAGAGCCAAGGTGGGGTTTATTATCTCCAATCTGTCTGGGAATGCATTGTCATGGGCAACCCTTCTGGTCACAGATGCTGATCCTTCAGTCAATGACTATGATCAATTTGTGCAAGAATTCAAGAGACATTTTGAGAGGCCAGAAGTCCAGTTTTCATTTTACGAAGCTATGTTGGCCATTCGCCACGGGCCGCAAGATGTGCAATCCTATGTCGCACACTTTCAAAGAATATCTGCCTACTCAGGGTAGCCAGACTCTGCACAACAGACTCTGTTTCGTAGAGGATTACATGAAGAAATAAAGGACGAATTGGCAAGGATAGCAAGACCCAACACCTTTCAGGAACTGGTCACTCTGGCATTGCAAATTGAGTTTCGACTAACCGAAAGACGACATGAAAGAAGAAGAGGTCATGGTTATCCTCCCCTACAAGGACCAATTGCCACTCCCAAGGAGAAGACAACCCTGGAGGAACCAATGCAGATATGAGCTACTCGAGGACCACTGACTTAGGAATAGAGGAAGAGACGCAGAGAGATGGGATTGTGCATGTATTGCGGCTCCTCCAAGCATTTATTACGCAACTGTCCTGATGTACCACCAAGGCATCAGGGAAACGCTCTACCCCGTTCCTGAGCAGGGATGCTAGCAGGCTAAGAAGCAAGAGTCCCTGCAACAGTACTCAACTCATGATTAATGAAGACTGTAAGCTTATGGTATTTCAGATTTCTTTTCTCTCCCCTCCCGACCATCCTCGAATGTACTGGCCATGCTGGATAGTGGGGCAGCCGGTAATTTCATTGACATTACATGAGCTGAAGAAAACCACCTACTTCTCCAACTGCAGAAAAGAGCTATACCTGTGGAAGGTGTAGATGGCAAACCTTTGTCATCTGGACCTATATGCATGGAAACGGGTCCCATGCAAGTAACCATGGGAATTCACACAGACTTTAACCTTCGATGTCATCCGGGATGCTCATTTCCCGGTTATTCTAGGGACTCCGTGGTTAAGATTACACAATCCACAGATCGATTGGAGTGCCAATCGGTTAAGATTTGCATCGGATTACTGTAGTCAACATTGTCATGAAGTCTCAAGGACAGGAGATACTACAGGGGAATTCGGTCGCCTTCGAACCATCAATTATCTCATCCATTCCCATGATCTAACAAGCCTATTCGAAGGTGTTTGAGGACAATATGCCTAAGCTACTACCCCCACATAGACCAGAAGATTGCTGCATTGATCTGAAGTCAGAAGCACCTGTACTTTTTGGAAGAATGTATCCTTTGTACTTACTGGAAAAGGAGGCCTTGAGGGAGTATCTGGATGCCAATCTGCAGAATGGGCTCCTCCAAGAGTCTAAGTCTTCAGGGGGTGGCGTCTCTCTTCTTCATCTCCAAGAAAGGCACATCGGAATTGCGACCTTGTATAGATTACAGGGGCCTCAATCAAATTATGATTCGAGATCGCTACCCTATGCCTCTTATCAGAGACATCTTGGAAGCAGTTCAAGGCTCACAAGTATTTACTAAGATTGACCTCAGAGGAGCATACCACTTGCTCAGAATTAAAAGAGGAGACAAATGGAAGACTGCTTTTCAAACTCCACTGGGACTGTTTGAATACAGAGTTATGCCTTTTGGATTGGTAAACGCTCCCGCAGTCTTTCAAAGATTTATTGATAAATTGTTTTCTGACTTACTATACCTGTCAGTGGTCGTCTATTTAGACGATATATTGATCTTCTCATCTAACTTGACAGAACACCAACTACATGTGGAAGAGGTACTTAAGCGTCTTCAGAACAACTAGCTTTATGCCAAGCTGGAGAAGTGCGTGTTTGAGGCCTCTGAAGTATCCTATTTGGGGTACATATTATCTTCGGAAGGTATCAGGATGGATCCTGAAAAGGTAACGGCTATAGTGGACTGGGCTGCACCCAACACCGTCAAGAAGGTCCAAAGATTCCTGGGACTAGCAAATTATTACCAGCGGTTCATTCCCAATTTTTCTACAGTGGTGCTACGTATCACCTCCTTCCTCAAGAAGGGAGTATCCTTTTCATTGAGTACTGAAGCTCAGAAGGCATTTCAGTACCTCAAGACATTGTTCACTACAGCACCCATCTTAATCCAACCTGATCAGTCGCTTCCATTCATTCTGGAAGCAGATGCCTCTGGGGGAGCTATAGGAGCAGTGCTTTTGCAAAAGACCCAAGGCGACCTGGAGCATCCGGTGGCATACATCTCAAGGTCCCTAACCTCTAGTGAGAGGAATTACTCTGTATTAGAAGAAGAATTATTGGCCATTCGTCAGGCATGTGCAGAATGGAGGCATTAGCTTCAAGGAGCGACCCACCAGTTTGTGATATGCACAGACCATCGGAATTTGAAGGTTTTTAGCCAGATGGAGTGTACTAACTCCAGACATGCCCGTTGAGCTTATTTTTGTCCCATTTTGATTTTGTCATCACCTACATTCCAGGATCACTAAATATTGTAGCAGATGCATTTACCCGTAGTCGGGGTGAGGACACTGGCTCTTATCAAGGCAGTGAGAAGATACTGCCAGAAGGATCTTTTTTGGCCAATATTCATCCTTTTGTAAAAGAGGTCAGAGATGATTCCCAGCATCTTACTAATTCAGACCTTCTTCAGTTTCAATTGACAGAAAGAGAGGGCCTTCTCTACAAAGGGGAAGCATTGTATCTACCTAATGAGGTACTTCAAAGGAAGGCTCTAGAATGGTGTCACAATCTTCCCTTGGCTGGACATAAGGGACAGAAGGCTACATTAGATTTGATATCCAGAAGTTTTTGGTGGCCTAAGTTAAATCAAGATGTCAAGTCTTATGTCTTTTCTTGCCCTGTCTGTGCTTCACATAAGATCCCTAGAAGCAAACCATTGGGCCTTCTTCAACAAGATTCCTTGCCGTCCAGACTCTGGACACATGTTTCCCTAGACTTCATAGTCGATCTATCCCTCTCTAAGGCCATGACAGCCATCCTAGTTACTATTAATTCTTATAGCAAGATGGCTCATTTCTCAACCTTCCCAAGTGTACCTTTGGCTTCAGAAACTGAATCTGTTTTTCTTTGAGATATTGTCCGAATACATGGACTTCCACAGACGCTGGTGAGTGATCGGGGTACCCACTTCACCTCTAAGTTCTGGACTCCCTTATGTGATCAGCTCGTTATCCATAGAGCACTATCTTGAGGGTACCCCCCACAGTCTAATGGTCAAACAGAACATTTAAATGCAAATTTGGAACAAAATCTCTGCTGTTTTTGTAACCAGAAACAGGATAATTGGGCTGATTTCATACCATTGGCGGAATTTGCCTACAACAATACCTTTCATACAGCAATCCAGATGAGCCCTTTCATGTTTACTTATGGGTACAATCCCCAACATCTACCTGGGGCAGGCTACACCACAACTAAATCCCCAACAGTGGACAGTCTTTTGTCTGGACTCCGTCAGATGCACAAGGATGACTTAAGAGCTTTGGAAGACGGCCGGAAGGGCTATAAGAGGTATGCAGACCTCAAGAGAGGTCCCAATCCAGAGTGGAAGCCGGGTACACAGATTTGGTTATCTACTAAATATCTACCTCGATGGACTCACTTAGGCAAGTTTGCTCCTCGATTTATTGGTCCCTTCCGCATTTTGTCCAAAGTCAATACTATTGCTTTTAAACTTCAGCACTCCACAAGATTGAAAAGGGTTCATCCGGTTTTTCATACCTCCCTATTCAAGGCCTACGTCCAAGATCCTTTCAAGAGGAATTACAAAGGAGTCTCTTTGTCAAGTTCGCCTGAACCTGAAGAACATGAAGTGGCAAGACCCATTGATTCCAGGTACAGAAGGGGTGTGCTACAGTATCTGGTACACTGAAAGGGGTAACCCGATTCTGAGAGAACATGGGAACCTAAGTCTCCCATACATGCCTCTAGGCTTGTGCGACAGTTTCATCATCTCAACCCGGGGAAACCCGGGGAAGGGGTACATAAGAGAGGGCATACTGTCATACGCCTGACATGGAAACTATGGCAACGCTGGAAACACCAGTAACATTTTCCTTTTCCTCTTTGTTACAGCCGCGATCTAGTCTTCCACCAACATGGCCGTCGGTATAAGAAGGGGGCGGATACTTCCTTCATTGTGTTGTATCCGTCTAACGGTGTGTTCGCCTTTCGTTGCTGTGTGCTTTTCATGCTTGTCCCTTCTATTTGATCCTTCCAGGCTTGCTATTCCTTTTTTGGAATACTTTCACCGCCACGCTCTCTAGCGTCCGGTTTCCTTTCCTTCCCTGGCTTCTTTCTCTGGGGTCTTTCGAAGCCGTGTTCTTTCACTACATCGATTCCCATTTCTTCTGTGTGCACTGAGGTAAGCTTTGTGGGCATCTTAGTATTCCTTTTCTTCCGCGGCTACCGCATCTTTGGTAATCGCTCTTTATACTTTTCTCTGTACTATTCTAATTTTGTTTGGAATTTGTTTTGCCTACCTTTTGTTTCGCGTGTCCTGCGCATACTTCTTTCACCGTCTGGGTCTGCTTACTTCTGTTCCGCCTTACCTTTCATTTTGCGTGTCCTGCGTATACTTCTTTCACCGTCTGTGTCTGCTTACTTTCGTTCTGCTTCACTCAGGTCTTCTGGAGGCATTCCCTTTTCTTTGGAACTGGCTAGGTCTCCCCTTATTGTCATTTCCATTTTCTATCTTGACAGTGCTTATTCCTTTTTACATCTATATTCCATTTGTTAATATTCCCGGCTCATTTAGTATGTTCAGGACTATATACGATCCACTCTCATACCGGAAGTATACCCCTAACTGTCTACTCAAAGTCTACTCGTCCATCAAGACATTGTTATTGGACATTCATACCTTGTGCATCAACGGAGATTCTTCCAAGGATAAGAAGAGAAGGAAATACAAATATTCATCCAGGGTTTTTTTAGTCTTCAAGGCTTTTTCCCTGAATTTGGGGTTGGCTCCCCGGATTCAGGGTTTACTTCTGATCACGGAGGGCTCTGAGGGAGCTCGCCCATATCTTCATCAAAAGAAGGAAAGGAACCTTAAAGAGCTCAAAAGATCCAGGAGAAAAAAGGATTCAGAGGCCAAGTACAGCCCAGTGGGAGATCCAGGTGAGGAGGAAGGTCGGGAGGGTTCTACAAAGCTTGAAAGTCAGTAGCTAGACTTCTTTTTTTGGCTTTTATTTTGATTTGTAACCTGGTAATTTTATCTAGGAGTGCATTTTGAATATTAGAGCACCATGCATTGTCTTTGACACAAGCATCGGGGGGAGCTGAAGGTGATTCTAATTCTTGAAGTATCTTAAAGAGCTCTTTTGGTACTCGACTTGGCTTGCGAGATCCGATTGTTATAGGTGTCTTTTTTGGCTTGGAAGACTGCCCCTTTGTAGTTAAGGGATGCTAGTGTAAGGCTGTCCTTATTCACAACTGAAGGTAGGCTTTTCCAGTGGGCCTCTGCATTTCTTTTTTCCTAATGTAGTGTTCTGAAGTGTGGTGTGAACCAAGAGTTCAAGTGTGCTCGAGGTTTGGATTTCCGTAGTTTGAGTGGGGCAATGGTGTTAATGGTCTTGAGTATGGTTTGATTATAGTTGTCAATTAAGACCGTAGGATCAGTGCACAATTCGGTAACTTTGTTTAGTATGCTAGAATTAGAGGTATCAGTTTCTCGCTCTTTATGTCCCTTTTGTTTCTCGTGTTGATGGGAGGTGCAATGTTTTGTGTCGAGCAGTGGTTATTGGCTTTGATATTAGGTTATCATGTGGTGGTCTGACCAGGCGCAGGGTGTATTTGCCACTATTTTGATGCTGCAATTAAGTTCAAACAGCCAATCAAGGGTTCTTCCTTTGATGTGGGTGGGTTCCATTATGAGATGGGAGAAGCCTACTTCTGTTATAGCTCTGGCAGCGTCTAGGGCTTTATGATCATAAGCATCTTGAAAGCCGAGATGAAGGTCACCTAATAGGATGATTTGTGACTTGGGCTTAGTGTTGGCTGATAAGAGGGTGGTAATGTCACCTATGAAGGTGGAGCCTGGTCCAGGTGGCCTATAGATGAGGTGCAAGTTAATGGTTTGGGTAGCTGAAATAGGCAGCTTAACGGATAATAGGTCAGCTGATGGAATATGCTGATTAGGAATGGATCTGAGTCCTAAGGAGCTTTTGGAGATAAAGGCGACGCCACCGCCTTTGGAATGGTTGGAGTCTCTATCGCATCTTGTGATGGAGTAGCTGTTGGGGATGGCGAGTGAGAGTAATGGTCCTGCAGCTGCATGAAGCCAAGTCTCAGTAATGGCTAGGAAGTCTAAGTCATGAACCGTGATATAGTCTGCAATATCCAAGGCGTGAGCAAGGAGCGACCTTGCATTAATTAGAGCACCCTTAGTCTGGAGTGTGTTTGATGTCGGTGATGGTAGAGGAAGCCTTAGGTGTGGTGTGTGTGGTAGGTAATGTCTTGGGAGTGTATGTAGGTTTGAGGGAAGTATTATGGGTTTTAGAATCCGTGGTGGAAGAGTGATGTCGTGGAGTTGTGAATGGGAATCTAGAGCCTAATCTAGAATTCCTGAGATGCAAGGCGCAAGGTTGATTAGGAGTGGGTTTGGCAGCGAAGTGTTCCAGCCATGGGGCTGGTGAGTTCAGGTAAGGGTTAGGTGGTAATGCAGTAGTGGAGGAGGTGGTTTTGTTAGTGTACAGTAGGCAGGAGGGCAGGAAGGTCGATGGCGGAATGCTCTCTGAGGGCGGGAGTCTAAGACTAGTAGTAAATGTTGCGCTGGACATATTGATCATATTAATCGATATCCGGGAAGGCAGATTAGGCAGATCCCTGCTAGTGTGGGGGTAGGTGCAGGCAGACGTAACTGAGTTGCAGAGTATCAGTAGTAAATAGCGTATTAAATGGGGCATGTACATTGTAAATGTGGAGTTTTGGTGGTTGATCGATGAGATAGATTAATTGGAGGGCCTGTGAGCAAAAGCGTGCGTATGTGTGCTAATTCAATATTTTGGCAGAGCAATCTATTTGGGTGGTAGGTCTGTGACCAGGTATACACAAGTTTGCTGGATCAGGGATAGGCCATCGTAGGCTAGTTCAGAGTTGGGCAATAGGCCTGAGAGCACTATGCACACAAATAGGCTAGTCCAAGATTAAGTAGTAGGCCCGTGAGCACTATGCACACAGGTAGGCTAGTCCAAGATTAAACAATGGGCTAGTAAACACTATGCAGACAGGTGGGCGAGCCCAAGATTAAACAATAGGCCAGTGAGCACTATACACAACAATAGGCCAGTCCCAGATTAAACAATTGGCCTGTGAGCACTATGTACACAGGTGGGCTAGTCCTGGATTAAACAATAGGCCAGTAAACACTAAACACAAAAATAGGCTAGTCCAAGATTAAGCCATAGGCAAATGAACACTGCACACACATGTAGGCTGGTTCTGCATTTACGTAGAGGTTAAGCAACATAAACATTGGTCCTGCATAGAGGAGTTGTATATAACATCCTGTTTGGAACCACATATGGGATGTTAGGCAACTTGAGTAATTTTGCATTGAGTAATTCGTACTGGCAAATAATAGGGTGATCAAATGACAAGAGGTATTATGCAGTAGCCATGGTGACAGTAATGCTGGGTATAGGACACAATGAGTATGACAGTAGGGCCAGAAGGGCATCTGGAGTGTTTTTGGGGTATATTGGCTAAGGTGGTGTTGGAGATGTGGTCATTTCCAGTGTTTTAGCGTTGTGCTGGATTGGGTGGAGACATGAGAGATAAGCGTCTGAGGGTGCATTGAGTTAGGGTGTGGGTAGGAGGGATGGGCAGGTGCAGCATTTTACTGGGGTGTTGTGTTAGGCTGGGGTCGGAGAGAGGAGTTATGCAGTTATTTCATGGATCGTTTTTGGTGTCCATATGTCCAGTCTTGTTTGCTGCATGATAATGACAACCCCTGGTAAAAAAAAAAGTGTGCTGTACTTATTAGCATGTCCAGCGCTCTCCTAATGAGGTCCTACATCGTGGGATGAGTGGGTTGAACGTCTCTGTGGTATGTCCCACTTTGTATGCTCGCAGCTGGTGGTGAGTTTGGAGGGTGACTTGATGTCCCTTGTCTCCATGACTACAGTGACAGTCCTGGGGTAGGGAGTCGATGGCCAGGCAGGATTGGGAGATGTGTGGCAACTGCTATGTTTTGTGGTATGAGGTATAGTGGCAGGACATCGCCTGCCATAAGGTCATGCCACTTTGCTTCAGCACATTCTGTAATGTAATGTAAGTCGTCTTGTATAGCGTCTGTCTGCCACTACTGGTGGCCTCGCTGCGCTGTGGTGCAGGCGCATGAAGAGGTGCTTGAGGGAACACTTTCCCTTCTCGATGGTCAGTAATGTCTGGTTATGGCCACTCTAACATTGACTAGGGTTCCTATTTGCAGATGGTACGCCGCCCCCTCCTTTAGAAATGAGTGTGTTTGCAGCCACTCTTAAGCCACTTCTGAGATAAATGAGGTTTGTGGGGCCCCCGATTTTATAAAGATCTTAGTATTTTACCCCCAGGGCTTTGTGCACCATGTTGCCAAAGAATTCTTGTAACAAAGTGCCTTTTTACGTCTATATTTGAGATCTAAAATGTTTATGTGACATGTTACTGACTTGCCAGCTGTAGTGACGGTAAATTCACCAGAATGCCAAGGGCAAGGCAACTCATTAGCAGAAGTGATATGACATTTGAACGTGATTACTTCTCAGGTAAGTGACCTCCCAGATGTAAAAACAATACTACAATAAATGTAAGATTAATACAGCAAAACATTTACCTGGATGATGCCTTGGTATGCTAGAGGTGCAGTCATAATGTGCCATGAGCACACCCAGCCAGGCAGCCACATACTAGGGGCACTGCCTTCATGCAGCATGCCAATCTTACCTCGTGTGGCCAACGCCTTACACTGTATGCCAGCTACAGCTTCACATGGCATGTGTACTTGCCATATGCTAACTAGATCTTCACATGACCAGATGTTGCCATCGTATGCCAGGTGCAGCCTCTTTGTTCCAGGAGCTGCCGTCCTCTGACAGATATAGCCTCACATGCCTGGTATGTGCATCATATGGTGCAAAGTGACTGCAATCACAGATAGTACCATATACATCGCGAAAAAATAAATATGCAGGGGGCAGCCTCACATACCCAAGTGCTGCCATCATATGCAGAATGTGACCTCAGATGTTCAAGTATGACCATTATGTGGCAATAAGACCCAAGGCGGAGGGCCAATACCGCACCAGGTAATGCCCCTGGGCCGTAGTTACAGAAGCCCCAGGGGCATTACCGTGGACGGTATTGGCCTGCCGCCGAGGGTCTTATAGCCATTAGTACCCCAGCCCGTTAGACCGGGGTAATAATGGCATTTTTTTTTGTTTTGAAACGCTGCCACGTTTCAAAACAGAAAAAAAAAAGCTGCACAAAAATGGCCGCCGAGAAAGGGAAAACGTAGACCGTTTTCCTTTTCCATGGCGGCCTTCGGGAGCGGACGCGCAGGGAACATAAGTGTTTCCAGTGGGTACGCTCCAAGAAAAGAAGAAAAAAGTAAGATAAGTGAGGTTGGGAGGGTGGGGAGCGGATAGTTTGCGGGGGAGGTGGGTGGAGGAAAAAAAAAAACGTACCTGAGACCCTGGCGGGGGACAAAGGCAGCCCCCAGCCATGGGGAGGCTCGGAGCGGGGATTGCCCCATTTCGAGCCTCTTCATTGGCTAAGGGGCTGCCACGCCCCTCGCCGGGAACAGAGTACCCGGCACGCACGGTTTACACGGGAATACCGTGTGGTAGGGCTCGGAAAAGAGCCAATCCACACGTTGTATTACCGGTGCGCAGCGCGTGCCGGGTACTAATGTCAGGTATAGCTGCATATGGGTATGCAGTGATTATATCAAGAAAAAAACGAATGAAACAATAACCAAAAAAATTACGAAACATAAATATATGGGGGGTGGGTAGGGTGACCAGATAATAAATAACCCAGACAGGCCATAGACATAGAAGTAGGACTACTGTAAATAATAATAAAACGGTAGGCCTACTACTATGTCACTTGCCTTTTGCGGGTGAGGGCAGGCAGTGTGCTCATAGGCACACTCCTCTCATTGGAGGAGAGTGCCGGGGAGGGCAAGGGGGAGGAAATGGGGGCCTGAAAAGAATTTCACGCTCCCAGTCGCGCAGGAAGAGTTGCGCCAGGACACAATTTCGGGATTTCCAAATCAGGTCCTGGCAAAAACCGGGACTGTAGCCACCCACCTTGCAAACTCCAGACAGGGTTTTTAAAATAAAAAAAATCCCAGGATCCCGGGTGGAAGGGCGATTTCCCCAGACTGTTCCAGGAAAACCGGGACCTCTGGTCACCCTAGGGGTGGGTGTGAGGGGTTATAAAGTGTGGGGGCGGTTCAGGGTGAAGCATGGGGAAACTGGGGGATTTGGGGGCAGGTTAAAAAAAGAAAATAAATATTTTTATTTTTCAGTATTATTTCATTCACTATTTTTTGACTTGTTGTAATCACATGTAACCTTACATATGCTATGCATAGTCATCCTATAAAGAATACAGCTTTGCATGCACAGGTGCTGCCATCTCTAAACCTTTTCCTCCTTCCTCTGCCCTGACCCTCGCACACCCAGCTGTGTACACTGTCACTCCTTGACACTGTCTTCTCTGACAGCCTAAGGCTCTGCAGACCCACGATACTATCTACATGTACATATGCCAAATGCAGCTTCATATAGCTACGTTCTGTCATCTTATGCCAGTTAGCCCCTCCCATGCCAGGCGTAGTTTTTATAGGCAACTCACATCCTCACCTACTGCCTTCATATGCCAAGATTAGTCTCAAACACAAACGTACTGCCATCTTTTGGCAAGTATTTACCAGGGTCCCTGAAGAGCTATCTGAACATAGCGACAATAAATTGCAAGCGACCATATTTTGCCCATTCAGGGACTGGGGCTACAATAAGGCAATTTACAAGCAGCTGCAGAATGGCACACATGGTGCCATTCTGGACACATCTATATATAATCTGGTCTCATTATAAGGGTGGTGGGGGCAAAATGTCACTTTGCCTGGGGCAACATAGTCATAGCTCTCAACTCTCTTGGGCCCCTGGGCGGGTAAAAACACCCGTTATTGTTTTTGGCGGTTGAAAGCCCATTCATTTATATTAATTATGGGCGTGTAATGGGCTTGGCAGGTGAGAGAACTGTCTCAGTGGCGGGTGTCACTCTGAGAGTTGAGAGGTATGCACCAGGGGTGGAATCGGAACCAAGAGAGGCCCTGGAAGTAATTTTTAAAGTGGACGCACATTACACATTTTCAGCAAGCCCGCAACCGTTTTCCTATGATACAATTCAGAACTAAGAGGCCCAGGGTGCATAGGCCTACAGGGAAATCTCCAGAGTTCCTGATAGGGGCCTTCAGTCCACCCCTGGTATGCATAGTTCCTTAGACTAGGCCTGGCTGCTCTTTTAAGCCTGCTCATTTATGGACGCCTCAATGGGCCGACTATTTGATCACATGACATGCAGGGGCACGTGCGTCCTGTGTGTCCTTCTGGACGCGTCTTTGTGGCAGGTCCGAGTGGTGGCTTTTGAGACGCGGCTGGCTGCGTGCCAGGTCACTGTGGCTGCCCAGAACACGTGTGCTCCACAAGGCTGCCCTGTTGGTGGCGGGAGACTTGTTGTAATAGCTGCTGCAGGTTCCCGTTACAGTGGTAATTAGCGTTCCCCAATTGAAAGACTCACTTTCCTTTTGTCCGCCGTGCAGACAATCCACAGCCAACTCCCCTGACAGGGTAAACAATACTCCCCTGGGAGGAGAGCACCTGTCAGGGCGGGATTGGCCTACTCTGGGAGCCGCCTTCCTAGCCAGCGAAACAATGGCTGCTCTGAGTGCTGACACTCCAGGCACCCGAGACCTCTGGGGCCGCATTAAACTTTCATGTGACTCCACTGGTGACCTGTCCTGCACAAGGCAGCATCCTGCAGTGACTTTCTGATGGCCTTGACACTGGCACAGCGCCACCGCCATGGACGGGCATAAGTTCACTCAGCGACGGCAACCGGGCCTTTCAACACTTTCAGTTAAAAGGGGCCTCGGCCCCCAGCAACTGCCCCCGTGATGCCAGTCAGCAGTCTTATAACACAATATATTCTTTTATATATATCCCTTTCATTCCAGGGCTTTAAATGTGCTCTTTGCAGTGCTCACCTTACACGCAGATTTGCTGAAGCCCTTCTGGCATTGACTTCCCTCCGGATTTACAGAAGTGTCACCTCATTGCCTTTTAACACCAGTTCCTCCACATCAGCCACTTGCTGACAAACAAGGATTCATAGCTTTTCAGAGGGCATTTAGTGTTCCAGCTACCTGCGCGTAGCAGGTACTAACCTCTGTCAGTATTCCTTGTCTCCATTATAACGGATGCACCCCACGGTTGCTGTAGACTATTTTTTTCATTGTAAGCAAGGGGAGCCCCCAAACATCATGTTGAAATGGGGCCCCACACTTCTTCAGCCGGGCTTGAGTTCATTCTCCAAGAGTTAGGTGGGTAGTCTGAAAATCACCGGTCAAAAGATGATCCTCAGAATATTTTTGTTTAAATGTTGTTATTCTCGAATATGATTTAATTGCCATGCTTGTCATTTGTCTACTGCCTTATTCTAAGTTAATGTCAACGACCCCTTTCCACAGACACGCTGCAATTCTTTTTTAAATGTTGATCCTTGCAGCTCATGAGACCCAGAATGATACGAATGTCCCACATTTTCTATGCTTTTATCTTTATCATTTGCCTTACAGGGCTTTGTGTTTCAAAAGTGAAAGCATCGAAAACAAATGAATCGTAAATGTGCTCTATTCGAAAAGTAATGAGAAAGCGCATATTTAAAGGCTCTAATTGCTTAAGCATAGGTAGAAAAATAGTCAAACATATTGTGAAGGTTGCTCTAGTCAAGAAAGTTTGATCCAAAAGCCGTGAATATAAAACAGATATGCTGCCTTAAGGACTTATTTGTTGTGAACCTTTTATTATCTGATTATCTTTTGACATGCAAAAGATTGGGCTAATACTTCATTGAGCTAAGTACCATATGTTCAACATAAGACTACTGGTTCTGTTGGAGGGAGATTAGCCTGCAGTAGTCAAACCAAGTGACACTAGCCCAAAGTCACAGAACGTATACTAAGATGTGAGACCAATTGCACCACACCCTAACTGATAAGTATATCCTTTCATAATGTGATCACAATGGGGGATGAGGATATCTTCAAGATATAAGGACGCAGGGTTGAGCACCGGATATGCAAGTGCTGTCTTCTTGGATAATACAGCAGTTAGATCAAGCAAACTAATGAATGGATCTATGTATCTTTCTCCCTTTTCCCGTTATCTCACGATGGTTACCCCTTGTGGATAACATTGACGTGACAGATGGATACACCCTTTTCTATAGAATGTGATTGCAAAACCATTGGTAATGTATAAAATTGTAAATCTTCAATGTTCTATGTATGTATCTTGTAATAATTCTGATTGACTTGTTGGGATATAAAGGCCCGAGGAAGACCTGAGTGTTTGGGTCGAAACACGTGTTGGCTACCGAGTGAAGAGAAATGCACCAAAAACTGACAAGTCTTTTGTGATTTGGAACACGGTTGATTAGGAAAGGATATACTTATCTAGGCGTGATGTTATAGCAAGGGCTGAATATAAATCAGCCCTGGAAAATAGAAAAAAGGCAATTGGACACCCAGGCGTGGGAAGAATTACTAACCACAGTTTCTTCCAGAAACTCCAAGGGCTTTTGGGAATTTGTGACTGGAGGCCCGGCATACAGGAGAGTACAGACATTTATGGAAAATTCTGTGGAAGCTAAAGCCTGGGTTGACAATATTTCATCCTTGTATAAGAGCCCCGAAACCGAAGGTATGAAGTGAGGACAGGGCACCATGATCCAGGTGTCATCTCTGTATAAAGGCAGTGAAACGAGGGCATGAGGGGAGGACGGGGCACCTCGATCCAGGTGTCATCTCTGTATAAGGGCCCTGAAACAAGGGTATGAAGGGAGGACAGGGCACCTTGATCCAGGTGTCATCTCTGTATAAAGGCAGTGAAACGAGGGCATGAGGGGAGGACGGGGCACCTCGATCCAGGTGTGATCTCTGTATATGGGCCCTGAAACAAGGGTATGAAGGGAGGACAGGGCACCTTGATCCAGGTGTCATCTCTGTATAAGGGCCCTGAAAACGAAGGTATGAGGGGAGGACGGGGCACCTCGATCCAGCTGTCAATAGGTGAGGTGAAGGAGGCAATCTGTCACCAGGCACCAAATAGAGCACCAGGACCAGACTCTGTGCCCGTGTATCTATACAGGGAAGAGTTGGATCTATGGGCCCCGCTGCTGACCATCTGTTTCAACTCATTCCATTGTACCGGGAATTTTCCACAGTCCTGGAAAAGGGCCATCATATACCCAATTATTAAAAAAGGTTATCATAAGTCCCCCTCAGCATATAGACCTATATCCTTACTGGATACTTCCTTTAAGGTTTTTGGTCGTATCGCGAGGCACCGCGAGGAGTGGATATCAACACATGAAATCCTCTCAGATATTCAGTAGAGTTTTAGGCCAGGTCTGGGGACTCAAGAACAGGCTCTCAACTTGTATTTGGCGGGGCTGGAATAGGCAGGTGTGAACCAATCTACTTGTCATTGATGGTGTTATGCACACTGCCTTTGATAAAGTTAATAGAGGGAAGCATTGGCACGTGCTTGTTGTCCAATCGATCTTTTGAAAATGGTGCAGTTAATTCATGAGGGTAATAGTGCCTGTGTGCACTCTGGTGAACAGGGCCAGTGCACCAGATATTTCGAGGTGGCACTAGGAGTTTGCCAAGGCTGTGTTCTGGCCCCCCGTCCTATTTACATTATACATCAATGGCCTCTACAAGGCTTTGGTTGATTCAGGGGCAGATTTTTCACAGATTGGTAACACACATTTCCCGCTCATAGCGTATGCTGACAACGCTGTTATTCTTGCACACACACCTAATGCTCTCCAGAAAGATATTAATGTCTATACTGACTGCCTGTCAAACTTAGACTTAAGGATAAACACAGCCAAGTCAACAGTGATAGCTTGCACAGTGGGAGAGCAAACAAATTTAAGATGTGCACTATAATGCGTAATGGGTCAGTTATACCGCAAATATATGTGACTATTTGGGCATTCGCTTATCTGGGAACTGGAAGGGCAGTGCACACATATTCAAGCAAACCATGAAAATGAGACAAGCATTGGGGGGTGTATCACGTTTAATGAGGTTGTGCCAAGGGAAGCCGCTCGGAGTGATCTTAGAAATGTACATGGCACGGATCAAAGCTGTTACCAACTATGGAGCATCATTGAGGGGGTCTGAAAATGTATCTGCTCTTGAGATTACAGCAAATATTTTTTTAAAGAAATTGTTGGGTTTGCCATGCACTGCACCAAACTATGCAGTGAATGGCAAAGAATTGGGAGGGCTATATCCATCCCTCAGCCTGCCAGTGTTGGGAGGCGCCCATTGAGGATCTTCTTTATTTTGTTATTTTCTGTCCATGCGGTATGGATATTAAGAAGACGACAATTATCCCCTTACTGGCACAATTAAGATTTCACTCAATGTCGTCCGGCCTTCACCTTTCTACTTTTGGCTGACTTGTGCTTTGTCACATGGTTTTTCTTACTTATCTGAGCAGGACCTGGAACTTGAGGAGCCGTGTTATGGATGTAAATGTAGGGAGGACCAAGTTAGCAATCCTCCTCTTCGCAATCAAAAGGATTCAGAATCTATGAGACTATTTGATCAACACAAACCAAGAGGACAATAATGAGAAGAACACCCAGGATAGATTATGGGCGATGCCAAGACCGCTCGGACATACACCTTGTGGACAATGTGCTGCCTGTCCTTTTACGAAATGCACTACTTTGATAGACATTGGATGGAGGACACTAGGAACAAAAAACTTTGACAAACTATAACACAACATGTAATATATCAGATTACATGTCCCTGCAATTTACGATATATAGGAATGACTACGAGAGAGATAAAAATGAGAATAGGTGAGCACTGAGAAAACTATTTTCACCTCAGAACCCACTGAGATGACAACCTGGGCACTGCTCATGTATTACAACAAAAAGACTCACAGCACCCTTAGTGGAACATATTGTGAGAAAAAGCAAGAAAAAGCACACTGAGAACGATCTTGAAGGACAATACTCGAAAATGTAAAAATACCTAGGAGAGGTGGAGACATAGGGGCCATGCTCCTAAAGCGAGAACAACTGTGGATTTTTTTGTTTGAATACCCACAAGGAGGGCCTAAATGAAGAGATCTGTTGGCAGACCCTGGCAGCTCGAGGATGAACAGAATGTGTTGCAGAAGTGATTAGAAGATAGTTCAAATTAATACTAAAGAATCCAAGATCTAGCTGCAAGAATGATGATGCAGAATAGACAATGGGCCTCATTACACGGTAGGCGGTAAGGGTTTACCGGTACGGGTATTTTACCGGTACCGGTAAACCCTTACCGCCTTACTACGAGGTCCCTTTGCGGGTTGGTACATTAACGCCTGCTTTTAGCAGGTGTTAAAAAACGAACCCGCAAAGGGACCAGGGTGCTAATTACGGTACCGTAATTAGTGCCTTCCCCATTCCCATTATGCCGTATGGGGCAAAAATGGGAATGGGGAAGGGCAATGCAATGGAGGAAGGAGGAATTACTGCCTTCCCAACCTTGGAATAGGGCGGTAATTCCCCTTTCCTCCAAGGCGGTACCGGTATATTACCGGCATGAACCATGGCGCTTATAGCGCCAGGGTTTACCGCCTACCGTGTAATGAGGCCCAATGCGATGGAGTGTGCTAGAGTACGTGCAAGTGTCCTCAGTGTGTGCAAGTGTCCTCAGACGTCGAGAAAATAAAAGCAAATGTGAGAAATTGAAATCAAACATGAGAACATTGAAATGTAATATCGTAAGAAAGAATACGTGTGAAATCATATGGCAGCACTTTCCCGACCTTTGGAAAAACGAAAGGACACTCAGAGAAACTGAAGACTATACAGAACGAACAAAAGAGTCCACTCGAAGATGGCGCTTGAAATCTTACAGATTTCAAGCACTGACATACCAGTGACACGTGCAATATCATGTGTACATAACACAAGGAAGGAGGCACGGTGGCTACTAGGTAATGCGCGCACATTGAGGAAAGAATCCTGGAACGCTGAAAGTTTGGTGAGGAACGCACTGAACGAGCGTTAAGCACAGAGAGAACCTAACTAACATGAACACTGAATAAACATGGACGCGCCATAGCCGAGTTCAGGGGCAATAGATATATGTATATGTAATATGCTGCTATTGAGAACAGCTTCTAATTTGGAAAGAACGATAGTGCCAAACATAGCACAGGGGATTTAGAAACTATACTTTTGAAAATGTGAGGCTTAACATCTAAGGCATTGCAAGAAAGAGTAATCTAAATGTTCGGTACTTTCCCAACAGGGGAAATAGCGATTTGAACAAACAAAATACCTCAGAGTGTTTAGCTGATAACGTAGAGGTAAGATTTGTAATTGTAAAAGGCACTGGAACAAAATACAGATCTTGAATTTAGTGTGTGTACACAATTGAATCCAGAATATACCATATATTATAGGTGTCTCTCTCATGGGAGAATGTGGAGAAAATAACCCCAGGTACACCGAAACAATCACCATAATCAGAGTGGTGGGTATGAATATTTACAAAAATAAAATGTCCTGACAGAATCAAAAAGAAAGGTGGTAAGTAGAGTAATGCACCATATAGTTTCTTATGTCTCCCACTGCAGGTTGGAAATAAAATAGACTCGTTCTGTTACCCATATACAGCAGAGTATACATCGCCCTTCTGTTTTTTTAGAGAACACAGCCGGGAGGCTATGCTCTGGTCCTGAAGAAAGCAGCCAGATGAAAGCATAGTCTGATGAAACTAGTAGACTGTAAAAGAATTCAGGCTAAATCCCGGAACCCCCAGGACACTCAGACTGGTTTGAGAACATGGATATTTAAGATCATAACATTTCTTTAAACATATAGCAGAATAATCTGCATTTTTAACACACCAAAGAGGGAGAATTAATGCAGATTGCACTCCCAGGTTACATGTCTTTATAACAAATCATTGAATAATTAATGCACATATAACGAAAATGATATAACGACAAAACATAACAAATGTTTGTTTTTCTTATTCGGGTGGGGGTTCCCCCCCAAACTCCTGTTTCCCCCAGCTAAAAACCCACCCCAACCATTTCCCCACAAGATGTAACCATTTACCCCACCCCCACATACATTTTCGTTATTTTTTTCGTTATATAATTTTCGTTATATATTCATTCGTTATTCGTTTTTCATTACAAAGACTGTATACCGCACTCCCACTAGTGTTTGGGTTTTAACTTTGCAATACAGGGAAAGTAGTGAGTTAGTCTAGGGCTAGCCCTCTTTCTATCCCCTTTCCTAGATAGGCGGCACGCCAGCGCTGACGATGGGAAAACAAAAGATGCATTGAGGGATAGTTAGACTTTCCTGTAGGGAGATTTAGTGAGCTGTGGGCCACTTACCCTTGAAAAGTGATGAATAGAGCATCAAAAACATCCGCCCTTGTTGTGTGAAAAGAAAATAAATGTATTGGAGTAGACCCATTGTTTATCACATTGTTTATCACATTGTTTATCACATTGTTTATCACATTTTTGCACACATAGTATTTTAACTGTAGGAAGTACCACAGATTGCTCAGGACGCTACTCTTTCATGTTTTAATCTGTATAGTTGCCTTGAAGCATTGTACTTGTTTTATTTCTTGAATCATATGAATTATTTGTATTGTATATGCTTTTATAGCAAGATTTTAAGTTTGTTTTTATTTATATTCTTTTTATGTGCTTTTATGTTTTTTTTACCGAAATAAAGTTGTTGTTGAGGATGATGATATACTTATCTGTTAGGGTGTAGCGCAATTGGTCTCACATTTTAGTATACACTTTATTTGCTGTGACCTTGGGCTAGTGTCACTTGGTGTGACTACTGCAGGGTAATCCACCTCCAACATAACTAGTAGCGTTAGGTAGAGCATATGGTACTTCACTCAACGAAGTATTAGCCCATTCTTTTTGAATTGCATTTTAACTTCATTTTGAGATCCTTAGGATACCACATAACAGGCAGCAGGTATGGCAGATCATATCACGTCAAGGGATGAGGACATTAAAGCTCCCTTTTCTCCTAGAGGTAGCACTCTCAATGCCTTTACAAATACATCTTCAGCTACAGAAATATTAAGACAAAAATGTGTCAAGCAAGAACGATCATCAAAAAAAGAAATCAACACACTTTGGGAGAAGAAAGCTATGAGACAATATTTTGATCAATAGAAAATACCAAGAGGGTTAAGGATATTAATATTTCCGGATTTCAATAATCCTGAGGACGCCGATCTAGTGGAAAAATGAGAGTAGGACCTTAACCAAGGCCCAATAAGCATGATTGAACTCCTGATAGAACATGCTACTAGAGAGCATGATAGAGTTGTCAAAAAGATAGAGGAATTCAAATAAGAAATAGAACTTATGAACGCAGTAACTGCAACTATAGAAAAGAATTATACAAAAATGTATGAGATTTTGAAGATACACCAAAATGAAGTTAAATTAAGAAAGTCTCGAAAATGCTTTAGAGATGAACATGATTACTGTGATGATCGATTATATACTTTCCAACCGAAGTTTGATGAGGACGGACTTGGTCATTCAACGCATAGCACTTCTAAGACATCACCAGTCAGCTCAGATCCAGATAGCGATCCAGATGTAAGTGAGGCTAGTACAGGAGGGAGAGAGGCTTCAAATAAAGGAAGTTGTTTAGAGCAACTAAAAAGGATCTGGAAAGGCCATTTCGAGAACACAAACAAGAGGGTATGATTTCAAGATCCACCAGTCACACGTATCATAACCGATTTAGGACAAGACGTGGAACCAGAGGTGGGAGAAAAGCACAAGGGATAAGATCCGAATTTAAGGAAAAGAGTGACAAGATCATGGACACAGAGACAGCAACGAACGAGAAGACAGTGAAACACATGATGAATTTGTCTAAAAAGACATTAAATGATGTAGAATTTACAGTTCTCAATAAAGGGTTGTCATTCACCTCTACTGTACAGAGTGATTGGATGAACACACAAGTAGATATTTACAAATGTATGAGTAAGCTTACATTAAAAAAGTGTTTTCATCAGAGACAATTGAAAACGGTTAGAGAACAGAGGAGAGGACCAGGCAGTGAACTTACGGTTACATATATTACCAGTAGACAGTTATTGATGTCCCTAGAGAACCCTGAGAATGTCCAGGATTTGGATACCTTGAAAGAACTTGATATAGAGCCCAAGCATCTCACCAATGTAGGGATGAGAGACAAATCAAGGTTTACACCCTTTTTTGGAACTATAAATGCAATTGAACTTTTCCTCAAAGCTGTCAGCTGTCACCTTAGATATTCATAAAATAATCGATAATGACAAATCTAAAATTAGATATGATAATCTGAATAAGGTTGAGAGACATGCCTTGGTCTATCTCAAGAATGACCATCAAAATGTGATCAAACAAGCAGATAAGGGAGGCAATGTAGTAGCGATGGATAGAAAGATTACCTAACAGTGGCAGAGTTACATCTCAATGTACCTGGTTGCTATGAGAAATTGAAGACTAATCCCATCAGGCATATCTTAAATGAGGCAGATATCCTGGGTGACAAATGGGCACGAACAGGACTCTTTATTGATGAAGATTAAAGATACACAACGTTAGAAAGTCTGAAATCACCAACAATATTTCTTACCTAAGGTACACAGAGGTTTTGACACTATCCCGGAAGGGTGACCCATAGTGAGTGGAATGGGCTGGATAACTGAGAAATACTCAAAATATATTGATGCTATTATATCAAAGGAGATTCCAAAGTTACAGTAATATTTGAGAGATACTATGCATTTATTATAGCTATTGGGAAAATGTGATTGGGCAGAAGACTTCTGTCTTATGTGAGAAACCTGAGGGTATTCTCACTTCCGCTCCCTTAGGATCTTCTGTACAGGTGATATGATGATATGATATGATATGGCATTTGTAACGCGCCTATACACAAGTGTTTCAAGGCGCGACGAGGCAGGGAGGGTGGAACAGGGGAAGACAGACAAGTGCAGGGGTAGGGGGAAGGGAGAAAGTGCATGGGGAAGGGGAGGGGGGAAGTGCAATACAAGGTAAGTACAATAAAATAAATAAAGGGCCAACTGGTGGCAAGTGCAATGTAAGTGCAGACAAGTGCTGGGAAGGGGGGGCTGAGAAGGTTGCCATCCTTGAAAGACTCCCGGAGAGGGGTACAAATCAGAGGTACGCCCTGTGGAGTTGTAGAAGGAGCCTGAGGGGGGGGGGAGAAGAGGAAGGAGCAGATGGCAAGGTAGCCAAGGAGGAGGCAGCGGGGGGAGGTAAGGAAGCCGAGGAAGGGAGAGAAGGCACAGTAGGAGAGGAAAGGAAATTGATGAGGTGCAGGAAGCATCTGTCAAAGAGGAGAAGGTTAGCCTGAGGGTCTTGGACCAAGACGGTGCCATTCAGGTATACGTTACACTTCAATAAAGTCTCCCTCATTACCTGTTACTCAACACAAATGGTTCAGTGTACTCTCTTTAATTCCTCGGCACCAGACACTTCTGTGTAGTCTCCATCATTCCCCATCACTAACTACTAGAATTCAGGTAGTCTACCTCATTCCCTCTTACTGGCCATGTACGTTTCAATAAAGTCTCCCTCTTTGGACATTATCGAACTTAAAGCCATTCAGTCGTCTTCAGCGTTGACTCCTGGACTTTATTGTAGTCTACGTCATTTCATATTACTAGGCACGGACACATCTATAAGGATTCCCTTGTTGGCTATTGATGATCTTGCACACTTCGGTGTAGTCTCACTCATTCCTCGGCACCGACTCCTGGACTTTATTGTAGTCTACCTCATTCCCTATTACTGAGGGCACCGACATCTCTATAAAGTCTCCCTCATTGACCAATGGTGATCTGGAACACTTTGTGTAGTTTCCATCATTCCCCTTCACTGAACTCCTAGGCTGTAGTGTCCCCCATTTACAATTAGGCAGTGCAGGAAATGGGCTGGAACAAGACAGAGCGGCGCTCCGGCAGAAAATGTCTTGCCGGAGCCCTGTTCCGTCCTCCAGACCCATGGGTTCCCAGGCGCGACTCTCGCAGATCCTGAGCCTCATGGAGCAGACCGCTTTCAAGAGAGTCAGTGTTCATGCTGAGTCTCCTGAAAGCAGACTGCTCGTTGTAGTGCAGGCTACTCCCACTGGACAACCCATTCTTATTATGTGCCTCATCGAGCTTTCTTCTCGAAAGGTGGGCAGGGAAAGGCCATCACTCTTGGATCCCGACCCTGGGGGTGGACAAGCGAGGGAGGATCACCTGGGTGGAGGATCCTTGGGGATTGGAAGTAGGGTGCCTTTGAGTGAGATGCGGTATTCCCCACCTACCTTCCAGGGAGAAACCTTTGTCCCAGAAGCAGTAATGAGATATTGTTGTTCATATGCCCTTGACCAAGACAAGGGTATGAAAAACGCTCTCAATTAGAACCTACCAGGAAAAAGGTAAAAAGGACTAAATATAAGAGGGGAAGAGGATCTGTGGGGAGTGGGATACCCTTCCGAGAGACATGGTACTCCCCTTTCCCTAATAATGCCAAACCAACCCATCCCCCGTCTTTATGGGATATTACAGACCAACTCCCCTGAATTCTTCATACATGACTACAAAAAGTACTGAGACGAGGAAGAGGCAACTAAGAGCAGTGAAGACAAGTTGCTTTCACCACTTAGGTATTGGGACAAAGAAAAAGCCTGCTGAGAGCAGTAGAGGCCAGGCATGTGCCCTTAATGATGGACAGGCAGAGCTAATTGTGAACTCGCACCTGCAGCCTGGTAAAGGGCTGCCGGTGTTATCAAAAGCTCCACCATATGAGTGTAAGGGAGGGTATGATGACAGGACCAGTGGCAGTGAATTTGCAGCAGCAGAGAGGCCAAGAAGAACAGTGAGGAGCTGTCTGTGTGCATCATGCGTATGGTTCAGGGAAGAGTGGCCACGGAGCTGGGGCTCTGTGGACCCAACAGACGCATGAAAGTGGAGCCGTGCTGGAAGGCTGCCCCTTTTCATATTGCTCAAAGTGCTCATTCTCCTGGGGCCAGCTGCCGACCCAGGAGTGCCTGAGGGGCAGGGGGCAAAGACCCGAAGGCCGGACGATCTGTGCAGCAGGAACTCGCATAAAAGCAATCAGTGAGTTTCTAGATAAACAGAAACCCAGTATGCAAGTGTTTGATGCTACACATAAGGATATTTTGTATCAGAGTAGTCACGTGAAGGTCTGCGATTAGAATCCTTACGAACTGATGAACATTAAGACTTGTGAACTTGTAAAGCAGAGTGAATACTTTGTTAAGGAGTGGCCGTTTGCAGATGAAAGCACGTTGTCGAAGGTCTACGAACACTCAGCACATATAAAGGACATTTATAAAGACAGATTACAATACATAACTAATTGAACAAGGATAACAAACTTAATTACCTTGCAACCATACATCTGCACCGTTTTGAATACCGAACTGAAGGAAAATCCTTTCTTATGCAGATAATAAGAGAAATGAAGCTTTTTCCATACAACTAAATGCACTGCTTGCTAATTCCCAAAGGGAAGGAAACTTATATTGCAAACAACTTTCAAAAATGTTATTTCTACTGAAAAATTAAGTATTATTACAAAGAAGCCATTGAATAATGAACTATAAAGTAAGTGCATCTTTACCCAGACCAGCGAACCCAATGTGCATTATTTCCCAAAGTGAATGGAACGTAGGGTAGTGAACTTTAAGAACTTCTTTAAAAACGTAAATTTAACTGACTGTCAATTTCAAATAAAATATTTTGTTGTTCAAAGACCGGTAATAAGCAGAGGGTACAAGTGTGGCACTGAACATTAAGGAGACACCCTCACATTGGTAACTCTTGGTATGACTCCGATCTCGCCACCCTTAAATGGAAGTGCAGGGTGGCCTGGAGGAAGTGCAGGACATCAGGTGCATCCTCTGACAAACTGGCCTGTCACTTGCTCCAAAGGCAATACAGACTCTCCGTCCTGTCCAAGAAGAGAGCCTACATCCAAGCTTGCGTCTCTGCGGCCTCTAACAACACAGCAAACCCTTCAAAATCTGCAAGGAGCTGGCCAATCCTGCTGTAGTCTCCACCTCTCCTGTTCCCTCACAGGCCCTCTGCAGGGCACTGGCTTCTCACTTTACCATTAAACCTCAGGACATCCTGTCCCCTCGCTCCTCTTCCTCTCCCTATACCTCTTTCGGCCCCTCTCCAGCCGCCTCTCCCTCTCCTCCTCTGTTCTCCTCTTTCCCCGTGTTCACTCCTGACGAGGTTTCTATACAAGTCTGATCTATGAAAGTAGCATCCAACCAGGTGCTCCGCTGCTCCTTCAGAACCATCAAGGACCACATTGACACCCTCGATTCAGCCTTAGCAGATTTCTGCAATCACTCTTTTGCCACAGAAACCTTCCCCTCGCCTCTAAAGCACTCCATTGTGCGCCCCCCCCCCCATGAAGAAGCCTTCTGCTGATCCTTCGTCTCCGGCAATCGTCTGCCCAATCTGTATCACTCCTTTCCTGGGCAAACTCCTGGAAAAACTGGCCATCTCCCAGTTTACTCTCCACACCGAATCTGTTGGTTGTCTCCATGACCATCAGTCTGGCTTTAAAGCAGCACAGAGACTGCTCTCCTGAACACCCATGAAGACCTGCTCTCAAATCTCGATGCTAGCCTTCCTTCTGTCCTCATCCTACTTGATCTTTCCTCTGCTTTCGACACGTTCAACCACGCCATCCTGTCCAATTGTCTCTGTAATAACCTTGGCATGACAGATCAGGCCCTAGCCTTGATGGCCTCCTTCCTCACCGATCGACCCTCCAAGGTCCAAATGGGGTCCTTTCTGTCCACCCCCTCTTGCTTTCCACATGTGGTGTTCCCCAGGGCTCTAACCTCTCACCCTGGCTCTTCAACCTTTACTTGGCACCTCTGGCTCATCTCATCTCTAACTTCTCTCCTAACTTTCAGTGTTATGCAGATGACACTCAGATCTCCTTCAGGCTCCCCTCAGCCTCCTCTCTTCTCTCGCTCATTCCTGATTGTCTATCCACGATTCAGGAATGGTGTGTCCCTAATGATCTCTGCCTGAATGTCAGTAAGACTGAGATCCTTCTCACTGGGACCCCTGTTCCTGCTTTCCCTCTTTCACTCTGGCCGCCCTCTGTGGGCCCTCTAGCGGTGCCTTCCTGCGAGGCAGAAAGCTTTAGTGCAGAGGTCTTCAAACTGTGGGGCATGCCACCCCAGAGGAGCTCGGCCGCATCCCAGGAGGAGCGTGAGTGCTCAACATGAAATGTAAAATAAAAATAAAATATTTTAAAAAAAATGTTTTTGAATTTGAGGAAATGGTCAGGGGTGGCTCACATGGTCCCGCAGTTGCAAATGGATATTCATTTGTTTGAATAGTACCCAATGGTTTTTTTTTGTTAAAATGGAAGCAAATTGTGATATTTAAAGAATATGTATTCAGAAACAATGGTCAAAATTGCTAGCTGCATAGTGAAATAACTCATCAAACTGGCTCACATTGGCCAGAAAAGTGGCCCATTTTGACTGGCCTACACTAGCAGTTTGCATTTTTGGTACGGGCATTGCCCGATTGCCCTCTGGGCCAGTCCGAGCCTTGCGGCTCTTCCTTAATGGGTGAGGGGGCGTCCACCCAGTGGCATCCTCAATGATTATGGAGGAGCTGAGGAGCCAGCCTAGTGAAACACTCAGCACTCCCTCAGCTGCTTTTTCCAGCTGAAGGAGAGCTCCTGGGCTGGCTGAACTGTCAAAGGGAAACACTGTTTCCCTTTGACAGTTCAGTTCCTCAGCCGTTCATGCTCACTGAGCCCTGCAAGGCTGGGGACGTTTTGCTTCTCCAACCTTGCATAGCTCATTGGAAATGCAGGGTGGGGCACTGCATGTCTGTATGTGGGAGGGGGAGCTCATGCGCCTCCTCGCACATACGAACAGAGCAACCTTGAGCATTTCAGCACCCACGTGCATGCGCCTGCAGAAGGTAACATTATGTTAATTTATGTTTTATTTAAATATGTGTATGAATGCGTGTATGCTTGTGTTATGAGTGAGTGTATGGTGATGGGTGCATGTATGCATGATAGTGATTGCTGTGTGAATGTGTGTGCGTGTGTGTGTGTGTGTCTGTGTGGGTTTTTTGTTTTGGTCATTTGAGCTGATTTTGGCTAGTGGAGAGTAGATCGGGGAAGGAGGGTTGTACAACTAAGGCATTTTAAAAATAACTTTGTTGCACAATCCCTCTACCAAAATCAGCTCTCCTTCTGAGGCGCTGTGGAGCCCAGGGGACAGGGATGGAATTTTTGTTAATGGGTATCTATCATAGATGTCCAGTCAAGAATACCATGCTTTCCCCCTTGGCCCCCCAGTGCCAATTGCAAACTGTCTGGCGTTTTACCCATATTGTCGTCTCCTCACACGTGGTGCAAGACCAGAAGCAAGGCCTATTCATATGGCTCCAGACCAAGATAGCAATGTATCTTCACTCTCTTTAAAGTTCTTGAGAAGAGAACAGTCAGCAAGGTCAACTACAAAGAAAAGACCTTGGCTTAGGGCCTAACTGATGAGAGATGGTAGGCTAATTGGCCAAGTGGGCAGTTGTCTGACGCTGTTCCCCCCACCTGGGTTTCGTTTTCCTTATGTGCTGCTAACGAGCCGAATGTCCAAAGTTGGAAGAGAGTGCCAACCAGTCATGAGGGCAATAGTGGACTATACATTGTTGCAGAAGCCAATCTGTTACTGTTATTCTGTTACGATCTGTATTATATAAAGTTAAAAGGTTTTTTCAGGCATGCCTATTAGATAAGGGACAGCCAATGATGTTACTAACACCTAAATAAGCTATAGGTATATATATTCCCTTAACCTAACCCTCCGCCCGATGGGTTTTTACTATTTGCCATCATAGCTGACATACATTGAGGTATAAAGCCTTTGTGCAACTGAAATGTATTCAATATTGTGTGAGCTACAATCTGTTTGTTCACCAGGTTTCCCTACTTTATTGAACTGATAATAAAGTAGTATTTTGCCATATTCTTTGAGTCTGTCGGGTTATTTGGGCCTGAGACCATTTATTGTGGTATTCCCATCTAGCACTTGGTACGCTCCAGGTACTACTGCACACATGCATAGGCAAACCAGAGGTGTGGCCATGGGGAAAAATTATGCACCATATCTGGCTAATCTATTTATGGGGTACTTTGAGGATACACATTTCTATTCTGAAAATCCCTTCACATCACATATAAAACTGTGGGTCAGGTACATTGACAATTGGGCTTCATTACAAGTTTGCTGGTCCGGTAGTAACGGCACCGGTAAACTACCGGCGCCATTACTACAGGACCAACAAACTACGAGTTCTGCTTGCGGGTGCCTTCGCGGCTGCCAGGTCAGACCTGGCGGCCGTACCACACACGCGAGCAGAGCATGCCGCATGCACCGGCACCATTCACGAATGGTGCCGGTGCATCTGGCTTCCCCATTCCCATTGACCCCTTTGGGGCTCGAATGGGAATGGGGAAGAATATTTTCCAGCCCCTGGCAATGGGGAAATAGAGGGTCCGCCAGGGTTGTAATGGCCCTGTATTTCCCCGTTCCCAGGGGCCGGACAAAATGTGCAAGTTGTAAATATAGAATTGTGGTCAAACGCCTAAACACAGACCACGAGGTGGGGGTCTTCCTATGAAAACAAGGACTATGGTTGGGAAGATCTGTTGTACTGTAGTAAGTTACAGCTTTCTCCTGTTCTAAAATTCTTTGTGACAAGGTCAATAAATTGCATAATTATTAGTATGTGGGAATATTTCACTAAGGAGTATATCTAGGGAACATTGGGCTTTTGGTTCAGTTCCTATGCTATGTGCTGCACTAGTGCACAGTGGATGTCCGAACCAATGTACCCTGATCATTGTGGGTGCAACTGATAATGTAAAGGAAAATGAATAAACAATCTGTTTTGTGAAGGGATGACTAGAAACGTAATGCATATTTTGAGAGAACGATTGTGATATACACCCACCACCAATGCCTTTACATTACCAATGAGCTATTAAAGATGCAGGAATCATCACTCTGCACCCCAGGTGACAGGGTGATGATCACCCCATCTCTAGTGAAAGGGGTGCTTGGAAAGAGATCAGCCTCGCAACTAAAAGCCAAGGAAACACTTGACCTGACCTGAATGCTGGCAGTTAGGCCACACACCTGGACCTTTTGCAAAATCTTACGGGGGTACGGCCTAAAAGGCAGCATTCAGGTGAGGGAAGTGTTGCCTCTTAATTGAGGCGCTGACCCCCTGCCAGGCCACACCCACTAACAGCCCCAGCTCGAGTTGAAGGCCACTTAAGGCACCGCCAGGTTGCCTTCAAGAGAGCCCTCCATCATTTACAAGTCCATGGCAACCAACTCTCCATCATTTACAAGTCCATGGAAACCAACTCCCCATCAAGCCTGGCTGAAATTGCCAGCATTTCTAGAGGCCAAGGCAACACAAGCAGCCACACCATGGCAGGAGTAGTGAAAAGGAACTGCAAAAGGGGGGACACTATAAAACAATAATTCTCTAACTATGCTCCCCGGGTGGAGGAACAGCGTGCCCACTCACATCCGCCTTGCCCCCTTGCTCCTGCTCTTCAGAAAAGAGAAGAGGGGCCCATCTATTCAAACAACACTTCAAAGGTCACTGAGCACGGACAACCCCAGTTCCCACCGACTTCGCCTTTCTGTTGTACGCACACATTGTACAGGGCTCCACTCTTGCTGAGCTGGGACTATAACTTAAAATACCGAATATAACAATAGGATTATCCTGACTTGATCGTAACCCCTTAATGTAACTTGGTCAATAAGGCACTGCTTCAAGGCCTGCACCATTCCCTGCAGCGCCATGATTGCTCTCAGTGAACCAGGATTCGATCAAATCGGCCTGCGGGGAAACATCATGGAACCAAATCATGCCCACAATATAGGATGTCTGCATGTACACCAGAGCCTGCTTGTTGTGGTGGCACTGTGCAAGCAAATAAGACACATCTTCTGCACACTTAACACTGAGTTAGCCTCACCCTTCAGAACAGAACTCGCATGGTTGGTGGACCTGCCACCACTGCTTCTCTGTGGGCTACTGACCTAAAGTCTAGTTGACACTGGACCTAGTCTAGCATAACCAAGTTTCTCCCACCGTAGCATCAAGGTACAATGAACCCTCCTATAGCAGTACTATGGACAAGTCTCAAGTGAACAATGCACATATGACTGTGCATTGGATGTTGCTAGTGAATGGACACTGACACAGGACACAAAATAATGATCTGGCAAGAGTCAAATCCTTACACCTGGCATTCACGTTTTCTAAAAAACAAAAGAGATCTACCTCACTCTTGCCCAATCCCAGATTACAACAGGTTGAATGATAACCGTCTAGACACTCACAGGCTCATGTTACAGAATTTTCGGTACTGAGTGAACCACCCTTTTTCACTGTACAGAATTTAAAAAAAGATTGCTTTAGAAAGACCTTTCTGAGACCACTGATTCTCGTAGAAAATTCCCAGAAGTTCAAGAATAGTACTTTAAGTTATACAGTGGGGTCTTAACTGTCACTAGAGCTCAATGAACAAGGCCAAGTGGACAACACCACAGGTCTGTCTTGTCTGTCTTCTTTCTTCTTGTCTTGTCTTCTGTCTTGTCTTCCTTCTGCCGCCTCTTATCTTGTTTCACAATGTCAACTGCATTGAAGTAGGATTTGTGGTGCTTTCTGACACTTCGAGCCTGGTTCGAGTTGGTGAGCTGACTCGATAGGAGGCAACAGCATGGTGCTGTTGAGCAAGCAGCAGTTGCTCGTGGCTGGAAGAAGCTTGTGACAGCTAGTTGATGTTGGAGTTAGTGTAGCTCGAAGGCTCTGTATCTGAAAGATTGGTGCCGTTTGACAAGTGACAATAGCTTTCAGGCTCCAAGAGAGATTGGGACAGGCAGCAGTGTTTGGGTCGGTGTCACTCGAACATGCTCAAAGTGGTGTGAAGGTGAGAGTGTGTCAAAGGTTGCACCATTGGACCATTGCAGTAGCTCAAAGGGTTTGGAGCACACACAGCGGCCTAATGAGATTCGAAAGTTCAGAAAGACCAACAAGCATTTTTCCCCCTACTCTTCACCCGAGTACCTAAGGAAATGTGAGTTAATCTTCTGCCCTTCCTAGCCAGGAAGGTTACCAGATAGACTTGCGGGGGGGGGGGGCTGCCACCTTAGCAGGCAGAGTCTGAGGTGCTAGTAAACCAGCAGCAGTCATGACTCCCTCCAACAGGTGGCGTCAAAGGTTTCCCAGAAGCGGTTAAGGAGAGAAAATGCACACGCCTTTGAAGTCCTTGCCTTCACCCCCGTATGGATGGGGATTTTGGGCCGCCTTTACCCAATCCATGCTCCAGTGGAATCTTTTTCACGATTGTTCCAAAATGTCTGTCAAGATAGTTCTTCCAGATGATTCTTCAAGGTGGTTCTTCCGGATAATTTCCAAAGGAAGCTCGAAGATGATTCCATTTACGGTACGGGGGTCTCCCCCTCATATAGTCACTTTGCCACAGCAGATTGGTCCATTCCAATACTTCCGTAGGGGGCCAATCCTGGCTGTTATAACAAGGGTAATTCCATGTGATGTCATCTCCCAGAATGCCTTGTCTGCAGAAGTTAGGGGTTGTCTCAGGGTGGAAGTGAGGGCCTTGCAGATCCAAGATGACTCGCCCCTTGCCTAGAGGCAAGGTCCTCTTCAGCAACATTGTGCTTCCCACATCCCCTGTCTGCTTGAAGTCAAAGGAACTCCAGTCATTATCTCCATGGTGTGACTTCCCCATTGTGTTGAACGGCCCCTTTGAAGCTCCCAGCCCTCACCACACCCCTGGAGGGGGGCGGCCCTGTTCTCATGGGGAAGGTGTTCAAGCTTACCAGAAGAGAACAAAGAACATCCCGTGTAAGGCCTACAATGTATTGTGGCTGAAACCTCCATGGCAGATCCAATACACCCCGTGGAAATAATAAGTGACATCGGATTGGGTTTTTGTAATTTTTACTGTATTTGCTCATCTGCCAATATATTATGGAGCATAACTTTATATGTATATTTAGCAAAGCTCTGCCAAGATACAACAAGGTTCTGCAGTTAAAGGTATTTTGAAAATGGGTGCCATTACTTTTCAAGGCAGCCCATAGCTTTTGGAATGAATTGTGGTTCCAGCAGGCCGTTTTAGGAAGGCACATGCTACTCTGTTGCTGCCATGCAGCCAAATCACGGTGTAGCTGCTGGGATGTCAGTAGACAAGGCCCAGAAAACAACACATGTATTCTATGTATTCACATGTGAACTATATTTTTCTGCGTGGAGCATTTTTAAAGTGAGGCCTGTTTACTATGACCCATATTCTGAGAAAGAAAACCACCATTTTGCATAACAAAAATAAAACAAGTTGCAGGATTGCACACACTCGCAGATGATATCCTGTCACAGTATCATAGTTGGATTTTCCTTGAGCATAGCCGGAAGTTAAGATACGAGGTGGACTGGGGAGCCTGGAACACAGGAAAAGGCCAGGAAAGCAATGCCTTTTTTGATTTATTATTTATTTATTTTATTTATTTATAGATCACAAACTCTTTGCCCACAGGGCCTATTTTTTAGGAAATGAGTTGTCTTTGCTGTTGCTCAATAAAAAAAGACATAAGCAGCTCAGCGCCCAGCACAGTAGGCAAGTCTCACCATAACCCTTTCACTCACTTATTGCTGTCCTAGTAATCACCACTTTTCCCCTCTACTGGCTTCACCCACTGGTCAGGTCAAAGACTCACTCTTCCCTGGTTGAATTAAGCTGAGTGTGTCCCATATTGCTCTCAAGTGGCCCTGACACGCGGTCTGCGCCCATTTTACTTTAAAAAAATATGACAACAATACCTGGAAGCGGCACCAACCTCTTGTCTTCCCACACCCAACATAACACTATGTTTTAATCTTCACATTCCTGCCATGTCCTTCCTCTAGCAGTGCACTGTTAGTGATACAAGGTTCAGCCAGTGTGAACATCATCCAGTGGGGTTTACAGCACTGACGTGGAACTGCTAAAATACTATAGCAGTGTTTGTACTTGTAGGGTAGTTTCATATCACTGAAGTCCTATTTCATTGACAGAGATCCCACCACTGGAAGAAGCTGGAGGAGGGAGCTTGCACAGCTACAGTGATATTGCGCTGACAGTCCTCATCTGGTGGACATCCATTCTCCTGGGGCCCTGTAACTCTCGAAAAGGTGCTGCTGCCAGAAATGCCTCCTTCTGAGACCCTACATGACTAGCAAGTCACTTCTGGAGTCATGTAGCACTGGCTGTATATTTCTGGAAAAAGCTTACACTTTTGGGGTTCTGCAGCACTGACGGGTGATGGGGGAAACTGACAGTACTATAGTCCATGCAGTATCTCCACATTAGCTCGCTGCCCACCACTGCAAGCTAGAAAACATTGAATACTTTAAAATGAATGGGGGTGAAAATATAGATTGGGGTGGATTGTGGTATTCATTAAAGTAGGGGATTTGTGGGGGAATGCGAGGAGTCCCCCCGCATATATTTTAGCAAACATTTGTTCTGTGGGGAGAGGAACCCGAGATTAAGGTGATTCAATGATTCTAATTGAGGCTCAACCATTTGCACAAGGCTGTGCATGCCGTTAAGTCATTTCTCACCAGAGGCAGGGCAACGTAGGGACTGTGGTTAGGTACGGGGTAGCAATGTACTGATTCACATAGCCTTACCACCTGGAACTTCTCACATCACAGGCCTGGAGCTGGTGTTATTTACTCTTACGTCCTGTCCCCTTTCCTCCATACTGCACGGGAATCTGAACCTTTTTCACCAGAAAACCCTTCTTCCTCTTTAAATTTAGAGGCCCGCAGGGGTGCGGCCCTGGGAGCATGTGCTACCCTGACTCCGCCCACCGATGCCACTCCCCAGTCCCCTTTTCCGCGTCAACACAAACTGGCCGATTTCACTAGTGCTCCTGGGTTTCCCTGCCATGTAATTCCACGCACTCTTGCCCGGATTCTTCTTCTATCTTTTTGTCTTTATTTGTCCTTCAGGTACTTGGTCCTCCGGCGTCACGCTCCTCCCCGGCGCATGTCGACTTCAGTGGGTTCCAGCAGGTGTCCAGCCTGCGAGGGGATTTTTTCTACGTCTGACCCCCATGATCTTTGCCTCCGCTGCCTTGGCCCTAACCACAGCTGGGAAGGTTGTACCGGGTGCGACGCACTGACTCCACACGCACTGAAGAACCGGCTAGCTAGGTCGAAGGAGCTCTTTGAAGGGTCGCCTCCAGATGACTTGAAGAGATTTGTCACACAGAGATCGAGGCCCAAAGGAGGGTCGATATTTTCCATCGTACTCCGTAAGGGCGACTCCTTCCTGAGGAAACACCCAAGCAGGAGGAACCTCTCGGATTCTTGTACCAGCATGCGCACTGAGGCAAGTCCAGCTACCAGCCTCACGGCCGAGGTGTTGTCAGATCCTTCCAGAATCAGTGCAGAGGGACCGCAAGGTTCTTTTACCAGGTTACACCTGAGGGGTAACGCCCTATTTCCGGCTCTATGTCTGAGGTGGCACCTGCACGCAGCACTACTGCCAACAATGCTGAGGGCAATACACCTTCCAGACCTAGACCTGAGGTGCCGGTTAGGCCTCATGCTCCAACACCAAGAGTCTTGGAGGAAGGTGGGCCCAGGGAGTCATGCACCACGACTTTGGCACGTGGCACGCAGCTCAACAAAATGGCTGCTGTGCCAGACAACATGGCCACTCGTCCGATGCCACTCCTAGGAACAGAGCAGGAGGGTGAACGGGTTCAAGGTGGGACTGGTGTCAACCAGGTACGTGGTCTACAGTTTATCAATCAGCACCACAGGGAAGGTTCCCCCTGCAACCTAGACAGAGTGCGCTCCAGCCCCAGCAGCCCCCAGCCACTCCGTCAATATCTCCTGGCTCCTCTTCTGACTCCTGCCTCTTCGAAAAGGTTCTTGGCGCTGTCAGGGACTTGCTTCCTCTGGTCACTCCACCGGTGCCCATATTCATTCCTCCGATGGCTCCGGTGCCACAGGACCCAGCGCAGCCCCCTCTGCCCCTACCAGCTCCTTCGATTCCGGCTCGCCTGCCTCCCACAGCACAGGCGATCCCGCACTAGCCTCCGCAACAGCCTCCGGCTCTGGTCTCCACATCGCAGTCCACGGCATCCAGCACCCCTCCACCCGCTCCGGACCAGCCGGACACGCTGGTGGACACGGACGAGGAGGAGGACCCTGACACGCCGTCGTCAGTAAAGGCCTTCCACACCAGGCTTACAGGTTTGGCAGAATATTTGGGCCTTCCACAACCCGAGGTAGAGCAGCCCGAGGAGGGGTTCTTGGCAGAAGTCCTCACCCTAAGATCCCCTACCAAGAAGGGTATCCCGATGCAGAAGGATGTTGTGGCACTGGCCAAGAAGGGGTGGCGCAAGCCACACTCAGCCCAACCTGTCAATCGGCGTCTCAATGTCGAGTAGAGACAGATGGAGGGCGATACACTCTGGTTGTCAGCGCACCATCAACCGCATTCTTCGGTGATCGCTGCAGCGTCACTCTACTCTAAGCATCAGTCATACTCGGCCACCTCGTCCTCTGCGCTGCTAGGCAAGGAGGAGAAGATCTTGGAGGGGTATGTGAAGAAGCTGTACTCCAACACCTCCCTGTACCTGCGGCAGGACAACGCGGATGCAATGCTAGCAGCCGCTAACCAAAAGCTCTGGCGGGAAATAGCAGACTTCCTCCTGGAACTTCCGGTGCAGAGCCAGGCATGCAGCAAGGCGGGTCTAGGAGAAGCCAGACTGGTAGCACAGAACATCATGGAGTCCACCGTGGCCCACATCGATACCTCTGGCCGGGCCATCTGCATCGTCACGGACATGAGAAGGACGGCCTGGCTTCAGGCTACTAAGTTTAACCCTGGTATCCAGGATCACATATTGGACCTTCCGTTCGAGGGGAGTGACCTCTTTCACTCTACCACCAACGAGGAATTAGATAAAAAGAAGAACAGCTCACAGACTGCAAAATCTTTATCTATCCTGACGAAGGCCTCGCCCAAGGCGTACAACCTCTCGCATCAACGCTCCGACAAGGGGCGGATGTTTGGCGGTTTCCAGGGATTCCAGGAATGGAGGTCTAGACATCCTGACCACTCGCTGAGTCAGCACCGGTGCAAGCAACAAAAGGAGAGGGAGCAAGGGCTTCTTCCAGTCCCTCTCAGCAGCAGCCTCAGAAGGAAAAAAGGCAAGACACGTCCCTTCGGGTACACGTGTCTCCAGTGGGTGGCAGGCTTGCCTATCATGTGCATTTCTGCCGCCAAAACTTTGTGGACCCTTGGATCCTATCCGTAGTATCCATGGGGTACCGCCTGCCGATACTTCCCTCTCCTCCCCTCCATTCCCACAAATTAGGACTCCAACTCTGTTGGCAGAGATCCGGTCGCTCATCGAGAGCCAGGCAGTGGAAAAAGTACCAGCTTCCCAGAGAGGATTAAGCTTCTATTCCAGGATTTTCGCCATTCAGAAGAAGAACCAGGCTGGTCTGAGAGTTGTGTTGGACCTATCCACCCTCAGCCTCTCTCTCCCTCTTCAGGAATTCTAGATGGTACGCCAGCACTCATTGCTGAGACACTAGACAGGGGAGACTGGATGTGCTCCCTGGATCGGAAGAACACCTACTTACACGTCCCGATTTGGCAGCCACATCGCTCCTTCGGAACATGGGCTGACATTTCCAGTACAAGGTGCAGGGACGTTGCTAGGGGGGGCTAAGTGGGCTATAGCCCCTGATCTTTTGGTTGTAGCCTCGCATAGAATCTCAGGAGCTACAGCCAAAAGACTAGCTAGCCCCCAGTCCCAACAGTTCCGACATCAGCTTAGCCCCGGGTCTTTTCCAGACCTAGCAACTCCCCTGACATGGTGCTACCCTTTGGCCTCAACCCAGCCCCCAGGATATTCACTATACTCATGAATGCAGTGGCAGCCCTCCTCAGGGCCCAGGGCCACCATGTCTACCCATACCTGGACGACTGGCTCGTCAGGGTGAGATCCCCGAAGGGAGTTGCCACACTTCCTCCACGCTTATGGACACGCTCCATCACCTGGGGTTTACTATCAACCTCAAGAAGTCTCAACTGCAGCCCACACAGAACCTCACCTTCCTGGGCATCATCTGGGACAGATGCTCTGAGAAGTTGTTTCCCTTGGAGGACAAGATTACGGCCATCATGAGGGCCACGATGCACTTCCTTACCAGGGCAGTGACCTCAGCTTGGTGGTACCAACACTTACTGGGTATCATGACAGCGGTTCTTCTGGCCATGCCACACACAAGTCTCTGGATGAGGAGATTACAGCTGCACTTTGCAGCCTTATGGAATCAGGAGAGGGCCTTCCAAGCGGAGTTGGTCAGCATACCGCCTTCTCTCCTCGAACCTCACGTGGTGGCCCAAGGACTGCAACCTGTGGATGGCCAAGCCGCTCTGCCAGCCACCCCCACAGGTCACCATCATGACAAACTCCTCCCTAGAGGGCTGGGGAACAACTCTGGACAGCCACAGCATCCACAGAGTCTGGAGCCAGCAGGAGCAGGAGTCGCATATCAACTGGCTGGAGCTCAGGTCCATCTGGCTAGCCTTCAGAGCCTTCCTCCCCCTCATTGGGGGGCAGGACCGTCCTCATCCGGACCGACAACTCCACCAGCATGTACAATGTCAACAAGCAGGGGTTACCAGGTCCCCTCCGCTGTGCAACCTAGCGGTCAGAATGTGGGAATGGGCCCTGGAAAACAACATCTACCTCACAGCCGTCCATCTCCCGGAGGAGGCTAACTTGGAAGCGGACAGGCTCAGCAGACTGGGAGCGGACAATTATGAGTGGCAATTGAACGACCAGGTGCTGCAGGTTGTCTTCGACACATGGGGCCATCCTCAGGTGGATCTATTTGCTTCCTGGAAGAACAGGAAGTGTCATCAGTTTGTGTCTTGGTAGGGGCGGGGCACCAGCTCCCTGGGCGATGCTTTGCAGATTCAATGGGAAGGCATGACAGCCTATGCCTTTCCTGCCACACACTTGATCCCCAGGGTACTCCGCAAGATAAAGGAAGCTTGTTACCTCAGCATCATCTTGATAGCTCCTTTGTGGCCGGCGAGACTGTGGTTCTGCAACTTGCTCAGCCTCACGGACAGACCACCCATTCACCTTCTGCTGGGTCCAGCACACCTCCTGTCCCACAGGGGGCAGGGTTCTCCACCCCGCTCCCCAGAAGTTAGCCCTCACAGCGTGGTTCCTGAGCAGATCACCCTCAAGCACCTGAGCTTATAACAGACTAACCTGGAGATCATCCAGGGTTCTAGGAGCAAGGCCACCAGGAGCCAATATAAGAGTAAATGGAGCAGGTTCTGTCACTTGGGGGACTCTAAGGAGATCGACCCCATGACGTGCACACTTGACGACGTGCTCTCCTTCTCGGCACATCTTGCCCACTCAGGTGTACAGATGGACACATGTCACACCTATCTGGCACCCATAGGAGCCTACTGAAATTCAGAGGAGGTCTTTGCCTCTTCCAACCTGATAGTCAAGAAACATCTGGCGGGCTTGTCCAGACTTTACCCGCCCATCGGAATTGTATGATCGGACTGAAAAAAAGGTCCGACCATACAAAAAGTCCAAAAAATGCTACCACCAAAGGTTCGAACTCCAAAAGGTCGAACCTTTGGTGGTAGCATTGTAGGTAAGTATGTATAAAAAAAAAGACTGCAGGGGTTGCGGGGTTGTCCCCCGCAACACCCCGCTCACTATACTGTACTATAGTGAACGGGGTGCTGCTGGGGACACCCCTGCAGCTCCCGAACAAAAAAAAAAAGAAAAGAACCCTGCGGCACCGGTTCCGATCACAGAAGTGAAAGGGAACTGGCGCCGCAGGGACTCAGCGTGTAAAAAAGGTAAGTAGGGTTTGTTATTGTTGGGGGTAGGGGTTGTGTTGAGGGTGTGGGTGGGGGAGTGTTGCAGGTATGTTGTGGGTGTGGGTGTGGGTGTGGATATGTAGGATGTTTTGAATGCGTGTTCGCATGGGAAATGTGCGAACCTTTTGTGGTTCACACATTTCTCATGCATTACTGTTTGGACGCCGGCTCTAAGTCAGACGCGGCCTCCGTACAGGCAGATCTACGAAACTTGTTTGCTTAAGGAGGGTCTCCTCTCCACCCTGGGGCTACATTCAGTTGTAATCGCCCATGAAGCATGGAGGAAAGGGGACTAAGGACTAAGAGTATGTTAGTCACTACGATGAGTAACTTTAATTTCTCTGCCCACTGCCTCCCTCCAGGCTCACCAAATCTCTAACCTGTGTGCTATATCAGGAGTGGTGTTGCCAGGAATAAAATGTAGGAGGGGTACAGAGGGGGCCATAGACAAAAGTAAGGGGGGCTGCCTATAAAAGGGCAATGTGTGACATCAGAAGCACTCCCGCAGAGAATATTTTGTGCACACCAACTACCACACCCCTTTTGTGCACCTCCCCTCCCATCAGAATGTAGGCCCTAAACCATTACGTCACTAATGACCCATCATTAGCAGTTTTGTGCACTACATTCTGATTGGAGGGGCTGCTCTTGGCTGCAAGGGGACTTAACAGCTCTTCTTTTTTGTGCAGCATTGATTGTGGCCCTGTGTGTGTGTTGTGCTGGCGGACACAGCACTGCTGACAGTGCAGAGAAAGTAGCCCAGCTGAGGTGGGGGGGGCACAGGATTTCAGCGGAGGGGTCCGGGCCCCCCCCCAGCTTCCTCCTAGCGATGCCAGTGTATATCAGACAATGCAAGGGGATAGCAGAGGATTGTGGGTGCATGTGTGCATGCTTCCCCACGACTGTAAGCTTGCTCTAACTGCACGTGTGTACCCGCACAGCTTCTGTGAGTCACAGGGATGTTACCGCACAGTTCTGTGTGCGTATCTCTGGGGTTATGCATGATGTGTAAGAATGCTGATCTAAAGTGTAGTGTTAGTTGTTGGAGTACAGCTGTATATAAAGGATACATGTTTGCTTATTTAGATAATGTACGTCTTAAGTGGCCAAATTGATTCATTTAGGGCCCTTTGTTATGTTAGGGTACGGGTATTTGTAACGTTCAACCATCACCATATCCATGGCTCCTCGTTGCTGCTGGCTGTCCCGCAGGGGATATTTCTTGACACCTTATAGGCGATGCATGGGCAAGGCAAGGGAACATTGACCGAACATGCTCCTTACATAATTGAAGATACATGAATCATACACACTACTAAGTATGCATTTATTCACACAACTAACATGACACTTAGACTTTGTAACACTGAATCAAGCACACTCATGGATAACTCTTTTTACAAAGATGATATATTACAACTATCATATCTATAACAGGATCATGTTAGCCCTGATGAAGACCCGAATGGTCGAAACACGTGTCGGCTCAAACCCAATTTGGAAACTTTATTTTTAGGAATAAAGTAATTTATAAGAACCAGCAATGTCTACTATCTTGCTTAATTAAGGAATTCGGTGCATCTGAGAAGCAACATATACCCAACATATTGCACATTGGTTTTGAGATTTAGGGCAAACTGACAGTGGTGGCTTTCTGTAATGCTCTCCTCGATACTTATTATCAATCTCAGGCAATACAAAGAACTGTCATCACCAGCGCAGCACCACTGGTGTTAAATTGGCCTTTCTTCTTGAAACATAGTGGTTTGGGTGGCTGGACCCCTCTTGAGCTGAGGCTGTGCTCTCCTGGTCGTTAATCTGCATGATCCAGCCTTTCTACCCGGGCTGTAGTTGCCATGTCCTGGTGAAAGAGTTTGGAAAGATGATCTTGCCTCCAACAGATGGACAGCATCAGTTTACAAGCTTACAGGTCCCCTTTGGTCCGTAAGGCCCTTTTGGTGGCTTGGCACCCCTCTACTGTGTGCATGCAATGTTTCTTGTCTGTTTTGTGGAGTCCTTCACGTCACTTTCCAGCTGCTTCAAAGTTGGCCTGATGGTTGGCATCAAGGCAGAAGGTTCAAGCCTCATTCCCATTGATAAGTCGCCAGGATTGTAATATTGGCTGATGGAATTATTCGGTTTATGGTCATAAGACCGAAAAAAAAATCTCGAAAAATAATCTCGAAAAAAAAGGCCGAAAAAAAAGTCACATTTTTTTTAATGACGTTTTTTATTCGAAATGGGGGGGTTCCCCCCCAAGCCCCCTTTTTTGTATTTTTTTTTTTACCATTTTTTTAAAATCCCGGACCCCAAAAATAAATATATAATTAAAAAAAGAGAAATTCGACTTTTTTTTCGGTCTTTTTTTTCGACCTTATTGTTAGTCGAGATTTTTTTTCGAGATTTTGACCGACCACCGAATTATTCAGCTGAAGAAGAGGAGGAGAGACCAGCGGAGGGGATAGTCTCAGCTATTCGCATTTTTGTACCCGTGCTTAATAAGTATGTCATTTTAAATTCAGAACTACAGGCACCAGAATGCAAAGGAAAACGAAAATGTGGACTGGGCAGGTTGTTCGGGCATGACCCCGGACTACTTGGGACATCTGTAAACTCTGTCGAGGGTTGTAGTATTGAGAACATTCATCTGCTTTATATCACTGGGAAAACGAAATACACAGCTTCCTGTTAGGCATTATGTGAATGCAGTCTACACAGCCTGCAAAATAAGCGTTACCTTGTTTGCGAATCAAGCAGCTTCATATTTAGTTATTTATATATTTATTTATTTGTAACACGCTGGAACAACACCCGAGGGCATAGAAGCGCGGAGACGAGACAAACAACAGACAGGATTTAATTTGTAAAAGAAAAGGTACCTCATCAACTCCGGGCTGTGGTGGAGATTTCCATCTTAGTGTTGGCCCATTTCACAAAGATGTACATCATTTTATACAGAAGGCTCATGCCAGCTGCTGTTGCCCTTGCCACCCGTTCCACAGTAACATCTGTCTGCCTGACTGGCACACAAGCTGTCAACTTTTACAGCACAGAGCAAAACACACAGGATAAAAGGGTAATTGAGGGCACTGCAGGATGCTTTGATGGAGGAGCCCCAGTCATGACCACTCTAACCGGATGTACACCGTTTAACAGCTAAGCAGGCAGTGCTTCACGGGGTGGCAAGGTAAGCAGACGGGAAAGGGGGATATAAACAGTGCTTGATTCATGGGGGTGTGACTGGGCACAGTCAATGTCAAACCTTTCTGAACGCAGGCCCTTATTGTCTCAGACTCAGTTTGATCATGATTTGGTGTTTTGGCAATTTTATTATTTTAACTGTCTCGTGCAATCATTACCCACATGACCCACATGGGTGCGGCTGCGTCATGGCATACTTAAGGTAAAGGGCCACTCAGTGGGCAAAAATTACAGCGGGCCCCAAGTTGGCGGGTCATGGAGGCAGAGTCTAGAGTGGGCGGAGTTGCAAAATGGGGAATTTTAGGGACAAATGCTTCATTTTAAAGTTGTGTTTTATTTTTACAGTTTTCTGGTGTTGGGGGCTGTCTCTGGCTGGAGACAGCTGGGCCCCCTCGCAAGGTTTTGCTTTCAATGGCGGTAATATTGAATGATGAAGCCTGAAGCTAATGTTGGAAATGATAGGGTTCAAGGGATGGGCAATGGGGAGGGACATGACAGGAGGTGATATCACGGGATCATTCCTACAGCATGCAGATCCATTTTGAACATGTGCCCGGTGTTCGTACTCCAAACAATTATACCAAGTGGGCAGTTAAACAAGTCCAGATGAAAGCCAAGGTTGGGGAACAGGGCTGGGTGTGCATGTCGGGTGACCAACCCACTTGGGACAGGAATAAGGCTTTACATTTCTCCTCTCAAGCAGGATCAGCTGTTCAAAGTCTTCCCAGTTCGCACTTTTCATGTGACAGTTAAAAGCAGGGAAGCACAATGCCTTTACCAATGCTTCCACAGCACGCCCAGATTCAGTTTTGTGTCAACCTCATTTCAATAAACCAATTAGAGGTTGATGACCCAGGCACAGGGGTTCCTGGGTAAGGCCTGATGTCTCTTAGAAGGTGCCATTTGTGGGTGATAATAAATTCGAGGGGAGTATAACACTGCATGCTGTGTAAAATATGCGCTCTAGCAGATTACATTATATTAAATTCTCTTTCACTGTGAATACCTTATTTAAAATAAATGATATATATTTTTTTTTATTACTTGTATGTAATCAAGGGTAAAATGATTTTTACAAGAAGTTGTTAATTACAGTTGATGTACGTCAAAAGAAGAGTGCGCAAAGGTAAGTCTCAAAGTATTAAATTCAGAGATGTTCTCAAAATTGAACAGAGAGGCAATCCTCTCTCATTAGAAAAAATGTCCATTGAACATCCAAGACCGGCCGGTCGCTTTAAGTTACGCCGCCGAGTTTGATGAAGGCTGCTTCCAATATTTTAGCCGTGACTACCGCCCATCGGGACTTTTCGCCAGATATCAAACAGCACCACCACGTGTGCTCATCGATCAGGACCGAGTCAAGCCAAAGCGGAGTCAAAAATGGGGCGCGAATTTCCTTCAAAGCCGGGCAGTTTAGGAGAAGATGGCGGATGTTCTCCACAGAATCAGGGTCTTCACACAGTCTGCATGTAGTTGAACTGGCCAGCCGTCTTCTCCCTAAGATTTCTCGAGTATGGAGCAGATTTAAACGTGCCCTTAAAAATGTTGAGCGCAGTTTTTTGTCTGGGAATCTCAGACAGTACGCCATAGGAAGTTTCAATTTATTGTAGGTTGGTGGAAGGTGGTTTAAGCACTTGATGGAGGCTGCTTTGTCAATGGTGGTGATCCAATCCTGCAATTTTAGTTTTTCACTTACTCTTTGCGGGTTCGTTATCAAGTCATTGAGTGAACAATGCAGGTCTTCCAGTTTGGTTTTTTGAAGGTGAACCCATTTTTGGACCGTCTTGGTGCTAGTTGATTCCAATTCCTGCCCAATAATTTTAAAGATTGGCAAGCTGTCTTTAATTAAGGTTTTCCTGAATAGGGCGAGTGCGGCCCCACTGATGGTGGCGCTTAGCGACAGAAGGCCCAACTCTCGTCTGATCGCTTCAATAGGAATAGCATTCGGAAGGCCTAAAAGAGACTTCCATATAAAGGCCTCTAGTTTTCGCCATATTTGGGGAGGTACGGTGAACATGGCATCCATGCGGTAGATCAGTGTGGGCACCATTTTTCCCTTGTAGAAATTAATGGCCGGCATTAATGAGAATTTGCCAAACTTCCTATCAAGTGCTCGTAGTTGGGAAGTCAGTTGTTTAGTTTTAGCTCAGAGATGTTGCTGCATTTTGAGTTCTTGGGACGACCCATCTATGAACACACCTAGATATTTAAATTGTTGGACCACTTCGATTCTAGTTTCGCACACTGACCAAGACCGGGTGGTTTTCGGAGGGTGGCGAGGAGAGGACAGGACCATAATTTTGGTTTTAGTCTGATTTATTTGGAGATTGTTGGTGGTCATGTAGGTTGCCAAATTGTCCAGCTGCCTTTGGAGGCCGATCGGAGTTTGATCGAACAGGATCATATCGTCGGCATATAAGAGGCGGGACAAGGAGGAATTGCCAAACTTCGGAGGGAAGCTGCGCACCAGAGCTTCCGAATCTTTGTAGTCCCCCAAAAAAGCCATGAAGAGTGCCGGAGCCAGGGGACAGCCTTGTTTAACACCTCTATGCTCTTGGATATTTCTGGACAGAGCCCCTTGTTTATTCAGTCGGACGTTAAGTGAGGTATTGGTATGCAGGTCTATTATTGGCTGTAGTACAGCGGATGGACACTTCCAGTTTTCCAGCTTTCTCCACAATCTTGGTCGATCCACTTTGTCGAAAGCCTGAGAAAGGTCGATGAAAGCCGCGTACACCGTAGGGGCACCCTGCTTTATTTTAGCTTTTAGGATTGTGAGTATGAGAATATTCAATGCGGTGCTGCCATTTTTCTTGAAGCCTAGTTGGTAGGGATCACTGCAGGGGGCTTCTTTCTCCCAGCGGTGGAAGTGATCTAAAAGAAGAGTGGCAAACAGTTTGCCCATAATGTCCACTAGGGCGATCGGGCGATTATTTTCCGGGGCTTCTGTTGGGTGTCCTGACCCACGTTAGAGCTATCATGCTGCAACATTTGGTGCTGTGGGCTTAGAAATCCAAGATGGCCAAAAAGCCCACAAGTGCGCCAGAATCCAGGAGAACCACGCAGTTTGTGCGCACACCAAAATGGTTACCTAACTTGCCACCCACCAGTGTAAAGAAAGATCTTTGTCAACAAAATCCACTGTTACTGATGTCAAAAAGTTGCTGAAATCGTGACTCATTGGACCACTTTAAAGATTCAACCCTTTTTTGGGGTTCCACATAACCATTTTACTGTAAGGAGCCCCATAAAAACAATGTTAAGCAAGGATTTACTACCATGTAAGAACCATTCCTGTTTGGAATGCATTAATCCAAGAAAAATCCCCAAAATGGTTGCATTACCAGTACTCACCACTATCAGAAAGCCGGCGTTTTAAAACAACACCAGACTTTTTTTGTGTGTAAAACTGAATAAATGAACCCAAAGCAGGCCAAAGAAAGACTTACTGAGAGGTGGATCCAATGTAAAGTTATATTCTGAAGTGACTTGAAGGTTTATAACAAGACTGGCTGAGCTGTGGATTTCAGCAGTTTAAGTAAATTTGGACTGAAAGACACTAAAAATCTAAATGTTTAAAAGAAATGAGTGACCTACTTTTGAGTGTCACATAGGTTGCAATTGTTTAAATGTCATAGTTTTAAACTTAGAATCAGCATTCTAGCTGCATATGTAAAAATGGTTAGTTTTGTTTGAATGCAGAAAACTCGGTAACTAAAAGCGACATTAGCTGGGGCCTGGCTTAAGGAACTGGGTTCTGCTTGACAACTTCCCCCCAATTGGAGTGAAACTGGATCCACAGCAGTTCCCAGGCCTAGCTGCCTTTTGCTGTTCCCACCAAAAGGGATATGGCACTTCTCTGATTGAATTACCCAGGGACTGCTAGAGACTAAACATAGGACCCAGGCAGAGGGTTTATTGGAGTGGCCATAAATGGCTTCCTCTTGAACAATGGGCCTTCCAGGGCCCAGGCAGATGGTTTATTGCAGGGGTCATAAAAATGGCTTCCTCTTGGCAGAAACTGGGAGGGGGAGAAACTGGAGACAGAGGCTGAGCTTGAAGAAAGTGGAAAGACTGGTTTCTGTACCATGTGACCTGAAAAGACACACCCCTGTAGCCAGAATATGGTCTTAGAAAAAGATGAATAACTCATAGTACAGACTTGTCATAATTATTTAAATGATACCATAATTCTTGTGATTTTTCTGCCCACATTTTAAGAGGTTTTTAGAACCGGTGGCATGATCTGGGGGCAAACTAGCAGTTAAGAGGGTATTACTTAAAATGTCTGCATGTGAAAAGTCTGATACTTCATCAATTAATGCCTGCATGCCTTGCACACATTTGGGTAAATTTGAGTAAGAATCTGATCTTGGTAACCTGACCAAAAAGTGAAATATGTTGCCATTTTTGAACCCAAGCTCCTAGGAAGAGAAGATTTGGACAGGGTATATCTCATGTGATATGTGATGGGTGCATGTAATTTCAAACCACTGTGTATCTATGAAATATGTCTTTTTGAGCAAATATAGATTGTGTGTAAAGTTGACAGGGGTGGGTACTCTGTATCATAAACAGACCTCATCATGATGACACTTCATTTCATTCCCCCAATCAAGGGGAAGAGGAGGAAGTGGCCAATGACAAGTGGAGAGGGGTAGGGCCTAGGAAGCTAGCCTCCCCACCCATTTTCAAAACACATAAAAGCAGACAGTCAGGACAGATAGGGACATTCTATTCCATCTGCTGCGGGACGCTCTGCCGGGAAAATCCATACTTTACCTCCATCAACCTCCAGAGAGCCAACATAGAGACTTCAATCTATCCACCTTCAGAGAACAAGACTTTACTTCAGAATTTGTAGCAGAGAGGTCAACTACAAGCTAAATCCCTCTTTAGCAGGCCTCAAATCATTGCCATTATCACAGCCAGGCGAGCTGTTTGAATTCTTTGCAAGAACTCTTGCCATTTGCCAGAGAGCAGTGTTGTATCCAGAGAGAGACCAGCTGAACCGGAGACCGCTGTATCCGGACCCACAGACCTGATCAGAACCAGAGATCCAGACCAGACCAACAGAGTAGAGCTGACCCAGACGCTGTGCGCAGAGACCGTCCGTGGCGAGTGAAGAAAACCTGACCAGATCCGTTGCGAGGCCCATTCTATTTTAAAATATATTGTGAGTACCTAGCAGAACTGTGCAGAACCAATCTCTTAGTTAAAATAATATAATTCAATTTATTTTAATCTAACCAGAACTGTCTCCTAGAAGTTGTACCTTGTCATTTTGCAAAACTGTCACCTGTCATTTCTAGCTGCTAGCTGTCACTTGTCACTTTGAACTTTTAAAATTTCAAATCTGAAAAATGACCTTTACCATATCGCTCATATCTCCGTGACCGTTTGTCTTAGAGACTTGCAGTAACTTGTAGGAAAACTGGGAATCTTGGCTTTTCAACGAACCTAGAACCGCATTCCTACTCCCTATCCTTTTGCCGCAATCGCGAAAAACGCACTCGCGAATTTGCCGCAATTTGCAAATTTCTCCACGTGTGAAAACAGCAGCTTCTTTGCTTTCCTTGCTACAAATTCGTTTGCCTCTTAAGAACCATCCCTGAATCATTGTTAGAGTGTGCCTGGACTAATATTAACTAGATACCACTCACCCTGAACCTCCAGAGGGAATTAAAATCATTTTAGCACATTTTCCAATATATTGCTATCACATATAAAAGCATTTTGGGCCTGTGTTTCAGACTTCTGTAGTCTAAGCTTGCTGGGGTGAACTGAATTACATTTGATTGCATTTCTGAGAACTGTGTGCTTTCCTTCCATTTCCTTGCATTGCATAAAAGGGGGGGGTGAATTGTCCAAGAAAGTGATTACATTGCTTTTGCTGAAATCCTATCAAGTTATTTTCTGTACTGCATTTCATTCCACATTGCATCCATTTGAAACCATCAAAGTATTGTTGCTATCTTATCCATCCTATAACCACTCATCATTGATTATAAAGAAGGGTGCCAGTGCCAGACTATCCATTATTGATTACTGCTCAGATTAAGTGTGATATTCAATTATTAATTTATTATAAAGTGTGATATATATATATATATTGTTTAAATTCTCAAATAAACCTTTTAACTTGCAAAACAGAACGACTTCTTGGCTCAGTGGGGTCAGGGGGATTCCAGGGGGATTCCAAGTGAGGGGTGTTATATAGGGGTAGTCAACCAGAACGCATGAACTGGACATAAAGATATATTAATAAGGGTTTCCATTCAGTATCCCAGACTAGGCATTGACTTAGCTGTAGTGTTGAATTGAATCCTCTTACACTTCTCTGCTTCCATGTTTGAAAATTGGTATGATGGTTGCTTTGCACCAAGATGATGGGATCTGTCTGGTAGTTCTGCAGTGGTCAAACAGAATGCTCATGAATGCAGCCCATTCATCACGGTGCTTCTTTAGATCTATATTCGACAAGCCATCCGGGCCTGGGGCTCTTGATGATTTTAACTTTTGGATGGCTATGCTTATGTCTGATATTGGAGAGAGATCGATCCAAGGCGCTGCGGAGGAATCAAGGGACGAGATCGTATCCTGAGTCGGGCTAGCAAACAGGTCGGTGAAAAACGTGACCCAGACTTGTTCCGGAACTGAGTTGCTCATGTTATAAGTTGTGGATCCTTGCGAAGCATTTACCAAGGACCAAAAATCAGCCGTTTTTTTTGCAGTTAGGACTTTCATCATTGATTCAGCGTCTTGTTGGTATAAAACAGCTCGACGTGCTCTGATCCATGATTTGTAGGCTTTTTTTTCCGTTCTCCAGCGATCCCATGCCGCGGCGGTGCTATCAGCCTTGGCACATCTTCTGAGAGTTCTCAAGACGTTTTTCTTCCCAGCTGTTTCCTTGTCGTACTGGTGGTTGCATGATTTGGGGATAGGTGAGCCCGCTGCCGAATGATGCCTATATTTTAGGAGCATGGGGAGGTAGTCCGGCCTGGTCGGTGGAACAAGAGGTTGATCAGTCCCAAATTCCGCCACGTACTGATCGGTAATAGATCTAATATTGGCCAAAGTCAGTCGAAGGCGCGATTGCTGGGGATTTGTTTCAACCGATGGTAAATAATAAGTTGAATTCCTCGCAGAAGAGCTCCAGGAAGTAGTGAGCATATTGTGGTCACTGGAAGCCGTTTTGACCACTTGGAAGTCTTGAATTGCTGCACACAGAGCTTGTGATGCAAAAATATAGTCCAAAGTAGCTGTCGACCGGCCCCTCTCCCAGGTATTGTTTTTAGGTCCACATTCCTATGCAGGCTGCTACTGCAATTGTGTATTTCGGGTGGGGAAAATAATGCTATGCATGTCTTTGTGCTTGACCTATTTCTGTAACAATGTATATAATGTCAGTTTGGTTTCTTGTGTGATTTGTGCACTTCTCAAGGCATTGATAGAAAAACGAATTATTTTGTTTTTGGGAACCCAACCTTAAAAAATATGTGTGACCAATCGCTGGGAAGATATGTAGTTAAGTGCTTAAATCACAGCCTGGACCCAAAAACTGATGTCACCACGTTAACGAAATGTGTGGTTATGGGAAAATCATATACTCTCACTGTGTCTGCTTAGATTACATTGGGTGTCGCTAGAAAGGATTTAGTTGCAATTTTTGCTATGAAGAAAACCTCTTATGGTTTGCTTAACTATTGAGTGTTGCATATTAATAATAGTGAATATTTATATTCACAGCACATTATTCTCTTGGCTTACTCATGAACACTGATTTTAATGGCTTTACCAGTGGTGTCCTAGAGTACTAAAGGCGATGCCACTGTTTGTAATGTTATTTACTCTGATGTTGCTTCTCATTAGGTCAATCCATATCTTGCAAATTAGGGTTCTGCTTATCTTTTGCTGGACAAGTCTCAAGTTACTTCGGCCTTTCAGCCAACTCAATGGACCTTGGAAAGATGAACGTTTGAGTCAACCTTTCTGCAATTCAGACATGTGGCCTGCAGATCTCTCTACGCAATGTATTAAATCACTGACATTTTTATTAAGGACCTATTGGTCGTTCCGTCCATGGAACTGCGCAATTGTGTTCAATCAGCTGCCCTGCTTTAAAGCATGCGTTCTTACCTAAAGACACTACCTGTGCAATTCAGCAGTCATATTGTCTTCTCCACCTGATACGCTCTCTTTACGGTCCCCATTCTCTTAAATGGTCTTGTATTGCAGCCCTCCGGCTGTCCTGTCACCATCAGACAGAGCTGTTGTGTACAGATTTGTAGGAGATACTTTACATTTTTCAAATTTCCTTCAGTGGCTATGATTCTCCAGCAGGTGGCGCTGTTTGGTAGAAAACACATTACCGTGATCAGAAGCTGATGGAGTTGCTCTGGGTTTATCCCATTTCTAGCAGATGGAGTAGCTAAAGAATTATTCACAAACAGCTGTAATACTTTGCCTGAGATGATGCATGCCTATGCCACTCTGTGGCTTGACATGGGTGCAATTCAACCATCCAATGCAGGTAAATAAAGGGTGTGCTAGCGTGACTCTTGATGTGTTCATGTTTGTTGACACAGCCATGGTTACTCATGATGTCCCTCCAGATATTTAGGACTCCAACTCCCACAATTTCCAGCCAGCATAGTCAGTGGTAAGCGATCATGGGATATGTAGGGCAACACGTCCGGAGGGCCACATAACATGATGGCCTTGTGATTTGTTCGCTTGAAAAATCACTCCCCACCAGGATATGATGTCACTGATTTCAAAATGTTGCTGCCTGACAAGAGATTGCGGCCCATGCATATAATTAATATTTAGTCAAATAAAAGCATGCATATGGCCACAAACACCTCCATGTCACCAGAGCATTACTTTTCCAGTCCTGCGCTGCCAACGAAGAAACTACAAATGCATCCTGGGGTTTGTAGTCTTACTTAAAATTAAAATAATACATTGTTTTTAAGCACCTGATGCCAAATATTTCTAATAGAAAAGCCAAGGAAAAGTAGGGACTATGGTAGCATGGAGTCCTCTACTCATCCTGCACACACCGATGGCCTGCACTAGGCATGGGCAATCTGTCCCGTCGCCCAGGGCCACACGCTGCTGGGGGCCCACAGTGGCGACTACCAGAGTGTATTGTGAGGGGCTTGTTGCCAGCGCAAGGCCTTTCTTTTTCACTCCCCTGGCTTGTGCACCCCCCTCTTCCCTTACGCCCCATGAAGATGAGGGTGCGACTCCTAACCTGTCACTTCCTTTGCAGTCCAGCAAACTTTACCCACCAGATCCCACCGGGACTTCACACATAATGTACACGTTCTTTGTTATGTAAAAGAGTTTAATTGGGAAGCTCTTAATTAGTGTTGGTCCACTGGACAGAATAGTGTTTCCACCAAGACCTTAACAGGTTTTAACATGATTTGATACGAACTGTGATGGGCCATTTGTCTTATGAAAGCCCACTCAAAATTCCAGTATGCTCTCCAAATACGTGCCTTCTTTCAAAAGAAATAAAGTGTGTCAGACAAAAACAAAACCTTTTAAGTGATCTCCCTTATAATGTGTGCTTGCTTGAGTCACTACTAAAAGGTATTTGCTTTTTTGTGAAATGTCACATTTTAATCTCAATCAATGTGCAGCAGACCTGTGTCAAATAATGCTCTGATTACTTACAGGTAATCTTCATTACTCCTGGTCCTACTCTTCCTCGTCACAGTACTTACTTCATGAGGCACCTGCCTCCGACACAGGACCTTCTTCTATTTCTTTAAATCCCTATAACTCCTCCCCCACACCCATGTCACTCAGTTTCATATTACCAAGCCGGAGCATGGGACCTTCCCCGCAGGGAGGGTGAGGAGGGACGTCAGTACTGTGACGAGGAAGAGTAGGACTAGGAGTAATGAAGATTACCAGTAAGTAATCAGAGCATTACCTCCACGTCCACTCTTCCTCGTCCCAGTACTTACTTCATGAGGTATACCAAAGCAGCAACGGGGAAAAGGTCCCAATGAGACACAGAGCCAAAAACAGTGCAGCAAAACACACCCACAATAACTTTTAAATCACATCCCCACAGACAAAAACTCCAACCACGAAGGAACAAACCCCCGAGTGGGAGAAACTCGACCCATAGCGGTTGATGAAAATGCCTAGACCAGCCAAGGCGGCAGCCATACAAATCTCTTTCAGAGAAAAACCCTCCTTGCATCGGCCCAGGAAGCCGCGAAACCCCTGGCAGACCGCCCCTGATTGTGCGCAGGCACAGGCAGGCCAGAAGCCACATAGGCCCTAGAGATCACAACCCGGAACCACCGGAAAATGGAAACCACAGATGCGTTATGCCCAGCCCCAGCCGGACCACAAGCAATCAGAAGACTATCAGATTGGTGGAAAAGGCAAACCAAGCCAAATACTCCAACGCGCCCCGCCGGACATCAATGTTAAGCCGAGCCACCTCCTCAGGCGTTCTTGGATCATGAAAGAAGTCAGGGAGAACCAGACCCTGAGAGGTGTGAAAACCGAGAGACAACTGAAGGGAGAAACATCGGACCACACCTCGGCACCACCGAGTCTGGCAGCACCCTCAGGAAAGGAGCGTGACATAAGAGAGCCCCAATCTCCCCAAGCCTACGGGCAGAAGTGAGGGCAATAAGAAAAGCAGATTTCAGTGTAAGATGTTTGATATCAATCTTGGAAATGGGCTCAAAAGGAGGCCCGTGAAGGAACCGTAATACAAGAGGGAGATCCCAAGAGGAAAGCCCTTTATCAGCAGAAGGACGGGAAGAAGAAAAACCCTGGATCAACTTCCCCACCAACACCTCCCCATCCAAGTGACCGTCAGAGTCCCCCAAAAGGAATTTCATGGAGGCCCACTGAGAGTGAAGCCTGGAAAAACTGCCAGGCCCCTGTCAAAAACCCCTCCTGGAGGAACCGAAGTATAGCAGAGGCCAGAACGCAGGGGAGGGATCCCAGACCGCCCATACCAGTCTCGGAAATGGCCCAAATGTCTGGCTAACACCTTCAGAGTGGAGGGTCTAAGAGCATCCATTTGGACTCAACTACAGGATCTGAGAACCTCTGAGATATCAACCTAGACTGAGCAATAGCCACACCGCCAATTGCATCCGGTGGAATTCTAACCGCAGATGCCCTTGAAGGGGACACGGCCACCTCGGAACCAGCCAAGGTTCCTAGGAACGAAGCTCCAACAGAGAGGGGAGCCAACTCCGGCGGGACCAGAACAGAGCTAACAACAACACAGTCACCCTGGACACTCAGATGCGCCAAACCACCCGGGGCAGAAGAGGAATAGGCGGAAAGGCATAAAGGAAAACCCCAAGGCCACTGTACAGAGAGGTCGTCCATCCCCCAATCCCCTCAGCCTGAAACCGAGAGCAGAAGAGGGGAACTTCTGCTGAGGCCGGGGATGCAAACAGGTCTAGAACCAGGGACCCTAATCTGACACAGGTCACCGCAAAGACCTGGGCCAACAGGACCAGTTCCGCAGAGGAGTGAAAACAGGCGTCTGAGAAGATCTGCTTGAACATTAACCACCCTTCTGATACGTGAGGCCACCAGAGACACCAGATGAGATTCCTCCTAGGTGCCTATCAGCGCTGCCAGAGCATTCAAGGAGTGGCCGGAACCCCTTTTGCAGTTGACATATGCCAAGGCCGTCGTATTGTCCGATCGGACCAAAAACCGCCGACCGTCCAGCAACTCCTCGAAGTACACCAGAGCTTGGACAATGGCACAACTCTTGCTAATTGGATGATCACCGGCTCTCCCCAGATCTCACAACCCTTGAGCTGAGAGGACCCCCAATGTAGACCCTTTCTGTTGGTGTTGGTAGTAGGAGAGGCCACAGGAGGAAGGACCATGCACACCTCAGCCTGTAGACCTGAAACCCCCCGCAACCATAGCAGGGACACTCGCAGCGCTGGGGACACTGAAAACAAAACTACGAAAGCCGAGATGTCGGGAGCCAGTGGGAGAGAGTATAAGACACCAGGAGACGTAACCGAAGACGGGCTCAAGGAACTGGAAAACATGCAAGACGCCACGTGCCCCGTAACTTCAGCAACAGGCGAGCCGAGACATACTGCCTTCTGAGAACCCAGCCCAGAACAGCCAGCAAGCGCCCCCCCTGCACAACATCCAGAGTACGCTCTCCTCAGACGTCCGGACAAGCAGTGCAGGGTCTTGAGACCCATAAGCAGGTGACACATCCTAGAAGGCATAGGGACCAGGAACACCCGCAAGTAGAAAACTTGACCCTGAACAGGGAGAGGAATGGGCCAGACGGTAACCCACAACAACCGTTCGGAGAGAACGGATCCCATGGCCAACTACTTGGACCGTGAGCTGGGTACCAAAGTCCTAACCATGCAAACCTGGACAGGAGGAGACAGGAACGGCAACTGATACCCCCTCCAGAAGGAGCCCATTACCCAGGAAGCCGAACCCCACCGGTCCCATACACCTCCGAGAAGAAAGAGACGAGGAGCCAGGGAAAACCGCCAGTCACTGCACTTGCACCAGAGGGAAATCACAGGACGTTGAAACAGGCCTGCGCCACAATATAACAGCATGCTTGTCAGCCCACAAAAAGATCTGACCTATCAAAAGGAAAATACTGGACAGCCCAGAGGTCCAGCAGACTATGGCCCCCTCAGCCGACAGAGGAGCCACCAGGCTGGCGTCAAAAGGGCAGAGTACTGTCACAAAGCGGGGCAAAGCAATCCATCCCGGATAGCCGACATCAAAGGCAACCCCCTACCTGAGGTATGCCTATATCGGAAAACCCACTGAAGTGACATCCCCCTCCACCGGCACCAGGGGCTCTGAGAACCCCTCTAAGCACAGACATGTGCCACCATGTGCCCTATCACTTCCCACAAGTCTGAGAGGAGGCGTGAAAGCAACACGTCGGCACCGGAGGACCTAGGCCCTAAAAGAAGAGACACTGGGTACCCCCTGCATGGCCGTTACTTCCATGATGCATTTTCCATAATCCCATGCCGGACAAGGGAAAAGCAAATCAACTCCTTTGACTTTCCCTCGCGCAGTTTAGAGGAAGAAGACAGGACAAGGAGTCTGCGTCCATAGCTAGCACAGACCCAAACACACCACTAACACGCCACATGACTGAGAGGTGGCTTGAGCCCTGTATCCAGTAGCTGGTAGCCCCATGCTCTAAATCGTTCCAATGCGTCGGTCTAGGAAGGATGAAGGACCGAGTCAGCACCGCTGAGACTCGAACCCGAAGTGTAGACTATGCCAGGCCGGTACCCTTCCGGCCGCTTGCAGACGTGTCCAAATCTGCGCCGTATTCACAGGCAGCACGCAAGGAATGCAGCCAACATCCTTTGCATCCTGGGCTTTGTGTGTCTGAGGAGCGGGTGGTATGTGACATGCCTGTGACAGTACAGAGCCCCCACACTTTCAAATACTCTGTCACAGTCACCCCACGACAAGAAGCAGAGAGGCCTCACAACAAAAAGGGAAGGCTAGCCCATACTGCCAAGTGCTTGCCATCATTTCCAATAAAGATGTGTACACAGAGCACGAGGTAACGGCCTTTCGAAGGAGTCAAGATGGCCGTACCAGCAAGAGAGGGGAAAACATCAAGCACAGTCCTCCCCTCTCCTTACCTTCCCCCAGATAATGCAGCTAACATCCGGTGCATCCTGGGCCATGTGTCTCTGAGGAGCGGGTGGTATGTGACATGCCTGCGACAGAACAGAGCCCCCGCACTTTCAAATACTCTGTCACAGTCACCCCACGACAAGAAGCAGAGAGGCCTCACAACAAAAGGAAAGGCTTAGCCCATACTGCCAAGTGCTTGACATCATTTCCAATAAAGATGTGCACATAAAGCACGAGGAAAACGGCATGTTGAAGGAGTCAAGATGGCCATACCAGCAGGAGAGGGGAAAATATCAAGCACAGTCCTCCCCTCTCCTTACCTTCCCACAGATAATGCAGCTAACATCCGGTGCATCCTGGGCCGTGTGTCTCTGAGGAGCAGGTGGTATGTGACATGCCTGCGACAGAACAGAGCCCCCGCACTCCCAAAGACTCTCTGCCACTGTCACCCCACGACAAGAAGCAGAGAGGCCTCACAACAAAAGGGAAGGCTAGCCCATACTGCCAAGTCGAATCAAGATGGCCAAAAACAGGAGGAGAGGGGAAAAACATCAAGCCCAGTCCTCCCCTCTCCTTACCTTCCCCCGGCCGTGCAGGACCCGGGACACAATGCTCACGCTGCAGTCCGGAGTCCAGCAAAGAACCGATCGAGGCAATCCAGCTCAACTGTGACCCCAAGCCCCGCAGGGGGCCCAGGAGCAGCGCCGCACCTCAGGGAGCCGAGGGCCCCGCCACACAGCCCCCAGCAGGGGGCCAGCAATCGGTGCTCCCTGGTGCCCCGTACCGGGAAGAAAAAGTCCAACCTGCCGGGGGCAGGAAAAATTAAAACTGAGTGACATGGATGTGGGGGAGGAGTTATAGGGATTTAAAGAAATAGAAGAAGGTCCTGTGTCGGAGGCAGGTGCCTCATGAAGTAAGTACTGTGACGAGGAAGAGTGGACGTGGAGGTAATGACTGCAGGCAGCTGAGAGAATCACACAATGTCTTTATCTATAAGTCTTGAAAGAACATTTACAAAACTCAGTCCATTTTTCTTAGCCTCACTAATTGCTTCCTGGTAGTTTTAGTCTTGCATTCAACACGGGGAAAATAAAGCTAACATACTTTCTTGCTTAACATATTTCTATAAGGATGTACATATTTGTCAGAACGGCTTAAAATTGTTTGTGCAATTTACAAGTAATTTCTATGAAGCAAAGTATTCTTGAAAGCCAAACATGCATTTCTACCGACTCAGCCTGGGTACACTGTCTCAAAAATGATCTGTGTACTCTCCCAAATCTACGAATGGGATTCAGGTATGTAGATGGGTTTCCGGAGATTTTTGTTCCAAACCGAGTCTGTCGGGATCGCCCTTAAGAGCCATACATCTTCAGGGACGTTTTTGGAGAGGTTTAGGCAGCTTCAGGCTGATTCTTGAGAAGATAACATGCACAAAATAACTTAAAAGGCTTCAGGAAGGGAGAAACAGGTTAAGGGAAAAAGGAGGGGGTATGGTGGGGTTGTGGGAAAGGGGGTTAGCAAAAAGAAATGGAGTCCTGTACATTTGCGAATGGTATCCAAGTAGGACAGAACATTAAGCTCTGCAGTAAGGTATCTCAGTAGATCAATGCACCTACTGCAGATATCTATGTGTAAACTGCAGATCTCAGGCTTGAAACTGTGTAAAAATGATTCAGCCTTTCATCCTTTTGAAGTTGATTGAATTAGTTAACACAACTGAGTATTATTGTTGTTTATAATATTACAAGATAGGGTATTCTAAAGCAGACGTGTGCTCTGGAAGAGCAGCCAGTCATGCATTAGGCGTGCAGGAAGTTTCTTCATGCTGAGGTAATGTATTGAATAATAGCGATAGTCCATTGCTGCAGGCCAATGACCCCAGAACAGATAGTTGCACTAAAGCGGAGCCAGGCACGTGTCTAGATTTCAAAATAAAGCTAACATACTTTCTTCAATTGTGAATGTTAGCATGTCCACACTTAGATAGAACTGTGAATACTAGCATGTCCACACTTAGATAGAACTGTGAATACTAGCATGTCCACACTTAGATAGAACTGTGAATACTAGCATGTCCACACTTAGATAGAACTGTGAATACTAGCATGTCCACACTTAGATAGAACTGTGAATACTAGCATGTCCACACTTAGATAGAACTGCGAATACTAGCATGTCCACACTTAGATAGAACTGCGAACATTAGCCTACGTCGCGTCTGGATAGATTTGTGAAGTTAGCATGTCATTGGCAGATGCACTGGCCACTAGAGTCTAAATGGAGGATAAGGGGAGCTATCAGAGAGCATGTTAGAGGCGGGGTCTAGAGGAGTATGGAACCTGTATGCCAGTCAGACCCAGATCAGGACAGAGCCGCAACAGGGAGGCTACGCTTGAATTCAGGATAGAGACGCAAACTAACCAACCCTACTAACAATTTCCCTTTCTGCATACACCTCTCAAACTCCAAACCAAACACAACCAAAACCTACAGCACAACAAACCTCACAAACTTCACTACATTGCATCAACAAAACAAAAACACACATAGCCTTGCACAACAGTACACGACGGCTACCGGCCGCAAACACCCCAGGCCCAGCCAACGGACCCACCAGGCTGAGGCCGCCAACAGCACATCACTGCTCCCTTGCACTTTTCCTGCTTCCTCCCACTAACTCAACCTCCCCTCCTCTTTCCGAAACGCCAGAGCGCCAGGGGACCACTCCGGTGGTGATAGTGCGCGGTACAAATGTCCTTTAACATTAACATTAACATAACATGTATACACTGGCATTCCTTAAAGGAATGCCAGTTATTCAGGTAGGACTGCAATATCAGGAGCTCTGTACCTGGGAGAAAAAATCCCATAACAGAAGCACATGCCTACAGCAAGAGGCGTATTCAAAAACGTTTATTAGTACACTAGTGCATCTCATCACTTGCACCCAAAACACATGTGCTCCAACCACACACTTTCTTTAAATGTGCACCCATCCAAAATGTCCTTTTGCATCCCCTTTGCACAAATAAGGGTGCATTTCTGCACATTTTAAAATGCATCCCCAATTTAGAACTGGGTTGCACATTAAAATGTGCAGATAACAAACACACTCCCTGTGCCTCTATTGAACAGGTGCACGGGGAAGTGCAATGGATGCCAGGGTCATTTCTGACCCGTTCATGCGTTCTTGTTTAGAGTGTGGAACTGCAGCGGCATGAACCCCTGCTTTGCCACTTACATTACTATCTCTCAAACAGGGTTATACATGGTTTTTTTTTTTTTTTTAACACATTTCACAGTAAGATGCCCTTCAAGGGCCGGCCATGATGCAATGCACTCCCAGCATTCACGTGGGTGCTGTTAGAATGTCATATATGCTGCAAACACTAATATATGCCAGGGCCTGGCAGGAGCATTATTTCTGCTGCAGCACAGCCCACTAGAAATGTGCAGGCTACCCCTGTGAATAAGGTGGCATGCACATGCCTCAAAGTAATGCAAACAAAAAAATTCACCATTTGTGCATGTTTTTGTTTGCATTTCTTTTTTGTGAATTTGACACTCGTTGTTTTTTAAGACATCATTTTTTTCAGCTGAAAACATAGTTATTTTGGTTTCTATATTAAAGAAAAAGCCAGTTGCAAGCCATTACTCATTTAGACACTTTGCTTTCTTTAAGGACCCCTTCCGGGAACATTTCTGACCTATTTGATCAACGTAATACTTTGTTTGCTATGAGCATGTGCCATCAGAAAAATCTCTGGCCTCTTCAACCAAATGTTTACAGAAACATTTCATCAGCTGGAATTGTCATGAGCTGACCCCGAATCTGTCATCCGAATGTCAGCCGAACCCGAGTCACCCAAATACAGTAAACGTTCCGGTGATTTGGGGTTCAGACAAATGTGTACTCCCAGAGTAATTACTAACTGCGGTGAAGATGTATAATCAAGTGTCTAAGTTGCAGACTGCTCTCGAATCGTGGCTTCACCATTTAACTTAAGTGTGTGATCCTGGGCAAAGCATTTCACCTCACTGTGACTTAGCTCACACTGTCAGCTACTGAAGTCACACTCTTGGTATGGCTGTATATATAATGATGATAAAAACGGAGACCATTCATATGTTGCGCACGCTTTATTTTCTTTGCTCACTCCTGGAAAACGTTGCTTTGAATCTTCCCTTTATCCCCTCGGATCAACGGGCGCATCTCACTTCCCCTGTGATGCCCGCACATAAGCAAACTAGAGGTCACGGTCTTGCAGAGGACGCTTACAGATGACGTCACGATCCTACGGCAACGCTTCTGCCGTGGGTGTAGGTCCTCAGACATCAGTGCTTTTTCCTTCAGATTGATCATGCTAAATACACGCGAGTAAACGTGTGAATGATGGGCCTTTCAGCAGTGTGTCTTGCATTCCGTCAGACATTATTGAATAACCCACAATGGCCTAATGACTCCCTGTCACAAATGACACTTTCAGACAGCCTCAGCTTTTTAGCCAACACCACGGTGCATGCTGGGAGTTGTAGGCCCACGCTTCTAACTGGAAAGACAGTGCTGCAAGGAGCCACATAATGCAAGGTGTTGTGGGCTGAATGGAGTCGCACATGGCATGGGGGGCATTTGGGAGCTCTTCTCTGTCTGCTGCTGGTGAGCTTTCATTGTGCACTCACACACGTAGTGCCCTGAAGCAGCCTTCACGGCGCTAGTGCAATACCTTTTGAATGCAAATGTTCATGTTTCTGTGGAGGTATTATTTCACATCAGTGCTTCGCAGCGAAATACAAACTCGGTCCATTTGTTTCAGCGCATCAGTCCCCCCCCAACCCCCCTCCCCCCCCCCCCGTTGACTTGAAAATAGACGTTTAGGTAATTTTCATCCCAATGCATCTCACTGTATTTGTGATTTATTTTTAGAGCATTGCAATGTGCTTTTAACTTCTTTTATTGACTTCCCTAAAACGGAGGAATACGCCTAGACAGGTACATCTCTTTCCTACCCCCCACCCACTCCCCTTTACCTCACTTTTTTAAAACAATATATTCTTGTGTGATTATTTGTTTTTTGTGCCATATCCCACCGGGCTGATAAGTCATCTTTTTTAATAATTACTATTTATATCATATTGGTGGGGGTTGTATATAGCGTAATGAGGGCATTCTTGGTGGAATATACTCGTGTTAAGTTTTGAATTTACAGGTATTTCTATACAAAGAGATGCGATGGAACGGTGGGCTCCCGATTCTAGAGAGCTGGCCTGTTTCCAAACACTTCTGTTTTTTTTGACAGAAATTAAAGTGCAAGACGATGAATTTAGCCAAGATCACCCAGTTTGCTTAAGTGGGGAAGCTCATGCTCCTCTCCCCCACAAATATGATAATCACTTGTCGACAACTGCTCTGGTTAGACTTCCAAAATGACGCTCCTTTAGCTCGGCCATACTAGTACAAGGCCAGCAGGTGGCAGTATGTTGCTGTAAATCAAGCATAGATGGCAACTGAGTAGCCGCGCAACGGAAGGATGTTTTTACATAAGACGTAGAGGTGCTCTTTAATACACAAGGCGTGGCCGCTGCGTGTGTGATTGGAGACTGGACCTCAGACAAGATGATGCTTTTGTGCACTTGGAACATCTTAATAAAAACCTTGGCCGTGGATGACTATTTTGCATAGATGCCAACTTTCCCCAGTGGGCTCGAAGGTCACTTCAGCGTGGTGACACTCCCATGGCTCGGGCTCCAAAAAGTGCATACTTCGCATAGCTTCACCCATCTCACTAAAAGGACAAATGCACTGTGAAACCACCAAGTTAACGACACTTGAATTAGAAACGAACACATATTACTTGTATTTTCATTTTTATAAGTGTAATAATGTATCTTTTATAAACGCCCTTCATACTGGAACACCAGAGACCATTCTGTAAGCGCCTTGTCTTGCTTCCAAATCAAACGCGTTGCCCCTGAGCTATCTTCTCGGCCCATAAATACATAAGTGTGGATTTGCTGATCCCAAAACACCTAAAGAATTTGGTTTTTTTTTTGGAGATGAGGCGGCAATGCTATACTTTATTTTTATTCTAGGCTTGGAAATCTGCAAACGTTAAGAGGGCAAAGGAAGTCAAAGCTCTGTGTTTGGCAGAAGCAGACCTCAGTAAAGCCATTCGAGGTGAAAGGCTCGCTTTGCATCTGAAAGAATCATTACTTTACCAACGTGATGACCAGGGACCCGATTCATGGAAATGTGCTCAGAAATCATGCAAGGGCTGCAGGCCGAGAAGGACACTGCGCGAGCCTGCGCACAGAAAGAAAAACGTGCGCCCCGCGTTTTCATGGAATTTACAGTGCTAAATTACATAATTTGCAATTGATTCCGGGAACGCCCGCAACACTACCACATGCAAAGCATAAACAGCCAGAACAGCCACCTTTGCGTGCTTCCTCGGGCGCGAATACACGCACCCTTCAAACAGTGTGTGGGGTCCCCAAAAGCAGGCCGGTGACTCGGGGACCCAGCACGGGGTCCCCCGTAACTGTATTCTGAATGATATCCCACCTGGCCACAGAGATATCGATTCCATAGCATCATTTAGAAAAGGAATCAAGACACTGCTATTTAAATAAAATATGTCACACTGTCTACGCTCTGTTACTCCGTGTAAGATCTTTCTGACTATTTGTCGTGCCCTCACGCCCCCGGGTTTTATGGTGCGCTATACAAATGAATAAAGTAAAGTATCCGGCACCCCAACAACATGCGTATGAAAAATCGTAACTCAGCAATAACTTGGGAAATCTGCATGCAAACCCCAGTAAAACATTCCTGCACCCTGCTACATTGCTTATGTGCATCCCTAAGTTACATTGAAACCCTGATGGAGTACACGCACCCCAAAATCTGACATGCAACCCCACCTGCATGCTACAAATCCTATGCTTAAGTGTACTTACGCCAGCCTTCGATGGTGGATCATATGAAAGACTTGCGTGGCCATTTCCCAGCCGAGACGTTGCGCGATCGAATTCATGAATGCGTCTCATGCCACGCAATTGTAGGCGTGCGAGGGACTGCCTGCAGGCTGTACCTCGGAACGCCCACTTTTTTGCAAGTTCTTCCCCATTTTTGGTGTTCCGCCCCCTTCCCAGCGTTCTGCGCAAAAAACACTCTATGCTTGGAGTCTCAAGCAAGGCCCTTGACGGCTAGCACAGATGAGCCGAGCCAGCGTGAACTACACGCAAGTCCAGGAAAAGTACTGCGCATTCGATTTCGACAAAGGTGGATTTACGTGCAGTTGCACGCGCAAGTACCCTATTTTACGTGAAGATAATTGCATGAATCGGGCCCAATGTTTCTCTGCCCGCTCTGTTTGCAGGTTTTCCCAACACCAGTGCGACCTTAGGGGTTTTGTCCTTTATTGCGGGCCTAACCCGCGATTCGCGGGGTCAGTTGGCAGCTATGATTTTGCAGACACAGCAGTAACCATATTATTTTTTGACTAAAAATTAGGCTAAACCGAGGGTACTTTATACTTGGTATTCCGGTTTGTGTGTCTGGCATTTATTGGTGATATGAAAATAATGTTTTGAAAAAGAGAATGTGTTGGCATGTTGCCAGCAGTCACAGTTTTGGGTAATTTGCACGTTAAGAACATTCCTGTGAGTACAGCAAAAAATAAAGCAGTGGTTAAAAGAATTTCCCTGGCGTGAATCAGGTGAACCATGCAGGGGCTCGCTGACCAGGTGAGCCGGTGCGGTGTGCATATGATTATTGGCATGGTAAGCAAATGGTTGCTATGTTTTCGGTTAGGTATTGGCTGCAAAAACCCATAGCTACGGCAATAGCTTTGTGTGAGCAGTTGGTGGGAGTGCATTTAAAGTATGTCTGCCTGTGCACCTCCACCCTGCCATCTTCACCCCTGAACGCCATCGGGCCTGATTTACGAAAATGTGTTTCAGTGGGTAAATGCCATTGACAAACACTTGGTAAATCATGCCCAACATCTCTTCAAGAAAACGCACACCTATACTGAGGGCGCAGTAGGAGGCTCATTTCACATATGCACCAACACCAAAAGTACACAGAATTTTCCCATTGAAGAACTCTTTGTGAATCAGGCCCATGTTGTTAACACTTCGCTGTGGCAAAACCATCCCCAGCGCTAGAATACTCTGGGATAACTGGGTACCAGGGGTGTGCCATTCCTTCACCTTTTTAAAGTCTACTTCTTAGGAACACTTCAACGAATTGCATTTGACTATGGCAGGAGGTACTTCATGACCCCTTCATTTCATTATTTTGGATGGAGAACCAGTGCTTTAAGTGGGCCAGGGCCAGCCGGGGCTGGACCCTGGCTGTCCCCTAAAAGTGGGGTTGAGCCGGGTCCCTGCTGGGGCCCACCACAGTGTTTGTGGGACACATTATCCTGCCGCAGCCGCGATGGGAAATGCGCCCTGCCATTGGGTCAGGCAAGCTGACAGAAGTGTCAGCCAGCCACAGCGTCGCTGCGGCCAGCTGGCGCTTCTGTGAGTAACTGTATCTCCCTCTGGTGACCCGTCGCGCGAGGGGTCACCAGAGGAAGTTACTGTCCCTTTGTTTTTCCACCCTCTCCCCAGGTCACTGAGGCACCTTTAACCCTCAGCAAACCTGGGGACTCCTCGACATATTTCGAGGTTTATAAAAGATGGCTTGAAAAGTACACAGTTCAAGCCATCTTTTATAAAGCTTTGCCAATGGACAAAGACGCCTCAGGTTTTGCCCGTAATCAAAGCTTTATAAAAGATGGACTGAATTGTGTACTTTTCAAGCGATCTTTTATAAACATATAAACCTCTGAGGACCACCTCTGTGGCACATCGTCTTCCTCAAGCTGCCTCACAGGCCATACAGAATTCTGATGACCCTTACCTTTCGAGGGTCACAGTTGTATGTATGTACTGTGACACAGTACTCTGCAGGGGGAGCGACTTCGGAGTGCTTTTGAGACTATCGTCTCAGAGCACGAGAAGACCTGCTCACTACCCAAATAAAACCCACTCTACATCTTCCTCTCTCAGCTTGCCCTTTCTTATCCCTGTGGTTGGTGTCCCCCCCTTTACCCTCCTTTCCCCTCCTCTCCTAGTGTGTCGTGTCTAAAAAAACCCCAAAAAATGTAAAATTACAAAAATCACAAAAAAATAAGGCTCTTTTCAGAGCCGCCTTTCACAGTTAAAAAATAAAAGTGAAGATAAATAAAGCAGGGCCCTTTTTATTTCTTAAACGTCCGCGGACAGTTCGCGAACATTAAAAAAATTGGCGTGCTACCCTATTGTTACCATTGCATTTTTCTCTGGGAGGAAGTGGTGGCTCTGAAAAGAGCCTTTGGGAGGTATTTGTATGTCAAAAATTATAAATACTTAACACCTACTTCAAAATGGATGCTGTATTTCTAAAAAAGGTTGCAGTGCATTTTGTACATTTCTCAGAAAAATCTAATTGCCAGCATAAGTAAAATGGACTCCATCTCTGCGAAAAATGTATGTACTACGAAACATAATATTTTCATTGTGAAAAGAGGACATGCCAAAATCTCTTAGAAATGCACAAACAGCCTTATTAACATTGCGCCTTGCTTTTTCCATTTGTGGACCAAATGAAGAAGAACAAAGCCACATTTGTCTCTGCGCAATCCGTGAAAATATGATTTGAGAATTAGGAAACATGTCCATGACTTTCCCAAGTCCTTCTTTCATAGCAAATTGCAAAGAAATTCCAGACACATGTCCTAAACTGTTCCCTCCACAATGAATTACAATTATGTCTGGATGTTGCTTTGTTTCCAAAGTAGCACAGAGAGGTAGCAAGTCCAACCACTTCATTCCACGTACTCCATGCCAGTGTACTTCCACATGTGGAAATCCAAGATCTACAGCTACTCCACAGCTTTGTGCATGCACCCTCAACCAATGTATCCACGAATCTCCCAAAATCCAAACAATCTGTTTTCTGAAACACACAGCCATAGCTATCTGTTGTTCTCTCAGCAAAAAGAGTATCTGAGAAACTCTTTCCTGGCACAACACACCCACTAAACTTTCCTGACCAATCCCTTTCACTGCTCATTCTCATTTGCATGACTTCTGAACCTAAAAATCCCTGGATGTAACTCCTGATGTCCACGAACTACCGCCATGTCCGCGAACATATCGTAATATGAACAGCCCTTCTACCATTTCCACTTCACTCTCTGTGCCATTCCCTCATTGGATGTGGCTAAGAAATCACATGACCATGCACCAATCACATTCAAGACCTCTACATCTAACTGCATCATCATAGATCAGCACTGCAAATGTACTATGAATCTCTCTGAGTACAAGTGTCATATCATTGGCAAGCACCATCTACAAGAAATACTGTACAAGTCTCCAAGATTTCTACTTGCAGCTCCATGCATATCCATATGCATGAACAGAAACTACAGCTATGCATATTTTCTGTACATTACATGAACACATTTTCAAACTGACTTTTAGCTTGTGTAATCTGTAAAATGAATGTACTGTCTTTTTTCCAATTTCCTAAAATCAACTATCACTTATAAACATTTATACTATTTACTTTCTTAATACACACACTATCGAATCATGTTAAACTAACATTTTTGAAATGAAATTTAGACTACATATATTGAAACAAAATTGCATGCATGCACACTCTATGTTCCAATCTCAAAAAATAATACTTATACAATTACATTATTTATTTATTTATTTATTTGATTACTTTAATTTAAGCATGACATTAAGGCACTATTACCTAGAACAGATTAGTTACAGAAATGGTGGTATTCAGTGGTACATTATGAATTTCTCAAGACATACTAAAGATATGTTGTTTGTTTGAGTTACTCATTGCAATACAATTTGTTCATTAAGAACATATCATATGTATTGAACTGGTGCGACGTATCTTATGTGATTAAGATAGTTTTAATGGTTTTAAGGAAGGCGCTGAGGATTTCAATTAAAAAAATCAATATCTAAGTTAAAAACAATGCTATATACAAAATAAATTACTATTCTCCTGAAAAGAAGCAGCCGAATTTCAAGAACAAAGAAGAACTAAGAATTAAACTGCTCATTTTAGACAAAAAGTAAGTAGAATATCACCATAATATTTGTATTATTACTCAAACATACTGTAAAGTTAATTCATTCTATTTTTGTGCCTAAAAATAGAGATCGTGCACCATTCTGTCCAAAAATCCCCAGGTCTTAAACAGCGATTTACAGCCAGAATGGTGCACAAATTCCTACTTTTGAACCCAAAAATTACCCAACTCAACCGCTAGAATTTTCATATTATAGAACAAACTACTGTTTTTATTGTATACATTAGATTTACTATTTGTACTTCTCCACACCACTAGCTTATTTTTTTCTGTCATCTGAACCTGAGTTTAGTAACATATTAATTGAAGAATACACATCCATACTAATTGTAGTTCCCAATGCACAATCAGACACCATTACATACATCATCTTACTCAAACACTCATGCACACAGCACACATACATTGCAGAACACCCCAACCCATACCTTCTTTATTTTTTTCAACAGACCCTAAAGAATGCCTACCAAAAGTCAAGTCCGTAGAAAGCAACGCAGAAGTAGAGCAAATGAAAATAAAAGTGTCGAACATAAGCATCCATCTGTAGCAGAATTTGTAAAAAAAAGTTCAAACAAAACAGCTAATACAGTCATTTTGTGAAACACAAGAAGTTTCAAGTATAAAAACTTTGCCTTCTCTATAAAAATGTAAAACAAACCAAAAAGCAATTAACAAAAAATCAGCTATCACTACAGATAAAACTACTTCTTTAAATTTTAATATAGTGCAAAGTAAGCATACCAAGAAAAGTATTTCAGCCAAAATGTTCCGTTACAAAGTCCTTCAAAATCTTGTAAAAACAAGAGAGAAATCAGGTTCAATGCTTAAAACCTATCGTAGGAAATTAATTTTAGAAGTGTTGATAGATAGTGCAATTCTTCTCAAATTAAAGTTATTTATTTTAGTGTTAAACAAAATGAAACCACTAACAAAACGAATAACTAAATTACAAAAAGACTTCTCAATAAACGAAATGTCAACAGAAAGAACTTCTTAAGTATCTGCGGAGATGAATGGAGTCACACTACGTGCACAGAACCATACTTTCACCCTTTAAGTGCCATGGGTATTTCTCCCCAGTGCCAGGGCCTTTTTTGGTGATTTTGGTATGTGGCCATTCAATGGCTTGTAATTTTTTTGTTACATGAGATATCTCGGCCAAATTTGGCTCCTTTTATTCCCACATGTAGGCGGTCGTAACGCCACTGAGGAATCCCAGGTTGCTGTAGGGGGGTGAGAGAAAATAAGGAAAAAGTGTAAAAATTTTGGGTTTTTTCAAAAAATGCCAATAAAATGATGTACAAAGAAGCCTGTGGTTTTTTCCTTGTAAGAGCTAGGAACAAATGGTTTGCTGTGCTGAGTTCCCCAATGTCGTGGCCTTCAGGAACAGGTTGAGTCGAAATGGAAAAAAATTATTTTGATGTGGTTATCAACCGTTTAGTGAGAGGTAGGCGATTTTTGCCATTTTTGCCAATTGGACATGCATGGACGGAATGGAAGAAAAGGGCAGGAAAGCAAAATTGGAGGACAGAAAGGCATATATATCTGAAAAGTAGACAACATTCCAAGTTTAGGAAGGGTGATTTGCATAGGTCAGGCAACAACTAGGTAGGGGAAACTGCCATCGAATGGGGGAAAAGCGGAAAAATGACTGAAAAAAATGGTATGTGTTGGACATGGTTGGCTTGGTACGGCAATGGCTTCTATGAATTTTGAGAAAAGCAATGCTCCGCTACATTCCCCCGACTCTTGCAGTTAGGAGAGCATACCATTTTTGTAGTGTTTTTACAAAACAAGCAATACCACAAGCCAAACACTGAGCCATGGTACACAGGAGTTTTACGCTCACAGCCTGACCAGACGCACTTAGCATGTGTAAATTGGGAAAACCAATGTGGTGAGGAACGGCAGCCATACATTTTTTCTTCAAGGGTAGGTGACTTGTGCAGGTTACAAAAGTGTATGGTGGCTAAAGCAGAGACTAAATGTAGGTCACATTTGGGAAAAGAAAGGGTTGTGAGACAAAGGGCACCAGCAAAAGGGTCAAAACGTTATGAAAACCACACAAACACAACACATGGCCTACCATCCCGCGTTCCCACAGGTGTCCGGATGAAAACGGCACCTCACATGTGTGGGTGCACCTACCTGGCCGCCAAGGGGAAAGCCTAAAACACAAGTAACCCCAAGTCTGTTTTCAGAGGGAAATCTCAGACATTCTGCCGACCGGCACAACGTACAGATATGGGCCTCGGGTGTCCAAGCCACCAAGGAAAACAGGGAACCCCATGCATTTACGAAAAGAGGACACCCGTGGGAATCCGCAGAGGTATGATTTGCGCACATCGCCCCAGAATATTTTACCCAGACACCCCTGCAAAGTCCGAAATTTGGGGGAAAAAACGCATTTTCCGCACATTTCGCTTGACGCACCCATCGAAACACGCCCCCAACAACACATGGCCTACCGTCACGTGTTCCCACAGGTGTCCCGATGAAAACGGTACCTCACATGTGTGGGTGCACCTACCTGGCTGCCAAGGGGAAAGCCTAAAACACAAGTAACCCCAAGTCTGTTTTCAGAGGGAAATCTCAGACATTCTGCCGACCGGCACAACGTACAGATATGGGCCTCGGGTGTCCAAGCACCAAGGAAAACAGGGAACCCCATGCATTTTCGAAAAGAGTACACCCATGGGAATCCGCAGTGGTATGATTTGCGCACATCGCCCCAGAATTTTTTACCCAGACACCCCCGCAAAGTCCGAAATTTGGGGAAAAAAAAGCATTTTCCGCACATTTCGCTTGACACACCCATCGAAACACGCCCCCAACAACACATGGCCTACCGTCACGCATTCCCACAGGTGTCCCGATGAAAACGGTACCTCACATGTGTGGGTGCACCTACCTGGCCACCAAAGGGAAAGCCTAAAACACAAGTAACCCCAAGTCTGTTTTCAGAGGGAAATCTCAGACATTCTGCCGACCAGCACAACGTACAGATATGGGCCTCGGGTGTCCAAGCCACCAAGGAAAACAGGGAACCCCATGCATTTACGAAAAGAGGAAACCCGTGGGAATCTGCAGAGGAATGATTTGCGCACATCGCCCCAGAATTTTTTACCCAGACACCCCTGCAAAGTCCGAAATTTGGGGAAAAAAACGCATTTTCCGCACATTTCGCTTGACGCACCCATCGAAACACGCCCCCAACAACACATGGCCTACTGTCACGCGTTCCCACAGGTGTCCCGATGAAAACGGTACCTCACATGTGTGGGTGCACCTACCTGGCCGCCAAGGGGAAAGCCTAAAACACAAGTAACCCCAAGTCTGTTTTCAGAGGGAAATCTCAGGCATTCTGCCGACCGGCACAACGTACAGATATGGGCCTCGGGTGTCCAAGCCACCGAGGAAAACAGTGAACCCCATGCATTTCCAAAAAGAGGACACCCGTGGGAATCGGCAGAGGTATGATTTGCGCACATCGCCCCAGAATTTATTACCCAGACAGCCCCGCAAAGTCCGAAAAGTCGGGAAAAAAATGCTTTTTCCGCACAATTCGCTCGACGCACCCATCGAAACACGCCCCCAACAACACGTGGCCTACCGTCCCGCGTTCCCACAGGTGTCCCGATGAAAACGGTACCTCATATGTGTGGGTGCACCTACCTGGCCGCCAAGGGGAAAGCCTAAAACACAAGTAACCCCAAGTCTGTTTTCAGAGGGAAATCTCAGACATTCTGCCGACCGGCACAACGTATAGATATGGGCCTCGGGTGTCCAAGCCACCGAGGAAAACAGGGAACCCCAAGCATTTCCGAAAAGAGGACACCCGTGGGAATCCGCAGAGGTATGATTTGCACACATCGCCCCAGAATTTATTACCCAGACACCCCCGCAAAATCCGAAATGTGGGGAAAAAAACGCATTTTCCAGACATTTCGCTCGGCGCACCCATCGAAACACGCCCCCAACAACACATGGCCTACCGTCCCGCGTTCCCACAGGTGTCCCAATGAAAACGGTACCTCACATGCGTGGGTGCACCTACCTGGCTGGCAAGGGGCAAGCCGAAAACGCAAGCAACCCCCAGTCTGTTTGCAGAGGGGAATCTCAGCCATTCTGCCGACCGGCACAACATACAGATATGGGCCTCGGGTGTCCAAGCCTCGAAGGAAAACAGGGAACCCCATGCATTTACGAAAAGAGGACACCCGTGGGAATCCGCAGAGGTATGATTTGCGCACATCGCCCCAGAATTTATTACCCAGACACCCCCGCAAAATCCGAAATGTGGGGAAAAAAACACATTTTCCAGACATTTCGCTCGGCGCACCCATCGAAACACGCCCCCAACAACACATGGCCTACCGTCACGCGTTCCCACAGGTGTCCCGATGAAAACGGTACCCCACATGTGTGGGTGCACCTACCTGGCCGCCACGGGGAAAGCCTAAAACACAAGTAACCCCAAGTCTGTTTTCATGGTGAAATCTCAGACATTCTGCCGACCGGCACAACGTACAGATATGGGCCTGGGGTGTCCAAGCCACCGAGGAAAACAGGGAACCCCAAGCATTTCCTAAAATAGGACACCCGTGGGAATCCGCAGAGGTATGATTTGCGCACATCGCCCCAGAATTTATTACCCAGAAACCCCGCAAAGTCCGAAATGTGGGGAAAAAAACGCATTTTCCAGACATTTCGCTCGGCGCACCCATCGAAACACGCCCCCAACAACACATGGCCTACCGTCCCGCGTTCCCACAGGTGTCCCAATGAAAACGGTACCTCACATGCGTGGGTGCACCTACCTGGCTGGCAAGGGGCAAGCCGAAAACGCAAGCAACCCCCAGTCTGTTTGCAGAGGGGAATCTCAGCCATTCTGCCGACCGGCACAACATACAGATATAGGCCTCGGGTGTCCAAGCCTCCAAGGAAAACAGGGAACCCCATGCATTTCCCAAAAGAGGACACCCATGGGAATCCGCAGAGGTATGATTTGCGCACATCGCCCCAGAATTTATTACCCAGACACCCCCGCAAAATCCGAAATGTGGGGAAAAAAACACATTTTCCAGACATTTCGCTCGGCGCACCCATCGAAACACGCCCCCAACAACACATGGCCTACCGTCACGCTTTCCCACAGGTGTCCCGATGAAAACGGTACCTCACATGTGTGGGTGCACCTACCTGGCCGCCACGGGGAAAGCCTAAAACACAAGTAACCCCAAGTCTGTTTTCATGGCGAAATCTCAGACATTCTGCCGACCGGCACAACGTACAGATATGGGACTCGGGTGTCGAAGCCACCGAGGAAAACAGGGAACCCCATGCATTTCCGAAAAGAGGACACCTGTGGGAATCCGCAGAGGTATGATTTGTGCACATCGCCCCAGAATTTATTACCCAGACAGCCCCTCAAAGTCCGAAATGTGGGGAAAAAAATGCCTTTTCAGCACATTTCGCTCTACGCACCCATCGAAACACGCCCCCAACAACACATGGCCTACCGTCACGCGTTCCCACAGCTATCCCGATGAAAACGGTACCTCACATGTGTGGGTGCACCTACCTGGCCACCAAGGGGAAAGCCTAAAACACAAGTAACCCCAAGTCTGTTTTCAGAGGGAAATCTCAGACATTCTGCCGACCGGCACAACGTACAGATATGGGCCTCGGGTGTCCAAGCCACCGAGGAAAACAGGGAACCCCATGCATTTCCGAAAAGAGGACACCCGTGGGAATCTGCAGAGGTATGATTTGCGCACATCGCCCCAGAATTTATTACCCAGACACCCCCGCAAAGTCCGAAATGTGGGGAAAAAAACACCCTTTCCGCACATTTTGCTCGACGCACCCATCGAAACACACCCCCAACAACACATGGCCTAACGTCACGCGTTCCCACAAGTGTCCCGATGAAAATGGTACCTCACATGAGTGGGTGCACCTACCTGGCTGGCAAGGGGCAAGCCGAAAACGCAAGCAACCCCCAGCCTGTTTGCAGAGGGGAATCTCAGCCTTTCTGCTGACCGGCACAACGTACAGATATGGGCCTGCCAATTTAGGGTGCCCATCAGCCCCCCCTAAAAAGCAGCCTATGAATTTGTATTATTTTTTTTGTTTACCCAACTTCGCTTGGTGCAGATGGCCACATTAGTGTGGCAATCTGCCCCCAGGGTGCCCAAACCCTACTGCGCCATCTATTGGGGGTCCTGCCCCACCTTTTGTGGTGGCCCTCTCCCCCCCACCCCAAATGGAGGTGGGGTGTACCTCACGCAGCCGTTTGGAGGAGGCCCAGGGAGGCCTGCATGAGGTGTGTCCCCCAGCCATTGGGGGTGGGGGGAGGCACCCCAAAAGGTGGGGCAGGACCCTCAATAGATGGGGCAGTAGGGTTTGGGCACCCTGGGGGCAGATAGCCACACTAATGTGGCCATCTGCACCAAGCGAAGTTGGGTAAACAAAAATAAATATACAAAATCACAGGCTGCTTTTTAGGGGGGGCTGAGGGCCACCCTAAATTGGCAGCGAATGATGTACCGCAACGGGGGGTGGCCCTTAACCCCCCCACCCCAAATGGAGGGCCCCACCTCATGCAACCCTCCCTGGGGGCAGATATCTGCTCCTAGGAAGGGGCATCTGACCCCAGGGAGGGATGCATGAGGTGGCACCCCCCCTATCTGCCCCCAGGATGGGTTGCATGAGGTGGGGCCCTCCATTTGGGGTGGGGGGGGTTGAGGGCCACCCCCCGTTGTGGTACATCATTTGCTGCCAATTTAGGGTGGCCCTCAGCCCCCCTAAAAAGAAGCCTAAGAATTTGTATTTTATTATTTGTTTACCCTACTTTGCTTGGAGCAGATGGCCACATTAGTGTGGCTATCTGCCCCCAAACCCTACTGCCCCATCTATTGGGGGTCCTGCCCCACCGAAAATGGCTGCTGCGGTGGATTTACTTTCAGTTTCACGCCGACGTGCGTTACGCACGCCGACGTGAAACTGAAGGTAATCCAACCCCCTGGCAGTGAGGGGGGACCTCCCCCTCACATAGCCCAGGGGTTGGATTACAGTTTTGCAGGGATCGCTCAAAACAAGGTGCCGAAAAGGACGAGCTATCTCGTCCTTGGCACTGCGTGTGCACTGTCAAGGACGAGATACCTCGTCCTTGGCACTTAAAGGATTAATGAAGAAGCGTACAAACAAAAACAAACAAATACAATTGCCATACATAGCAGTGGTCGAGGTTATGAAAAAGTTAATAATACCATAATGGAACAAGAAGTACTCCTTACAAAAATATGCCCTGAAAACTTAGAATTACCCCTCCATTCAACTGAATCAGAACGTCTAGTGTACAAATGGCCATGCACGTCAATATGTAACATTCCTAAACAATTTTTCAAGTCTTTACGCCAATTCCTCAATCAATATGTAAAAAGCAAAGACAAATTCAACATTAAACTACTGCAAAATATGGATACCTGTCCAGTGCGCAAATACACAGGACTACAAGGACATTCATTGGCCTGCATTACAGGACCTACTTGTAAAACCACCTTCCATGATATCAAAAGAATATCAACACATCATTCAACTATAAGAAATCTAGTCTATAAACTGTACTATGCTAAAAGTCCTGCTTTAGCATTAGCTAATTTAAATAACATTCTTCTACATGGTACAGCAAAAGACCTACTTCAAGAAATTGACTATATCCAGAAAAAATATTTTGGAAGTGAAAGCCATTTACAGAATGAAAAAGCTTTAAACCAAATTAGCAGCAATTCTATACATGGCAACCTTTTGCTAAACACATACAAAAAAGAAATACTAAAATTTAAAAGTAAATCAGCTGAAGTACCAAACTATGTATGTGTATGTTGCCGCAGAACTTTTTATAAACATAACACGAAAACTGTAGACCTATCATATAAAATAGAAGACAAAAATGGTTTGAATTAGCTCTCTACCTTGTAGCAGAAAACAAATACGAAATAAGTGACCCCTTAATACTTTGCAGTTACTGCACTACAAAACTTGACAACAACCAAACTCCTTCACGTGCTATCACAAATAATTTGGAATTATACCCACTACCAAAACCCCTATAACAACTTAATTTATATGAGAGCATCATAATTCAAACAGTACACCCATTTCAAGCAATAATACGCCTTCAACCAAAAACAGTAAAATTACCTCCCTCTGAATTGGTAAAAGGCATTTGTGGAAAAGTAGTTTATTTACCATTAGATCTAAAAGAAAATGGGCATACTCTAGGAGTGCAACGTCCAATGCAGCAATCTTTAATTATCTTAGTAAATGGAGTACCTACAAAAGACAAAAAAATATGGCAACAGTTGGTAGATTTACATAAAGTTAGACAAGCCTTACAATATCTTAAAGAGAATAATGAATATTACAAAGAAATTAATATTGAAGAAAACTTGAAAGATACAACTGAAATAATTCAAGAAACACAAGAAGCTGGTCAATTTGAGCTACTAGATCCTGCTACAATATCAAATACTTTAGACCATTATACAATTCATCCTTTGCACTCTAATGACACCATAGAAGATGCACTGGAAACATACCAAATGCGTCAAATAAAAGGATCACCAATCAGCATATGGGAAAAAAGCATAGAAGCACATGCTTTTCCTCTACTCTTTCCTACTGGCAAAGGAGGAAGGTATGATGATAGACCTATTCAAATATCAGCTTCAGAATACCGCTCATTACGGATGTATTCTGAAGATCCCAGATTTAGACAAAATGTGGAATACATATTCCACCTACTCTTTGAAAGTGAACTAGCAACTTTATGTTACGGAGTTGCACACATATTTAAATCAGGATCCCACTTTCAAAATATGACAGCTACACAATTATTACAAAAAGTGCAACAAAAGGATGAGGTTTTACAATCAAATATTGCAAATCTATTAGCAAATATGCGTGGTACTAAAGAGTACTGGTTTCGATGTCACAGAGATTTACGTTGTATGATCAGAAACCTTGGCCCACCCACTTGGTTTGTTACATTAAGTTGTGCAGAATATGCATGGGAAGATTTACATGATTTCCTACGCATATTAAAATAAAAACAAAACAAACATAGATATACTAACACCAGGAGAACTTTGTTCTTTGGATCCTGTTAATGTTTCAAGATATTTTCACCATCGCTTCATTGCTATGCTACATTTTATTTGTAATAAAACTGTTCCTCCCCTTGGAGAAGTGCAACACTTCTTTTGGAGAAAAGAATACGAAGCCAGAGGAGCACCACATATCCACATGCTTTTTTGGATTAAAGATGCTCCTAAATTTGGTCAAGACAGTGATGCCACTGTTTTACAGTTTATTGAAAAATATGTCACTTGTGAAATTCCATCAGAATCCACAAACAGTGATCTTCATGCACACATTTTACAATTTCAAAGATATAAATGTGGCAAATATTGTCGTTGCAAATACAAAAACAAAGGGAATTACTACACCAAATGCCGATTTGGTTTCCCTAGACCAGTTACAAATACAGGTCAAGTGAACAACCTCATGTCTTCAGTTAGACATAGTGTTAAAGGTAAGTCACCTAAAAATACATATTACATAAAAAGAAAAGAAGAAGAAAAATATATCAATGATTATAATGCAATCATTGCCCACTTATGGAATGCAAACATAGATGTGCAGTACATTGCAGACAATTCTACTGCAGTTGCACGATATGTCACAGCATACTTAACCAAAGCAGAAAAGACAGAGCTCCAAGACCTCTGGAATGACCTGTCATCAGATAAAACAGTGTCTCAGAAATTATACAGCTTGGGCATAAAAATGCTCTCCCATAGAGAATGTGGATCATATGAAGCAGCTGACCGTTTAACTGGTACTGCATTGTATGGGAAATCTGAAAATATAGCATGGCTAAGTCTTGGTCCAGCTAAATCTAGAAAAAGAGTTCTAAACACATACAACGATATAGAAGCAATAGCCAAACATGATCCCAACAGCCAAGACATTTAAAAAAAACAATTTATTGGACACATACCACCCAAACAGAAGTAATACTTTGGAAACGATGTGTCTATACTACATAGCCCAAAACTACACATACCAAAATAATATAAAACCTGATGAAAATAAAGGTAAATACAGAGTGACAAACTGCGAAGGCAGCTTAGTTAAACTCACTAAACCAAATTTAATTAATCATATCAAATTGTCATTGAAGACTCCTCAACATAAAGAAATATATTACATGTCCCTGCTACAACTCTTTAAACCATGGAGAAAAGAAGAAGAAATACTAGAAATCTATGACTCATATGAAGATGCTTTCAAAGCAAATGAAAGCACTATAACTTATGCAAACTTTACACAATACAAAACAATGTTGCACAATGAACAGCAACACGAAGAAGAACTCCAGGCCCAACTAGATAAAGACACTCCTGACAGTAGTCAACCTTCTGTAACAGGAAGCCAAGAACCACTGGGAGAACCACTAATAATAAATGAGGCAGAATTAGCTATGATAGAAGTAGAAAACACCATGTGTCAGTATGAAGATAAAGAAGACTTAACTATACTACAATCAAAACTAAACAACGAACAACGTAGCATTTTTGAAGAAGTAACAAAACAAATTGCACTTGATGTACAACATGAAAATAAAGAATGTTCCTGCCATAATTATAAACCTATACTACTGTACGTCAGTGGTGAAGCTGGTTCTGGCAAAACGTTCCTCATCATTCCTTCAACAATTGACAAACACCAAACTGTCAGGTTTAGCTGCCTACAACATAGGTGGTGTCACTTTACACCGATTACTACTATTGCCAGTAGAACACCAGAACAAATTAGACTATTACAAACTTTCTGCAGAAGCTGCAATGGAACTACGCAGAGTATTGAAACAAATGAAAATGCTACTAACAGATGAAGTGAGCATGGTCTCCAACCTAAGGCTGACTTTGATTCACCTCAGATTACAAGAAGTACTGAAAACAAACCATGAAGAGCTCTTTGCAGGAAAACACATTATTGTTTTCGGAGATCTTCTTCAATTGACACCAGTAAAAGGTGAACCTATTTTTAAAATATTAGGACCCAAACTCTGCTGTAAAACTGTTGGCAGCATTGGAAATGTCAACCTTTGGCAACATTTCCAATACAGAGAATTAACAGAAAACATGCGGCAATCTGCAGATCTAACTTATGCCAACATCTTAAAAAGTATCAGAGTTGGTATACTCTCTAAAGAAGCAGAAACAATATTGAAAACCCGGCAAATTAATGCACTTTATGGCGATAATGCATGTGCTACAGATGTTATGGAACAATTAGCCCTAAAAAATGTCAATTGTATGGCTTTAATGCCAACTCTTGCAAGCTGTTTTAAATTCAGTGAAATAATGTTAAGTAAAGAAATGCAACCAATAATGGAAATTAGCGCCACAGACAAACTAGATGTACATGGTAGGACACTACCTATGTGTGACCAAGCCACAACAAGACTAAATAGTTTAGAAAAATCAATCTCAAACACAGCAGGCTTAGAAAAGATATTAAAATTATCCTTAAATTGCAGAGTAATGCTTAAACGTAACCTTGACGTGGACCAAGGACTAGTTAATGGAGCACTGGGTACAGTTGTTGGCTTTCAAACATATCCACGTGACAACAAAATTCAGTTTGTCAATATACTCTTTGACAAACTTTCAGAAGTTAAAAGGATAGGACGCTCAGCAGCTCGATTCCTTCTCTTCAAAGACATGTATGTACGCAGAGAACAATTTTCTCTAACTCTTGCATACGCAGTCACGATTCATAAATCACAAGGTCTTACCCTAGACAAAGCAATGATAGATATTGGTAACACAGTCTTTAAAGAAGGCATGAGCTACGTAGCACTATCATTCTTACGCACACTTGACGGTCTATTTCTAATCAACTTTGATGCAAGTAAAATAAACGCTGATATTCCTTGCATTTTAGAATACAATAGACTTCGCTCACTATACACTCCCCATTTAAGCACATATTCTGTTCCACAAAAAGTAAAACATTATAAAAGAAAAATAAATCAAACAGAAAAGCAACAGGATGTCACTGCAAATCCTCCAAAGAGAGTAAAAGAAAGTAATACTTCATCAAGTACCACAATCAAAAAAGAATCAATTAGGGAAAGTAAACCAGGTACTTCTTCAAAGAAGGAAGACAAACTCCAATAAAGCAGTCAGATACAGAACTACCTGATCCATTTAAACTCTCAAATATAGTTGGTGTAAGTTGCTACGCAAATGTAGCAATGAATATTCTATTTCAATTACCACCAATTGTTGAGATCATTTACTTGCACAGTACAGACCCATTGTGTTTGCAAATGTTAGTACTTCACAGAAATGCAGCAAACAATCCTGACAACACGTATAGTGTTATGGAATAAGACAATTGGACTACTGTGCTGGAATGGTGAAATTCAATATAAACTCACAGGAAGATCCACAAGAATTTCTAATGTACTTATTACAAGTACTGGAAAACAAAAACATACCTATAAATGAAATCTTCCAGATTTCATACATGTGGAAACATACATGCACTCTCTGCAACAATGTGACACAAGAAGAAATCCCCAATGAACGCTTCATATATATATCAATTCCTAATTGTGAATCCATTCCATTTCAGCAACTTGTACAAAATGCAAACCATGGTAGATTATGTTCTACCTGCAATTCAGATAATCGCTCCACATTAGTAATACAAACACATAGTAAATACGTAATACTAATGCTTCTACGTTACAATGCAGATGGTACCAAAAACAACTGCAAGCTGACTGGATTCACACACGGTCAAGTGTCACTTGGTAAGAAAACCTTCACAACAATAGGTATAACGTACCACACAGGAGCCACAACCAATTCAGGGCACTACACTGCATATATAAAAAAGAAATGTGGATGGTTTCAATGTAATGATAGTACCATTACTCTAAAGCAGAGATTACCAGCAAATCTTACAAACGCTTATTTAATGTTCTTAAAACCAAAATTTGATAACTTAACTGTACTTAAACTTCAAGTAAACTTGTAGTAAAAAATATAAACTGTTAGAATATTCCAAAAGCTATCTAACTGCCCAAAGATTCTACAACCATTAATCACATAAATGAATACCACTAAATTAGAGCAAAAAATAGACAATTAGAATATGCCAATTGGTATCTAACTGTCCCAAAATTTAACAATATCCAAACAGATAAATCAATACCACTAAAATATATAAAAAAAAATAGACAGTTAGAATACGCCTACTGGTATCTAACTGCTCCAAAATTTCATAATATCCAAACAAATAAATAATATGTTACTGCTCCAAAAAAAATGCAACAACCCAATGTATAAAGCATTAGCCAGAAACAACAAATGAACACTGAAAACAAACAAACAAATAAACTGTAGAATAACAGAAAAATGTTTTTTTTTTAATCAAACATGGATTTTTTTTCTCCCACAGACCCAATGATTTTAGCAACGAACACAGAAACTGAGCAAATTGCAGAGTACTCTGTTTGTAATCTACTAAATATGAGGGTCCAAAAAAAAAATGTTGATTATACAATGTAAAAAGCCATTACAAAATACTAATTCTAACATGCTATTTTCTTTTATGACAGAAATTAACAAGAAATACATGTACTCCAGTTACTAAACCAAACAGTAAGTATATTATATACTCTATGCCCTGGCCACAACTATCACAGCATATCACACCCATAGTATCTTATAACTTTGGTCCTTATAAATTTGTTTTTGACCCAAAGTTATAAGCAACTATAAATGTGATATGCTGCGGTGGTTGTGGCCAGGGCATAGAGTGTTGGGTGCATGGCCAAATGGCCATGCACCCAACACTCTATGCACTGGCCACAACCACCGCAGCATATCACACCCATAGAGTAAAACATTTCAACTATGGCCTATGGAAACTTATGGGGGGTAATTCATAGAATTCAGCGCACAAGTGGCGCACTCGGCTGGCGCACAGTGTGCGCGTGCGAATCCCTGCGCCATCCGCGTGCGCCAAAACCCATTTCCGCGCACAGCGTATTCATGGATTCCAGCTACCAAAACCAGCCGTGGCGCACAGTGGCCCAGCGACCCTGCAGCAGCGCCAGTTACGCCCCCAAGAACGCCTCTCGCGCAGGGAAAAGCCATCAAAATCCCCAATCCAGCGCAAAGGGCTGCGCTAACCCTGTACCAGCATGGCAAGCGGGCTACGTGTATCACTGGGGTGCACGGGAAGTACCTCATGTCATTTCAGCTGGGTACGTGCATTTCAGGGGTGCGCGGGAAGTTTCACACGCGATTCCATCAGGGTACGTGTATTTCAGGGGTGCGCGGGAAGTTCCACATGCGATTTCAGCAGGGTACGTGCATTTCAGGGGTGCGTGGGAAGTTCCACACGCGATTTCAGCAGGGTACGTGTATTCCAGGGGTGCGCGAGAATTTCCACACGCGAATGTCCAGGCTACGTGTATTTCGGGGTGCGCGGGAAGTTCCACACGCGATTCCATCAGGGTACGTGTACATCAGGGGTGCGCGGGAAGTTCCACATGTGAATGTCCTGGCTACGTGTATTTCGGGGTGCGCGGGAAGTTTCACACGCGATATCAGCAGGGTACGTGTATTCCAGGGGTGCGCAGGAATTTCCACACACGAATGTCCAGGCTACGTGTATTTCGGGGTGCACGGGAAGTTTCACACGCAATATCAGCAGGGTACATGTATTCCAGGGGTGCGCGGGAATGTCAACACGCAAATGTCCAGGCTACGTGTATTTCGGGGTGCGCGGGAAGTTTCACACGCGATATCATCAGGGTACGTGTATTCCAGGGGTGCGCGGGAAGTTCCACACGTGATTCCAGCAGGGTACGTGTATTACAGGGGTGCGCTTGAAGTTCCACACGCGATTCCATCAGGGTACGTGTACATCAGGGGTGCGCGGGAATATTCACAAGTGAATTCAGCAGGGTACATGTATATCAGGGGTGCGCGGGAAGTTCCACACGCGAATGTCCTGGCTACGTGTATTTCGGGGTGCGCGGGAAGTTTCACACGCGATATCAGCAGGGTACGTGCATATCAGGGGTGCGCGGAAAGTATCACAGGCGATTCCATCAGGGTACGTGTATTAAAGGGGTGCGCGGAAAGTTCCACACGCGAATGTCCAGGCTACGTGTATTTCGGGGTGCGCGGGAAGTTTCACACGCGATATCAGCAGGGTACGTGTATTCCAGGGGTGCGCGGGAAGTTCCACACGCGAATGTCCAGGCTACGTGTATTACAGGGGTGCGCGGGGAGCACCACACGTGAATTGCACGTGTGGGCCCTCCCAGGTGTTCCCTTTACACCCTCCACGGCCCCTGCAGGTGGCTCACACCACAGGGGCCTACCCTGCACATGTCCTGCAGACACCCCATCCACCATGGCCATGCCCCCCAGCCAACCCACATGTCAACTTGCACTACTGCCCACCAACGCATGTCCCCCTGCAACCCCAGCCACCAGGGGCACCCTCCACCAGGCCCCCACCCATGTCTCCCACCACCCCCACCCCCCAGCACTGTGGGGCACCTGCCAGCAGGCCCCCACCCATGTCCAACTCATGTTCCCCACCACCCCCACCCCCCAGCACTGTGGGGCACCTGCCAGCAGGCCCCCACCCATGTCCAACTCATGTTCCCCACCACCCCCACCCCCCAGCACTGTGGGGCACCTGCCAGCAGGCCCCCACCCATGTCTCCCACCACCCCCACCCCCCAGCACTGTGGGGCACCTGCCAGCAGGCCCCCACCCATGTCCAACTCATGTTCCCCACCACCCCCACCCCCCAGCACTGTGGGGCACCTGCCAGCAGGCCCCCACCCATGTCTCCCACCACCCCCACCCCCCAGCACTGTGGGGCACCTGCCAGCAGGCCCCCACCCATGTCCAACTCATGTTCCCCACCACCCCCACCCCCCAGCACTGTGGGGCACCTGCCAGCAGGCCCCCACCCATGTCCAACTCATGTTCCCCACCACCCCCACCCCCCAGCACTGTGGGGCACCTGCCAGCAGGCCCCCACCCATGTCTCCCACCACCCCCACCCCCCAGCACTGTGGGGCACCTGCCAGCAGGCCCCCACCCATGTCCAACTCATGTTCCCCACTACCCCCACCCCCCAGCAGAGCAGGGGCACCCTCCACCAGGCCCCCACCCATGTCTCCCACCACCCCCGCCCCCCAGCAGTGCAGGGGCACCCTCCACCAGGCCCCCACCCATGTCTCCCACCACCCCCACCCCCCAGCAGTGCAGGGGCACCCTCCACCAGGCCCCCACCCATGTCTCCCACCACCCCCACCCCCCAGCAGTGCAGGGGCACCCTCCACCAGGCCCCCACCCATGTCTCCCACCACCCCCACCCCCCAGCACTGTGGGGCACCTGCCAGCTGGCCCCCACCCATGTCCAACTCATGTTCCCCACCACCCCCACCCCCCAGCACTGTGGGACACCTGCCAGCAGGCCCCATCCATGTCTCCCACCACCCCCAGCCCCCAGCAGTGCAGGGGCACCCTCCACCAGGCCCCCACCCATGTCTCCCACCACCCCACCCCCCAGCAGTGCAGGGGCACCCTCCACCAGGCCCCCACCCATGTCTCCCACCACCCCACCCCCCAACACTGTGGGGCACCTGCCAGCAGTCCCCCACCCATGTCCAACTCATGTTCCCCACCACCCCACCCCCCAGCACTGTGGGGCACCTGCCAGCAGGCCCCAACTCATGTTCCCCAGCCAACATGTCATCACAATCTAGATCCCTGGTCCCTATGGTCAGCCTCCAAATGCAAAACACCCACCCGAGTATTGCATCCTCCCACTCAGAAATGGCAATTACATGACAGAACACCAATTGCAAGTTTCGAAACAAACACATGTCCCTCACATACACCCAATGGGTGTCAGTGAATCTCAAAACCCATATCATGATATGCATGAAACCAATGAGATGATACTACACATTGAAGTTCGATAAAAAAATATGTATTAAGGAAACATAAATAGATTCAAAAATAAAATGAAGAAACAGAAATGGGAATGTACAAAAATGAAAAGAAGCATGTCCGTGAAAAAAAACAAAACCAAAAATTATAATCCAAAGTAATGGTGTCCAAAGTCACTGTCCACAAAAGAAAATCCAATGGAAATAATAATTGAAAGCCATTGCTCCATGGGTAAATTGTGAAAGAAAAATAAAATCCAACAGTGAACTATGTACAGACGAACAAGCCAGGGTCCATTATCCCAACCAAAGAAATGAAACCTATCTAACAACACTAACTAATAAAATAAACTATATACAAAAATGTGGCCAATGTCCAAAAGGTCCAAATAAAATCAAAAAACAAAGGAAACCTAACACTAACTACATAACTATTTACATGGGCAGCGGGCTAGTCCAACGGCTCACTGGATGTTGTCATGGACCAGGGCATCATCGAACTCCTGTTCAATGGCTTGGAGGTGGGCATGTTCCCTGGCCCCGAGGTCTCGCAGGGATAAAGCAGTGTCCAGCTCCAACTCCCTGCGAAGACCCTCGAGGCACTCAGCCCGCCTCAACGCCCTCCGCATGGAGTTCTCCGCCCTGACCATTGTGAGCCGTTCCTCCTCTGCCCGCTGCCGCTCCGTACCTATCTGCTGGCCCAACCGCTCCCACACGGAAGCCACTCCCATTCCAGGGTTCTCCTGCCCTCCGGCCGATGCCTGCACCCCTGATGTTGATGGCCCCGAGCCATGATGCCTCCCACGTCGAGCCTGCCGCTGCCTCCGATGCAACTGCCTGTGCCAGCACGATGGCATCCAGGCTGATGGAATCCACCGACGCCGTTGTGCACGTGCCCTGCCCGATGATGCCGTCACATCCTCCATCTGCTGGGGTCCAGTTGCTGGTGTGTCCACCCCTGCTGGACCTCCGACTCCTGACTGTGGCAGGGATGGGATCCCCACCGAGCCGGCTGCATTGGTCAGGGCAGGTCCACAGGGGGCCCTGGTGGCATCTGGGCCGGAAGACGGCATGGAGAACGACTGGTGCATAGTCTCCACAGAGGAGGAGAGGGTCGCCAGATTGGCCGACACATGTAGGAAACCCCCGCCCATGGCCGATCCCAACTGGGCCACATCGGCACGGTGCTCTCCGTGATGACGTGCATGCTCCTCCCGGGAAGCACGCACCTCATCACGAATTGCACCTGTGCGCAACGCAACACCAATCAGGACCTTCTCCATACGGCCAGGGTATCCCCTCGTCCGCAGTTGGAGGGGAGTCAGATGACATGGACATCCCCCCTACCTGCGGACGGGCCTGGGATGGGGCATCCCTGCTGGTGGTGCAGTCACAGTGTCAGGGACAGTGACATGCTCCATGGCGACCTGTGCTGCCTCCTGCCCCTGCCCCTGGACTGCAACACTTGCACCAGCAGGGATGCCCCCACCAGGCCCCATGTGCGCCTCAGTAGCGGCCACCTCCTCCTCTGTGGAAACCACCAACCTGGATGGCTCCACCCCGTCTTCCGCCGTTGCAAGCCCCTGTGGAGGCTCACCCACCCCTTCCGCTGCAGCCGTGGGGGCATCCCCGCCGCTTTGCTCCACAGAGCCGTCTCCGCCCTCTTCTTCACGTGGCGCTGTGTAGAGGGAGACATATAACACAAGCATCAGGGTATTGTACAATGGTCCCCTAGACAGGAAGCAATAGCAGATGAGTGGCACTGTCAAAGATCACTTACATCATGTCCCTCCACAACACATGGCTCAGTGCAGGTAAAACACATGCAGTAACAGGCATGGCACATGCTATGCACATTAGCATACATGTCCAAGGGATTCTTGAAACATACAATGTTGTTTTGGAACTCACATGCATCATGGGCCATGCCTATCACATCCACACACTTCACCCTAGTTTCATCCATCTGGCCTCGTACACCACAGACACGGTGGATACAAGGATGACTAGGCTGCATCAGTGAACCTGAACATTGCGACAGACATGTGTCATGCATCCCTGGCATTCACAAGTCACAGACACACAGGTCAGACACACAGACATGGACAGCATACATGTACATGGCATCAGCACCCATCCCTCACCCCCACCCATGTCCAGGACCAGAGACTGGCATGCTTTCATGTGGCCATTCCGCATAGGGCAACCCATGTTGCATTTGAACACATACACTAACTGTGTGGTTCACACGTTACTGGTCTCACATGCATGACGTCCCTGCACACACACATGCATACATGGCCTATGTCACACATACAGGCAAGTATCAGACAACCAGCACACTGTGACATGCCCTGTCTCACACAGCAATGCTTGGCCACTTACCGCTCAACTCCAGACGGGTCTGCCTCTCAAGGATCGGGGCGTGGAACGCTGGGCCTACGCGTTCCAGGACCCTCATCTGATGGGACTCATGCGGCCCCGGCCCCCCTCCACGAGGAGCCGGGCCTTCAAGAGGGTCCTGGACCTGCAGTCATCCCAGCGCTTCTTGACATGTTCTTAGTCGTGGACTGCCACCCCCCCCGCGTTGATGGCAGTCACGATGTCCGTCCAGATCCGAGTCCGTCCTTCCTTGTTGGCGCGATTACTTCCGAAGAGGGCATCATACTGCCCCAGGACTTGCTCCACCAGGACACCAACTTCGGTGGCAGTGAAGCTGGTGCCCCTTTGCCTCTCTGGCCGGGGGTTGCCAGTGGTGCCAGATGTTTCAGTGCCCGACATGGCAACTCCAGAGGCAGGAGTGGGTGGGTAACTGGGTCCTGGGGCTGGGCTGTGGAGTGATGGTATCCCAGTCGGGAGTCTTCTGTTCCAGCACGGGTGGACACAGCAAATGGACCCCTGCAGATGGCTGATGTGCAGGCACCAAATGGCAGGGCACGGTGGCAGCAGGCAGGCAGGCAGCAGCAGATGGCTCGTGGGAGGGTGCTCGGGGCTCTGGGGGGCAGTAATTCGGCCTTTTGGGCAGGAGCGTGGTCTTCCGTGTGCTTACGCGTGGCCAGCTTGATACGGAGTGAATTGGCACGTGAAAATCCTGCACGTATGCGTGTAATTCGAGGAAAGGCCCTTAGCGCGAATGCACGTCAGCATGCATATGCGATTTCATTGGACCAAAGGCCCTTAGCGCGTGAGCGCGTCTGTGACGTGACGCGCGCGGGTGTTTCCCTCATTATACGTGATGACAGAACACACGTGGATTTCCACCAATCGCGTGTGAAAGTTCCCGCGCACCCCGAAACACACGTACACAGGCCAATCTCGTGTACGCTCACTTCCCTCCGATTACACGCGATGACACTCGGACGTGCAGTTTTACCACGTGTGCTCTGTCATCACATGTAATGAGGGAAAACACTTGCGCGCGTCACGTCACAGACGCGCTCACGCGCTAAGGGCCTTTGGTCCAATGAAATCGCATATGCGTGCTGACGTGCATACGCGCTAAGTGCCTTTCCTCGAATTACACGCAGACGTGCAGGATTTTCACGTGCCAATTCACTCCATATCAAGCTGGCCACGCGTAAGCACACGGAAGACCACGCTCCTGCCCAGAAGGCCGAATCACTGCCCCCCAGAGCCCCGAGCACGCTCCCACCTGCCATCTGCTGCTGCCTGACTGCCTGCTGCCCACGTGCCCTGCCATTTGCTGCCTGCACATCAGCTAGGGGTGCTGTTGCTGTGACCACCCCTGCTGGAACCGAAGACTCCCGACTGGGATTCCATCGCTCCACAGCCCTGCCCCAGGACCCAGTTGCCCACCCACTCCTGCCTCTGGGGTTGTCATGTCGGGCACTGCAACATCTGGCACCACTGACAACCCCCAGCCAGAGAGGCAGAGGGGCACCAGCTTCAGTGCCACCGAAGTTGGTGTCCTGGTGGAGCAAGTCCTGGGGCAGTATGATGCCCTCTTCGGAAGTTCCCGAGCCGACAAGGAAGGACGGACTCGGATCTGGACTGACATCGTGACTGCCATCAACGCGGAGGGGGTGGCAGTCCGCGACTTCCAACATGTCAAGAAGCGCTGAGAGGACTTCAGGTCCAGGACCCTGAACAAGGCCCGGCGCCTCTTGAAGGGAGCGGATGCCAAGGGGCGCCGGGGCCACTTGTCGGAAGATCAGATGAGGGTCCTGGAACGCATATCCCCAGCGCTCCACATCCAGGTCCTTGAGAGGCAGACCCGTCTGGACTCGAGCGGTAAGTGTACATGCATCCTGATTGTGAGCTGTGCGTGTGGTGATGTTTCAGTAGTGTGCAGGTTGCACATCTGTTTGTATGGGGTCGAGTATGGGTGGGGGTGTACAGGGCCGTGGGGCTAACACATGCGAGGGCTGTAATGTGTGAGACATGGATGGTGCTTGTGTGTGTAGGCTTGCATGCCAAATGCAGTTGTGTGGGCACACATGTTTGGATGAATGTGTATGTAAGTAGACATGTCTGTGATGTCACGCATGTATGTTGTTTTCAGCTGCATGTATCAGCACTGTGTACATGTGCATTTGTGTGTATTTGACAAGGGTGCAACAGTGATGCAACATGGATGCATGTGACAGCGGGATGTGGAAGCCTGATTGGCAGATGTGACATGGATGCCCATCTGAACACTGCGACACTTGGCAGAGGTGTACACATGCATGCAAGTGTGGTGGTGTGTGTACATGTGTGGTGCACTTCCTGTGTTGCATGTGATGTCTGGCTCAGCTTTGCCTGCTCATGCTGTTGTATGTGTATGGATGGTGCTGCCAGTTGTGATATGGCTGTGGTATGGCTCATGTGTGCGAGTTGAAATGACATGCGTGTTGCGGATTGTGATGGCATGTCTGAGGTTTGCCAATGCCACTCATGTACAACTGTCATGTGTGTATGTGTCCATTGTACAGTGCCCTGATGCCTGTGTTTTATTTCTCCCTGTCTGCAGCGTCAACTGATGAAGAGGGCGGAGAAGGTGCTGTGGAGCACAGCGGCGGGGATCCCACCGCCAGCCGGAGACGCAAGGCCCGGCTCCCCTCCCATGTTGTCATCTCGTCGTGGAGTGAGGAGTCCGGTGCCGCGTCCCAGGCCGCAGCTGCCGGGGGGAGGTCCAAGAGGCGGAGGTTGGAGTTGGACTCCTCGGCAGCAGAAGGGGCAGCTGGGACGCCACAGGGCCCAACGGGGGAAGATGGCACGGAGTCATCCAGGTTGGTGGGGGGTTTGGTGGAGGAGGAGGCCGTGCAAGCAACAGAGACGGGGTCTGGAGGTGGGGATCCCACTGGTGCTAGTGGTGCAGTGCAGGACCAGGGACAGGAGGCAGCACAGGCAGCCGCGGAGGTGCCTGTGTGCAATCCTGTCCCTGATCCTGTCCCTGCATAATCTTGCACCAGCAGGGATGCCTACGTCCAGACCCGTTTTCAGGCAGGGGATGAGCAAACGACAACTGGCCTTCCTCTGCCTCCGGACGTGGCTATCCGGGTCCGGGTTGAGCCTGTCCTGACTGGTGTGGCGTTGCGTCAACGTGCCATGCGAGGTCTTTTCATGAGGAGACTGCACGTCATCTCGAATGGCTCGTTGACCACGTCAGCCTGCTGGGACAGGTCACCCAGGCCGGATTCCTCCGTTTTATGGGGCTTGCTACGACCCCCTCCTCAACTGAACCACCTACGCGCCAGTCGTTCTCCGTGCCATCTTCCCACCCATCAGTCACCTGGGTGCCCTGTGGAGCTGCCTCTGACGGTGCGGCCAGGCTGGTGGAGGAGGCATCCCTGCCACAGTCGGGAGTCAGACGTCCAGCAGGGGTGGCCACATCAACAACTGCACCCCAGCCGGCGGAGGATGTGCAGGCAGCAGGAGACAGTGCACGGGCAGAGGCACAGCAGCAGCAGCAACGTGGTGGGAGCCATGAAGGCTCGGGGCCTTCAACATCGGAGGGGCAGCATCGGCCGGAGGGCTGGAGGACCCAGGACAGGCAGTGTCTTCCGTGTGGCAGCGGTTGGGCCACGCCATAGATGCGGAGCGGCAGCAGGCGGAAGAGGCACAGCTCACAATGGTCAGGGCGGAGAACTCCATGCGGAGGACCCTGAGGCGGGCCGAGTGCCTCGAGGCAATCCGCAGGGGGTTGGAGGTGGACACGTTGACAGCCCTGCGGACCCTCGGGGCCATGGAGGAGGACCCCCTCCGGGACATTGAGCAGGAGTTCGATGATGCCCTGGCCCGGGACATCCAAAAGTGAGCCGTCAGACTAGCCCGCTGCCCTTGTACATAGTTATGTAGGTAGTGTTAGGTTTCCTTTGTTTTTGGATTTATTTTGGACCTTTTGGACGTTGGCCACTTTTTTGTATATAGTTTATTTTATTAGTTAGTGTTTTTAGATTGGTTTCATTTCTTTTGTTGGGATAATGGACCATGGCTTGTTCGTCTGTACATAGTTCAATGTTGGATTTTATTTTTCTTTCACAATTTACCCATGGAGCAATGGCTTTCAATTATTATTTCCCATTGGATTTTCTTTTGTGGACAGTGACTTTGGACACCATTACTTTGGATTATGATTTTTGGTTTTGCTTTTTTTCACGGACATGCTTCTTTTCATTTTTGTACATTCCCATTTCTGTTTCTTTATTTTTGAATCAATTTATGTTTCCTTTAATACATATTGTTTCATCGAACTTCAATGTGTAGTATCATCTCATTGGTTTCATGCAGATCATGATATGGGTTTTGAGATTCACTGACACCCATTGGGTGTATGTGAGGGACATGTGTTTGTTTCGAAACTTGCAATTGGTGTTCTGTCTTGTAATTGGCATTTCTGAGTGGGTGGATGCAATACTCGGGTGGGTGTTTTGCATTTGGAGGCTGACCATAGGGACCAGGGATCTAGATTGTGATGACATGTTGGCTGGGGAACATGAGTTGGGGCCTGCTGGCAGGTGCCCCACAGTGCTGGGGGGTGGGGGTGGTGGGAGACATGGGTGGGGGCCTGGTGGAGGGTGCCCCTGCACTGCTGGGGGGGGTGGGGGTGGTGGGAGACATGGGTGGGGGCCTGGTGGAGGGTGCCCCTGCACTGCTGGGGGGTGGGGGTGGTGGGGACATGAGTTGGACATGGATGGGGTCTGCTGGCAGGTGCCCCACAGTGCTGGGGGGTGGGGGGGGTGGGGAACATGAGTTGGACATGGGTGGGGGCCTGGTGGAGGGTGCCCCTGCACTGCTGGGGGGTGGGGGTGGTGGGAGACATGGGTGGGGGCCTTCTGGCAGGTGCCCCACAGTGCTGGGGGATGGGGGTGGTGGGAGACATGGGTGGGGGCCTGGTGGAGGGTGCCCCTGCACTGCTGGGGGGTGGGGGTGGTGGGAGACATGGGTGGGGGCCTGCTGGCAGGTGCCCCACAGTGCTGGGGGGTGGTGGGAGACATGGGTGGGTGCCTGGTGGAGGGTGCCCCTGCACTGCTGGGGGGGGTGGGGGTGGTGGGAGACATGGGTGGGGGCCTGGTGGAGGGTGCCCCTGCACTGCTGGGGGGTGGGGGTGGTGGGGACATGAGTTGGACATGGATGGGGGCCTGCTGGCAGGTGCCCCACAGTGCTGGGGGGTGGGGGTGGTGGGGAACATGAGTTGGACATGGGTGGGGGCCTGGTGGAGGGTGCCCCTGCACTGCTGGGGGGTGGGGGTGGTGGGAGACATGGGTGGGGGCCTGCTGGCAGGTGCCCCACAGTGCTGGGGGATGGGGGTGGTGGGAGACATGGGTGGGGGCCTGGTGGAGGGTGCCCCTGCACTGCTGGGGGGTGGGGGTGGTGGGAGACATGGGTGGGGGCCTGCTGGCAGGTGCCCCACAGTGCTGGGGGTGGGGGTGGTGGGGAACATGAGTTGGACATGGGTGGGGGCCTGCTGGCAGGTGCCCCACAGTGTTGGGGGGTGGTGGGAGACATGGGTGGGGGCCTGCTGGCAGGTGCCCCACAGTGCTGGGGGGTGGGGGTGGTGGGGAACATGAGTTGTACATGGGTGGGGGCCTGCTGGCAGGTGCCCCACAGTGCTGGGGGGTGGGAGTGGTGGGAGACATGGGTGGGGGCCTGGTGGAGGGTGCCCCTGCACTGCTGGGGGGTGGGGGTGGTGGGAGACATGGGTGGGGGCCTGCTGGCAGGTGCCCCACAGTGCTGGGGGGTGGGGGTGGTGGGGAACATGAGTTGGACATGGGTGGGGGCCTGCTGGCAGGTGCCCCACAGTGCTGGGGGGTGGGGGTGGTGGGAGACATGGGTGGGGGCCTGGTGGAGGGTGCCCCTGGTGGCTGGGGTTGCAGGGGGACATGCGTTGGTGGGCAGTAGTGCAAGTTGACATGTGGGTTGGCTGGGGGGCATGGCCATGGTGGATGGGGTGCCTGCAGGACATGTGCAGGGTAGGCCCCTGTGGTGTGAGCCACCTGCAGGGGCCGTGGAGGGTGTAGAGGGAACACCTGGGAGGACCCACACGTGCAATTCACGTGTGGTGCTCCCCGCGCACCCCTGTAATACACGTACCCTGATGGAATCGCATGTGATACTTCCCGCGCACCCCGAAATGCACGTAGCCTGGACATTCGCGTGTGGAACTTCCCGCGCACCCCTGTAATACACGTACCCTGATGGAATCGCGTGTGATACTTTCCGCGCACCCTTGATAAGCACGTACCCCGCTCAATTGCGTGTGTAACTTCTCGCGCAACCCCGAAATACACTTACCCCGCTCAATCGCGTGTGTAACTTCCCGCGCAACCCCAAAATACATGTACCCCGCTCAATCGCGTGTGTAACTTCCCGCGCACCCCCGAAATACACGTACCCCGCTCAATCGCGTGTGTAACTTCCCGCGCACCCCCGAAATACACGTGCCCCGTTCAATCGCATGTGTAACTTCCCGCACACCCCCGAAATACACGTGCCCCGCTCGCACAGGCCCAATTGCTGTATGTTGCCACTTTTGTAATGCGCAGGGACGCTACCGCCTGCCTTCGTGTGGCGGACGTGTTTCGGCTTGTGCGTGTCTTTGGCTGTGCGTGGCTTTGCCCTATTCGATTCCATGAATACATGTGGTTCGAGTGCGTGTGGGCGTTCCGTCTGCTTCCCTGCAGTACATCCCCAGTTACGCCCTTATTTTCGCGCGTTGTTCCCCATTCCACGCATTACGCCCCGTGTTCCGTCCACTTTCTGGTGTATGCGTCGAGGTTGTGCGCTTTCACTGTGCACGTCGCGCACGCCTTTCGGGATGTTGCAGTGACGTGTGCGCCATGCACGGGTTTGGCGCACATCCCGAGGAAAACACGCGCAGGGACTTCCATGAATCGCACAAGTGCGCGTGCGCCTGTTTTTTTGCGCTTGCGCCTGCTTGCGCAAAGATTTTCGGCGCACGTTTGTTCCATGAATCGGCCCCTTCATGTCCGCGGACATTACCAGTGTTCTTAGAACACTTTCAATTTGCCAGCGAACAATACGGACAGCGTCTTCAGAACACCCCCTATGAACATTTCAGGACAACGCGAAAGTTCTTAGAACACTTTCAACTCGACAACGAACAATACGGACAGCGTCCTCAGGACACCCCCTACGAACATTTCAGGACAACGCGTGTGTTCTTAGAACCCACCCCCATTTTGTTTATGTGCGAACATTTCAGAACAATGCGAGAGTTCTTAGAACACTTTCAACTTCACAACAAACAATACGGATAGCGTCCTCAAAACACCCCCATTTTGTTTATTTGCAAACATTTCAGGACACCTCGAGTGTTCTTAGAACACTTTCAACTTGCCATCGAACAATACGGACAGCATCTTCAGTACACCCCCTGCGAACATTTCAGGACACCACAAGAGTTCTTAGAACACTTTCAACTCAACAAACGAACAATACGGACAGCGTACTCAGGACACCCCCTACGAACATTTCAGGACAACGCGTGTGTTCTTAGAACACACCCCCATTATGTTTATTTGCGAACATTTCAGGACACCGAAACAGTTCTTAGAACACTTTCAACTTGCCATCGAACAATACAGACAGCGTCTTCAGGTCAACCCCTACCAACGTTTCAGGACAACGCGTGTGTTCTTAGAACACACCCCCATTTTGTTTATTTACGAACATTTCAGGACACCGAGACAGTTCTTAGAACACTTTCAACTTGCCATTGAACAATACGGACAGCGTCTTCAGGACACCCCCTACGAACATTTCAGGACACCGCGAGAGTTCTTAGAACACTTTCAACTTGACAACGAACAATACGGACAGCGTCATCAGAACACCCCCATTTTGTTTATTTGCGAACATTTCCGGACACCCTGAGTGTTCTTAGAACACATTCAACTTGCTACAGAACAATATGGACAGCGTCCCCAGAACACCCCCATTTTGTTTATTTGCGAACATTTCAGGACAGCCCGAGTGTTCTTAGAACACAGTCAACTTGCCACAGAACAATACGGACAGCGTCCCCAGAACACCCCCATTTTGTTTATTTGCGAACATTTCAGGACACCCCGAGTGTTCTTAGAACACATTCAACTTTCCACAGAAAAATACGGACAGCTTCCCCAGAACACCCCCATTTTGTTTATTTGCGAACATTTCAGAACACTGCGAGTGTTCTTAGAACAGTTTCAGCTTACTTGCGAACAAAACGGACACATATTGAGTCCTCAGAACACCCGCCATTCAGTTTATTTAGAACATTTCAGAACACCCATGATGTCCGCAGACAAATCGAACACAAAAAGAATGTCTACCACATAAAAAAGCACAACATTTCACCTATCTCATACCCTCCCATCCTCCCCAAACACTCCTACACACCAACACATTCTACTAAATACACATTTAGAACATACTTTCACCGCGCTGTCCGCGGACGTCCGCGAATCCAAGATGGCGGGAGCTACCGAAAATCTGACGCGCTTCACGCTTAACACCGTCCAATCAGCGAACACGTTGTATGTCCGCGGACATCACGCAAGCCGATTGGCCAATCAGGACACTGTCCGCGGAGCGAACAGGGAAGTGTGTCCGCGGACCGAACACAGATATCACAAATTTTTTTTGACCTACTTTTTGGTCATTTTAAAAAAAAATACTGGATGGATTTTCACCAAATTTGCAAAAGCACGCTTTCGGGACCAAGCCGCTGCTCCTGGTCCAAATGCGTCCATTCAGTCTATGGGGAAAAAAAAAAGTTTTGGGACCTCCCCTATAACTCCCCCCCCCCTGGACGAATCCTCACCAAACTTTGCAAACAAATTCAGAGTGGGCCATATACTTTTTTTGCAAAGTTTGATGAGGATTCGTCCAGGGGGAGCGAATTTATAAGCCCCGCCCAAAAAGTGCTCTTCCTATGGAAACAGCAACTTAACCATAACTACGTGGCCACTACTGTGGCCATGTAATATATATATATATATATATATATATATATATATATATATATATATATATATATATATATATTTTTATTTTTTTTATTGGCATTTCGAATTTAAAACAGTAACAGTAACAATCCCCTTCTACCCTCCTCCCCCTACCCGGGTCCCCCCATCCCCACAGTATTCTTTTTGTTTCTTCTTTTTATTAAAAAAATTATTAGTTTTTATTGGCATTTCAAATTTAAAACAGTAACAGTAACAATCCCCTTCCCCCCACAGTATTTTTAACCATCAGCCGATGGTTATAATTCGTCTGAGCAACAAATCCTTGTCCATTTCTGATATCCAGTGCTCGCTGACCCAGCGACTCCAAGCGCCGCACAATGTTTATGCAAAGTTACTCCCTTTGCGAGAGATTGTTTCCAATCCGGATGTACAGTGAGGACATTGGAAATGGAGTTCTGTAAGTTTAGTAGCTGTCCATAACTAGGTTAATTAAGCATAAATGCTGACAAATTGACACGTGTGTGTTACAACATTTCCTTTTTCTTGCCACAAAATTTGGAGTGAGTTTGTTGACATGCAGGGCCAGATTACAGAAACGTTGCACCAGTGCAACTGCAAAATCACATCTTATTATCAGTACGGCAAAAACCATTGGGGCCATATTAGGAAACACTTGCACCGTGACACGTGCTATTTTTCATCATATAAGCAATAGGGAAAAATTACCCTAGGGCAATAAACATGCACTCTCAATGCATTTTTCCACCATGGCGAAGTTTGCCCTAGTGCTAATACCATTCAGTGTTAGCCAGTGTTCCATGTAAGATTTGGAAGTGGGAGTATTTTACTCCCTATTTTTTTAAAGTTGGGAGAATGATTTTTTAGGGAGTAAAAATGTAATTCCAATTCTCAATGGGAGTATTTTATAAGAGAGTATACATATGTTTTACTGGAGAGCGGAAACGTTTTTGTAATAGTCATTTTTTTACATCTAGTTATTTATGCACATTAAAAGATACAGGTTTACTTCCTCTAGTCAGGCAGTAATAATAGTGGTGTGTTCCTGTGTAACAACATGCACTACAGGTCCAATCATATCCATGGAGCTGTGTGGATTAAAGCAGGGGCACCAAGTTCTATGTGTCTGATTCCTATATTTTGTTAGGAGTATTTTTACTCCCTATTTTTATTTTTTGGGAGTTTTTGCTTTTTTTGGGGGGAGTAAAAGTGGCCAATACGCCTCTTATCTGTAAGACTTGTTTTAGCACTAGGGCAGTATTTTTCCTGGTGCAAACATGCACTGAAAGTGCAATTATTTTGCACTAGGGAATTAATCGCCCTGGTGCTTATACCATGAAAAATAGCACTTGTCACAGTGTAAATATTTTCAAATATGGGCACAATGTTTTTTGCACTAGGGCTAGTGCTTATACAGTGCAACTTTGCACGTTCACCCTTGCAAAGTTTCTGTAATATGGCCCCACAAGTCCTTGAACGTTCTGTAACATCACCAAAGTCACCATGATCTTTAAATAGCGACAGTAGTTATGTCTCGTCCTTAAAAATCATTATTGATAACCCGAGGGTTGCAACATGTTAATACTGTGGTTAATAAAATACACAAATACTCAGCATTGCTGCCTTCAACGATTAGAATCCAGATTGGTTTAACCACAAGCCCTCTGGTGTTTGCTCGCCGCAACGTAGATTCATGTTTGCTCTTGTGCAAATATCGCTGTGTAAACTTCAGCCATGTCCGATTGCACAAGCAGCAGAAATTGTGCAAAAAGAATTTGATCTGAATTTGCACCAGTGCAAAATCTACAAAAACTGGAAGCTGCTGCCATTGTTCAAAAATATTTAAGGTGCGTTTCGAATATTAAATACAAAGGGAACACAGTTTACCGCCTAATAAGATACATTGATTTGCCCAACATGGCACCCATGGTGGCAACATCTGCTCAGGGAGAGAGAACCGAGAGCCGCAACAGGAATCTAGTCTGGCTGAGGGTCAACTATTCCATCATCTCTTAGACCAAAAGTGGTGATTTCGCTGGTGCAAATTGAACGAAGGGAAACCTGATAACGTGCTGTATTTCTCCATGGCTTGGATGTAATTTCTTTTCTCTTTCTTCTTCGTTTACTCCCTCTGTATATAGGAAATGGTTTACAGTTGAGAATGTTGCCCCCGTCATGAGGATCCGCATGAAGCCTGCCTCCAAATGCAACTCTTGGTATGACTCTGACTGTGTGGCTTTGAAACGCAAGTGCAAAAACGCAGAGCGGAAGTGGCAGGCATCTAGCTCATCCTCTGACAAACTGGCCTGCTACCTCTTCAAAGGCAATACCATCGCTCCATCTGCTCCAAGAAGAGGGCTCATGTCCAAGCCCATATCTCTGGAGCCACCAACAGCACGGCTGAACTCTTTAAAATCTGCAAGGAACTTGACAATCCTACTGCAGTCTCCTCTTCCCCTCTCAATCCCAGGCCCTCTGATCTGCACTGGCCACCCACTTCCCCTCCAAAATGTTGGACATCCTGTCCACTCTGTCATCTGCTCCCCCCCTCCACCACCCACTCCCTCTGTCGCCTCCCTTAGCCCGCATACTCTTCTCTTTCTCTCCTTTGGCACCAGATAAGATCTCTAGAGTCATCTGCTCTATGAAAGTCTCCTCTAAACAGGTGCTCTCCTGCTTCTTTAGAACCATCAAGGACAACATCGCCTCTCTCGCTCCAGCCGTGGCTGACCTCTGCAACAACTCATTTGCCACTGGCTCCTTCCCCCAACCCCTCAAGCATCCTCTTGTGCACCCTCCGCTAAAAAAGTTGTCTGCTGACCCTTCTTGCCAGGCTAACAATTGTCCTATCACCCGTTTCTTGTGCAAACTCATGGAGAAGCTGGTCATATCGCAACTGACCCTCCACACCAAAACGGCTGGCTGCCACCACGACTACCAGTCCGGTTTTAGCACTGCTAGAGGCACGGAAACTGCTCTCTTGAACACCTGTGATGACCTACTCTCCAGCCTGGGTTCCAACTCTCCCTCTGTTCTGATCCTCCTCGATCTCTCTTCTGCCTTTGAAACAGTCGACCACTCCACCCTCATAAACCGTCTCCATGATACCCTAGACATTATGGACAGGGCACTGGCATGGATTACCTCCTTCCTTTCAAACAGACCCTCCCAAGTGCAAATGGGTCCTTTTCCCTCATCCACCACACTCTCTACCCGTGGCGTCCTTCAGGGCTCCATTCTATCACCATGGCTCTTCAACATCTACCTTACCCCCTGGCCCACCTGATCGCCACTCCCTGCCCTCATTTCCATTGTTATGCAGATGACACACAGCTCTCCTTCAAACTGCCATTCTCTACCTCCTCTTCCTCCTTCTCCTCCCTCATACCTGATTGCCTCACTGCTATTCAGTGTTAGGCAGAATCATGTGCAGTACCCTTTGGGAACACCACACACAATTAAGACTACAAGTGTAAGTACAAATCCACCTTTCGTACAAGCCTGTACTATATGGTAAAGTGGTAGTGATGTCTGAGCAGCCAGACTTATCTCAAGAGTAAAGTGAGCAGTATCAGAAGTTACACAAAGGACAGTCATTACTATGGTTCAAGCAAATACTGATTCAAGGTTTCTGAGTAAAAGAATATACATTTATTTACACCATCATTTATAAAACAGTCCACTAATATAAAGCAGCAGAAAATCACAATCTTAATACACTACACAACACTCAATCAATTCTGGACAAGTTAAGCTCAAAATGAAGTGTGAGCAAAATGGCACTCCAGCAATTTAAAAGGGGAGGGAAAGAACAAGTTTATCAAAAATCAACAACACCAACAAGTAATAGGCAGGGCAATCTAGAAAAGGCTTACTACAACTAGGATTCAAATCAATAGGCCTGGGCCAATGTTAATGGTTCAGAGTCTTTGCAGAGGATCACACAGTTCAGAGTAGTGCGCGGTTAAGTCTTTGCCAAGAGTTCAAAACGAAGTTGGTCCGAGGAAAAGTTATTTAAAAGAGTAGAGAAGGACAAGCCTTCGGAGAGGTGAAAGATTTCAAACACTTTCACCGCAGTCGGACGGAACGAACAACCGGATTTGAACAGTACCTTAGATGAAGAAGAATGCTTAGCTGAGGTGGTAGTTCCTGGCAGTTCCTGCAGGCTCACTGTTCCTGAAGTGACTGTCAGATTGACAAGAAAGAGGAAGACTGGAGGGTCCTGCGCTGCCCAGGGAAGAAGCCAAAACAAGAGCAAAGTGAAGAATATAAGGTGTGCTCCTTAAAAGCACAAATGGACTCTCTCTCATTGGCTATCCGGTTTTCTGTAGCACAGCAAATTCGACCATGCTGAAGAGGAGGTGAAAGGGCTTTGTGAGCTGGTTGGTCCCACCAGGCTCAAGGGGAGAAGACTCCTTTCGGATCTTCACTGTCGTCAAAGTTTCAGGCGATTCGGACCTGCAGCAGGGCTTCACCGGGATGTCCAATAGTTGCAGCAGTTGTCTTCCTTCGGCTCCTCGTTGGTTCTCTTGTTCCAGTGGCAACTATGCCTTCCAAGTCCCAGAGACCTGCTTTTAAGCAGTTTTCCCCCATACACACAGCCTGGCTGTCAACCACACAGCACGGTGGCTGTCCTGGTAGGACAGCCACCTAGCCAATCAAACTAGCGTGTGACTTGGGTCCCCAAGGAGACCCTGTGCAGGGGACCTCAAACCCCTCCCTCAGATCCTGTGCACCCAGACACTCAGGCGCTTAAGGAGGGCTTCTGTGCAGAAGCCTGCCAAACGACAGCGAACAAAGGAACCAAACCTGGTTTGGTGTGCAGAGTAAAACACGAGAAAGACCTTTACAAAAAGAAATGGCGATTAAACCCAACCGGAACCAAATAAAATTAAAAGGGGTCTAGCGGATTAAAGTTCCAGGCTACCACCATAGCCTCTAACAGTACTGAGGCTATTTTCATAGCTTGCAGTAAAATAGAAATGGTAGATACCACTGCCACCAACCAAATCTTAAAGAAAGAGAAACAAAATAATGTTACATGAGAAACAAACAAAAAGAGATAACTATTAACCCTTCCAGTACTCTATGGAAGATAGTTTGTACTGGGTCGGTGATTTTAAAAAAACTAGTAAAGTCAATGGCAACTTTACATGTTCTGGGAGACAGTAGTGAGTCCCAGAAAATGGAGTTTAAAGTGGGAAGTCTGAAAAAGACAACCCTGTGTCACTGCACTAAAGGTGCTGAGTGACACACAGTAAAAAAATGATGCCTATGGAGTAGGTGAGAATCCACAGTCTATGAACACAAACAAATGTAAAACACAACAAAACACATGTAAGAGTGGGAAAAAAGGCTCACACTCTTCCCAGGTCAAAAGTTTAAATCCCAGAAATCCAGCAAAGCTGCCGAGGGACTCAGTAGGTAAGGGGAATTAGCCATTCTGGAGAATTCTCCCTAACACTCAGGCACGGTGCTCTGCCAATGATCTCTGCCGTAATGCCAGTAAGCCATAGATCCTATTCATTGGCATGCCTGCTCCTTGTTTTCCCTACTTTCTCTGGCCAGTCTTCCTGGGTCCCATGCCTCACCCACCCTTGAGACAAAAAACTTTGGGATCATCTTTGATTCCTCTCTTTCTCTCCACACATCATGGACCTTTCCAAGAAGTCCACCTTTCTGCTCCACCTTCTCAGGGGCATTCTACCTTTCCTCACCTTCTCCAGAAGCTCAACATCTCCAGAGCCCTGGTTCTCCCTAGTGTTGACTACTGTAACAGCCTCTCCCTCAATCTGTCTCTTTCCTCCCTTGACCCCATCCAACTAATCCAGAATAGGGCTGCAAGACTTAACCTTGGCCTCAAACCGAGGGACTGCATCTCTCCAGCCTTAAAATCTCTCCACTGGCTTCTGGTGACCGCAAGGATCAAATTCAAGACCCTCTGCATCATCCTCAAGGCTTTCTGGGGCCTGGGACCTCTCTACATCCAGCTTTTCCTCCCGAAATACATCCCAGCCAGAGTCCTTCGTTCCTCTGGCACCAACTCTCTTCAGGTCAACGCTTCTCCAAGCAGTGAGTGGGAGGTAGATCCCTTTCCGCGTCTGGCTCTTCCTTCTAGAACAGCTTCCCACCCCCCTCAGACTTGAGCTGGATCTTCTTAAGTTCCAGAAACTTCTCAAGACTTTCCTTTCCTCCTCTTCCTTCCCTCTCCCCCTCCCATGCTAACTCTTCTTTTGCCACTGCGACTGGGGCCTGGTCCCTTCAGAGTCATACAGGGGCCAGACCACCCCCCAGCATCCTTTGCTACCATTTACCCACAGGCTCCCTTTCCCGGACTAGCCCTACCTGGTCCCCCCTGTCCACCGCACATATCCTCCCTTTCCCCCTCTTCCCCCTGGCACTTTTCACCTTGGACTGCCCAGCACTTGCCCGCCCCCTCCCTTGGGGGCACCCACCCCTGCACTTCTCCCTCTACCCCTCCCCCTGCACTTACCACCTTCTCAAGCACTTGCACGCTAGGATTGTCACAAGGCCAATATAACCGTTTTTTGTTGTTCTACGTTCATGATTCCCATGTCCCCCCATCTTGTCTTGTGGCGCCTGGATACACTTGTGTATAGGTGCCATACAAATGTCCAAAAAAATAAATACATCTGTTCTGTTCTTGTTGCTCTACTGTTTGCTTGTTCAGATTTCTATTGTTGTAGATTGTATTATATTCAGAATTTAATAAACACATTTATTGGAGAAAAAAAGAAAAATGTCAACACTCACTCATGTGCAATAAATAATCTGAGATTATCTGGGCTGGACTGGGACAAATATAAGTTTAGAACACAAAACAACGTGTCCACATTCACCAATCGCAGTTCCTGACTTGTTTTCACGAATAGGGGCACACGGAACATCAACCATGTAGCCGAATAGGGAGGAAAATCTGAATCCACACCGCCAGAGGAGAAGAAGTAAGAATTCTGCCCCTATTTAGACTGGATTTTCAGCCACTTTAATTGGTGGAAAATTCACCCCATCAGAGGTGATATGTGCCAACAAAGGCCTTTGCCAACTCAACGCCCTTGGAACGGAATTGCAGTGGAATTGTCTCCACTGTGCAATTCTGCTCCATCCTATGGTTCTGGGTTTTCCCACTGCATTATACAGCAGCATCCAGGGGTTCATTTTTGAGAAAATGTGTGGCATATGTTTTGATTTTTCAAAACTCCTTTAAAGGGAACATTAGTCTTTACTACCAGCTGCACAGTGTGCCAAGTCATCAACATGGCCCTCATTAATAAAGGGAAACTCAGATTGGACTTTCAAGGACACCATCTGGTGTTGCCCTTTTGCCCTATAGGCCAGATCGAGCCAGTTGCCCTTCTCGTAGCAAGATGTTTGGTGGGGATGCTGTATGTAGCAGCAGCCATTTGCTAGAGGTGCGCCCCTCCCTCCAATGTAACAGGATATTCTGCAGCGGGAAATGCTGTCATTCATATTTGCTGCCATACAAGCTTCTGCAATGTTGCTTTTCATTGCTAATCCCTTATCGTGTTTCATCTATGCTGATCTGATGAGGGACGGGATTCACCACTGGAAACCTGCTGCAGCAGAATTCTGCTTTTTTGATATTAAACATCCTTTAATATCGGGTTTTTGGTGTGGTATAAATCCTACATGTGTGGGTGAACCATATATTCAAACAAAGTAAAAGTTCACAGTAGGTTTATGTTTCACACCGAAACAAAATTTAGGGTACATCAGCACCTTTACGTCTTCCCTCTTCTCCTCCAAAATACCTCTGCCTTCTTGGCAGCAAACTGCCACTCACAGCCTCTGTGGTCTGTAGGTCCCCACACCTCTTACTTGGATGTTTGGAGAGTGTTTCTTGGCTCGTGTTGGGCCCTTCTGAATGTGCCGTTGGTCCTTCTGGACTTGTTGAACAGCCGGCGCCACAGCGTCTTGTTCCCGGGTCACTTGCACAGTGGCTGGGCGTCAGCCTCTTTTGCAGTCATTAGACCCTGGGGTTATCAGGGTTCCTCCCCACTTTCACGCTGTCTGAGCCCCTGTGGGCTACTCTGCCACCACTTGTCCCTGGTCTTGGCCTGGTTGGTTTCTCTTTCAGTACCCCTTGTTGTGGGCCATTCCTCACTGGCCTCCTTCCTCCTGCTAGCCCCAACGTCCTAATTTCTGGTCTTTTTAGCCCCCATTTTTCCTTTCACCCTCTTTCTTCTCTCCTTTTCTTCCACACAGCTTTTCCACGCTCTAGACGCCTACTTATTAGTTCTCCACCTCTCTCGTCTTTTCCTCTCCTCTGATCCTCTCTCCTCTCCACGGCTCTGACCTTCCTTTCCTCCACTTCAGGTGATGTTCGCACTCACTTCTCTACCTCTTCCTGTTCATGCTCCTCCACCTCTGATCTTTTCTCTCTCACAGGACAGCCACCCTGCTGTGTGATTGACAGCCAGGCTGTGTGAATGAGGGAAAACTGCTTAAAAGCAGGTCTCTGGGACTTGAAAGGCAGAGTCACCACTGGAACAAGAGAACCAATGATGAGCTGAAGGAAGACTACTGCTGCAACTACTGGACATATCGGTGAAGCCCTGCTGCAAGGCCAAATTGCCCGAAACTCCGACGACAGAGAAGATCTGCAAGGAATGTTCTTCCCTTGAGCTTGGTAGGACCAACCAGCTCGCCAAACACCAAATGCTGGCCTTCCTCTCCTGGTCGAATTTGCTGTGCATCGCTGCAGTGAACCGGATAGCCAGGAGGAACGGAACCTGTTTGGGTTTTAAGGAGCGCACCTTTTTTTCGACGCTTTGCTCTACTGGTGGCTTCTTCCCTGGGAAGTGCAGGACCCTCAAGTCTTTCTCTTTCTTGTCACCACGACAGTCGCTTCAGGAAATGTGAGCCTGCAGAAACTGCCAGGAACCACCGCCTCAGCTACAGCATTCATCTTCAATTAAAGGCATGGTCTAGTAAAAACTTTTATTGTGCCTACGGGTCGGCCATGTTTTTTTTAAGCCTAAGTGGCTCGATTTTAGAAAACTTTCCTATGGAACTTACCCGATTTTTCGTCCATTAAACACACGCGTAAACAAGCACCAGGGAGCCGCCATTTTCTGATAATCCTATCTTTTCCCCCATCGCCCTGGCTGACCTGCTTTTGCGGCACTAAATCAATTCCCCCGCCCCTGAGCCTGACATTATCAAAACATTCATATTCCCCGCCTCTCTCCGTGACGTTACTGTGCTGTGTAGGCAAACGCGCCCAGTCGTCTTCTGCGAGACTCCACACAGAATCCGGAAACCAACACAGATCAACTCACAACACAGCGCGCCACAGTTCGGAATATGAAACTGTACTTTAAAATGAAACAGCAACACGGTACATTTGGTAAAGTACATTTATTTGACATTCAATGTTTAGAGAATATTCAGCAATTGCCATATGAACTCTGAAAGCCATTTATTTTCTTTTATCTGTATCCGCAATAACTGTCCCGTTTCATCTTGAGTCACGCGCTGTTCCTTTATGGTACACAGGGTGTTCATTTTCGTAAAAAGAATCACTTTGGAAGCATGGTGAACTGCAAGGCTGTTCCATCAACTAGGCACTAGTCCAGCCTAAAGGTTGATATGTTGCTTCTAGCCACTAGTACAGCGTAAGGGCATGTGGGCCCTTGGCGATCGTCCCATAATATGGTGATCGTGCTCCAGTTGTTGACACAAAGCTGCAGGTGTCTGCTGAAGAATCCATCCGCCGGTGTCTCAAACAGATGGCAGTGGCAGAATGGGATCAAATACCTGTTATGAAAACAAAAAAATTATAATTAGTCTCGCTAGCCGAACTTCATTAATATTACTCATTTTATTTATTACGGCCGATCAGAAACTATTTGCTTGCAAGGATAGTTCAATGGAGTATGTTCGTCTCTAAAATCAATGCGAAAAGTAACAAGATAAATCGAGGCAAACACACAATTAGTCTACATGCGTGAGGAATGATATGATATTTGATATGGCATTTGTAACACGCCTATACTCAAGTGTTTCTAGGCGTGACGAGGCAGGTGGGGAACAAGGGCAGACAGACAATGATCCTACTAGGCCAGGTGTCTTTCTGATCGCGCATGGGGAAGGGCTGTACATGGTTAGTTGAATACAAATTAAATAATAGGGCCAGTTGGTGGCAAGTGCTAGGTAAATGCCGGGAGAAGGGGCTGAAGGATACAGAGACAGTCCCGTAGTGCAGGAAAAAGTGGCTGGGCCAAGGACTGAGATCGGTGAGACCAGTGGACCTGCATGCCCATGTGCCCACTACGAACACGTTTTACTTGCTTTTCCTAGCTCTTCATTCATTCATGCATCCATTCATTAAATCTTCATTCCGGCATAAAAGCGTGTAAAGATTTACTTACATTATATTTGAAATTTCCATTGAGTCTCTTCGTAATGCAGTCTGTAAAACGGCCCGTGCTCTTGACAACGATTTTTCGTATACTGAACTAAAATGAAACTCGGTCTAGTTTCTGAATTTTCTGCCTTATCGTCTCTTACGTTATTGCGCACTCCCTTCAAATGTAGTTCTTTCGGCATGGTCCCTGTCTCAAGGTCAAAAAACAATAGACCCTTATACTTCCAGTGTGACTTGTGGGCCTCATCTGGGCGCTGTCCTTCGCATTCTTTATTTGCAACATCACGTAGTATAGGCATCTGTGAGAACTTGAAGTTTAGAATCCATCTATGTAGTGCGCCTCAATGTGCAAATGCGAACTGGCTTCTCTCCCAAAGGCCACGGCCCGCTTGGCTGGCGCGTTCTAAGTGCCCCAATTTTGTCCCCGTTGTCTGCGAGCTTTGCAGCCCAAATTGAGACATTTAATTTTTTGCGGAAGGTCAGGGAAAGTATAAAGTACCACAGGAGTTGAGTTAAAAGTGAGATTTATTGTTTGTTTGTTTGTTTTATTATTTGCAATACGCAAGCCTCCCCTCCGTTAACAGTGCGCAGCATTTACATTTACATGAGATGAGACATGAGAAAAATATATACATACACATATGTGAGGTGAATAGAGAGAATTCAAAGATGACACCCAGCTTGTTCGCCACCCATGATGGTGAAGGTAGAGGTTAGGTTTACAGGTACACTGTACAATAACATTTATTTACAAAACGACAATCGTATTGCAATTATTTAAACCGGGATTTGTACTTCACAATCAGCTGTGCTTCGGGTGGGCATGGCACAGTCGCAATGTTCGGTGGCAATGGATCACTGCTCTGCACAGAAACGTCCAAAATTCCATATCTGTGCTTCTCTAACACAGCCTTTCACAAAGTCGAACTGCATTTCATCATAGACTGGTTTGATCACCCATTGCTTACTTCGTTTTGAAAACACCTTAGTGTAGCGAGGCATCCTTACTTTACCCCTAGTCCTAGATTGTTCACGTCCGACATTGCTGTTATGGGCCAAGACCGCTAGTAGAGTGCGATGTTTCATGCCCCGAAAGCTAAAATGCAAGCGCTTTGGCCTGTACTTTAGGCACATATTGTGGAACACCTCCAAATCTCCTGTGTGACATAATTCTGTCAGTCCTCTCAAATCTCTTGATAGAGTTTTGTCGAAAACAATCTTCTCAATGGCTTTGTGTGTCGGTGAAGATGGAATCAACCACTTCTTCTTCCGTGCCTCCTCTGGGGACAAAGGGCCATGTTCACATTGGTGGAAATGTTCATTTGCTGTCCAGCGGTGAACGTTGGTACAGTGGTGCATCAGTGACCGCCATTTTTCAAGTAGTATTTCCACTGACCCCTCACAAGTTTTTGAGCTCCACCAAAGATGGTTGGTGATAGAATGTGACCACTGCAAAATACTTTCAAAACCTTTTTTTTTCCCTGCAGCCGAGATTTTCTTATTGATTGATTTAGCAAGATGCCATACGTCAAATTGATGTTTAACATGTGGGAACTGCTCTCTCATTGTCTTGGCAATTGAAACGTGTCTATCCATGGCTATGAGGTCGATGTGCATTCCCCTTGATTGTAGATATTCCACTGATTTTATAAATCCTAGTTTCTCCATGGCCACTGACGATGTACATTGTGTTACCTGCACGACCACCGAACTCACAATTTTCTTACTATCCATGTCCTGAAAATGGTAGGTGCCGTGCTTGGCAGAAAATCCAGGGCTGTCGCACTGTCCATCGCCGGCTAGCCTGAATCGTTTGCCTTCGAATGTACTTGCTAGAGACAATTGTTCAATTTTCCAAGCATCACTAATGGCCGGAAACAGATAATCACGTTGGTATATGTAGTACAGCGCTTTAGAAATGAAATGGAGTCCCACAAACTGAAAGAAAGCCTCTAACTTTCTAAAACTGGAGCCAATAAAAAGTGATGCAGCTGCACACAGTAGATTGCCTGCTGGCAGTTTCCCCAGCATCGGTTGTGCAGACCATGAGAACCTATGATTTAATCTGCAGGCGGCATTTATTTTGATGTTACTGCCTTTTATTTGACAAGTCCCATTAATCAATGGCTTCCCACATACTTTCCCTCTAATGGAATGCACACATTTCAGCATACTTATAATTTCCATCAAACAACTGTCGAATACAATGTATTTGCTCTCTTTCATTAGACTGTCATCCTGCGTCAACGTTGTTTCGGCCTGTGACGTTGTGGAGATTTCAACACATTGGAAAGTAATATTGCTGATATCAAGTTCTGATGCGTCTATGGATGCTGCGGCTAGTTCATTCTATGTCATTTCGACATCTATTACTTCAACATTGATGGGAGAACGCAACAATGTCGACAGGTTTTTTGGTGGCAAATTTTTGGCGGGTGTAGATTGTGTAAATTGATCTGCAACTACTTCAGAGCTATCTTCAATACATTCAATAACATCTTCTTGTGGTGGTGCGGTCGCACTGTAGCTATGGTCCAATGTAACTTTGCTGTAGTCTCCAAACACAGTTAATTCATGTTCTGGCCATTGGACATGAGCATCTCGAGCCTGAACACGCCTCGCCTCAATTAATAGTTCCTCCATAGTGTACACGGTCTGGCAAGCCACATCTCTCATTCGCTTCACTGGCCCTCATTACGACCCTGGCGGAAATCGGAAAACGATGGCGGAGATGCAATACCGCCATCAAATAGCGCCCGGTGCGACTACGACCCGCCACCGCAAAGTACGAAGCCATTAGCGACACCGTAGTGAACGGCAACGCTAACTGCACCAAGTACGCGCACGCGCGCCATGCCAAACCGTAAATACCACCATGGCGCAAGGGTACGCGAATTCCGACCCTAGCGGACATGTACCTAACGCCATCAAGCATGGCGGAAAGCACCATTCCGCCATGGTGAGAAGTACGGCATCGCGAATCAACCGTAAACGGCCCCACTGAGTGCCTGTACACCGCTCCCTGCCCACAAAGTACAACTCCCCGTAGGTGCAATGAAGTCACAATGCAACCAGTGAAATGTACAAGTCACCCATGCATGCCAACGAACAAAAGACTCACAAGAGGGGCCAATGGGAGCTGCAGGGCACAGATGGCACGAATACAGAAGCCATTCCAATGGACATGACCACAGTCCCCCCCCCCGAAACGCACGCAAACACAGGCACCTGTGACCAGCAATATTCCGATAATCACAACATTCCACCAGTCCACCTGGCTGACCGGCGTCTGTTACACAAAAACCAATCCCCCGCCCCTGAGCATGACAACATTCAAACAGTCATATTGGCAGCCCCCATCCCTGACCTCACTGGGCTCCGTAGGCAAACGCGCCCAGCACAGTACCACGCGACTATACTCCGAAACCGGAACCCAATGCAGATCTCCTCACAATACATCGCACCCCAAATAGGAATATGCCACATCACTCGCAAAGAAGAACGCTACACGGCCCATATCAGAATAGAAATTTAATGCACAACTAAATCACCAAGCTCATACAGCCATTAGTCCATGAACTCCAAAACACATATCACCATTGTGGGCTGCATCCGCAAGGAATGACCAGCTACTAATTGTGTGACGCCCTGTTCCATCATGGTACACAGAGCCACATTCACGTACGAAAAGGCAACATGGAAGCGCACAGAACCGCAGGCCCGTCCCAATGGGGAGGCACTAGTCCAACTGAAAGGCCGAAATGTTGCTCCGAGCCACCAGTACTGCGTAAGGGCATGTGGCCCATTGGCGATCGTCCCATAAGATCGTAATGCTGCTCCACTGATTAACACGAAGCAGCAGGTGTCGTGAGTAAACGCCATCTGCAGGAGTGGCATACAGATGGCAGTGGCAAAAGGGGAGGAGATACCTGTCAACCAAAAGAAAAGAAAAAGAACAGAATGGCCATCAGAACTACATTCGAACAACTCACTCCAATGATCACACTAAATCCACAGCCATATGCATGCCAGCCCACTCCAAAGGATCATCACCACCCCAAAACCACTTGCGACTCATAACCATCTATATCGAGGTGTAAACACCATCACAAACGAGTGTACCTGTGCATGCGACTGTCAAAACAGATTCCATCAGATGGGAATGTTAACGTGCATGGACACAAGTGTCTGAAGGCGCGTCGAGACAGGGAGGGCTCAACAAGGCCAGATAGACGATGGTCCCACTATGGCAGCCCTGCATCACATAGCGCAGGGGAGGCGGATAGATTCCAAGAAGCACTGTACATGGCAAACCCTGTATCAAATCACCTGCCCATGCATCCATTCATCATTCCCTCATCCTGTTATAAAAACGCCTGAAAATTTACTCACAAAACATTCGATATTTCCATTGAGTCTGTGCGTTATGCAGCCTGCAAAATCCACAGTGCCCCAGCCCGTAATTCCAGTGTTGTGAAGTTACATGTATTTGGGAACGTCCGGCCTCATCGGCCACGTCACTATTGCGCATCCCAAACTATTCATATCAATCATTGCTTCCTCGCCATGGCCTCTGTCTCAAGGACATCGAACAATAGAACGTTATATTTGCATTCAGACCTGTGGGCATCTCCTCTCCGCTAGCCGAAAACCGAAAGCGCCGGCCTTCGAATTCCTCATTTGCAACATCACGTCGAAAAGGCATCTGTGGCCGTTTGAACTCACAAATTAATCCATCTAGTGCGGCTGTGTGTGAAAATGGCAACTGCCATCCCCCACTAATGGGACGCCCCGCCCGTCGTTGCAACTCGGTACAGTGATGCATGAGGGCCCACCGTTACTCGAGTACTACGTTCCACTGACCCATCACAAGTCTGTTCGCGACTGCAAAGATTGTATGTGAAACAATGGGACCATAGCCGAATGTACATATCAACAAATGTTACACGGCCATCGGGTACAAATACAAGATTGCAATAGCAAGATGCCATTCCTCGAATAGCAGCGTTGTGTGCGGGACGTGCTCGGCCAAAGGGGAGAGCAGCTTGCACAGGTGGAATGAATCACCACAGGTGGAGGCCATACAGCCTGAAAACACATAAAGTGCACACCCAGTCTCCTCCCACAACCACACCCACTCCGAAATGCTACCGGCAGGACTCGCGATGTTGGCCCTGGGGGACCTGATAGCACTGCAAGTACTCCAACTCCAAGAAGAAGACGAACACCAACTACAACCGGCCGCACGGAGGAGACGCAGGAGGAGGAGGAGGCCAAGGCAGGGCCCGCAAGGGCCGCCAGCACAGCCACTACCACCACGCAGGCAGCCCGCAATCCCACGCCTCCGAGCACATCCGTTCAACCTCACTGATGAGCAGATCCACACCCTCTACCGTTTGGACCGGGACACCATAGCCGCAATAGTGGACATGACACAGGCTGACCTTGTCAGCATGATAGATAGCCCAACCGCCATCCCACCCCTACTGAAGGTGGTGTCTGTACTCCACTTCCTGGCCACAGGCACCTACCAGCACACAGTCGGACAGTTGCATGGCATTTCTCAGCCACTGTTCTCACGGACACTATTGCAAGTGCTCGATGCCCTCCTGAAGCACCCAGACGACTACATCTCTCTACCACGCTCGGAGCAGGAAATTACCAACACCAAAGTGGGATTCCATGCACTTGCCGGCATACCGGGTTGCATTGGTGCCATCGACTGCACCCATGTGGAATTGGTCGTCCCACATGCCATGGAGGCCCAGTACCGCAACCGTAAACAATTTCATTCCCTGAATGTACAGATGGTGTGTGACTCCAACAGGATCATTACACATTGTTGTGCCAGATTCCCTGGATCAACCCATGATTCTATGGTCTTGAGGAACTCTACCATACCACGCTACATGGAGCGACACGCAGGGAACAGATCCTGGCTACTCGGTGAGTCTCTTTTCATGCATGATGATGTGGGGTATGTGATGCGGCAATGACCTGGCAGGAAGGGGGGGGGTGTGCGTACGTAGCAATGGCATTCCACATCATACGTTTATCGTCCACATACAGGTGATGCTGGGTATCCACTGAAGAGATGGCTCCTCACACCAGTCCGGAACCCACGGGACCAGCAAGAGGAGGACTACAACCATGCCCACTCACGTACCCGTGTGGTCATTGAACAGGCATTCGGCCTACTGAAGACTCGTTTCCGCTGCCTCAGCAGGTCTGGCGGGGCACTCCTGTACCGCCATGAGAAGGTTGCAAAGATGGTGATGGCATGTGTCATGCTCCACAACATGTGCGTACGTAGAAATGTGCCCATGCCCCCTGACGCAGAACTGCAAGCACCTGATGATGGTCATGATGAGGGTGGGGATGTGGCAGCACCTCAAGGAGTCTGCGAGGCACCGGAGGGCCGTGACATTCGTCAGCATCTCATTGATGCATGCTTCTAGCACTCACGCCTGGTGGCTGATACATGGACACGGGACTCGTGGCACTGTGTGTGTCTGGTACCTGCACAATATGGACTGTACGCCTATGATGGCCTAGTACATAATGATCATTGTCGACACATCTCATTGGTTGATCGTGCACTTGTTTATGGCATATGTGATATCATGTTGAACACCCTATCGACCCGCCACCCAAGTGAGCCCAACACACCCCCTCCACCCTCCTACCTCCCCCCCGAACACCGGTGTCCAAAGATGCTCATTGTCAGTGGGCTGTCGCTATTGCAAGCCCCCTCTGCGGGTATCAGGGGCACCCCTGCCTGTGGAGCGCAGGTTCCTCCCAGATCTACGTTGGGGGCTGCCCTGGACGGAACTTGCAACGGATGATGTCTCTGCCTGCTCACGTCCATGCATGTCCCTAAGGGTTTGTGAGAGCTCAGTGAGCACACGGCGCACTGCGGCAAGTTCGGCACATACGTCTTTGGACGTCGCATGCAGTTCCCCCCTCAGGCTCTCGGTGCTTCTCTCCATTTGGACTCTCAGGCTCTCGGTGCTACTCTCCATTTGTGCCCTTAGTGTCTCTGTACCTCTCTCCATTTCTGCCCTAAGTGTCTCGGTTGATGTTTCTATGTCTGCCTTAGTGCCCCCACATTCATCGGCATGGTCCTTGAGGAGCGTGGCCAGTTGCTGCTGTTGCACGATTAACTGGTCGAGGGACTGTTGCCTCTGCTGGGCCATGGCCATTTGCGGGGGTGTCACAGAGGGGCTGTTGACCTCATGTTGCCTTGCCACAGGGCTTGGGGGGGATGGCCAGTCGTCGTCTTGTGGGTGCCCCTGCGTGGTATTCTCATGTTGTACGGGATGGGACAGACAGGGGGATTGGGACAGGTCATGGATGGATCTGACTTCGACATCCCCGTCTTCTGTGTCGGAGCATGCTGCCATCAATGGGGTGTCACCTATGGTGCTGCTGCCACCAGAGGCAGTGCCTTCTGTGGCATCCGTTGGGGGGACCTGTGGTGGTGGTGTTGTGGGCATACTGGCTGCTGGGGTGCCTGTTGATGTTCCCTCCTCTGTGCTGCCACCTGATTTGTGCTGCTGCCGTGTCTTGATGCGTGCAGCTGAGGTGGAGGGTCTTTGGCCGTTGGTCTTGGCCCTCTTTGCAGGTGTGCTGGTAGGGGTGTCCTGATGCTCGTCGTTTGGATCGGACCCTGTGGTGGAGTAAAGGAGGGCGAGGGTTAATAATGGGTCTGTGGGTATTGGAATGGCATTGTATCACATGCATTGGGGTGGTACATGAGGGTGATTTGGGTCGTGGCCTTGGAGGTGCTTTCATTTGTGTGTGGGGTGAGGGTGCAGTTGTTTGGCAGCCTGCAGTTAGGGTGTGCCTGCTGGACGTGTGGTGGGTGTTTTAGGGGTTTTTAATTATTTATGTATTTATTGTGGTTTTTAAGTGCGCTATAAGGGCGATGTGTGTGTACGTTCTCCTGGACATGTGTTTCTGTTGCACTATGTGGACACATGGTACTTCACATGATTGGACATTGTGGATTTAGCATTGTTTTATCTGGCCCACCTACCTGATTCTTCTGATGTCTGCACTCCTTTCTCCATCCCTCCGACTCCCTCAATGCTCTCCATTCCGATGGTGGAGGCACAGATTTCTTCCCAGGGGGTCAACTTGATGGGTGATTCAGGACCTCCCCCGGTGGCTGTGGCAATGTTGCGGTTGGCAGAGAGTATGCTGCGGACGCGTATCCGCAGGTCGTCCCACCGCTTTCTGCATTGCTGTGGGTTGCGGGGTGCGGTCCCCACCGCGCTTACCCGCTGTGCCACCAGAGCCCATATGGTCTTCTTGTTCGCAAGTGCCGTCCTGGTCATTTGCGTGGAGAAGACGACGGCAGCATTCTCCTGGAGGGTCTCTGTTAGCACGGTGAGTTCCTCACGGGAGAAGTGGACCTGCCGCTTGCGGTCGCACGCTTTCTTCGCTACTTTTCCCATTTTTCTTGGTTTCGCTAGGGTGGATGACGGGTTGGGGTGTGTCTCGGGGTAGTGTTTTTAGTGGTTGTGTGGTTTTAGTGGTTTTATAGGTGTACGGCGGGATGTTTCCCGTTCCGGGCCCATGTTTTTACTTCCGTTTCCGTATATTTCCGGTCACCGTACTTTCCGGTAGGCGCACTCTGCGGTGTCCGCTGTGTTGGGTGGCGGTATGGCACCTAGGGCGACGTACGGCGGCGGTGTGGGCCGTTTTGGGGTCATTTCCGCCATCGCGGACTTTGCACTTCCGCCATGGCGTGGTGCTCGTGCCCGATGGGTCGGAATGGACCGCTCTTTGCTCCTTCGTGCAATGGCGGAAACGCTATTTACGCTGTTGCGGTCCGGTCAGTCACTTTCCGCCAGGGTCGTAATGAGGGCCACTGTCTGTGTGTGTATAGTTCTGACACCCACGGGTAACTGGAGGAGAGATTGGAAAAGGGATGTTCAGTTTAAACACAAGATTGAATGTAGTAGAATTGACTGGAAACAAACATATAATAGTGCCCAGAACAAACATTTTTTTAAAGTTATGAACTGTTTGTAACTAACCTTTTTTTGTTTTTTTTTTCTTTGCAACTTTTTTGACTCGACCTTCAACATCTGCACGCTGTAGCTCCGATTCGTTTCCGCATGTCCTCGCTTCCTCTTGCGCTGCAACGACTATATTTTTTGTATCCGCATATACAGCACGGAATGAGGCTCCATCGTCTCCCTGAAACATAGTATTTTCATTACTATGTATCAAAATATTGTTAGCATAAAACACATGTGAGGACGAACACACAGGTACATCTCAATAGCCAAACACGATTTAAACATTGTGTGCAACAATCAAATGACAAGTATTCGACCAGTGATGATCTATTTCGATGGAACTGTCAGTATCCATACCTCTGGCTCTGCATGGACTGCCATGAATGGTTGTATTGGAGAGGAGGCATCCACATCTCCCTGAAACACAGTACTTGCATTAGTATGCTTTTCAATATTGGAAACATAACACACACTTGGGGTCGAATGCACAGGTACAAATAAAGAGATAACCGCAAATGATGCATTGTCCAAAAGAATCAAGGAAAATATAAATATGATCACATTTCATCGACTTATTTCTCCGATTTATTTACATCTGCATCATCTAAATTGGATGTTGTGATTGTAGTGGAAGCTTCGTCGTCTCCCTGAAACACAGCACTTGCGTTAATAGGGAAGAACGTATAGCAAATGGAATCACGTTATATGATCACGCATGATGGAGCTGTCATTATCCATACCTCGTGCTGCTGAAGAATATCTATGGATGTTGCAAATGTAGTGCACACTTCCGAAAGCTGTTGTGCCGATTCGTATACGCATGGTCCCGCTTCCACTTCCCCTGGATTTACTTGAATGTCAGGCTCTGCATCAAGTGCAGGGGTTGACACTCCATCAACTGCCTGAAACATAGTACTTGCATTAGTGAGGATTACAATAGTGAAAACATAACACACACCTGGGGTCGACAGCACAGGTACATATCAACGGCTAACCACGAATGAAACATTGTGTAGAACAATCAAACGACAAGAATTCCAGCTCTGATGATGACGCTCGATGGAGCTGTCAGTATCCATACCTCCTGCTGTTGAAGAACATCTAGAAATGTAGTAGATGTGGTGGATGCTTCAGCATCTCCCTCAAAGACAGTACTTGCATTAGTATGGATAACACTAATTATAACTGAAAACAAACACCAGTGGACGATAACTAAGGTGTATATCAATTGGAATGCACTAACCAAACATTCAGTAAAATGATTACACGATAAAATAAAAATATTACTTGACATGCATAAAACAAGTCTGTAGCGGATTAGCCTAGTAAGATTACCTGATACGCGGTAGAAGTGGTTGATAACTGCGACCACGTCAAGGATGTAGAATGTTCTTGCTTCAGATTCAAGGGATAGTCAAGAAGTTGTAAAGGTAAATTAATGATTGATAATGAAATGCCAATATTAAAAATAGCCATGTAAGGCGACAGAATACTTGTAAAATGCTCAATACAGCACAGTTCCCTGTTCCCATACATATACATTGCGTTTGTGGGTTATGAAATCGAAAAAGAATATATTGGTAAATGTCATTATTCAAAAAACTATACACTCATATCAATATCGAAATTATTACAAGGGATAGAACACCTACAATATCAATTAATCCGTTCGGATACCTACACACTACGGCAAGGCCTAAAGCTAAATCCGGACACTTGACTCACCGGTGGCGGAATGTAGACGAATAGAGTGGGAATAGCGTTTTCGAGCAATTTCCGTGTCGTTCGCCGTTTATTCTTCTTTGTTACCCAAGATGTTGTGTACATGTCCAAGGAAAAGTACCGGCTGCAGATGGGGTATCGATCACCCCTCTTGTCCTGTAAGACTTGTTGGACTCTACTTTCCAGCTCATCCAGTGGATATCCGCAATGTCTGACCCATTCTCTTATTCGATCAACAGTTTTCGGGAATACATGCATTGTAGTGCCTTCAGATTTAGCATGGGTCTTCGAAGGGCAACCGCTAATCGAACAGGCAGGCATTGTTGATAAATCTGAAAAGTAAATATCGACATTATTATACAATCTTCAAGAATAAAGATTTGATACAAAAGTAAATGAATCATACAATGATCAATGCAAGGTTTGTTTTGGTCGCAGGAACTATACCAGTTCATTATGTGCGGCTTAGTATTTGCATAAGTTGCAGAAATGTATAAATTATGTGACTAAAAACTGAACATGTGACTCATCCCTTGGATGTTCTGTATTGCACGAGAAGGAAACATGCTTACATCATAGACTGGACCCCCGAAGGGTGCAATTCGATGACAATAGACACAGATGAAAATAAATAGATCTATTGATAGCATAGCAATGGAAACTCAAGTCAATAGCAATGAGACCAATGAACCTAGCACTATTGTGTACTCAACTCGCAAATAGATAGAAATTTAAAAATCTGCGAAATATGACTAGGATACATGGCCTTACCTTGACCAACAAACAGTTGGATTCAGCAAGCAGAGCAGTATGTTGCAGGAGAATAGGTGGGTGGCCACAGGTAGCACACTGATGGGTTTGCTTTAAGCGGTCACAGAAGTTCACGGATAGCACGACGACGAGCAGATTAGCGTAGATCTCAGTGGTTGCCAGGTAACACTTTCCGGAGTTGACTTGCAAAGCACAAAGATGTTCTCATGAGACATATCAAGTGGTTTATAAAGTATTAGAAACAGGGGTGTGTTTGTGAATGAATGACGTATGTATGTCGTGGTCTTAGGGGGGGTGGCCTGCTTCAAGGGGAGGCCTGCCTGGTGACACGGGGTCTGAGGAGACCATGTGAACAATGGCCCCTTGGCGTGGGACACCTTTTGAAGTGTACCTGTAGTTTGGCACCTTGGCCGTTTGCGCCCGTCACAGCCCCCCATGCCAGCGCGCATCCACCGGCGCGAACTGCCTTTGATACAGGGGGGTGGGATGGATGGGCCTGGGGCGTGCAGATAAGGCACAGGAAGACTGCTGAATGGAGACACACTTATGTGGATTGCAGGGGGCCGGCCTGCTTCAAGGGGAGGCCTGGCTGGAGACACGGGGTCTGAGGAGGCCATGTGACCGATGGCCCCTTGCCGTGGGATACCTTTTGAAGTGTACATGTAGTTTGGCACCTTGGCCTTTCGCGCCCCTGACAGCCCCCCATGCCAGCGCGCATCCACCCGCGCAAACTGCCTTTGATACAGGGGGGTGGGATGGATGGGCCTGGGGTGTGCAGATAAGGCACAGGAAGACTGCTGAATGGAGACACACAAATGTGGATTGCAGGGGGGTGGCCTGCTTCAAGGGGAGGCCTGCCTGGAGACACGGGGTCTGAGGAGACCATGTGAACAATGGCCCCTTGGCGTGGGACACCTTTTGAAGTGTACATGTAGTTTGGCACCTTGGCCGTTTGCGCCCGTCACAGCCCCCCATGCCAGCGCGCATCCACCGGCACAAACCGCCTTTGATACAGGGGGGTGGGATGGATGGGCCTGGGGCATGCAGATAAGGCACAGGAAGACTGCTGAATGGAGACACACTTATGTGGATTGCAGGGGGACGGCCTGCCTCAGGGGAGGCCTGCCTGGAGACAAGGAGTCTGAGGAGACCATGTGAACAATGGCCCCTTGGCGTGGGACACCTTTTGAAGTGTACATGTAGTTTGGCACCTTGGCCGTTTGCGCCCGTCACAGCCCCCCATGCCAGCGCGCATCCACCGGCGCGAACCGCCTTTTATACAGGGGGGTGGGATGGATGGGCCTGGGGTGTGCAGATAAGGCACAGGAAGACTGCTGAATGGAGACACACTTATGTGGATTGCAGGGGGGCGGCCTGCTTCAAGGGGAGGCCTGGCTGGAGACACGGGGTCTGAGGAGGCCATGTGACCGATGGCCCGTTGGCGTGGGACACCTTTTGAAGTGTTCATGTAGTTTAGCACCTTGGCCTTTCGCGCCCCTGACAGCCCCCCATGCCAGTGCTCATCCACTGACGCGAACTGCCTTTATATCAATATATAGTATATCGCCTTTATATCAATGATAGTATATCATTGCTTATCAATAACAAATGCCACATACCGGAGATTCTTGTGAGCACAGACCCACACTTCAACCGGTGTATTATAGTGGTCAAGACCCTAAGGCCTGTATAATCCAATGGTAATTGTTAGTATAGATATATGTGTGACTTTTATAGAGACATAACCTACTGAAAGACTTTGAACAAGTGTTATTTAGTGCATGCATTATCGAGAATATGTTATGTTAGCTTAGATAGATAGTGACCACCCTGCTTCACAGCGACCAGACCTTCACCCATTCGGAGCACAGATGTCTGACGTCCATCCTTGAATGGAGACACACTTGATTCATTTAAAAAATCGAAACAAACGTTAAAATATATGTGGTGTTTTATTTTGTATCTTATTTTCATGATACAAAAATACAAGACTTTAAAGATTATACAGGTCAGGTTGCAGCACAGCGAGAGAAAATCCCCTGTACTGACCGCTGTCACTGGGGAACGTTTCTCTAATGGCACGAACGGCACAGGCGGGTATCACTCTTCGAACGCGGTGTCCAAGCCTCCCGTGGAGCCACCATGTAAAGGAACGATAGGCCACCAGCCTGTACCACCTGTGAAAAGGAATGAAACAAACTGTTTTTAAATGACCTAGATAAATTTAATAAACGTTTGTTGTCAATGACAATTCTTGAAACTAATGGCATTCTGCACGGACAAATGCTATCTAGACAATGCACACTATTGAACGACTTACATGCGTTCCAATGATATGTAGATGTAATTTTGGATATAGTAGAAGAACATGAAATAGGAGTGGCATGACAACCAGAGTATACTTACTCGTTACTCGGATTACGAGGACGAACAGTTGCGCGAAGTTCGTGCATAAGCACCATCATTATTCTCAACACGGCCCGTGTGAGGCAGGCTGCCCTGAAGTCTGGCAGCTCGGTGATGCATTGCGGTCGTGGCTCGCCTTCCGAAATGTAGGCCAGGCATCCCGAGTTTTCTTGGCAGCAGCAGTTCTCGTCCTCAGTTGGCATTAGCTCGTACCGATTGCATGTGCACCAGGTGGAGACGCCGTCCATTCGACTAGGCCCAGGCTCTTCATCTGTTGATTCGTCCTGCCAACTGCCGTCCGAATCCCCATCGTTTTCGCGTGCTTCCCTTTCCAGTAGTTCCTCCTCGGTATACTCGGGCTCGTACATGTAGGGCATTATTGTAGCCATTGTGTGGTAAACAGAGTAAAATAATTTACCGAGATGGTACAGGTGTTCACACGGGCTACAAGCGGCGAAGGTAGCTGACCAGAGCACTGAAACAAGTCACAGAATACTCAAAGTAACACAGAGAGAGGAATGGAATCGAAAATCTGCTGCTGTGTGTTGTGAAGCGGTCTGTTTATACTTATTGAGGAAAGAGGCGTCCTGCCATTTCCATGGCGACACGTCATTAGCTGAAGCGCAGCGAATGTTGACACGAGACGTGCTTTGGCGTTGGGAAATGGGCGGTACGAGTCTGCTGATGACAGGCTCAGGGGCGGCGCAATTGATTTAGTGCCGCAAAAGCAGGTCAGCCAGGGCGATGGGGGAAAAGATAGGATTATCAGAAAATGGCGGCTCCCTGGTGCTTGTTTTCGCGTGCGTTTAATGGATGAAAACTCGGGTAAGGTCCATAGGAAAGTTTTCTAAAATCACGCCACTTCGGCTTAAAAAAACATGGCTGACCCGTAGGGACAATAACATTTTTTACTAGACCATGCCTTTAAGGTACTGTTCAAATCCGGTCGTTTGTTCTGTCGACCGCGGCAAAAGTGTTTGAAATCTTTGGCCTCTCCGAAGGCTTGTCCTTCTGTACTCTTTTCAATAACCTTTCCTCCGACCAACTTCGTTCTGAACTCTTGGCAAAGACTTAACCGCAAACTACTTTGAACTGTGTGATCCTCTGCAAAGACTCTGAACCATTAACATTGGCCCAGGCCTATTGACTTAAATCCTAGTTGTAGTGAGCCTTTAATAGATTGCCCTGCCTATCACTTGTTGGTGTTGATTTTCAATAATCTTGTCTTTCCTCCCCTTTTAAATTACTGGAGTGCCATTTTGCTCACATTTCATTTTTCAGCTTAACTTGTCCAGAATTGATTGAGTGTTGCTGTTGTGTATTAAGACTGTGATTTTCTGCTGCTTTATATAGTGAACTTTTTATTATAACTGATAGTGTAAATAAATGTATATTCTTTTACTCAGAAACCTTGAATCAGTGTGTATTTGAGCCATAGTAATTGCTGTCCTTTGTGTAACTTCTGATACTGCTCACTTTACTCTTGAGATAAGTCTGGCTGCTCAGCCATTGCTACCACTTTACTGTGTAGTAAAGGCTTGTACCAAAGGTGAAAATGTGCTTACACTTGTGTTAATTGTGTGTGGTGTTCCCAAAGGGTACTGCATATGATTCTGCTTAACACTGGTGTACAACGGTGAGGATCAAGTATAGTGTTTACACTTAGAGTGCTGCTATTACCTTGGCTTAACTAACCACAAGGCTAAACATCACTAAAAGCAATTTTAATCATGTCTGATATGGACAGCTACAGTCAGGAGACCCTCCTTACTTACACTGTTGATCATTTGAAAAATCTGTGTAGAGATAGGAATCTCTCTGTTAAAGGCAAAAAGTCAGAATTAATTGAAAAGTTGTTGGAGAACCAAAGTCTGGGGAGTGGGTCTGAAATACCTAACCCTCCAGCAAATGTGGAAAATGATGAGGATGATAATGTGTCAAATATTATGGATGAGTTAGATGAGGCAGATGAGTCTCACAATGTATGCCCTATTGCTCCTCTACTTGCTCAGAAACCTCAACCTTTGTCCACTGGGACCCCTGCAGGTCTTACACTCAGTCCTGAATTCATTGTTCTAGAAAAGATGAGACTTGAATTGGAATTCAAACATATTAATGCTCAAACTGAACAAAAGCTACAAGAATGTAAGCTCAGAGAATTGGAGATGAACCATGCACTAAAAATGAAAAAGTTGTTTATTGAGAATGCTTCTCTCCCAGAGTCTCCTAGGTCCTCCAGTCCTAAGTGACCCTGTATGCCTAAAGAAATTGTTGGTGTGTATGATGCTAAGCTTGATATTTTGGATTGGTTGGCAAGGTTTGAGTATAAACATGGGATTCAAGACATTACAGAGAATCAGTTGCTTCCTTGGCTCTTCTCTAGGCTACCCACTGTTGCATGTGATGTTGTGATGGAGTTGGGGGAGGTGGCTAGGATGGATTAAGAGTGTGTGAAGCTAGCTTTAATTGCTAGATTTGGGAAGACCCCTTCCCAGTACCCTAAGAGGTTTAGGACCCTCAAAAAGCATGATGGTTCCCCTTGGGCTACCTGAGTATGTGAATGTTTGAAAAACTTAGATGGTTGGGTTAAGGGTTACAAAGTGAACACTTATGAAGGTATGAGAAATCTTGTTATGTTGGAGTCAATGTATGATGCCTGCTCTCCTGAGCTCAGATAACACATGTCTGATTCTAAGGAGATAGATCCAAAGAAATTAGCTAGGGCTGCTGACTTGTGGGTTGCCAACAGGGCTACTCACAAGGAGTCTGGGGCAACCCAGAAGAAGGATGAGGGAAAGCAGCCAAAGAAAGATAACAAGGAGAATTCTAATACCTCCAATCCAAAAGAGGGACCCAAATATAACAAGGGTAAACCACAAGGGAAACCAAATCAGGCTAGTGTACCTCCTGGTGCAAAACCAGAGGTGTGTCAGAACAAACCCCCATTCATCAAGACATTTGGTAAATGTTATGTTTGTGGGTCAACTGACCATGTGAAAGGGGATCCCAGATGTAAGGGTAAACCTTCAGGGATTCACACTGTCTCCTTAGCCTTCTCCCCAGAGGAAGAAGTACCTATGGCAAGTGGAAACTTTCACCTACTGGCTGATGAACCCATGAGAGTCTCAGCTAGTGTTCTTTATTGTCCCTGGGTTTGTGGGAACAACAGAATTTAGATGTCTATAATTCCATCCCAGATAATGCTAAAGAGTATTATAAAGATAGTGTTCTTGTGAATGGCCAGGAGACCCCTGCCATCAGAGACACTGGAGCTAGCATAACTATGGTTGATTAATCATTTTTGAAGGTAGAGGATGTTGCTAAGGCACCCAAACACCTAACCAGGTTAGCTGGAGACCCTGTGCAAATGCTTCCCCAGTTACCAGCTCTCATCCAGTGCAATGCCATGACTGTCAAGATACCTGTTAGTGTGCAGAGTGAAGTGCCTGGGAGAGTCCTGTTGGGTAATGACCTGAACACTCTTGCAGTTGTGTCTAGTACCCCCAGGCCTCCCAGTAAAAGGAGACAGGAGCTCACTAGGCCTGCAAGAGAGAGGACCTTGAGAGGCTCTCCAGGGGAATTGATAGAGGAAACTATCACCCCCAGTCCACAGGATTTACCAACTGCTATTTCGAAAAAGAAAGAGGCAAAGGGAAAACCTAGGACCTCACAGAAGAAAGCAGATAGCACCCCTCTGCTACCAATAAGGACATCTCCAAGATTGTCCAAAGTCACACCGGCGACTCCTCCACCAGCTAAGGCTGAGTGTGAGGTACAACCCTGTGTGGTTGATTCAGCTTCTGAAGAGTCAGATCTGGAAGAGGACCTTACTCTAGTTGGAGACCTGGATCCTGTTGACCATCCTGAGCTGCAGTCTTTACTGGCAGAAGGTGGACCCAACAGGTCAGACTTCAGCAGAGAACAAAGAGAGTGTCATACTCTTGAAGGTCTTCGCCTACAGACAGCTTCTCAGTTCGATGGGCAAGAGCCTGGGAAGAACAGGTTACACTGAGAAGATGGCCTCTTCTACAGTGAACCGACTGAGTCTATCCCTGGGGACTGCAAAAGACTTGTAGTGCCCCTAGAAAACAGACTCCAGTTCCTCTAGTTGGCCCATGAGATACCTTTGGCTGGTCACTTGAGTTTAAAAAAGACCAAGGAAAGGCTCTCTTTGTACTTCTACTGGCCTAAAATGGGTGCAGAAGTTGACAACTTCTGTAGGAGCTGTCACACTTGCCAAACCTCTGGCAAGAGTGGAGGCAAGAATGTGGCACCATTGGTGCCTCTCCCAGTGGTGGGAGTTCCTTTTGAAAGGGTGGGCATCGACATTGTTGGTCCTCTTGATCCTCCCACATCTTCAGGAAACAGGATTATCCTGGTTGTAGTAGACCATGCTACTAGATATCCTGAGGTGATACCTTTGAGAACTGTTACAGCTCAAGCTGTGGCTAAGGCTCTACTTGGTATTTTTACCAGAGTAGGGTTTCCAAAAGATGTGATATCCGACAGGGGATCCAATTTTATGTCCCACTAAATGCAAGCCATATGGAAAAACTGTGGTGTCACTTACAAGTTCTCTACAGCCTACCATCCACAAACCAATGGACTGGTAGAGAGGTTTAATTGTACTATGAAGAGCACGAAAGGTGCTTTAGAAGAACCCCTTAAAAGAAAGTGGGACCTTCTACTGCCATGCCTTCTCTTTGCTTATAGAGAAGTCCCTCAGGAGGGAGTTGGATACAGTACCTTTGAACCTCTTTATGGCCATCCAGTCAGAGGTCCTTTGGCTTTGATTAAGGGAGGGTTGGAGAGTGTTCCTTCCCCCAAGCCAGTCAGAGTGACTGATTATGTGATAGGTCTCCAGAGGAGAATGTCACACATGATGGATGATGGCAGAAGCTAGTGATAACCTGAAAGCAGGTCAGGCTCTGGTCAAACATTGGCATGACCAGAATGCCAATATGGTTGAGTTCGCTCAAGACCAGCTTGTGCTAGTTATGGTGCCAACAAGGCAGAGGGCCTTGCAGGACAAATGGATAGGACCCTTCAAGGTTGTGGGAAAACCTGGAGAGGTGAACTATCTAGTGGATTTAGGCAGACCTAAGGAGGCTCCCAGAGTCTTTCACATCAACCGTTTGAAGGCATATGTCTCGAGGCCAGAAGTGGGAGCTTTGCTTCTAGCTTCAGCGCAAGAGGAGGAGGAGAGTGAACCTCTACCTGACCTAGTCAGAGGCCAACCTTTAGACGAGAAAATAGAAGGTGTTAATCTCTCTTCTAATCTGACATCTGAACAACAGGAGGAGTGCAAGTTTCTGTTAAATACGTTTGCCACCCTGTTTTCACTTTCACCAGGCTTGACCCCTTGGGGCCAGCATGAAATTCTAACTGGTGACTGTTTACCTATGAAAAGCAGAGGTTACAGAATGTCAGAACATGTAAGAACCCACGTAAAGGAGGAGGTCAACAAGATGCTTGATCTCGGGGTTATAGAGCCATCTACAAGTCCATGGTCTAGTCCAGTTGTTCTAGTACCAAAGGCAGGATCCAAGGAGTTGAGATTCTGTGTGGACTATAGCGCTCTAAATGCAGTCACAAAGACTGATGCCCACCCTTTACCAAGGACAGATGAACTGGTGGATAAACTTGGTGCAGCCAAGTACCTCAGTACATTTGATCTGACGTCAGGCTATTGGCAAATAGCCCTGACAGACCATGCCAAGGAGAAAACTGCATTTTCAACCCCAGCAGGCCACTACCAGTTTAAGGTTATTCCTTTTGGACTAAAAACTGCACCTGCTACATTCCAAAGTATGGTCAATCAAGTTCTGAATGGGATGGAGGACTTCTCATGGCATACTTGGATGGCATTGCAGTGCTCAGCCCTACTTGGAAAGAACATATTGATCACTTCGGATATGTATTGCAGGCTCTTGAGCAGGCCCATTTGACCATAAAGGCAGTTAAATGTCGAATTGGTCAGAGCAAAGTGGTCTACCTTGGTCATGAGGTAGGAGGAGGTGAAATAATAATAATAATAATAATAAAATAAGGCGATTGACTAGCAAAGTACAAGCTGTACAAAACTGGGCCACCCCTACTACTCAAACCCAGGTGAGAGCCTTCCTAGGTCTCACTGGGTACTACAGGAATTTCATAGAGAGCTATGGCACCATAGCATCTCCCTTGAATGTAGTCTCCTCTTCTCCAAAGTTCCCTAAAAAGGTCAGATGGAAAGAGGAATGCACTCAAGCCTTTGAAAACCTGAAGAAGCCCTTTGTCAAGCTCAAGTCCTAAGAGCTCCTGATTATCACCAACCCTTCATTGTGCAGACAGATGCCTCCAATACAGGTATAGGTGCAGTCCTTAGTCAACTGGATGAGATGGTAGGGTAAACCCCATTTGCTTCATCAGCAGGAAGCTGAAGGAACCAGAAATAAGGTGGGCAACGTGAATGTTTTGCTATTGTGTGGTCTCTGAAGAAGTTTAGACCATACTTGTATGGATCTACTTTTGTGATTCAAACAGACCACCAACCCATGAGATGGTTAATGCAAATGAAAGGGGAAAACCCAAAACTACTAAGATGGTCAATCTGCCTGCAAGGGTTTGATTTCACCATTGAGCACAGGTCAGGATGTCACCACCAAAATGCTGATGGTCTCTCTAGGATGTTTGTAACCAACGTGAGTGAAGAGATTCATCCAGGAGTGGATTAAATCCTCCTGTCCCTTAGTCTGGGGGGGGGGGGCGAGTGTTAGGGAGAACTCTCCAGAATGGCTAATTTCCCTACCTATTGAGTTCCTCAGCAGCTTTGCTGGATTTCGAGGATTTATTTTTTCACCTGGTAAGAGTGTGAGCCTTTTTTCCCCTCTCTTACATGTGTTTTTTTTCTGTGTGTTGTACATTTCCTTTGCTCATGGACTATGGAGTCTCACCTACTCCATAGGCATCATCTTTTTACTGTCTGTTACACAGTGCTTTGAGTGCAGTGACACAGGGTTGTCTTTTCAGACTTCCTACTTTAAACTCAATTTTCTGTGACTGCCTACTGTCTCCCAGAACATGTAAAGTTGCCATTGACTTTACTAGTCTTTTTAAAATTACAGACCCAGTACAACCTATCTTCCAATAGAGTACTGGAAGGGTTAATAGTTATCCTTTTTTGTCTGATTCTCATGCAACATTATTTCGTTCCCCTTTCTCTAAAATGTGGCTAGTGGCAGTGGTATCTACCATTTTTATTCTACAGCGAGCTATGAAAAATTGCCTCTGTAACGTTAGAGGCTAAGGTGGTACCCTCAAACTCTAACCCACTGGACCCCATTGATTTTTTTTTGGTTCCAGTCGGGTTTATTCACCATTTCTTTTTGGAAAGGTCTTTCTCGTGTTTTACTCTGCGCACCAAACCATGTTTGGTTCCTTGGTTTGCCGTCTTTTGGCGGGCTTCTGCACACAAGCCCTCCTTAGGTGCCTGAGTGTCTGGGTGGACAGGATGTGAGGGAGGGGTTTTAGGCCCGCTGCACAGGGTCTCCTTGGAGACCCAAGTCACACTCTAGTTTGATTGGCTAGGTGGCTGTCCTACCCGGACAGCCACCCTGCTGTGTGGTTGACAGCCAGGCTGTGTGTATGGGGGAATACTGCTTAAAAGCAGGTCTCTGGGACTTGGAAGGCAGAGTCGCCACTTGAACAAAAGAACCAACGAGGAGCTGAAGGAAGATGACTGCTACAACTACTGGACATCCCGGTGAAGCCCTGCTGCAGGTCCGAATTGCTCGAAACTCCGATGACAGAGAAGATCTGCAAGGAATCTTCTTCCCTTGAGCTTGGTGGGACCAACCAGCTCGCCAAACACCAAACGCCAGCGTCTCTCTCCTGGTTGAATTTGCTGTGCATCGCTGCAGTGAACCGGATAGCCAGGAGGAACGGAACCTGTTTGGGTTTTAAGGAGTGCACCGTTTATTCGACACTTTGCTCTGCTGCTGGCTTCTTCCCTGGGCAGTGCAGGACCCTCCAGTCTTCCTCCTTCTTGTCACCATGACTGTCGATTCAGGAACCGTAAGCCTGCAGGAACTGCCAGGAACCACTGCCTCAGCGACAGCATTCGTCTTCAATTAAGGTACTGTTCAAATCCGGTTGTTCGTTCTGTCTGACAGCGATGAAAGTGTTTGAAATCTTTCCCCTCTGTGAAGGCTTGTCCTTCTATATTCTTTTGAATAACTTTTCCTCCGACCAACTTCGTTTTGAACTCTTGGCAAAGACTTAACCGCAAACTACTTTGAACTGTGTGATCCTCTGCAAAGACTCTGAAACATTAACATTGGCCCAGGCCTATTTACTTGAATCCTAGTTGTAGTAAGACTTTTCTAGATTGCCCTACTTATCACTTGTTGGTGTTGTTGATTTTGAATAACCTTGTCTTTCCTCCGCTTTTATATTACTGGAGTGCCATTTTGCTCACACTTCATTTTGAGCTTAACTTGTCCAGAATTGATTGGGTGTTGTTGTAGTGTATTAAGACTGTCATTTTCTGCTGCTTTATATAGTGAACTGTTTTATAACTGATGGTGTAAATAAATGTATATTCTTTTACTCAGAAACCTTTAATCAGTGTTTGTTTGAACCATAGTCATTGCTGTCCTTTGTGTAACTTCTGATACTGCTCACTTTACTCTTGAGATAAATCTGGCTGCTCAGCCATCGCTACCACTTTACTGTGTAGTAAAGGCTTGTACCAAAGGTGAAATGATGCTTACACGTGTAGCCTTAATTGTGTGTGGTGTTCCCAAAGGGTACTGCATATGATTCTGCCTAACAACCACCACAGTAAAATAGGTATGACTTAAAGTCCCAGATTATCCAGCCACCAGGTGTGTAGTTTATCATTATAATGGTTTTGAAACAGCAGAGTACACTTCAATGTAACCTCTTCACTTCAGTGATTTGGCTGTCACAGCAGCTGTTAAACAGGGCACCTGAGACATTTGAACCTGCTCTGTTTACACTGGAGAGCAGGGGCTGCCGATCAGAATACTGATGCAACAGGTTAGAGGTGTACATCATACTTGTGTCATGGAGTTTACGGAAAGGGGTCTGGTTGCATCATTTTATTATTTAATAAAAATAGAAAAGCAATGTCTTTTACACCCTTACCAGATTGCAATTCCTCACTCCAAGCACCTGCCTTCCTGTTTGTCCTGGGATACTTACCATATACTTTGTTTCCTTCGCCCATGCCTCAGTCCTCTCTTCACCTTGTCCTTACCTATGCTGTGTGCTTTGATCTCCATGACACTGCTGAAATGTGCCCCCTGGACGTTTCACCGCTGCATGTGTGTATGTGGATGTGTGTGTTCTGAGCCTTCCACCCATGCACACGTGTGCTCTGATCCCTGTGCACTTGCCTGTGAGTGTATCCTTTTGTTTCTCAACTGTTCCTTTGCCTGTGTCCTGTACTGTCCTTCTAATTTCTGAAGAACCCTGCCCGTGGCTTTGTGTCTTTAGATCCTTGCGTCTGCATGTGAGTGTGAGTGTGAGTGTATGTGTGTGTGTGTTGACCCCCTAACTCCTTCCTTTGGATATGGGCAATGCTTCTGATCCCTGACTATGTGTGTGTCATGGCCTGCTCGGTTCTATGGCCGAATGAGTGGTTTGCAGCGTTATCTCTCACTGGCCCACAGCGAGGCACTGTGCGCCCCTTTTACCCCTCCCCCCCAGCATCAAGGTGCTAGTGTTCTGCCACAGTAAAGCAAAAGATAAAAGGAACACCCATCCAGGGAAGCCTCTTGCCAGACCAGTTTAGCTTACTTGGATGAAACAGTATAGCTCTCTCAGATTTCAGTTCCCATTAAAACTTTATACTGCTTCTTCAGTCTGTTTACATCGCACTATAGCTAGCCTGAAAGCCATTCATAAGATGATCCATTGTGTGAGCAAGCTGACATGCAAGTGTGTAATAAGGCTACCCGGACATGATCTCCCTTATTGATAGAGTGGGAATTCCTGAGCATGTGCCTTCGCCCAGTCTCTTGCAGGACCCACCATTTAGGCGTTCATGTTTGCTCTTCCTGGTTGGTTGCCTTGCAGGCACCACTTGAGCTCACTCACAAAGACAAGCTTCCCTTTGTCGCTTGCTAAATATAATTCTGGTTTCATTTTACTTTTTTTGTCGAACACTTCTCAAATTACAGCAATTCCATTTCCTTCGCAATGATGTCTGACATTGGCCCTCATTACAACCCCGGCGCTAAACCATGGCGCTATTAGCACCATGGTTGGTGCCGGTATTGTAACAAGTCCGCCATGGTGGAATGGGGAAATACCGCCCCATTCCAAGGTTGGCGGGGCGATATTTCCCCATTTCACCATGGTCCTTCCCCATTCCCATTTTTGCCCCATAGGGCTCAATGGAACTGGGGAAGGCGCTAAGTACGGTACCGCAAATTGCGGTACCGTAATTAGCACCGAGGTCCCTTTGCGGCACCCTACTTTAACAGCTGGTAAAACCAGCCGTTAAGGTCGGGTTCCGCAAAGGGACCTCGTAATCAGGCGTTAAGGGTTTAACGGCGCTGACACCTCTTACGGGGCCGTTAAATCCTTAACGCCAGGGTCGTAATGACCCCCATTGTATTTTTCTTCCTGGATTCCTTTCCAAAGCACTGTCAGTCTTGGGTATTTGCGAACAAAATGTCCCTGAAGGCGGATTTGGTGCCCTCAGCCTGGAGATGAGAGGGGCTAGTCTAAGAGGAAAGGCAAAGAGTGATTGGTGGAAATGCTTGTGCCAACAGATTTCACCCAAAGGGAATTAGTTCATCTAAAATTCGCTTTTTTGTTTCTTGTTTCTCTGACATTTGCAGAAATTGGCCATCAAACCTGGCCTCATTGCAAGGAATATCATTGGAAAAGCATCTGCAATAAAGATTGATCACAAATAATGAGGCCAGTTTTTGGCAAAATCTATAACCCCGTTGTTTGACCGGAATTGACAATGATATTCAAAACTTTTATCTTTTTAATTACATTTTTTATTCAAAATAATTATACAACATTATAGATCTGGTAATAGTTTTTGCAAACTATAAATACACAGACAAAACTACAAACACTCTGAGATAAAATGGGAGAGAACAAGAGGCTAGAAGCGGAATCATAGCGCCAACAAGATAATCACACGCATATTCTCAAGTAATCCAACATCTAGCAACCATTGTAGTGCAGACCCAGGCATCTCAATCCCAACATATTGCAAATTCTCCATGTCGGTGAAACTAAAATCCATTGATTGCCAGCATCACCTTTAGTATCATGTGCCGTGAAGACCTGCTAAAGAATCAAACAACCGCTGCACTTCTGTTCTCGCTGCCGTCTCCGCTAACATTGTGTTGGATCTCGTACCGAATTCCATTAAGATAGCTTTGCAACTAGGTTTTGTTGCTGACTCTCACCACGTCCCATAAAACCCCACTGAGTAGCCCATCCTTGACCACATTTCTGCAAACTTACTGTGGGACTATCAAGAATGTCCAAGATCCTTCAGCGTGTTGTCACCAGACAACACCAGATCCATGTTCAGAGCTTAACCCTGTACAGCCCTCTTCAGTCCAGGGTTCATCCAAGATATTGCACCAACACTGTGCTGGTGAAGGCATGACGTGATAAATTGAGAATGGGCAACAAGGGGTCTTTTGAGTTTGTCAGCCGGATTCAATACCGTGAACTAGACGCATCTCTTTGAATGCTGTAAATGGTGGCAGGTTTGACTATTCGGGCCTTAAAATAATATCAGGACTTCCTCTCCAGCAGACGACAGAGTGTATGACTTTGGGTCTGGATCTCAGCTTGTGCCCCTTTTCCTCATGGTATCCGTCAAGGCTTTCTTTGGTCCCCTGAAATCTTTACAATGTTTGTGGGAGTCTTTATTGGCTTACTCTAGGTACATCATGTGAATGTTCAAGCAAATGCAAATGAGACACAAAGTACCTACATGTCTCAGAAGAGAAGCAATCACATTGCCCATATATTGAGGGCTCTAAATGTCCAGGACCAATGCATACAAACTGAGATACAGGGATCCTTTTACTATGGATAATAAAATACCTAACAAACACAATGGGCCTCATTGCAAGTCCGGCAGTAACCCCGCCGGTGGTACCAGCGAGTTGCTGCCGGACTTGCAAAATGTAGCGGTGCCTGGCTTACTGGTAACACCAGGGGATTACAAACCTGGCGTTTTGGAAAGTCAGGCACCAGTAAATTGTAATTCCCATTCCCATTGAGTCCTCAATGAGAATGGGTCCTATAGGACTCAATGGGAATGGGGAGCACAGAAGCAACGGCACCGTTGGTAACGGTGCCGGTTCTTTGTGACAGCATGCTCACCATGGGCGCTGTGTCCAGCAGGGTCTGCGCTGTCAGGCACAGCGGCTCCGGCAGACAAATCAGTAGTGTGCCGGTCCGTAAACAATGGTGCCAGTACGCTTACCAGCATTGTTGTTTCCCGGGTCGGCACGCTCGTAATGCGGCCCACTGTCTCCTGCTACTCCCTTCCAATGACTTTGGTTTTCTATTCACTATCTTTGGCTTTAACTCTCAAACAAGAGCAAATCCAAATTCTTGCTTCTTCCAACTCAAGAATGCCCTCCTCTTTGGAATGTCCTTCGGTTTGTTCATACCACTGTAGTTAATTCCCTTGTCAAGCCCCAATTGGTTTATGTGAATCCAACAATTACTTGAAGACCAAACGTTGATTTCTATCTCATTAATTGGCTCTCTTACTACCAGTCTACCATACCCTTAAGCAGAGATCTTCTTTGATGAGCAGGGGAACAATGGGTCTCTTTCAAACTGTTGGGGCTGATCTTCACATGCCACATAGCACAGCTCTCCAACACTTCATTGCTATAATTCAGCATTATCTAAAGTTAAGTGGCGGTGGTTGAGAATTGTAGGGCACGTTGGAAGCAAGAAATAGTGGGGCAGCAACAAAAGGAGTAGGGAGGGGTGCATGGAAGTGGAAACATCAGGGAAGGGGAAGAAAAAGTTTAAGCAGAGGCTGGCAGCAGAGGAGTTGATGCGAGAAAGGTAGGAGGAGGTGCCATAAAACACATGGGGCGGTAAGTGAAAAACAAATGCAGGGAAAGCAAATAAATTGGTTTCTGGAAAGGAATAGAAGCTAGAAAGGATTAGAAAAAGGTGTGAGGGGACACCCCTTTCCTATTTCATTTTAAAAAAAGACATGAGTAGAAAAAAAGGATTTGGAGGAGTAACAGAGGAGGGAATCTGCACAGGCAGGAAGTATTTTTAACATGGCTTAATATAGGTGTTGACCTATACACCATATTAAATCATCCAACAGAAATGTTATTTTCATTAAATATTTGAAGAGTTAAAGGTACTGCATGGTAGGTGCCTCCCATTATCCATTATTATTCAGGCTAATTTATTTGAGGACTTGTCTTCCCCTGCCCATTCACCCAGCACTAGTTGCACTGTGGGGCACAGTTTCATACATCACATCCCATGTTGCTTTTAGGTGGTCGGCAATGGAATCCCTTTTTTCTAGTCACATATTTATTAACATATTTGCTGTTAGAGAACAGACACAATGGAATCCTTTTTTTAAATGGAAATAAAACTAATATTGGAATTATTGCAGAGAAACAATACAATACATGGGACACATGCTTTCTTTACTTTATCAAAGTTTTTTCTGTCTTTTTAAGTACTGAGGTTGCTTATATGCAGGGACAATAACTATGCCTTCACACAAATATTTGCTATAATCTTGTTTTCTTTTAAATGCTGCCCTTTTTGCCGATTAACTACACATAAATATGTCCCATTCATGGTCACACTCTTCTCCCATGTTGTGCCATTTCTTTGTGAACAAGTCTTTGTCAAAGATCTGATGAAAGCACCTACATCGTTCCTTAATTGTTAGATAATGTGCCAGCCAGAGTTGGGCATGGTAACTGACTAGACATACCCCCTTATTCCACCACAATGTGTTCTGCTTACCAAGCTTAGATGAAGTCTATTAAGGGTTGGGATATAAACCACAAACGGTGGGGAGAGTCCAAGACCGAATTGATTAAGCAATTGTTGATTTTTTGCTCGTGTTATGTTTTTGATCGAAGAAAATGGGTTCTACGAAGACAATGAACTGTAGCGATATTAAGAGATGAAGGTGTTACTAATTGGAAAGGGGCTGAAACTACTGTTACATTTGAGAAATGTATTGCACAATATTGCGCCACGCACTTCAGTTTATAAATAAACCAAATTGCTGAAAGATTTCACAATGTGACATGGATGCCCCCATGTTAGGAGGGAGGAAAACTGGCATCTTGTTATATGGCGAGGATACAGTCCTGATTAGTAAAACCAGAGGAGGTATTCAGAAGGCGTTAAACTTGTTTGCCTCAACATCAGCAAGGTTGGGTCTTGTAATTAATCTCAACAATACCAAGGCTATGCTTTGGTCTAAAAGATGCAGTAAGTTTCTCCCCCCAACCCACCTGGGGACGGTTGAGATCGAGAGATTCACATTTTACGTCTATCTGGGAGTTTGTCTTGATGAAAGACGATCTTGGGGAAGGCAGATAGAAAAATCTCTACTTAACTATTCAAGGCAAGGGGCGGTGGTGCAAGGTTTAATTGATTATTACGGGGGTAATGCAGTGTCTCAGGCCCTGAAGGTCCTAAGGACTTGTGCAAACCCGTCCGCTATGTATGGTGCTGTAATATGGGGCCACTCTGATCTTGGTAGGATGGAGCAGAGGGTAATGTTGAAAGAACTCCTTGCCCTCCCAAGGAGCGCACCATCTCTTCCTTTAAAATTAGACCTGGGGGTGGATTGCCTTGCTTTCGACGCTAAACTCTGACCCTTAATGTACTGCTATACATTGTGCACCTCACCCGCCCATCGAACATATAAGGAAGCCCTCTTTGACGTACTTCTGCAAGAAGGTGCTTGAGCTCTCCCATGGGTTAGTTATGTCTCCAACCTCACCAGAAAACTCGGTCTCCCCTCTATGATAACACTTGAATCCCAGGAGCATATGGTAGCGAGAGACTGCATCAAGCAGAGATACAGGGACTGGTACAACAAGATTAAACTCTCAGAGATCGGCTTGGCTAGTACAAAAGCAGAATACATCAAGCAGAAGCACTCGTTCGGCTGAGAAAAATATTGATCCTGTACTGATAAGGAAGCACGTACCTTGTTTTTAAAAGCACAGCAGCGGGTGTAAGCTCCTGGGGTAAAGGCGACCTACCCTTGTGGTTAGACAAAGACCTTGAGCACTACTTCTTTATGTGCCCCCGGCATAGGAGCATCTGCTATAAGTGGCTTGTCCCTACTCATATAAAGTATAATTTAAGGGGCACGAAAGGGTCGTTGGGATTTTTCCTATCTAATCAAAACCATGTTGAACTCCAAACTCATTTGACCTTTTCGAAAAATGCCTGGCGCCTGAGAATGAAATGTATTTTGTAAATGTAAATGTTATGCCATTTAAACTGCCCCTTTTTAACAGTGTTTTACGATTCATCCCTGTATTTTGAATGTTGTAATATCTGATTCCTTGATATTCCTGCTTTTATGGGTATGCTGCCGAAATAAAGATAGCTCTACTAATATTGCTATGGGTATTGAGTCCTTAGTATGAAGAGCCATACGCATCACTAATAAAAAGTGTTAACTGTAAAGGTTTGTCCGCAATTGGAACATGTTGCTAATCATTATATGTATGAAATGAATTTGCATTCTGTCTGTCCCCTCTATGTATGGATGTAATGCTTGTGGTAGTGGATTTGCTTTGCAGTGTAGCCTGCTAGCAATTGAAATCATTGTTCCCCACGTGGATGTTGGTTAGTTTCTCAGCAGGTGGTGCTGATATAGCTATTAGATATGGGCATGCCCGTGCTGCATTTAAGGGGGCATTTTAAGTTTTGTTTTTGCTAGCCTGTTTAAATTTTATTTTAGTGGGAGAAACTATGCTGTTACAATTCTGGTAGCTAGTGCAGGTGATTGTGTCCATTTCGCCATGTGGTGTCTTTGAGGGAGAGAACGGTGCACTTTGGCAACCAACAGGATATCACATTTTAAACAAAAACTTTAGGTCAGCAGAACAGGTTACACCTGGAGCAGATTAGCAAGAGGCCAGTGGAACTGTATGATATCAAGGAGTGTGATTTGCAAGAGGACTGTGAGAGGCTTCCAGATTAGATTGGTTCAAATAGGATTTTGCTCAATAGCCTCAACATCTGTTTGTTAAAACACAAACTCTTGTAGGGCAGATGATGTATGTTTTAACCCAAGAAGTCTTTTGCGCATGATCAGCAATTACCAGTTTCCTGATTCTACTTACGTAGCACCTTACTAGAGCACCAACTTCTTTTGGTCTCCAAAACATCAGAAGGGGCAGGAAGGCACTAACCATAGGGTCTCCAAAACTCTTCTTACCATTGCATTTGAATCCCCACGAGAACCAGCCATTTTAGAAGTGCTGCCTGTGCACAGCTTTTTCAAGCATTATATTCTGCCTTGCCACACTTGCATCACATTTTCTAAAATAGTTTGAATTTAAAATTGACCGTGAATACATAGGAAAGAATGGCAACCCTCAAGCATTGCCTCTGGGGCTCTTATCCCATGATGCCTCGCCTTACATGTTACCAGGACCCAGAAGACAAATGGAGAGGAGGTGTTGTGTTCATATTGGGTCGCTGGTTAGGAATGG